>NC_091285.1:105734077-106346713 GCF_032444005.1 Ranitomeya imitator | reverse complement strand
ATAAGGCAGGGGCACAAGTGCGGGCTAGGCATAAGGCAGGGGCACAAGTGCGGGCTAGGCATAAGGCAGGGGCACAAGTGCGGGCTAGGCATAAGGCAGGGGCACAAGTGCGGGCTAGGCATAAGGCAGGGGCACAAGTGCGGGCTAGGCATAAGGCAGGGGCACAAGTGCGGGCTAGGCATAAGGCAGGGGCACAAGTGCGGGCTAGGCATAAGGCAGGGGCACAAGTGCGGGCTAGGCATAAGGCAGGGGCACAAGTGCGGGCTAGGCATAAGGCAGGGGCACAAGTGCGGGCTAGGCATAGGGCAGGGGCACAAGTGCGGGCTAGGCATAAGGCAGGGGCACAAGTGCGGGCTAGGCATAAGGCAGGGGCACAAGTGCGGGCTAGGCATAAGGCAGGGGCACAAGTGCGGGCTAGGCATAAGGCAGGGGCACAAGTGCGGGCTAGGCATAAGGCAGGGGCACAAGTGCGGGCTAGGCATAAGGCAGGGGCACAAGTGCGGGCTAGGCATAAGGCAGGGGCACAAGTGCGGGCTAGGCATAAGGCAGGGGCACAAGTGCGGGCTAGGCATAAGGCAGGGGCACAAGTGCGGGCTAGGCATAAGGCAGGGGCACAAGTGCGGGCTAGGCATAAGGCAGGGGCACAAGTGCGGGCTAGGCATAAGGCAGGGGCACAAGTGCGGGCTAGGCATAAGGCAGGGGCACAAGTGCGGGCTAGGCATAAGGCAGGGGCACAAGTGCGGGCTAGGCATAAGGCAGGGGCACAAGTGCGGGCTAGGCATAAGGCAGGGGCACAAGTGCGGGCTAGGCATAAGGCAGGGGCACAAGTGCGGGCTAGGCATAAGGCAGGGGCACAAGTGCGGCTAGGCATAAGGCAGGGGCCCAAGTGCGGGCTAGGCATAAGGCAGGGGCACACGTGCGGGCTAGGCATAAGGCAGGGGCACACGTGCGGGCTAGGCATAAGGCAGGGGCACACGTGCGGGCTAGGCATAAGGCAGGGGCACAAGCGCGGGCTAGGCATAAGGCAGGGGCACAAGCGCGGGCTAGGCATAAGGCAGGGGCACAAGTGCAGGCTAGGCATAAGGCAGGGGCACAAGTGCTGGCTAGGCATAAGGCAGGGGCACAAGTGCTGGCTAGGCATAAGGCAGGGGCTCAAGTGCTGGCTAGGCATAAGGCAGGGGCACAAGTGTGGGCTAGACTTTAGGCAGGGGCACAAGAGCAAACTAAGCATAAGGCAGAGGCACAAGTGCAAGCTAGGCATAAGGCAGGGGCACCTATGCAGGCTAGGCTTAAGGCAGGGGCACAAGTGATGGCTACACATAAGGCATATGGCTAACTCTTTGCACTCTTTGCATAAAGGGATAGGCACCCTTAGGGGTGAAGAGCTAGCTTTCACCCCTCTACTCTGTACTTTGTTGTACAGTGCGGAGCCACTCCATAACCCCCATGCTCCAAGCGACCAGGCACATCTTGTCTGTCCTCCGTAAATGGGTAATGCCTTCGTCCCCAATTACAGTCGTGCATGTGCATTCAGACGGGACAAGAGCGAAGAGCGTAAAGCCTGCCCTGTGTGCATAACCAACATGAAGCTAAAGACAAAAAAACAATAATACAAGGGGCTCAAAAGTGCTGGCTAGGCATAAGGCAGGGGCACAAGTGCTGGCTAGGCATAAGGCAGGGGCACAAGTGCTGGCTAGGCATAAGGCAGGGGCACAAGTGCTGGCTAGGCATAAGGCAGGGGCACAAGTGCTGGCTAGGCATAAGGCAGGGGCACAAGTGCTGGCTAGGCATAAGGCAGGGGCACAAGTGCTGGCTAGGCATAAGGCAGGGGCACAAGTGCGGGTTAGGCATAAGGCAGGGGCACAAGTGCGGGCTAGGCATAAGGCAGGGGCACACGTGCGGGCTAGGCATAAGGCAGGGGCACACGTGCTGGCTAGGCATAAGGCAGGGGCACACGTGCTGGCTAGGCATAAGGCAGGGGCACAAGTGCGGGCTAGGCATAAGGCAGGGGCACAAGTGCGGGCTAGGCATAAGGCAGGGCCACAAGTGCAGGCTAGGCATAAGGCAGGGGCACAAGTGCTGGCTAGGCATAAGGCAAGGGCACAAGTGCTGGCTAGGCATAAGGCAAGGGCACAAGTGCTGGCTAGGCATAAGGCAGGGGCACAAGTGCTGGCTAGGCATAAGGCAGGGGCACAAGTGCGGGCTAGACTTTAGGCAGGGGCACAAGAGCAAACTAAGCATAAGGCAGAGGCACAAGTGCAAGCTAGGCATAAGGCAGGGGCACCTATGCAGGCTAGGCTTAAGGCAGGGGCACAAGTGATGGCTACACATAAGGCATACGGCTAACTCTTTGCACTCTTTGCATAAAGGGATAGGCACCCTTAGGGGTGAAGAGCTAGCTTTCACCCCTCTACTCTGTACTTTGTTGTACAGTGCGGAGCCACTCCATAACTGCCATGCTCCAAGCGACCAGGCACATCTTGTCTGTCCTCCGTAAATGGGTAATGCCTTCGTCCCCAATTACAGTCGTGCATGTGCATTCAGACGGGACAAGAGCGAAGAGCGTAAAGCCTGCCCTGTGTGCATAACCAACATGAAGCTAAAGACAAAAAAACAATAATACAAGGGGCTCAAAAGTGCTGGCTAGGCATAAGGCAGGGGCACAAGTGCTGGCTAGGCATAAGGCAGGGGCACAAGTGCTGGCTAGGCATAAGGCAGGGGCACAAGTGCTGGCTAGGCATAAGGCAGGGGCACAAGCGCTGGCTAGGCATAAGGCAGGGGCACAAGCGCTGGCTAGGCATAAGGCAGGGGCACAAGTGCTGGCTAGGCATAAGGCAGGGGCACAAATGCGGGCTAGGCATAAGGCAGGGGCACAAGTGCGGGCTAGGCATAAGGCAGGGGCACACGTGCGGGCTAGGCATAAGGCAGGGGCACACGTGCTGGCTAGGCATAAGGCAGGGGCACACGTGCTGGCTAGGCATAAGGCAGGGGCACAAGTGCGGGCTAGGCATAAGGCAGGGGCACAAGTGCGGGCTAGGCATAAGGCAGGGGCACAAGTGCAGGCTAGGTATAAGGCAGGGGCACAAGTGCTGGCTAGGCATAAGGCAAGGGCACAAGTGCTGGCTAGGCATAAGGCAAGGGCACAAGTGCTGGCTAGGCATAAGGCAGGGGCACAAGTGCGGGCTAGACTTTAGGCAGGGGCACAAGAGAAAACTAAGCATAAGGCAGAGGCACAAGTGCAAGCTAGGCATAAGGCAGGGGCACCTATGCAGGCTAGGCTTAAGGCAGGGGCACAAGTGATGGCTACACATAAGGCATACGGCTAACTCTTTGCACTCTTTGCATAAAGGGATAGGCACCCTTAGGGGTGAAGAGCTAGCTTTCACCCCTCTACTCTGTACTTTGTTGTACAGTGCGGAGCCACTCCATAACTGCCATGCTCCAAGCGACCAGGCACATCTTGTCTGTCCTCCGTAAATGGGTAATGCCTTCGTCCCCAATTACAGTCGTGCATGTGCATTAAGACGGGACAAGAGCGAAGAGCGTAAAGCCTGCCCTGTGTGCATAACCAACATGAAGCTAAAGACAAAAAAACAATAATACAAGGGGCTCAAAAGTGCTGGCTAGGCATAAGGCAGGGGCACAAGTGCTGGCTAGGCATAAGGCAGGGGCACAAGTGCTGGCTAGGCATAAGGCAGGGGCACAAGTGCTAACTAGGCATAAGGCAGGGGCACAAGTGCTGGCTAGGCTTAAGGCAGGGGCACAAGTGCTGGCTAGGCATAAGGCAGGGGCACAAGTGCTGGCTAGGCATAAGGCAGGGGCACAAGTGCTGGCTAGGCATAAGGCAGGGGCACAAGTGCTGGCTAGACATAAGGCAGGGGCACAAGTGCTGGCTAGGCATAAGGCAGGGGCACAAGTGCTGGCTAGGCATAAGGCAGGGGCACAAGTGCTGGCTAGGCATAAGGCAGGGGCACAAGTGCTGGCTAGGCATAAGGCAGGGGCACAAGTGCTGGCTAGGCATAAGGCAGGGGCACAAGTGCTGGCTAGGCATAAGGCAGGGGCACAAGTGCTGGCTAGGCATAAGGCAGGGGCACAAGTGCTGGCTAGGCATAAGGCAGGGGCACAAGTGCTGGCTAGGCATAAGGCAGGGGCACAAGTGCTGGCTAGGCATAAGGCAGGGGCACAAGTGCTGGCTAGGCATAAGGCAGGGGCACAATTGCTGGCTAGGCATAAGGCAGGGGCACAAGTGCTGGCTAGGCATAAGGCAGGGGCACAAGTGCTGGCTAGGCATAAGGCAGGGGCACAAGTGCTGGCTAGGCATAAGGCAGGGGCACAAGTGCTGGCTAGGCATAAGGCAGGGGCACAAGTGCTTGCTAGGCATAAGGCAGGGGCACAAGTGCTTGCTAGGCATAAGGCAGGGGCACAAGTGCTTGCTAGGCATAAGGCAGGGGCACAAGTGCAGGCTAGGCATAAGGCAGGGGCACAAGTGCTGGCTAGGCATAAGGCAGGGGCACAAGTGCTGGCTAGGCTTAAGGCAGGGGCACAAGTGCTGGCTAGGCTTAAGGCAGGGGCACAAGTGCTGGCTAGGCTTAAGGCAGGGGCACAAGTGCAGTCTAGGCATAAGGCAGGGGCACAAGTGCAGTCTAGGCATAAGGCAGGGGCACAAGTGCAGTCTAGGCATAAGGCAGGGGCACAAGTGCAGTCTAGGCATAAGGCAGGGGCACAAGTGCAGTCTAGGCATAAGGCAGGGGCACCTATGCGGGCTAGGCATAAGGCAGGGGCACCTATGCGGGCTAGGCATAAGGCAGGGGCACCTATGCGGGCTAGGCATAAGGCAGGGGCACCTATGCGGGCTAGGCATAAGGCAGGGGCACCTATGCGGGCTAGGCATAAGGCAGGGGCACAAGTGCGGGCTAGGCATACGGCAGGGGCACAAGTGCGGGATAGGCATAAGGCAGGGGCACAAGTGCGGGCTAGGCATAAGGCAGGGGCACAAGTGCGGGCTAGCCATAAGGCAGGGGCACAAGTGCGGGCTAGGCATAAGGCAGGGGCACAAGTGCGGGCTAGGCATAAGGCAGGGGCACAAGTGCGGGCTAGGCATAAGGCAGGGGCACAAGTGCGGCTAGGCATAAGGCAGGGGCACACGTGCTGGCTAGGCATAAGGCAGGGGCACACGTGCGGGCTAGGCATAAGGCAGGGGCACACGTGCGGGCTAGGCATAAGGCAGGGGCACACGTGCGGGCTAGGCATAAGGCAGGGGCACACGTGCGGGCTAGGCATAAGGCAGGGGCACAAGTGCGGGCTAGGCATAAGGCAGGGGCACAAGTGCGGGCTAGGCATAAGGCAGGGGCACAAGTGCTGGCTAGGCATAAGGCAGGGGCACAAGTGCTGGCTAGGCATAAGGCAGGGGCACAAGTGCTGGCTAGGCATAAGGCAGGGGCACAAGTGCTGGCTAGGCATAAGGCAGGGGCACAAGTGCTGGCTAGGCATAAGGCAGGGGCACAAGTGCTGGCTAGGCATAAGGCAGGGGCACAAGTGCTGGCTAGGCATAAGGCAGGGGCACAAGTGCTGGCTAGGCATAAGGCAGGGGCACAAGTGCTGGCTAGGCATAAGGCAGGGGCACAAGTGCTGGCTAGGCATAAGGCAGGGGCACAAGTGCTGGCTAGGCATAAGGCAGGGGCACAAGTGCTGGCTAGGCATAAGGCAGGGGCACAAGTGCTGGCTAGGCATAAGGCAGGGGCACAAGTGCTGGCTAGGCATAAGGCAGGGGCACAAGTGCTGGCTAGGCATAAGGCAGGGGCACAAGTGCTGGCTAGGCATAAGGCAGGGGCACAAGTGCTGGCTAGGCATAAGGCAGGGGCACAAGTGCTGGCTAGGCATAAGGCAGGGGCACAAGTGCTGGCTAGGCATAAGGCAGGGGCACAAGTGCTGGCTAGGCATAAGGCAGGGGCACAAGTGCTGGCTAGGCATAAGGCAGGGGCACAAGTGCTGGCTAGGCATAAGGCAGGGGCACAAGTGCTGGCTAGGCATAAGGCAGGGGCACAAGTGCTGGCTAGGCATAAGGCAGGGGCACAAGTGCTGGCTAGGCATAAGGCAGGGGCACAAGTGCTGGCTAGGCATAAGGCAGGGGCACAAGTGCTGGCTAGGCATAAGGCAGGGGCACAAGTGCTGGCTAGGCATAAGGCAGGGGCACAAGTGCTGGCTAGGCATAAGGCAGGGGCACAAGTGCTGGCTAGGCATAAGGCAGGGGCACAAGTGCTGGCTAGGCATAAGGCAGGGGCACAAGTGCTGGCTAGGCATAAGGCAGGGGCACAAGTGCTGGCTAGGCATAAGGCAGGGGCACAAGTGCTGGCTAGGCATAAGGCAGGGGCACAAGTGCTGGCTAGGCATAAGGCAGGGGCACAAGTGCTGGCTAGGCATAAGGCAGGGGCACAAGTGCGGGCTAGGCATAAGGCAGGGGCACAAGTGCTGGCTAGGCATAAGGCAGGGGCACAAGTGCGGGCTAGGCATAAGGCAGGGGCACAAGTGCGGGCTAGGCATAAGGCAGGGGCACAAGTGCGGGCTAGGCATAAGGCAGGGGCACAAGTGCGGGCTAGGCATAAGGCAGGGGCACAAGTGCGGGCTAGGCATAAGGCAGGGGCACAAGTGCGGGCTAGGCATAAGGCAGGGGCACAAGTGCGGGCTAGGCATAAGGCAGGGGCACAAGTGCGGGCTAGGCATAAGGCAGGGGCACAAGTGCGGGCTAGGCATAAGGCAGGGGCACAAGTGCGGGCTAGGCATAAGGCAGGGGCACAAGTGCGGGCTAGGCATAAGGCAGGGGCACAAGTGCGGGCTAGGCATAAGGCAGGGGCACAAGTGCGGGCTAGGCATAAGGCAGGGGCACAAGTGCGGGCTAGGCATAAGGCAGGGGCACAAGTGCGGGCTAGGCATAAGGCAGGGGCACAAGTGCGGGCTAGGCATAAGGCAGGGGCACAAGTGCGGGCTAGGCATAAGGCAGGGGCACAAGTGCGGGCTAGGCATAAGGCAGGGGCACAAGTGCGGGCTAGGCATAAGGCAAGGCACAGGTGCTGGCTAGGCATAAGGCAGGGGCACAAGTGCTGGCTAGGCATAAGGCAGGGGCACAAGTGCTTGCTAGGCATAAGGCAGGGGCACAAAAGCTGGCTAGGCATAAGGCAGGGGCACAAGTGCAGGGTAGGCATAAGGCAGGGGCACAAGTGCTGGCTAGGCATAAGGCAGGGGCACAAGTGCTGGCTAGGCTTAAGGCAGGGGCACAAGTGCTGGCTAGGCTTAAGGCAGGGGCACAAGTGCTGGCTAGGCATAAGGCAGGGGCACAAGTGCAGTCTAGGCATAAGGCAGGGGCACAAGTGCAGTCTAGGCATAAGGCAGGGGCACAAGTGCAGTCTAGGCATAAGGCAGGGGCACAAGTGCAGTCTAGGCATAAGGCAGGGGCACAAGTGCAGTCTAGGCATAAGGCAGGGGCACAAGTGCAGTCTAGGCATAAGGCAGGGGCACAAGTGCAGTCTAGGCATAAGGCAGGGGCACAAGTGCTGGCTAGGCATAAGGCAGGGGCACAAGTGCTGGCTAGACATAAGGCAGGGGCACAAGTGCTGGCTAGGCATAAGGCAGGGGCACAAGTGCTGGCTAGGCATAAGGCAGGGGCACAAAAGCTGGCTAGGCATAAGGCAGGGGCACAAGTGCAGGGTAGGCATAAGGCAGGGGCACAAGTGCTGGCTAGGCATAAGGCAGGGGCACAAGTGCTGGCTAGGCTTAAGGCAGGGGCACAAGTGCTGGCTAGGCTTAAGGCAGGGGCACAAGTGCTGGCTTGGCATAAGGCAGGGGCACAAGTGCAGTCTAGGCATAAGGCAGGGGCACAAGTGCTGGCTAGGCTTAAGGCAGGGGCACAAGTGCGGGCTAGGCATAAGGCAGGGGCACAAGTGCGGGCTAGGCATAAGGCAGGGGCACAAGTGCGGGCTAGGCATAAGGCAGGGGCACAAGTGCGGGCTAGGCATAAGGCAGGGGCACAAGTGCGGGCTAGGCATAAGGCAGGGGCACAAGTGCGGGCTAGGCATAAGGCAGGGGCACAAGTGCGGGCTAGGCATAAGGCAGGGGCACAAGTGCGGGCTAGGCATAAGGCAGGGGCACAAGTGCGGGCTAGGCATAAGGCAGGGGCACAAGTGCGGGCTAGGCATAAGGCAGGGGCACAAGTGCGGGCTAGGCATAAGGCAGGGGCACAAGTGCGGGCTAGGCATAAGGCAGGGGCACAAGTGCGGGCTAGGCATAAGGCAGGGGCACAAGTGCGGGCTAGGCATAAGGCAGGGGCACAAGTGCGGGCTAGGCATAAGGCAGGGGCACAAGTGCGGGCTAGGCATAAGGCAGGGGCACAAGTGCGGGCTAGGCATAAGGCAAGGCACAGGTGCTGGCTAGGCATAAGGCAGGGGCACAAGTGCTGGCTAGGCATAAGGCAGGGGCACAAGTGCTTGCTAGGCATAAGGCAGGGGCACAAAAGCTGGCTAGGCATAAGGCAGGGGCACAAGTGCAGGGTAGGCATAAGGCAGGGGCACAAGTGCTGGCTAGGCATAAGGCAGGGGCACAAGTGCTGGCTAGGCTTAAGGCAGGGGCACAAGTGCTGGCTAGGCTTAAGGCAGGGGCACAAGTGCTGGCTAGGCATAAGGCAGGGGCACAATTGCAGTCTAGGCATAAGGCAGGGGCACAAGTGCAGTCTAGGCATAAGGCAGGGGCACAAGTGCAGTCTAGGCATAAGGCAGGGGCACAAGTGCAGTCTAGGCATAAGGCAGGGGCACAAGTGCAGTCTAGTCATAAGGCAGGGGCACAAGTGCAGTCTAGGCATAAGGCAGGGGCACAAGTGCAGTCTAGGCATAAGGCAGGGGCACAAGTGCTGGCTAGGCATAAGGCAGGGGCACAAGTGCTGGCTAGACATAAGGCAGGGGCACAAGTGCTGGCTAGGCATAAGGCAGGGGCACAAGTGCTGGCTAGGCATAAGGCAGGGGCACAAAAGCTGGCTAGGCATAAGGCAGGGGCACAAGTGCAGGGTAGGCATAAGGCAGGGGCACAAGTGCTGGCTAGGCATAAGGCAGGGGCACAAGTGCTGGCTAGGCTTAAGGCAGGGGCACAAGTGCTGGCTAGGCTTAAGGCAGGGGCACAAGTGCTGGCTAGGCATAAGGCAGGGGCACAAGTGCAGTCTAGGCATAAGGCAGGGGCACAAGTGCAGTCTAGGCATAAGGCAGGGGCACAAGTGCAGTCTAGGCATAAGGCAGGGGCACAAGTGCAGTCTAGGCATAAGGCAGGGGCACAAGTGCAGTCTAGGCATAAGGCAGGGGCACAAGTGCAGTCTAGGCATAAGGCAGGGGCACAAGTGCAGTCTAGGCATAAGGCAGGGGCACAAGTGCAGTCTAGGCATAAGGCAGGGGCACAAGTGCTGGCTAGGCATAAGGCAGGGGCACAAGTGCTGGCTAGACATAAGGCAGGGGCACAAGTGCTGGCTAGGCATAAGGCAGGTGCACAAGTGCTGGCTAGGCATAAGGCAGGGGTTCACGTGCTGGCTAGTCATAAGGCAGGGGCACAAGTGCTGGCTAGGCATAAGGCAGGGGCACAAGTGCTGGCTAGGCATAAGGCAGGGGCACAAGTGCTGGCTAGGCATAAGGCAGGGGCACAAGTGCTGGCTAGGCATAAGGCAGGGGCACAAGTGCTGGCTAGGCATAAGGCAGGGGCACAAGTGCTGGCTAGGCATAAGGCAGGGGCACAAGTGCTGGCTAGGCATAAGGCAGGGGCACAAGTGCTGGCTAGGCATAAGGCAGGGGCACAAGTGCTGGCTAGGCATAAGGCAGGGGCACAAGTGCGGGCTAGGCATAAGGCAGGGGCACAAGTGCGGGCTAGGCATGAGGCAGGGGCACAAGTGCTGGCTAGGCATAAGGCAGGGGCACAAGTGCTGGCTAGGCATAAGGCAGGGGCACAAGTGCTGGCTAGGCATAAGGCAGGGGCACAAGTGCGGGCTAGGCATAAGGCAGGGGCACAAGTGCGGGCTAGGCATAAGGCAGGGGCACAAGTGCGGGCTAGGCATAAGGCAGGGGCACAAGTGCGGGCTAGGCATAAGGCAGGGGCACAAGTGCGGGCTAAGCATAAGGCAGGGGCACAAGTGCGGGCTAGGCATAAGGCAGGGGCACAAGTGCGGGCTAGGCATAAGGCAGGGGCACAAGTGCGGGCTAGGCATAAGGCAGGGGCACAAGTGCGGGCTAGGCATAAGGCAGGGGCACAAGTGCTGGCTAGGCATAAGGCAGGGCACAAGTGCTGGCTAGGCATAAGGCAGGGGCACAAGTGCTTGCTAGGCATAAGGCAGGGGCACAAGTGCTTGCTAGGCATAAGGCAGGGGCACAAAAGCTGGCTAGGCATAAGGCAGGGGCACAAGTGCAGGCTAGGCATAAGGCAGGGGCACAAGTGCTGGCTAGGCATAAGGCAGGGGCACAAGTGCTGGCTAGGCTTAAGGCAGGGGCACAAGTGCTGGCTAGGCATAAGGCAGGGGCACAAGTGCAGTCTAGGCATAAGGCAGGGGCACAAGTGCAGTCTAGGCATAAGGCAGGGGCACAAGTGCAGTCTAGGCATAAGGCAGGGGCACAAGTGCAGTCTAGGCATAAGGCAGGGGCACAAGTGCAGTCTAGGCATAAGGCACGGGCACAAGTGCAGTCTAGGCATAAGGCAGGGGCACAAGTGCAGTCTAGGCATAAGGCAGGGGCACCTATGTGGGCTAGGCATAAGGCAGGGGCACCTATGCGGGCTAGGCATAAGGCAGGGGCACCTATGCGGGCTAGGCATAAGGCAGGGGCACCTATGCGGGCTAGGCATAAGGCAGGGGCACCTATGCGGGCTAGGCATAAGGCAGGGGCACAAGTGCTGGCTAGGCATAAGGCAGGGGCACAAGTGCTGGCTAGGCATAAGGCAGGGGCACAAGTGCTGGCTAGGCATAAGGCAGGGGCACAAGTGCTGGCTAGGCATAAGGCAGGGGCACAAGTGCTGGCTAGGCATAAGGCAGGGGCACAAGTGCTGGCTAGGCATAAGGCAGGGGCACAAGTGCTGGCTAGGCATAAGGCAGGGGCACAAGTGCTGGCTAGGCATAAGGCAGGGGCACAAGTGCTGGCTAGGCATAAGGCAGGGGCACAAGTGCTGGCTAGGCATAAGGCAGGGGCACAAGTGCTGGCTAGGCATAAGGCAGGGGCACAAGTGCTGGCTAGGCATAAGGCAGGGGCACAAGTGCTGGCTAGGCATAAGGCAGGGGCACAAGTGCTGGCTAGGCATAAGGCAGGGGCACAAGTGCTGGCTAGGCATAAGGCAGGGGCACAAGTGCTGGCTAGGCATAAGGCAGGGGCACAAGTGCTGGCTAGGCATAAGGCAGGGGCACAAGTGCTGGCTAGGCATAAGGCAGGGGCACAAGTGTTGGCTAGGCATAAGGCAGGGGCACAAGTGCTGGCTAGGCATAAGGCAAGGGCACAACTGCTGGCTAGGCATAAGGCAGGGGCACAAGTGCTGGCTAGGCATAAGGCAGGGGCACAAGTCCTGGCTAGGCATAAGGCAGGGGCACAAGTGCTGGCTAGGCATAAGGCAGGGGCACAAGTGCTGGCTAGGCATAAGGCAGGGGCACAAGTGCTGGCTAGGCATAAGGCAGGGGCACAAGTGCTGGCTAGGCATAAGGCAGGGGCACAAGTGCTTGCTAGGCATAAGGCAGGGGCACAAGTGCTTGCTAGGCATAAGGCAGGGGCACAAGTGCTGGCTAGGCATAAGGCAGGGGCACAAGTGCAGTCTAGGCATAAGGCAGGGGCACCTATGGGGGCTAGGCATAAGGCAGGGGCACCTATGCGGGCTAGGCATAAGGCAGGGGCAAAAGTTCGGGCTAGGCATAAGGCAGGGGCACAAGTGCGGGCTAGGCATAAGGCAGGGGCACAAGTGCGGGCTAGGCATAAGGCAGGGGCACAAGTGCTGGCTAGGCATAAGGCAGGGGCACAAGTGCTGGCTAGGCATAAAGCAGGGGCACAAGTGCGGGCTAGGCATAAGGCAGGGGCACAAGTGCGGGCTAGGCATAAGGCAGGGGCACAAGTGCGGGCTAGGCATAAGGCAGGGGCACAAGTGCTGGCTAGGCATAAGGCAGGGCACAAGTGCTGGCTAGGCATAAGGCAGAGGCACAAGTGCTTGCTAGGCATAAGGCAGGGGCACAAGTGCTTGCTAGGCATAAGGCAGGGGCACAAAAGCTGGCTAGGCATAAGGCAGGGGCACAAGTGCAGTCTAGGCATAAGGCAGGGGCACAAGTGCAGTCTAGGCATAAGGCAGGGGCACAAGTGCAGTCTAGGCATAAGGCAGGGGCACAAGTGCAGTCTAGGCATAAGGCAGGGGCACCTATGTGGGCTAGGCATAAGGCAGGGGCACAAGTGCTGGCTAGGCATAAGGCAGGGGCACAAGTGCAGTCTAGGCATAAGGCAGGGGCACAAGTGCTGGCTAGGCATAAGGCAGGGGCACAAGTGCAGTCTAGGCATAAGGCAGGGGCACAAGTGCAGTCTAGGCATAAGGCAGGGGCACAAGTGCAGTCTAGGCATAAGGCAGGGGCACAAGTGCGGGCTAGGCATAAGGCAGGGGCACAAGTGCTGGCTAGACTTAAGGCAGGGGCAAACGTTCTGGCTTGGCATAAGGCAGGGGCACAAGTGCAGTCTAGGCATAAGGCAGGGGCACCTATGCGGGCTAGGCATAAGGCAGGGGCACAAGTGCAGTCTAGGCATAAGGCAGGGGCACAAGTGCAGTCTAGGCATAAGGCAGGGGCACAAGTGCAGGCTAGGCATAAGGCAGGGCCACAAGTGCAGGCTAGGCATAAGGCAGGGCCACAAGTGCAGGCTAGGCATAAGGCAGGGGCACAAGTGCTGGCTAGGCATAAGGCAGGGGCACAAGTGCTGGCTAGGCATAAGGCAGGGGCACAAGTGCTGGCTAGGCATAAGGCAGAGGCTCAAGTGCTGGCTAGGCATAAGGCAGGGGCACAAGTGCTGGCTAGGCATAAGGCAGGGGCACAAGTGCTGGCTAGGCATAAGGCAAGGGCACAAGTGCTGGCTAGGCATAAGGCAGGGGCACAAGTGCTGGCTAGGCATAAGGCAGGGGCACAAGTGCGGGCTAGACTTTAGGCAGGGGCACAAGAGCAAACTAAGCATAAGGCAGAGGCACAAGTGCAAGCTAGGCATAAGGCAGGGGCACCTATGCAGGCTAGGCTTAAGGCAGGGGCACAAGTGATGGCTACACATAAGGCATACGGCTAACTCTTTGCACTCTTTGCATAAAGGGATAGGCACCCTTAGGGGTGAAGAGCTAGCTTTCACCCCTCTACTCTGTACTTTGTTGTACAGTGCGGAGCCACTCCATAACCCCCATGCTCCAAGCGACCAGGCACATCTTGTCTGTCCTCCGTAAATGGGTAATGCCTTCGTCCCCAATTACAGTCGTGCATGTGCATTCAGACGGGACAAGAGCGAAGAGCGTAAAGCCTGCCCTGTGTGCATAACCAACATGAAGCTAAAGACAAAAAAACAATAATACAAGGGGCTCAAAAGTGCTGGCTAGGCATAAGGCAGGGGCACAAGTGCTGGCTAGGCATAAGGCAGGCGCACAAGTGCTGGCTAGGCATAAGGCAGGGGCACAAGTGCTGGTTAGGCATAAGGCAGGGGCACAAGTGCTGGCTAGGCATAAGGCAGGGGCACAAGTGCGGGCTAGGCATAAGGCAGGGGCACAAGTGCGGGCTAGGCATAAGGCAGGGGCACAAGTGCGGGCTAGGCATAAGGCAGGGGCACACGTGCGGGCTAGGCATAAGGCAGGGGCACACGTGCTGGCTAGGCATAAGGCAGGGGCACACGTGCTGGCTAGGCATAAGGCAGGGGCACACGTGCTGGCTAGGCATAAGGCAGGGGCACAAGTGCGGGCTAGGCATAAGGCAGGGGCACAAGTGCGGGCTAGGCATAAGGCAGGGGCACAAGTGCGGGCTAGGCATAAGGCAGGGGCACAAGTGCGGGCTAGGCATAAGTCAGGGGCACAAGTGCGGGCTAGGCATAAGGCAGGGGCACAAGTGCGGGCTAGGCTTAAGGCCTGGGCACAAGTGCGGGCTAGGCTTAAGGCCTGGGCACAAGTGCAGTTCTGGCTAGGATCAAGGCAGGGGGCACAAGTGCCGGCTAGGCTTAAGGCATGGGCACAAGTGCCAGCTAGGCTTAAGGCCTGGGCACAAGTGCGGGCTAGGCATAAGGCAGGAGCACAAGTGCTGGCTGGGCATAAGGCAGGAGCACAAGTGCTGGCTGGGCATAAGGCAGGAGCACAAGTGCTGGCTGAGCATAAGGCAGGAGCACATGTGCTGGCTAGGCTTAAGGCTGAGGCTTAAATGCTGGCTAGGTAGTAGACAGAGGCACAAGTTTAAACCAGGCATAAGGAAGGGGCACAAGTGATGGCTAACTTTGTGTAAATGGTGAGGCACCCATAGGAATGAAGAGCTAGTTTTCAACCCTCTGCTCTGTACTTGAACATTTAGGACTTGATACTTTGTAGAAAAGTGAGGAGCCACTACACAACTCCATGCTCCAAATGAGCATGCACTTCTGTCCTCTTACCTGTCAACACAGCATTTCCCATACAGATTAAAATATAAGCAATAGAAAACAGACAAGCTGTTCATGGCTAAAAATATTTTATTCAGGCCATAATATGTTCTAATACAATTTAAAAAAAATTAATTTGGTAATTTAAATGATGGTAAAATCCCAAACCATGGACAAGGCTTTATAACCCCTACATAGCGCAGGCAATGCAGAGGGTCCCCCCCACAGAGCGCAGGCAATGTAGAGTCCCCCCCACAGAGCGCAGGCAATGCAGTGCCCCCCTCCCACAGAGCGCTGACAATGCAGAGGGTCCCTCCCACAGAGCGCTGACAATGCAGAGGGTCCCCCCCACAGAGATCAGACAATGCAGAGGGTCCCACCCCACAGAGCGCAGGCAATGCAGAGGGTCCCCCCCCCCCACAGAGCGCAGGCAATGCAGAGGGTTCCCCCCCAGAGCGCAGGCAATGCAGAGGGCCCCCCCCCTACAGAGTGCAGGCAATGCAGAGGGTTCCCCCCCCGGAGCGCAGGCAATGCAGAGGGTCCCCCCCACAGAGCGCAGGCAATGCAGAGGGTCCCCCCCACAGAGCGCAGGCAATGCAGAGGGTCCCCCCCACAGAGCGCAGGCAATGCAGAGGGTCCGCTTCAGAGCGCAGGCAATGCAGAGGGTCCCCCCCACAGAGCGCAGGCAATGCAGAGGGTCCCCCCCACAGAGCGCAGGCAATGCAGAGGGTCCCCCCCACAGAGCGCAGGCAATGCAGAGGGTCCCCCCCCCACAGAGCGCAGGCAATGCAGAGGGTCCCCCCCCCACAGAGCGCAGTCAATGCAGAGGGTCCCCCCCCACAGAGCGCAGGCAATGCAGAGGGTCCCCCCCCCACAGAGCGCAGGCAATGCAGAGGGTCCCCCCCACAGAGCGCAGGCAATGCAGAGGGTCCCCCCCACAGAGCGCAGGCAATGCAGAGGGTCCCCCCCACAGAGCGCAGGCAATGCAGGGTCCCCCCCCACAGAGCGCAGGCAATGCAGAGGGTCCCCCCCACAGAGCGCAGGCAATGCAGAGGGTCCCCACACAGAGCGCAGGCAATGCAGAGGGTCCCCACACAGAGCGCAGGCAATGCAGAGGGTCCCCACACAGAGCGCAGGCAATGCAGAGGGTCCCCACACAGAGCGCAGGCAATGCAGAGGGTCCCCCCACAGAGCGCAGGCAATGCAGAGGGTCCCCCCACAGAGCGCAGGCAATGCAGAGGGTCCCCCCACAGAGCGCAGGCAATGCAGAGGGTCCCCCCACAGAGCGCAGGCAAAGCAGAGGGTCCCCCCACAGAGCGCAGGCAATGCAGAGGGTCTCCCCACAGAGCGCAGGCAATGCAGAGGGTCCCCCCCCCCCACAGCGCAGGCAATGCAGAGGGTCCCCCCCACAGAGCGCAGGCAATGCAGAGGGTCCCCCACAGAGCGCAGGCAATGCAGAGGGTCCCCCCCACAGAGCACAGGCAATGCAGAGGGTCCCCCCCCACAGAGTGCAGGCAATGCAGAGGGTCCCCCCCAGAGCGCAGGCAATGCAGAGGGTCCCCCCCACAGAGCGCAGGCAATGCAGAGGGTCCCCCCCACAGAGCGCAGGCAATGCAGAGGGTCCCCTTCAGAGCGCAGGCAATGCAGAGGGTCCCCCCCCACAGAGCGCAGGCATTGCAAAGGGCCCCCCCCCCACAGAGTGCAGGCAATGCAGAGGGTCCCCCCCACAGAGCGCAGGCAATGCAGAGTCCCGCCCACAGAGCGCAGGCAATGCAGAGGGTCCTTCACACAGAGCGCAGGCAATGCAGAGGGTCCCCACACAGAGCGCAGACAATGCATAGGGTCCCCACACAGAGCGCAGGCAATGCAGAGGGTCCCCCCACAGAGCGCAGGCAATGCAGAGGGTCCCCCCACAGAGCGCAGGCAATGCAGAGGGTCCCCCCACAGAGCGCAGGCAATGCAGAGGGTCCCCCCCACAGAGCGCAGGCAATGCAGAGGGTCCCCCCCACAGAGCGCAGGCAATGCAGAGGGTCCCCCCCACAGAGCGCAGGCAATGCAGAGGGTTCCCCCCCACAGAGCGCAGGCAATGCAGAGGGTCCCCCCCAGAGCGCAGGCAATGCAGAGGGCCCCCCCACAGAGCGCAGGCAATGCAGAGGGTCCCCCCCACAGAGCGCAGGCAATGCAGAGGGTCCCCTTCAGAGCGCAGGCAATGCAGAGGGTCCCCCCCACAGAGCGCAGGCAATGCAGAGGGTCCACCCCACAGAGTGCAAGCAATGCAGAGGGTCCACCCCACAGAGCGCAGGCAATGCAGAGGGTCCACCCCACAGAGCGCAGCCAATGCAGAGGGTCCCCACACAGAGCGCAGGCAATGCAGAGGGTCCCCACAGCACGCAGGCAATGCAGAGGGTCCCCCCACAGAGCGCAGGCAATGCAGGGGCACAAGTGCGGGCTAGGCATAACGCAGGGGCACAAGTGCTGGCTAGGCATAAGGCAGGGGCACAAGTGCTGGCTGAGCATAAGGCAGGAGCACAAGTGCTGGCTGAGCATAAGGCTGAGGCTTAAATGCTGGCTAGGTAGTAGACAGAGGCACAAGTTTAAACCAGGCATAAGGAAGGGGCACAAGTGCTGGCTAGGCATAAGGCAGGGGCACAAGTGCTGGCTGAGCATAAGGCAGGGGCCCAAGTGCGGGCTAGGCATAAGGCAGGGGCACACGTGCGGGCTAGGCATAAGGCAGGGGCACACGTGCGGGCTAGGCATAAGGCAGGGGCACACGTGCGGGCTAGGCATAAGGCAGGGGCACAAGTGCGGGCTAGGCATAAGGCAGGGGCACAAGCGCGGGCTAGGCATAAGGCAGGGGCACAAGCGCGGGCTAGGCATAAGGCAGGGGCACACGTGCGGGCTAGGCATAAGGCAGGGGCACACGTGCTGGCTAGGCATAAGGCAGGGGCACACGTGCTGGCTAGGCATAAGGCAGGGGCACAAGTGCGGGCTAGGCATAAGGCAGGGGCACAAGTGCGGGCTAGGCATAAGGCAGGGGCACAAGTGCAGGCTAGGTATAAGGCAGGGGCACAAGTGCTGGCTAGGCATAAGGCAAGGGCACAAGTGCTGGCTAGGCATAAGGCAGGGGCACAAGTGCTGGCTAGGCATAAGGCAGGGGCACAAGTGCGGGCTAGACTTTAGGCAGGGGCACAAGAGCAAACTAAGCATAAGGCAGAGGCACAAGTGCAAGCTAGGCATAAGGCAGGGGCACCTATGCAGGCTAGGCTTAAGGCAGGGGCACAAGTGCTGGCTACACATAAGGCATACGGCTAACTCTTTGCACTCTTTGCATAAAGGGATAGGCACCCTTAGGGGTGAAGAGCTAGCTTTCACCCCTCTACTCTGTACTTTGTTGTACAGTGCGGAGCCACTCCATAACTGCCATGCTCCAAGCGACCAGGCACATCTTGTCTGTCCTCCGTAAATGGGTAATGCCTTCGTCCCCAATTACAGTCGTGCATGTGCATTCAGACGGGACAAGAGCGAAGAGCGTAAAGCCTGCCCTGTGTGCATAACCAACATGAAGCTAAAGACAAAAAAACAATAATACAAGGGGCTCAAAAGTGCTGGCTAGGCATAAGGCAGGGGCACAAGTGCTGGCTAGGCATAAGGCAGGGGCACAAGTGCTGGCTAGGCATAAGGCAGGGGCACAAGTGCTGGCTAGGCATAAGGCAGGGGCACAAGTGCTGGCTAGGCATAAGGCAGGGGCACAAGCGCTGGCTAGGCATAAGGCAGGGGCACAAGTGCTGGCTAGGCATAAGGCAGGGGCACAAGTGCGGGCTAGGCATAAGGCAGGGGCACAAGTGCGGGCTAGGCATAAGGCAGGGGCACACGTGCTGGCTAGGCATAAGGCAGGGGCACACGTGCTGGCTAGGCATAAGGCAGGGGCACAAGTGCGGGCTAGGCATAAGGCAGGGGCACAAGTGCGGGCTAGGCATAAGGCAGGGGCACAAGTGCAAGCTAGGTATAAGGCAGGGGCACAAGTGCTGGCTAGGCATAAGGCAAGGGCACAAGTGCTGGCTAGGCATAAGGCAAGGGCACAAGTGCTGGCTAGGCATAAGGCAGGGGCACAAGTGCTGGCTAGGCATAAGGCAGGGGCACAAGTGCGGGCTAGACTTTAGGCAGGGGCACAAGAGCAAACTAAGCATAAGGCAGAGGCACAAGTGCAAGCTAGGCATAAGGCAGGGGCACCTATGCAGGCTAGGCTTAAGGCAGGGGCACAAGTGATGGCTACACATAAGGCATACGGCTAACTCTTTGCACTCTTTGCATAAAGGGATAGGCACCCTTAGGGGTGAAGAGCTAGCTTTCACCCCTCTACTCTGTACTTTGTTGTACAGTGCGGAGCCACTCCATAACTGCCATGCTCCAAGCGACCAGGCACATCTTGTCTGTCCTCCGTAAATGGGTAATGCCTTCGTCCCCAATTACATTCGTGCATGTGCATTCAGACGGGACAAGAGCGAAGAGCGTAAAGCCTGCCCTGTGTGCATAACCAACATGAAGCTAAAGACAAAAAAACAATAATACAAGGGGCTCAAAAGTGCTGGCTAGGCATAAGGCAGGGGCACAAGTGCTGGCTAGGCATAAGGCAGGGGCACAAGTGCTGGCTAGGCATAAGGCAGGGGCACAAGTGCTAACTAGGCATAAGGCAGGGGCACAAGTGCTGGCTAGGCTTAAGGCAGGGGCACAAGTGCTGGCTAGGCATAAGGCAGGGGCACAAGTGCTGGCTAGGCATAAGGCAGGGGCACAAGTGCTGGCTAGGCATAAGGCAGGGGCACAAGTGCTGGCTAGACATAAGGCAGGGGCACAAGTGCTGGCTAGGCATAAGGCAGGGGCACAAGTGCTGGCTAGGCATAAGGCAGGGGCACAAGTGCTGGCTAGGCATAAGGCAGGGGCACAAGTGCTGGCTAGGCATAAGGCAGGGGCACAAGTGCTGGCTAGGCATAAGGCAGGGGCACAAGTGCTGGCTAGGCATAAGGCAGGGGCACAAGTGCTGGCTAGGCATAAGGCAGGGGCACAAGTGCTGGCTAGGCATAAGGCAGGGGCACAAGTGCTGGCTAGGCATAAGGCAGGGGCACAAGTGCTGGCTAGGCATAAGGCAGGGGCACAAGTGCTGGCTAGGCATAAGGCAGGGGCACAAGTGCTGGCTAGGCATAAGGCAGGGGCACAAGTGCTGGCTAGGCATAAGGCAGGGGCACAAGTGCTGGCTAGGCATAAGGCAGGGGCACAAGTGCTGGCTAGGCATAAGGCAGGGCCACAAGTGCAGGCTAGGCATAAGGCAGGGGCACAAGTGCTGGCTAGGCATAAGGCAGGGGCACAAGTGCTGGCTAGGCATAAGGCAGGGGCTCAAGTGCTGGCTAGGCATAAGGCAGGGGCACAAGTGCTGGCTAGGCATAAGGCAGGGGCACAAGTGCTGGCTAGGCATAAGGCAGGGGCACAAGTGTGGGCTAGACTTTAGGCAGGGGCACAAGAGCAAACTAAGCATAAGGCAGAGGCACAAGTGCAAGCTAGGCATAAGGCAGGGGCACCTATGCAGGCTAGGCTTAAGGCAGGGGCACAAGTGATGGCTACACATAAGGCATACGGCTAACTCTTTGCACTCTTTGCATAAAGGGATAGGCACCCTTAGGGGTGAAGAGCTAGCTTTCACCCCTCTACTCTGTACTTTGTTGTACAGTGCGGAGCCACTCCATAACCCCCATGCTCCAAGCGACCAGGCACATCTTGTCTGTCCTCCGTAAATGGGTAATGCCTTCGTCCCCAATTACAGTCGTGCATGTGCATTCAGACGGGACAAGAGCGAAGAGCGTAAAGCCTGCCCTGTGTGCATAACCAACATGAAGCTAAAGACAAAAAAACAATAATACAAGGGGCTCAAAAGTGCTGGCTAGGCATAAGGCAGGGGCACAAGTGCTGGCTAGGCATAAGGCAGGGGCACAAGTGCTGGCTAGGCATAAGGCAGGGGCACAAGTGCTGGCTAGGCATAAGGCAGGGGCACAAGTGCGGGCTAGGCATAAGGCAGGGGCACAAGTGCGGGCTAGGCATAAGGCAGGGGCACAAGTGCGGGCTAGGCATAAGGCAGGGGCACACGTGCGGGCTAGGCATAAGGCAGGGGCACACGTGCTGGCTAGGCATAAGGCAGGGGCACACGTTCTGGCTAGGCATAAGGCAGGGGCACAAGTGCGGGCTAGGCATAAGGCAGGGGCACAAGTGCGGGCTAGGCATAAGGCAGGGGCACAAGTGCAGGCTAGGTATAAGGCAGGGGCACAAGTGCTGGCTAGGCATAAGGCAAGAGCACAAGTGCTGGCTAGGCATAAGGCAAGGGCACAAGTGCTGGCTAGGCATAAGGCAGGGGCACAAGTGCAGTCTAGGCATAAGGCAGGGGCACCTATGCGGGCTAGGCATAAGGCAGGGGCACCTATGCGGGCTAGGCATAAGGCAGGGGCACAAAAGCTGGCTAGGCATAAGGCAGGGGCACAAGTGCAGGCTAGGCATAAGGCAGGGGCACAAGTGCTGGCTAGGCATAAGGCAGGGGCACAAGTGCTGGCTAGGCTTAAGGCAGGGGCACAAGTGCTGGCTAGGCATAAGGCAGGGGCACAAGTGCTGGCTAGGCATAAGGCAGGGGCACAAGTGCTGGCTAGGCATAAGGCAGGGGCACAAGTGCGGGCTAGGCATAAGGCAGGGGCACAAGTGTGGGCTAGGCATAAGGCAGGGGCACAAGTGCGGGCTAGGCATAAGGCAGGGACACAAGTGCTGGCTAGGCATAAGGCAGGGCACAAGTGCTGGCTAGGCATAAGGCAGGGGCACAAGTGCTTGCTAGGCATAAGGCAGGGGCACAAGTGCTTGCTAGGCATAAGGCAGGGGCACAAAAGCTGGCTAGGCATAAGGCAGGGGCACAAGTGCAGGCTAGGCATAAGGCAGGGGCACAAGTGCTGGCTAGGCATAAGGCAGGGGCACAAGTGCTGGATAGGCTTAAGGCAGGGGCACAAGTGCTGGCTAGGCTTAAGGCAGGGGCACAAGTGCTGGCTAGGCTTAAGGCAGGGGCACAAGTGCAGTCTAGGCATAAGGCAGGGGCACAAGTGCAGTCTAGGCATAAGGCAGGGGCACAAGTGCAGTCTAGGCATAAGGCAGGGGCACAAGTGCAGTCTAGGCATAAGGCAGGGGCACAAGTGCAGTCTAGGCATAAGGCAGGGGCACCTATGCGGGCTAGGCATAAGGCAGGGGCACCTATGCGGGCTAGGCATAAGGCAGGGGCACCTATGCGGGCTAGGCATAAGGCAGGGGCACCTATGCGGGCTAGGCATAAGGCAGGGGCACAAGTGCGGGCTAGGCATAAGGCAGGGGCACAAGTGCGGGATAGGCATAAGGCAGGGGCACAAGTGCGGGCTAGGCATAAGGCAGGGGCACAAGTGCGGGCTAGCCATAAGGCAGGGGCACAAGTGCGGGCTAGGCATAAGGCAGGGGCACAAGTGCGGGCTAGGCATAAGGCAGGGGCACAAGTGCGGCCTAGGCATAAGGCAGGGGCACAAGTGCGGCTAGGCATAAGGCAGGGGCCCAAGTGCGGGCTAGGCATAAGGCAGGGGCACACGTGCTGGCTAGGCATAAGGCAGGGGCACACGTGCTGGCTAGGCATAAGGCAGGGGCACACGTGCGGGCTAGGCATAAGGCAGGGGCACACGTGCGGGCTAGGCATAAGGCAGGGGCACACGTGCGGGCTAGGCATAAGGCAGGGGCACAAGTGCGGGCTAGGCATAAGGCAGGGGCACAAGTGCGGGCTAGGCATAAGGCAGGGGCACAAGTGCGGGCTAGGCATAAGGCAGGGGCACAAGTGCTGGCTAGGCATAAGGCAGGGGCACAAGTGCTGGCTAGGCATAAGGCAGGGGCACAAGTGCTGGCTAGGCATAAGGCAGGGGCACAAGTGCTGGCTAGGCATAAGGCAGGGGCACAAGTGCTGGCTAGGCATAAGGCAGGGGCACAAGTGCTGGCTAGGCATAAGGCAGGGGCACAAGTGCTGGCTAGGCATAAGGCAGGGGCACAAGTGCGGGCTAGGCATAAGGCAGGGGCACAAGTGCTGGCTAGTCATAAGGCAGGGGCACAAGTGCTGGCTAGGCATAAGGCAGGGGCACAAGTGCTGGCTAGTCATAAGGCAGGGGCACAAGTGCTGGCTAGGCATAAGGCAGGGGCACAAGTGCTGGCTAGGCATAAGGCAGGGGCACAAGTGCTGGCTAGGCATAAGGCAGGGGCACAAGTGCTGGCTAGGCATAAGGCAGGGGCACAAGTGCTGGCTAGGCATAAGGCAGGGGCACAAGTGCTGGCTAGGCATAAGGCAGGGGCACAAGTGCTGGCTAGGCATAAGGCAGGGGCACAAGTGCTGGCTAGGCATAAGGCAGGGGCACAAGTGCTGGCTAGGCATAAGGCAGGGGCACAAGTGCTGGCTAGGGATAAGGCAGGGGCACAAGTGCTGGCTAGGCATAAGGCAGGGGCACAAGTGCTGGCTAGGCATAAGGCAGGGGCACAAGTGCTGGCTAGGCATAAGGCAGGGGCACAAGTGCTGGCTAGGCATAAGGCAGGGGCACAAGTGCTGGCTAGGCATAAGGCAGGGGCACAAGTGCTGGCTAGGCATAAGGCAGGGGCACAAGTGCGGGCTAGGCATAAGGCAGGGCCACAAGTGCGGGCTAGGCATAAGGCAGGGGCACAAGTGCGGGCTAGGCATAAGGCAGGGGCACAAGTGCGGGCTAGGCATAAGGCAGGGGCACAAGTGCGGGCTAGGCATAAGGCAGGGGCACAAGTGCGGGCTAGGCATAAGGCAGGGGCACAAGTGCGGGCTAGGCATAAGGCAGGGGCACAAGTGCGGGCTAGGCATAAGGCAGGGGCACAAGTGCGGGCTAGGCATAAGGCAGGGGCACAAGTGCGGGCTAGGCATAAGGCAGGGGCACAAGTGCGGGCTAGGCATAAGGCAGGGGCACAAGTGCGGGCTAGGCATAAGGCAGGGGCACAAGTGCGGGCTAGGCATAAGGCAGGGGCACAAGTGCGGGCTAGGCATAAGGCAGGGGCACAAGTGCGGGCTAGGCATAAGGCAGGGGCACAAGTGCGGGCTAGGCATAAGGCAGGGGCACAAGTGCGGGCTAGGCATAAGGCAGGGGCACAAGTGCGGGCTAGGCATAAGGCAGGGGCACAAGTGCGGGCTAGGCATAAGGCAGGGGCACAAGTGCGGGCTAGGCATAAGGCAGGGGCACAAGTGCTGGCTAGGCATAAGGCAAGGCACAGGTGCTGGCTAGGCATAAGGCAGGGGCACAAGTGCAGGCTAGGCATAAGGCAGGGGCACAAGTGCAGTCTAGGCATAAGGCAGGGGCACAAGTGCAGTCTAGGCATAAGGCAGGGGCACAAGTGCAGTCTAGGCATAAGGCAGGGGCACAAGTGCTGGCTAGGCATAAGGCAGGGGCACAAGTGCTGGCTAGGCATAAGGCAGGGGCACAAGTGCTTGCTAGGCATAAGGCAGGGGCACAAGTGCTTGCTAGGCATAAGGCAGGGGCACAAGTGCTTGCTAGGCATAAGGCAGGGGCACAAGTGCTGGCTAGGCATAAGGCAGGGGCACAAGTGCTGGCTAGGCATAAGGCAGGGGCACAAGTGCTTGCTAGGCATAAGGCAGGGGCACAAGTGCTTGCTAGGCATAAGGCAGGGGCACAAAAGCTGGCTAGGCATAAGGCAGGGGCACAAGTGCAGTCTAGGCATAAGGCAGGGGCACAAGTGCAGTCTAGGCATAAGGCAGGGGCACAAGTGCAGTCTAGGCATAAGGCAGGGGCACAAGTGCAGTCTAGGCATAAGGCAGGGGCACAAGTGCAGTCTAGGCATAAGGCAGGGGCACCTATGGGGGCTAGGCATAAGGCAGGGGCACCTATGCGGGCTAGGCATAAGGCAGGGGCACAAGTGCGGGCTAGGCATAAGGCAGGGGCACAAGTGCAGGCTAGGCATAAGGCAGGGGCACAAGTGCGGGCTAGGCATAAGGCAGGGGCACAAGTGCTGGCTAGGCATAAGGCAGGGGCACAAGTGCTGGCTAGGCATAAGGCAGGGGCACAAGTGCGGGCTAGGCATAAGGCAGGGGCACAAGTGCGGGCTAGGCATAAGGCAGGGGCACAAGTGCGGGCTAGGCATAAGGCAGGGGCACAAGTGCTGGCTAGGCATAAGGCAGGGCACAAGTGCTGGCTAGGCATAAGGCAGGGGCACAAGTGCTTGCTAGGCATAAGGCAGGGGCACAAGTGCTTGCTAGGCATAAGGCAGGGGCACAAAAGCTGGCTAGGCATAAGGCAGGGGCACAAGTGCAGTCTAGGCATAAGGCAGGGGCACAAGTGCAGTCTAGGCATAAGGCAGGGGCACAAGTGCTGGCTAGGCATAAGGCAGGGGCACAAGTGCAGTCTAGGCATAAGGCAGGGGCACAAGTGCAGTCTAGGCATAAGGCAGGGGCACAAGTGCAGTCTAGGCATAAGGCAGGGGCACAAGTGCGGGCTAGGCATAAGGCAGGGGCACAAGTGCTGGCTAGACTTAAGGCAGGGGCAAACGTTCTGGCTTGGCATAAGGCAGGGGCACAAGTGCAGTCTAGGCATAAGGCAGGGGCACCTATGCGGGCTAGGCATAAGGCAGGGGCACAAGTGCAGTCTAGGCATAAGGCAGGGGCACAAGTGCAGTCTAGGCATAAGGCAGGGGCACAAGTGCAGTCTAGGCATAAGGCAGGGCCACAAGTGCAGGCTAGGCATAAGGCAGGGCCACAAGTGCAGGCTAGGCATAAGGCAGGGGCACAAGTGCTGGCTAGGCATAAGGCAGGGGCACAAGTGCTGGCTAGGCATAAGGCAGAGGCTCAAGTGCTGGCTAGGCATAAGGCAGGGGCACAAGTGCTGGCTAGGCATAAGGCAGGGGCACAAGTGCTGGCTAGGCATAAGGCAAGGGCACAAGTGCTGGCTAGGCATAAGGCAGGGGCACAAGTGCTGGCTAGGCATAAGGCAGGGGCACAAGTGAGGGCTAGACTTTAGGCAGGGGCACAAGAGCAAACTAAGCATAAGGCAGAGGCACAAGTGCAAGCTAGGCATAAGGCAGGGGCACCTATGCAGGCTAGGCTTAAGGCAGGGGCACAAGTGATGGCTACACATAAGGCATACGGCTAACTCTTTGCACTCTTTGCATAAAGGGATAGGCACCCTTAGGGGTGAAGAGCTAGCTTTCACCCCTCTACTCTGTACTTTGTTGTACAGTGCGGAGCCACTCCATAACCCCCATGCTCCAAGCGACCAGGCACATCTTGTCTGTCCTCCGTAAATGGGTAATGCCTTCGTCCCCAATTACAGTCGTGCATGTGCATTCAGATGGGACAAGAGCGAAGAGCGTAAAGCCTGCCCTGTGTGCATAACCAACATGAAGCTAAAGACAAAAAAACAATAATACAAGGGGCTCAAAAGTGCTGGCTAGGCATAAGGCAGGGGCACAAGTGCTGGCTAGGCATAAGGCAGGCGCACAAGTGCTGGCTAGGCATAAGGCAGGGGCACAAGTGCTGGTTAGGCATAAGGCAGGGGCACAAGTGCTGGCTAGGCATAAGGCAGGGGCACAAGTGCTGGCTAGGCATAAGGCAGGGGCACAAGTGCTGGCTAGGCATAAGGCAGGGGCACAAGTGCTGGCTAGGCATAAGGCAGGGGCACAAGTGCGGGCTAGGCATAAGGCAGGGGCACAAGTGCGGGCTAGGCATAAGGCAGGGGCACACGTGCGGGCTAGGCATAAGGCAGGGGCACACGTGCGGGCTAGGCATAAGGCAGGGGCACACGTGCTGGCTAGGCATAAGGCAGGGGCACACGTGCTGGCTAGGCATAAGGCAGGGGCACAAGTGCGGGCTAGGCATAAGGCAGGGGCACAAGTGCGGGCTAGGCATAAGGCAGGGGCACAAGTGCGGGCTAGGCATAAGGCAGGGGCACAAGTGCGGGCTAGGCATAAGGCAGGGGCACAAGTGCGGGCTAGGCATAAGGCAGGGGCACAAGTGCGGGCTAGGCATAAGGCAGGGGCACAAGTGCGGGCTAGGCATAAGGCAGGGGCACAAGTGCGGGCTAGGCATAAGGCAGGGGCACAAGTGCGGGCTAGGCATAAGGCAGGGGCACAAGTGCGGGCTAGGCATAAGGCAGGGGCACAAGTGCGGGCTAGGCATAAGGCAGGGGCACAAGTGCGGGCTAGGCATAAGGCAGGGGCACAAGTGCGGGCTAGGCATAAGGCAGGGGCACAAGTGCGGGCTAGGCATAAGGCAGGGGCCCAAGTGCGGCTAGGCATAAGGCAGGGGCCCAAGTGCGGGCTAGGCATAAGGCAGGGGCACACGTGCGGGCTAGGCATAAGGCAGGGGCACACGTGCGGGCTAGGCATAAGGCAGGGGCACACGTGCGGGCTAGGCATAAGGCAGGGGCACACGTGCGGGCTAGGCATAAGGCAGGGGCACACGTGCGGGCTAGGCATAAGGCAGGGGCACACGTGCGGGCTAGGCATAAGGCAGGGGCACACGTGCGGGCTAGGCATAAGGCAGGGGCACACGTGCGGGCTAGGCATAAGGCAGGGGCACAAGTGCGGGCTAGGCATAAGGCAGGGGCACAAGTGCGGGCTAGGCATAAGGCAGGGGCACAAGTGCGGGCTAGGCATAAGGCAGGGGCACAAGTGCGGGCTAGGCATAAGGCAGGGGCACAAGTGCGGGCTAGGCATAAGGCAGGGGCACAAGTGCGGGCTAGGCATAAGGCAGGGGCACAAGTGCGGGCTAGGCATAAGGCAGGGGCACAAGTGCGGGCTAGGCATAAGGCAGGGGCACAAGTGCGGGCTAGGCATAAGGCAGGGGCACAAGTGCGGGCTAGGCATAAGGCAGGGGCACAAGTGCGGGCTAGGCATAAGGCAGGGGCACAAGTGCGGGCTAGGCATAAGGCAGGGGCACAAGTGCGGCTAGGCATAAGGCAGGGGCCCAAGTGCGGGCTAGGCATAAGGCAGGGGCACACGTGCTGGCTAGGCATAAGGCAGGGGCACACGTGCGGGCTAGGCATAAGGCAGGGGCACACGTGCGGGCTAGGCATAAGGCAGGGGCACACGTGCGGGCTAGGCATAAGGCAGGGGCACAAGTGCGGGCTAGGCATAAGGCAGGGGCACACGTGCGGGCTAGGCATAAGGCAGGGGCACACGTGCGGGCTAGGCATAAGGCAGGGGCACAATTGCGGGCTAGGCATAAGGCAGGGGCACACGTGCGGGCTAGGCATAAGGCAGGGGCACAAGTGCGGGCTAGGCATAAGGCAGGGGCACACGTGCGGGCTAGGCATAAGGCAGGGGCACAAGTGCGGGCTAGGCATAAGGCAGGGGCACACGTGCGGGCTAGGCATAAGGCAGGGGCACAAGTGCGGGCTAGGCATAAGGCAGGGGCACAAGTGCGGGCTAGGCATAAGGCAGGGGCACAAGTGCGGGCTAGGCATAAGGCAGGGGCACAAGTGCGGGCTAGGCATAAGGCAGGGGCACAAGTGCGGGCTAGGCATAAGGCAGGGGCACAAGTGCGGGCTAGGCATAAGGCAGGGGCACAAGTGCGGGCTAGGCATAAGGCAGGGGCACAAGTGCGGGCTAGGCATAAGGCAGGGGCACAAGTGCGGGCTAGGCATAAGGCAGGGGCACAAGTGCGGGCTAGGCCTAAGGCAGGGGCACAAGTGCGGGCTAGGCCTAAGGCAGGGGCACAAGTGCGGGCTAGGCCTAAGGCAGGGGCACAAGTGCGGGCTAGGCCTAAGGCAGGGGCACAAGTGCGGGCTAGGCCTAAGGCAGGGGCACAAGTGCGGGCTAGGCCTAAGGCAGGGGCACAAGTGCGGGCTAGGCCTAAGGCAGGGGCACAAGTGCGGGCTAGGCCTAAGGCAGGGGCACAAGTGCGGGCTAGGCATAAGGCAGGGGCACAAGTGCGGGCTAGGCATAAGGCAGGGGCACAAGTGCGGGCTAGGCATAAGGCAGGGGCACAAGTGCGGGCTAGGCATAAGGCAGGGGCACAAGTGCGGCTAGGCATAAGGCAGGGGCCCAAGTGCGGGCTAGGCATAAGGCAGGGGCACACGTGCGGGCTAGGCATAAGGCAGGGGCACACGTGCGGGCTAGGCATAAGGCAGGGGCACACGTGCGGGCTAGGCATAAGGCAGGGGCACAAGTGCGGGCTAGGCATAAGGCAGGGGCACAAGCGCGGGCTAGGCATAAGGCAGGGGCACAAGCGCGGGCTAGGCATAAGGCAGGGGCACAAGCGCGGGCTAGGCATAAGGCAGGGGCACAAGCGCGGGCAAGGCATAAGGCAGGGGCACAAGCGCGGGCTAGGCATAAGGCAGGGGCACAAGTGCGGGCTAGGCATAAGGCAGCGGCACAAGTGCTGGCTAGGCATAAGGCAGGGGCACAAGTGCTGGCTAGGCATAAGGCAGGGGCACAAGTGCTGGCTAGGCATAAGGCAGGGCCACAAGTGCAGGCTAGGCATAAGGCAGGGCCACAAGTGCAGGCTAGGCATAAGGCAGGGCCACAAGTGCAGGCTAGGCATAAGGCAGGGGCACAAGTGCTGGCTAGGCATAAGGCAGGGGCACAAGTGCTGGCTAGGCATAAGGCAGAGGCTCAAGTGCTGGCTAGGCATAAGGCAGGGGCACAAGTGCTGGCTAGGCATAAGGCAGGGGCACAAGTGCTGGCTAGGCATAAGGCAGAGGCTCAAGTGCTGGCTAGGCATAAGGCAGGGCCACAAGTGCAGGCTAGGCATAAGGCAGGGGCACAAGTGCTGGCTAGGCATAAGGCAGGGGCACAAGTGCTTGCTAGGCATAAGGCAGGGGCACAAAAGCTGGCTAGGCATAAGGCAGGGGCACAAGTGCAGTCTAGGCATAAGGCAGGGGCACAAGTGCAGTCTAGGCATAAGGCAGGGGCACAAGTGCTGGCTAGGCATAAGGCAGGGGCACAAGTGCAGTCTAGGCATAAGGCAGGGGCACAAGTGCAGTCTAGGCATAAGGCAGGGGCACAAGTGCAGTCTAGGCATAAGGCAGGGGCACAAGTGCGGGCTAGGCATAAGGCAGGGGCACAAGTGCTGGCTAGACTTAAGGCAGGGGCAAACGTTCTGGCTTGGCATAAGGCAGGGGCACAAGTGCAGTCTAGGCATAAGGCAGGGGCACCTATGCGGGCTAGGCATAAGGCAGGGGCACAAGTGCAGTCTAGGCATAAGGCAGGGGCACAAGTGCAGTCTAGGCATAAGGCAGGGGCACAAGTGCAGTCTAGGCATAAGGCAGGGCCACAAGTGCAGGCTAGGCATAAGGCAGGGCCACAAGTGCAGGCTAGGCATAAGGCAGGGGCACAAGTGCTGGCTAGGCATAAGGCAGGGGCACAAGTGCTGGCTAGGCATAAGGCAGAGGCTCAAGTGCTGGCTAGGCATAAGGCAGGGGCACAAGTGCTGGCTAGGCATAAGGCAGGGGCACAAGTGCTGGCTAGGCATAAGGCAAGGGCACAAGTGCTGGCTAGGCATAAGGCAGGGGCACAAGTGCTGGCTAGGCATAAGGCAGGGGCACAAGTGAGGGCTAGACTTTAGGCAGGGGCACAAGAGCAAACTAAGCATAAGGCAGAGGCACAAGTGCAAGCTAGGCATAAGGCAGGGGCACCTATGCAGGCTAGGCTTAAGGCAGGGGCACAAGTGATGGCTACACATAAGGCATACGGCTAACTCTTTGCACTCTTTGCATAAAGGGATAGGCACCCTTAGGGGTGAAGAGCTAGCTTTCACCCCTCTACTCTGTACTTTGATGTACAGTGCGGAGCCACTCCATAACCCCCATGCTCCAAGCGACCAGGCACATCTTGTCTGTCCTCCGTAAATGGGTAATGCCTTCGTCCCCAATTACAGTCGTGCATGTGCATTCAGACGGGACAAGAGCGAAGAGCGTAAAGCCTGCCCTGTGTGCATAACCAACATGAAGCTAAAGACAAAAAAACAATAATACAAGGGGCTCAAAAGTGCTGGCTAGGCATAAGGCAGGGGCACAAGTGCTGGCTAGGCATAAGGCAGGCGCACAAGTGCTGGCTAGGCATAAGGCAGGGGCACAAGTGCTGGTTAGGCATAAGGCAGGGGCACAAGTGCTGGCTAGGCATAAGGCAGGGGCACAAGTGCTGGCTAGGCATAAGGCAGGGGCACAAGTGCTGGCTAGGCATAAGGCAGGGGCACAAGTGCTGGCTAGGCATAAGGCAGGGGCACAAGTGCGGGCTAGGCATAAGGCAGGGGCACAAGTGCGGGCTAGGCATAAGGCAGGGGCACACGTGCGGGCTAGGCATAAGGCAGGGGCACACGTGCGGGCTAGGCATAAGGCAGGGGCACACGTGCTGGCTAGGCATAAGGCAGGGGCACACGTGCTGGCTAGGCATAAGGCAGGGGCACAAGTGCGGGCTAGGCATAAGGCAGGGGCACAAGTGCGGGCTAGGCATAAGGCAGGGGCACAAGTGCGGGCTAGGCATAAGGCAGGGGCACAAGTGCGGGCTAGGCATAAGGCAGGGGCACAAGTGCGGGCTAGGCATAAGGCAGGGGCACAAGTGCGGGCTAGGCATAAGGCAGGGGCACAAGTGCGGGCTAGGCATAAGGCAGGGGCACAAGTGCGGGCTAGGCATAAGGCAGGGGCACAAGTGCGGGCTAGGCATAAGGCAGGGGCACAAGTGCGGGCTAGGCATAAGGCAGGGGCACAAGTGCGGGCTAGGCATAAGGCAGGGGCACAAGTGCGGGCTAGGCATAAGGCAGGGGCACAAGTGCGGGCTAGGCATAAGGCAGGGGCACAAGTGCGGGCTAGGCATAAGGCAGGGGCACAAGTGCGGGCTAGGCATAAGGCAGGGGGCCCAAGTGCGGCTAGGCATAAGGCAGGGGCCCAAGTGCGGGCTAGGCATAAGGCAGGGGCACACGTGCGGGCTAGGCATAAGGCAGGGGCACACGTGCGGGCTAGGCATAAGGCAGGGGCACACGTGCGGGCTAGGCATAAGGCAGGGGCACACGTGCGGGCTAGGCATAAGGCAGGGGCACACGTGCGGGCTAGGCATAAGGCAGGGGCACACGTGCGGGCTAGGCATAAGGCAGGGGCACACGTGCGGGCTAGGCATAAGGCAGGGGCACACGTGCGGGCTAGGCATAAGGCAGGGGCACACGTGCGGGCTAGGCATAAGGCAGGGGCACAAGTGCGGGCTAGGCATAAGGCAGGGGCACAAGTGCGGGCTAGGCATAAGGCAGGGGCACAAGTGCGGGCTAGGCATAAGGCAGGGGCACAAGTGCGGGCTAGGCATAAGGCAGGGGCACAAGTGCGGGCTAGGCATAAGGCAGGGGCACAAGTGCGGGCTAGGCATAAGGCAGGGGCACAAGTGCGGGCTAGGCATAAGGCAGGGGCACAAGTGCGGGCTAGGCATAAGGCAGGGGCACAAGTGCGGGCTAGGCATAAGGCAGGGGCACAAGTGCGGGCTAGGCATAAGGCAGGGGCACAAGTGCGGGCTAGGCATAAGGCAGGGGCACAAGTGCGGGCTAGGCATAAGGCAGGGGCACAAGTGCGGCTAGGCATAAGGCAGGGGCCCAAGTGCGGGCTAGGCATAAGGCAGGGGCACACGTGCTGGCTAGGCATAAGGCAGGGGCACACGTGCGGGCTAGGCATAAGGCAGGGGCACACGTGCGGGCTAGGCATAAGGCAGGGGCACACGTGCGGGCTAGGCATAAGGCAGGGGCACAAGTGCGGGCTAGGCATAAGGCAGGGGCACACGTGCGGGCTAGGCATAAGGCAGGGGCACAGGTGCGGGCTAGGCATAAGGCAGGGGCACAATTGCGGGCTAGGCATAAGGCAGGGGCACACGTGCGGGCTAGGCATAAGGCAGGGGCACAAGTGCGGGCTAGGCATAAGGCAGGGGCACACGTGCGGGCTAGGCATAAGGCAGGGGCACAAGTGCGGGCTAGGCATAAGGCAGGGGCACACGTGCGGGCTAGGCATAAGGCAGGGGCACAAGTGCGGGCTAGGCATAAGGCAGGGGCACAAGTGCGGGCTAGGCATAAGGCAGGGGCACAAGTGCGGGCTAGGCATAAGGCAGGGGCACAAGTGCGGGCTAGGCATAAGGCAGGGGCACAAGTGCGGGCTAGGCATAAGGCAGGGGCACAAGTGCGGGCTAGGCATAAGGCAGGGGCACAAGTGCGGGCTAGGCATAAGGCAGGGGCACAAGTGCGGGCTAGGCATAAGGCAGGGGCACAAGTGCGGGCTAGGCCTAAGGCAGGGGCACAAGTGCGGGCTAGGCCTAAGGCAGGGGCACAAGTGCGGGCTAGGCCTAAGGCAGGGGCACAAGTGCGGGCTAGGCCTAAGGCAGGGGCACAAGTGCGGGCTAGGCCTAAGGCAGGGGCACAAGTGCGGGCTAGGCCTAAGGCAGGGGCACAAGTGCGGGCTAGGCCTAAGGCAGGGGCACAAGTGCGGGCTAGGCATAAGGCAGGGGCACAAGTGCGGGCTAGGCATAAGGCAGGGGCACAAGTGCGGGCTAGGCATAAGGCAGGGGCACAAGTGCGGGCTAGGCATAAGGCAGGGGCACAAGTGCGGGCTAGGCATAAGGCAGGGGCACAAGTGCGGCTAGGCATAAGGCAGGGGCCAAGTGCGGCTAGGCATAAGGCAGGGGCCCAAGTGCGGGGCTAGGCATAAGGCAGGGGCACACGTGCGGGCTAGGCATAAGGCAGGGGCACACGTGCGGGCTAGGCATAAGGCAGGGGCACACGTGCGGGCTAGGCATAAGGCAGGGGCACACGTGCGGGCTAGGCATAAGGCAGGGGCACAAGTGCGGGCTAGGCATAAGGCAGGGGCACAAGCGCGGGCTAGGCATAAGGCAGGGGCACAAGCGCGGGCTAGGCATAAGGCAGGGGCACAAGCGCGGGCTAGGCATAAGGCAGGGGCACAAGCGCGGGCAAGGCATAAGGCAGGGGCACAAGCGCGGGCTAGGCATAAGGCAGGGGCACAAGTGCGGGCTAGGCATAAGGCAGCGGCACAAGTGCTGGCTAGGCATAAGGCAGGGGCACAAGTGCTGGCTAGGCATAAGGCAGGGGCACAAGTGCTGGCTAGGCATAAGGCAGGGCCACAAGTGCAGGCTAGGCATAAGGCAGGGCCACAAGTGCAGGCTAGGCATAAGGCAGGGCCACAAGTGCAGGCTAGGCATAAGGCAGGGGCACAAGTGCTGGCTAGGCATAAGGCAGGGGCACAAGTGCTGGCTAGGCATAAGGCAGGGGCTCAAGTGCTGGCTAGGCATAAGGCAGGGGCACAAGTGCTGGCTAGGCATAAGGCAGGGGCACAAGTGTGGGCTAGACTTTAGGCAGGGGCACAAGAGCAAACTAAGCATAAGGCAGAGGCACAAGTGCAAGCTAGGCATAAGGCAGGGGCACCTATGCAGGCTAGGCTTAAGGCAGGGGCACAAGTGATGGCTACACATAAGGCATACGGCTAACTCTTTGCACTCTTTGCATAAAGGGATAGGCACCCTTAGGGGTGAAGAGCTAGCTTTCACCCCTCTACTCTGTACTTTGTTGTACAGTGCGGAGCCACTCCATAACTGCCATGCTCCAAGCGACCAGGCACATCTTGTCTGTCCTCCGTAAATGGGTAATGCCTTCGTCCCCAATTACAGTCGTGCATGTGCATTCAGACGGGACAAGAGCGAAGAGCGTAAAGCCTGCCCTGTGTGCATAACCAACATGAAGCTAAAGACAAAAAAACAATAATACAAGGGGCTCAAAAGTGCTGGCTAGGCATAAGGCAGGGGCACAAGTGCTGGCTAGGCATAAGGCAGGGGCACAAGTGCTGGCTAGGCATAAGGCAGGGGCACAAGTGCTAACTAGGCATAAGGCAGGGGCACAAGTGCTGGCTAGGCTTAAGGCAGGGGCACAAGTGCTGGCTAGGCATAAGGCAGGGGCACAAGTGCTGGCTAGGCATAAGGCAGGGGCACAAGTGCTGGCTAGGCATAAGGCAGGGGCACAAGTGCTGGCTAGGCATAAGGCAGGGGCACAAGTGCTGGCTAGGCATAAGGCAGGGGCACAAGTGCTGGCTAGGCATAAGGCAGGGGCACAAGTGCTGGCTAGGCATAAGGCAGGGGCACAAGTGCTGGCTAGGCATAAGGCAGGGGCACAAGTGCTGGCTAGGCATAAGGCAGGGGCACAAGTGCTGGCTAGGCATAAGGCAGGGGCACAAGTGCTGGCTAGGCATAAGGCAGGGGCACAAGTGCTGGCTAGGCATAAGGCAGGGGCACAAGTGCTGGCTAGGCATAAGGCAGGGGCACAAGTGCTGGCTAGGCATAAGGCAGGGGCACAAGTGCTGGCTAGGCATAAGGCAGGGGCACAAGTGCTGGCTAGGCATAAGGCAGGGGCACAAGTGCTGGCTAGGCATAAGGCAGGGGCACAAGTGCTGGCTAGGCATAAGGCAGGGGCACAAGTGCTGGCTAGGCATAAGGCAGGGGCACAAGTGCTGGCTAGGCATAAGGCAGGGCCACAAGTGCAGGCTAGGCATAAGGCAGGGGCACAAGTGCTGGCTAGGCATAAGGCAGGGGCACAAGTGCTGGCTAGGCATAAGGCAGGGGCTCAAGTGCTGGCTAGGCATAAGGCAGGGGCTCAAGTGCTGGCTAGGCATAAGGCAGGGGCACAAGTGCTGGCTAGGCATAAGGCAGGGGCACAAGTGTGGGCTAGACTTTAGGCAGGGGCACAAGAGCAAACTAAGCATAAGGCAGAGGCACAAGTGCAAGCTAGGCATAAGGCAGGGGCACCTATGCAGGCTAGGCTTAAGGCAGGGGCACAAGTGATGGCTACACATAAGGCATATGGCTAACTCTTTGCACTCTTTGCATAAAGGGATAGGCACCCTTAGGGGTGAAGAGCTAGCTTTCACCCCTCTACTCTGTACTTTGTTGTACAGTGCGGAGCCACTCCATAACCCCCATGCTCCAAGCGACCAGGCACATCTTGTCTGTCCTCCGTAAATGGGTAATGCCTTCGTCCCCAATTACAGTCGTGCATGTGCATTCAGACGGGACAAGAGCGAAGAGCGTAAAGCCTGCCCTGTGTGCATAACCAACATGAAGCTAAAGACAAAAAAACAATAATACAAGGGGCACAAAAGCTGGCTAGGCATAAGGCAGGGGCACAAGTGCAGGCTAGGCATAAGGCAGGGGCACAAGTGCTGGCTAGGCATAAGGCAGGGGCACAAGTGCTGGCTAGGCTTAAGGCAGGGGCACAAGTGCTGGCTAGGCTTAAGGCAGGGGCACAAGTGCTGGCTAGGCATAAGGCAGGGGCACAAGTGCGGGCTAGCCATAAGGCAGGGGCACAAGTGCGGGCTAGGCATAAGGCAGGGGCACAAGTGCGGGCTAGGCATAAGGCAGGGGCACAAGTGCGGGCTAGGCATAAGGCAGGGGCACAAGTGCGGCTAGGCATAAGGCAGGGGCCCAAGTGCGGGCTAGGCATAAGGCAGGGGCACACGTGCTGGCTAGGCATAAGGCAGGGGCACACGTGCGGGCTAGGCATAAGGCAGGGGCACACGTGCGGGCTAGGCATAAGGCAGGGGCACACGTGCGGGCTAGGCATAAGGCAGGGGCACAAGTGCGGGCTAGGCATAAGGCAGGGGCACAAGTGCGGGCTAGGCATAAGGCAGGGGCACAAGTGCGGGCTAGGCATAAGGCAGGGGCACAAGTGCTGGCTAGGCATAAGGCAGGGGCACAAGTGCTGGCTAGGCATAAGGCAGGGGCACAAGTGCTGGCTAGGCATAAGGCAGGGGCACAAGTGCTGGCTAGGCATAAGGCAGGGGCACAAGTGCTGGCTAGGCATAAGGCAGGGGCACAAGTGCTGGCTAGGCATAAGGCAGGGGCACAAGTGCTGGCTAGGCATAAGGCAGGGGCACAAGTGCTGGCTAGGCATAAGGCAGGGGCACAAGTGCTGGCTAGGCATAAGGCAGGGGCACAAGTGCTGGCTAGGCATAAGGCAGGGGCACAAGTGCTGGCTAGGCATAAGGCAGGGGCACAAGTGCTGGCTAGGCATAAGGCAGGGGCACAAGTGCTGGCTAGGCATAAGGCAGGGGCACAAGCGCTGGCTAGGCATAAGGCAGGGGCACAAGCGCTGGCTAGGCATAAGGCAGGGGCACAAGCGCTGGCTAGGCATAAGGCAGGGGCACAAGCGCTGGCTAGGCATAAGGCAGGGGCACAAGCGCTGGCTAGGCATAAGGCAGGGGCACAAGCGCTGGCTAGGCATAAGGCAGGGGCACAAGCGCTGGCTAGGCATAAGGCAGGGGCACAAGCGCTGGCTAGGCATAAGGCAGGGGCACAAGTGCTGGCTAGGCATAAGGCAGGGGCACAAGTGCTGGCTAGGCATAAGGCAGGGGCACAAGTGCTGGCTAGGCATAAGGCAGGGGCACAAGTGCTGGCTAGGCATAAGGCAGGGGCACAAGTGCTGGCTAGGCATAAGGCAGGGGCACAAGTGCTGGCTAGGCATAAGGCAGGGGCACAAGTGCTGGCTAGGCATAAGGCAGGGGCACAAGTGCTGGCTAGGCAAAAGACAGGGGCACAAGTGCTGGCTAGGCATAAGGCAGGGGCACAAGTGCTGGCTAGGCATAAGGCAGGGGCACAAAAGCTGGCTAGGCATAAGGCAGGGGCACAAGTGCAGGCTAGGCATAAGGCAGGGGCACAAGTGCTGGCTAGGCATAAGGCAGGGGCACAAGTGCTGGCTAGGCTTAAGGCAGGGGCACAAGTGCTGGCTAGGCTTAAGGCAGGGGCACAAGTGCTGGCTAGGCATAAGGCAGGGGCACAAGTGCTGGCTAGGCATAAGGCAGGGGCACAAGTGCAGTCTAGGCATAAGGCAGGGGCACAAGTGCAGTCTAGGCATAAGGCAGGGGCACAAGTGCAGTCTAGGCATAAGGCAGGGGCACAACTGCGGGCTAGGCATAAGGCAGGGGCACAAGTGCGGGCTAGGCATAAGGCAGGGGCACAAGTGCGGGCTAGGCATAAGGCAGGGGCACAAGTGCGGGCTAGGCATAAGGCAGTGCTGGCTAGGCTTAAGGCAGGGGCACAAGTGCTGGCTAGGCATAAGGCAGGGGCACAAGTGCTGGCTAGGCATAAGGCAGGGGCACAAGTGCAGTCTAGGCATAAGGCAGGGGCACAAGTGCAGTCTAGGCATAAGGCAGGGGCACAAGTGCAGTCTAGGCATAAGGCAGGGGCACAACTGCGGGCTAGGCATAAGGCAGGGGCACAAGTGCGGGCTAGGCATAAGGCAGGGGCACAAGTGCGGGCTAGGCATAAGGCAGGGGCACAAGTGCGGGCTAGGCATAAGGCAGGGGCACAAGTGCGGGCTAGGCATAAGGCAGGGGCACAAGTGCGGGCTAGGCATAAGGCAGGGGAACAAGTGTGGGCTAGGCATAAGGCAGGGGCACAAGTGCAGGCTAGGCATAAGGCAGGGGCACAAGTGCTGGCTAGGCATAAGGCAAGGGCACAAGTGCTGGCTAGGCATAAGGCAGGGGCACAAGTGCTGGCTAGGCATAAGGCAGGGGCACAACTGCGGGCTAGGCATAAGGCAGGGGCACAACTGCGGGCTAGGCATAAGGCAGGGGCACAACTGCGGGCTAGGCATAAGGCAGGGGCACAAGTGCGGGCTAGGCATAAGGCAGGGGTACAAGTGCGGGCTAGGCATAAGGCAGGGGCACAAGTGCGGGCTAGGCATAAGGCAGGGGCACAAGTGCGGGCTAGGCATAAGGCAGGGGCACAAGTGCGGGCTAGGCATAAGGCAGGGGCACAAGTGCGGGCTAGGCATAAGGCAGGGGCACAAGTGCGGGCTAGGCATAAGGCAGGGGCACAAGTGCGGGCTAGGCATAAGGCAGGGGAACAAGTGCGGGCTAGGCATAAGGCAGGGGCACAAGTGCAGGCTAGGTATAAGGCAGGGGCACAAGTGCTGGCTAGGCATAAGGCAAGGGCACAAGTGCTGGCTAGGCATAAGGCAGGGGCACAAGTGCTGGCTAGGCATAAGGCAGGGGCACAAGTGCGGGCTAGACTTTAGGCAGGGGCACAAGAGCAAACTAAGCATAAGGCAGAGGCACAAGTGCAAGCTAGGCATAAGGCAGGGGCACCTATGCAGGCTAGGCTTAAGGCAGCGGCACAAATGATGGCTACACATAAGGCATACGGCTAACTCTTTGCACTCTTTGCATAAAGGGATAGGCACCCTTAGGGGTGAAGAGCTAGCTTTCACCCCTCTACTCTGTACTTTGTTGTACAGTGCGGAGCCACTCCATAACCCCCATGCTCCAAGCGACCAGGCACATCTTGTCTGTCCTCCGTAAATGGGTAATGCCTTCGTCCCCAATTACAGTCGTGCATGTGCATTCAGACGGGACAAGAGCGAAGAGAGTAAAGCCTGCCCTGTGTGCATAACCAACATGAAGCTAAAGACAAAAAAACAATACAAGGGGCTCAAAAGTGCTGGCTAGGCATAAGGCAGGGGCTCAAAAGTGCTGGCTAGGCATAAGGCAGGGGCACAAGTGCTGGCTAGGCATAAGGCAGGGGCACAAGTGCTGGCTAGGCATAAGGCAGGGGCACACGTGCGGGCCAGGCATAAGGCAGGGGCACACGTGCGGGCCAGGCATAAGGCAGGGGCACACGTGCGGGCCAGGCATAAGGTAGGGGCACACGTGCGGGCCAGGCATAAGGCAGGGGCACACGTGCGGGCCAGGCATAAGGCAGGGGCACACGTGCGGGCTAGGCATAAGGCAGGGGCACAAGTGCGGGCTAGGCATAAGGCAGGGGCACAAGTGCGGGCTAGGCATAAGGCAGGGGCACAAGTGCGGGCTAGGCATAAGGCAGGGGCACAAGTGCTGGCTAGGCATAAGGCAGGGGCACAAGTGCTGGCTAGGCATAAGGCAGGGGCACAAGTGCGGGCTAGGCATAAGGCAGGGGCACAAGTTCGGGCTAGGCATAAGGCAGGGGCACAAGTGCGGGCTAGGCATAAGGCAGGGGCACAAGTGCGGGCTAGGCATAAGGCAGGGGCACAAGTGCTGGCTAGGCATAAGGCAGGGGCACAAGTGCTGGCTAGGCATAAGGCAGGGGCACAAGTGCTGGCTAGGCATAAGGCAGGGGCACAAGTGCGGGCTAGGCATAAGGCAGGGGCACAAGTGCGGGCTAGGCATAAGGCAGGGGCACAAGTGCGGGCTAGGCATAAGGCAGGGGCACAAGTGCGGGCTAGGCATAAGGCAGGGGCACAAGTGCGGCTAGGCATAAGGCAGGGGCCCAAGTGCGGGCTAGGCATAAGGCAGGGGCACACGTGCGGGCTAGGCATAAGGCAGGGGCACACGTGCGGGCTAGGCATAAGGCAGGGGCACACGTGCGGGCTAGGCATAAGGCAGGGGCACACGTGCGGGCTAGGCATAAGGCAGGGGCACACGTGCGGGCTAGGCATAAGGCAGGGGCACAAGTGCTGGCTAGGCATAAGGCAGGGGCACAAGTGTGGGCTAGACTTTAGGCAGGGGCACAAGAGCAAACTAAGCATAAGGCAGAGGCACAAGTGCAAGCTAGGCATAAGGCAGGGGCACCTATGCAGGCTAGGCTTAAGGCAGGGGCACAAGTGATGGCTACACATAAGGCATACGGCTAACTCTTTGCACTCTTTGCATAAAGGGATAGGCACCCTTAGGGGTGAAGAGCTAGCTTTCACCCCTCTACTCTGTACTTTGTTGTACAGTGCGGAGCCACTCCATAACCCCCATGCTCCAAGCGACCAGGCACATCTTGTCTGTCCTCCGTAAATGGGTAATGCCTTTGTCCCCAATTACAGTCGTGCATGTGCATTCAGACGGGACAAGAGCGAAGAGCGTAAAGCCTGCCCTGTGTGCATAACCAACATGAAGCTAAAGACAAAAAAACAATAATACAAGGGGCTCAAAAGTGCTGGCTAGGCATAAGGCAGGGGCACAAGTGCTGGCTAGGCATAAGGCAGGGGCACAAGTGCTGGCTAGGCATAAGGCAGGGGCACAAGTGCTGGCTAGGCATAAGGCAGGGGCACAAGTGCTGGCTAGGCATAAGGCAGGGGCACAAGTGCTGGCTAGGCATAAGGCAGGGGCACAAGTGCGGGCTAGGCATAAGGCAGGGGCACAAGTGCGGGCTAGGCATAAGGCAGGGGCACACGTGCGGGCTAGGCATAAGGCAGGGGCACACGTGCTGGCTAGGCATAAGGCAGGGGCACACGTTCTGGCTAGGCATAAGGCAGGGGCACAAGTGCGGGCTAGGCATAAGGCAGGGGCACAAGTGCGGGCTAGGCATAAGGCAGGGGCACAAGTGCAGGCTAGGCATAAGGCAGGGGCACAAGTGCTGGCTAGGCATAAGGCAAGGGCACAAGTGCTGGCTAGGCATAAGGCAAGGGCACAAGTGCTGGCTAGGCATAAGGCAGGGGCACAAGTGCAGTCTAGGCATAAGGCAGGGGCACCTATGCGGGCTAGGCATAAGGCAGGGGCACCTATGCGGGCTAGGCATAAGGCAGGGGCACAAGTGCGGGCTAGGCATAAGGCAGGGGCACAAAAGCTGGCTAGGCATAAGGCAGGGGCACAAGTGCAGGCTAGGCATAAGGCAGGGGCACAAGTGCTGGCTAGGCATAAGGCAGGGGCACAAGTGCTGGCTAGGCTTAAGGCAGGGGCACAAGTGCTGGCTAGGCATAAGGCAGGGGCACAAGTGCTGGCTAGGCATAAGGCAGGGGCACAAGTGCTGGCTAGGCATAAGGCAGGGGCACAAGTGCGGGCTAGGCATAAGGCAGGGGCACAAGTGCGGGCTAGGCATAAGGCAGGGGCACAAGTGCGGGCTAGGCATAAGGCAGGGGCACAAGTGCTGGCTAGGCATAGGGCAGGGCACAAGTGCTGGCTAGGCATAAGGCAGGGGCACAAGTGCTTGCTAGGCATAAGGCAGGGGCACAAGTGCTTGCTAGGCATAAGGCAGGGGCACAAGTGCTTGCTAGGCATAAGGCAGGGGCACAAAAGCTGGCTAGGCATAAGGCAGGGGCACAAGTGCAGGCTAGGCATAAGGCAGGGGCACAAGTGCTGGCTAGGCATAAGGCAGGGGCACAAGTGCTGGCTAGGCATAAGGCAGGGGCACAAGTGCTGGCTAGGCTTAAGGCAGGGGCACAAGTGCTGGCTAGGCTTAAGGCAGGGGCACAAGTGCTGGCTAGGCTTAAGGCAGGGGCACAAGTGCAGTCTAGGCATAAGGCAGGGGCACAAGTGCAGTCTAGGCATAAGGCAGGGGCACAAGTGCAGTCTAGGCATAAGGCAGGGGCACAAGTGCAGTCTAGGCATAAGGCAGGGGCACAAGTGCAGTCTAGGCATAAGGCAGGGGCACCTATGCGGGCTAGGCATAAGGCAGGGGCACCTATGCGGGCTAGGCATAAGGCAGGGGCACCTATGCGGGCTAGGCATAAGGCAGGGGCACCTATGCGGGCTAGGCATAAGGCAGGGGCACCTATGCGGGCTAGGCATAAGGCAGGGGCACAAGTGCGGGCTAGGCATAAGGCAGGGGCACAAGTGCGGGCTAGGCATAAGGCAGGGGCACAAGTGCGGGCTAGGCATAAGGCATGGGCACAAGTGCGGGCTAGCCATAAGGCAGGGGCACAAGTGCGGGCTAGGCATAAGGCAGGGGCACAAGTGCGGGCTAGGCATAAGGCAGGGGCACAAGTGCGGGCTAGGCATAAGGCAGGGGCACAAGTGCGGCTAGGCATAAGGCAGGGGCCCAAGTGCGGGCTAGGCATAAGGCAGGGGCACACGTGCTGGCTAGGCATAAGGCAGGGGCACACGTGCGGGCTAGGCATAAGGCAGGGGCACACGTGCGGGCTAGGCATAAGGCAGGGGCACACGTGCGGGCTAGGCATAAGGCAGGGGCACAAGTGCGGGCTAGGCATAAGGCAGGGGCACAAGTGCGGGCTAGGCATAAGGCAGGGGCACAAGTGCGGGCTAGGCATAAGGCAGGGGCACAAGTGCTGGCTAGGCATAAGGCAGGGGCACAAGTGCTGACTAGGCATAAGGCAGGGGCACAAGTGCTGGCTAGGCATAAGGCAGGGGCACAAGTGCTGGCTAGGCATAAGGCAGGGGCACAAGTGCTGGCTAGGCATAAGGCAGGGGCACAAGTGCTGGCTAGGCATAAGGCAGGGGCACAAGTGCTGGCTAGTCATAAGGCAGGGGCACAAGTGCTGGCTAGTCATAAGGCAGGGGCACAAGTGCTGGCTAGGCATAAGGCAGGGGCACAAGTGCTGGCTAGGCATAAGGCAGGGGCACAAGTGCTGGCTAGGCATAAGGCAGGGGCACAAGTGCTGGCTAGGCATAAGGCAGGGGCACAAGTGCTGGCTAGGCATAAGGCAGGGGCACAAGTGCTGGCTAGGCATAAGGCAGGGGCACAAGTGCTGGCTAGGCATAAGGCAGGGGCACAAGTGCTGGCTAGGCATAAGGCAGGGGCACAAGTGCTGGCTAGGCATAAGGCAGGGGCACAAGTGCTGGCTAGGCATAAGGCAGGGGCACAAGTGCTGGCTAGGCATAAGGCAGGGGCACAAGTGCTGGCTAGGCATAAGGCAGGGGCACAAGTGCTGGCTAGGCATAAGGCAGGGGAACAAGTGCTGGCTAGGCATAAGGCAGGGGCACAAGTGCTGGCTAGGCATAAGGCAGGGGCACAAAAGCTGGCTAGGCATAAGGCAGGGGCACAAGTGCAGGCTAGGCATAAGGCAGGGGCACAAGTGCTGGCTAGGCATAAGGCAGGGGCACAAGTGCTGGCTAGGCTTAAGGCAGGGGCACAAGTGCTGGCTAGGCATAAGGCAGGGGCACAAGTGCAGTCTAGGCATAAGGCAGGGGCACAAGTGCAGTCTAGGCATAAGGCAGGGGCACAAGTGCAGTCTAGGCATAACGCAGGGGCACAAGTGCAGTCTAGGCATAAGGCAGGGGCACAAGTGCAGTCTAGGCATAAGGCAGGGGCACCTATGTGGGCTAGGCATAAGGCAGGGGCACAAGTGCGGGCTAGGCATAAGGCAGGGGCACAAGTGCGGGCTAGGCATAAGGCAGGGGCACAAAAGCTGGCTAGGCATAAGGCAGGGGCACAAGTGCAGGCTAGGCATAAGGCAGGGGCACAAGTGCTGGCTAGGCATAAGGCAGGGGCACAAGTGCTGGCTAGGCTTAAGGCAGGGGCACAAGTGCTGGCTAGGCTTAAGGCAGGGGCACAAGTGCTGGCTAGGCATAAGGCAGGGGCACAAGTGCAGTCTAGGCATAAGGCAGGGGCACAAGTGCAGTCTAGGCATAAGGCAGGGGCACAAGTGCAGTCTAGGCATAAGGCAGGGGCACAAGTGCAGTCTAGGCATAAGGCAGGGGCACAAGTGCAGTCTAGGCATAAGGCAGGGGCACAAGTGCAGTCTAGGCATAAGGCAGGGGCACAAGTGCAGTCTAGGCATAAGGCAGGGGCACCTATGCGGGCTAGGCATAAGGCAGGGGCACCTATGCGGGCTAGGCATAAGGCAGGGGCACCTATGCGGGCTAGGCATAAGGCAGGGGCACCTATGCGGGCTAGGCATAAGGCAGGGGCACAAGTGCGGGCTAGGCATAAGGCAGGGGCACAAGTGCGGGCTAGGCATAAGGCAGGGGCACAAGTGCGGGCTAGGCATAAGGCAGGGGCACAAGTGCGGGCTAGGCATAAGGCAGGGGCACAAGTGCGGGCTAGGCATAAGGCAGGGGCACAAGTGCTGGCTAGACTTAAGGCAGGGGCACACGTTCTGGCTAGGCATAAGGCAGGGGCACACGTTCTGGCTAGGCATAAGGCAGGGGCACACGTGCTGGCTAGGCATAAGGCAGGGGCACAAGTGCTGGCTAGGCATAAGGCAGGGGCACAAGTGCTGGCTAGACTTAAGGCAGGGGCACAAGTGCTGGCTAGGCATAAGGCAGGGGCACAAGTGCTGGCTAGGCATAAGGCAGGGGCACAAGTGCTGGCTAGGCATAAGGCAGGGGCACAAGTGCTGGCTAGGCATAAGGCAGGGGCACAAGTGCTGGCTAGGCATAAGGCAGGGGCACAAGTGCTGGCTAGGCATAAGGCAGGGGCACAAGTGCGGGCTAGGCATAAGGCAGGGGCACAAGTGCGGGCTAGGCATAAGGCAGGGGCACAAGTGCGGGCTAGGCATAAGGCAGGGGCACAAGTGCTGGCTAGGCATAAGGCAGGGGCACAAGTGCAGGCTAGGCATAAGGCAGGGGCACAAGTGCAGGCTAGGCCATAAGGCAGGGGCACAAGTGCAGGCTAGGCATAAGGCAGGGGCACAAGTGCAGGCTAGGCATAAGGCAGGGGCACAAGTGCAGGCTAGGCATAAGGCAGGGGCACAAGTGCAGGCTAGGCCATAAGGCAGGGGCACAAGTGCAGGCTAGGCATAAGGCAGGGGCACAAGTGCAGGCTAGGCATAAGGCAGGGGCACAAGTGCAGGCTAGGCATAAGGCAGGGGCACAAGTGCAGGCTAGGCATAAGGCAGGGGCACAAGTGCAGGCTAGGCATAAGGCAGGGGCACAAGTGCAGCTAGGCATAAGGCAGGGGCACAAGTGCAGGCTAGGCATAAGGCAGGGGCACAAGTGCAGGCTAGGCATAAGGCAGGGGCACACGTGCTGGCTAGGCATAAGGCAGGGGCACAGGTGCTGGCTAGGCATAAGGCAGGGGCACAGGTGCTGGCTAGGCATAAGGCAGGGGCACACGTGCTGGCTAGGCATAAGGCAGGGGCACAAGTGCAGGCTAGGCATAAGGCAGGGGCACAAGTGCGGACTAGGCATAAGGCAGGGGCACAAGTGCGGGCTAGGCATAAGGCAGGGGCACAAGTGCGGGCTAGGCATAAGGCAGGGGCACAAGTGCGGGCTAGGCATAAGGCAGGGGCACAAGTGCGGGCTAGGCATAAGGCAGGGGCACAAGTGCGGGCTAGGCATAAGGCAGGGGCACAAGTGCGGGCTAGGCATAAGGCAGGGGCACAAGTGCGGGCTAGGCATAAGGCAGGGGCACAAGTGCGGGCTAGGCATAAGGCAGGGGCACAAGTGCGGGCTAGGCATAAGGCAGGGGCACAAGTGCGGGCTAGGCATAAGGCAGGGGCACAAGTGCTGGCTAGGCATAAGGCAGGGCACAAGTGCTGGCTAGGCATAAGGCAGGGGCACAAGTGCTTGCTAGGCATAAGGCAGGGCACAAGTGCTGGCTAGGCATAAGGCAGGGGCACAAGTGCTTGCTAGGCATAAGGCAGGGGCACAAGTGCTTGCTAGGCATAAGGCAGGGGCACAGGTGCTGGCTAGGCATAAGGCAGGGGCACACGTGCTGGCTAGGCATAAGGCAGGGGCACAAGTGCAGGCTAGGCATAAGGCAGGGGCACAAGTGCGGACTAGGCATAAGGCAGGGGCACAAGTGCGGGCAAGGCATAAGGCAGGGGCACAAGTGCGGGCTAGGCATAAGGCAGGGGCACAAGTGCGGGCTAGGCATAAGGCAGGGGCACAAGTGCGGGCTAGGCATAAGGCAGGGGCACAAGTGCGGGCTAGGCATAAGGCAGGGGCACAAGTGCGGGCTAGGCATAAGGCAGGGGCACAAGTGCGGGCTAGGCATAAGGCAGGGGCACAAGTGCGGGCTAGGCATAAGGCAGGGGCACAAGTGCGGGCTAGGCATAAGGCAGGGGCACAAGTGCTGGCTAGGCATAAGGCAGGGCACAAGTGCTGGCTAGGCATAAGGCAGGGGCACAAGTGCTTGCTAGGCATAAGGCAGGGGCACAAGTGCTTGCTAGGCATAAGGCAGGGGCACAAAAGCTGGCTAGGCATAAGGCAGGGGCACACGTGCTGGCTAGGCATAAGGCAGGGGCACAAGTGCGGGCTAGGCATAAGGCAGGGGCACAAGTGCGGGCTGGGCACAAGTGCGGGCTAGGCATAAGGCAGGGGCACAAGTGCGGGCTAGGCATAAGGCAGGGGCACAAGTGCGGGCTAGGCATAAGGCAGGGGCACAAGTGCGGGCTAGGCATAAGGCAGGGGCACAAGTGCGGGCTAGGCATAAGGCAGGGGCACAAGTGCGGGCTAGGCATAAGGCAGGGGCACAAGTGCGGGCTAGGCATAAGGCAGGGGCACAAGTGCAGGCTAGGCATAAGGCAGGGGCACAAGTGCAGGCTAGGCATAAGGCAGGGGCACAAGTGCAGCTAGGCATAAGGCAGGGGCACAAGTGCAGGCTAGGCATAAGGCAGGGGCACAAAAGCTGGCTAGGCATAAGGCAGGGGCATAAGTGCAGGCTAGGCATAAGGCAGGGGCACAAGTGCTGGCTAGGCATAAGGCAGGGGCACAAGTGCTGGCTAGGCTTAAGGCAGGGGCACAAGTGCTGGCTAGGCTTAAGGCAGGGGCACAAGTGCTGGCTAGGCATAAGGCAGGGGCACAAGTGCAGTCTAGGCATAAGGCAGGGGCACAAGTGCAGTCTAGGCATAAGGCAGGGGCACAAGTGCAGTCTAGGCATAAGGCAGGGGCACAAGTGCAGTCTAGGCATAAGGCAGGGGCACAAGTGCAGTCTAGGCATAAGGCAGGGGCACCTATGCGGGCTAGGCATAAGGCAGGGGCACCTATGCGGGCTAGGCATAAGGCAGGGGCACAAGTGCGGGCTAGGCATAAGGCAGGGGCACAAGTGCGGGCTAGGCATAAGGCAGGGGCACAAGTGCGGGCTAGGCATAAGGCAGGGGCACAAGTGCGGGCTAGGCATAAGGCAGGGGCACAAGTGCGGGCTAGGCATAAGGCAGGGGCACAAGTGCTGGCTAGACTTAAGGCAGGGGCACAAGTGCTGGCTAGGCATAAGGCAGGGGCACACGTGCTGGCTAGGCATAAGGCAGGGGCACACGTGCTGGCTAGGCATAAGGCAGGGGCACACGTGCTGGCTAGGCATAAGGCAGGGGCACACGTGCTGGCTAGGCATAAGGCAGGGGCACACGTGCTGGCTAGGCATAAGGCAGGGGCACACGTGCGGGCTAGGCATAAAGCAGGGGCACAAGTGCGGGCTAGGCATAAGGCAGGGGCACAAGTGCGGGCTAGGCATAAGGCAGGGGCACAAGTGCGGGCTAGGCATAAGGCAGGGGCACAAGTGCGGGCTAGGCATAAGGCAGGGGCACAAGTGCGGGCTAGGCATAAGGCAGGGGCACAAGTGCGGGCTAGGCATAAGGCAGGGGCACAAGTGCGGGCTAGGCATAAGGCAGGGGCACAAGTGCGGGCTAGGCATAAGGCAGGGGCACAAGTGCGGGCTAGGCATAAGGCAGGGGCACAAGTGCGGGCTAGGCATAAGGCAGGGGCACCAGTGCGGCTGGGCATAAGGCAGGGGCCCAAGTGCGGGATAGGCATAAGGCAGGGGCACACGTGCTGGCTAGGCATAAGGCAGGGGCACATGTGCGGGCTAGGCATAAGGCAGGGGCACACGTGCGGGCTAGGCATAAGGCAGGGGCACACGTGCGGGCTAGGCATAAGGCAGGGGCACAAGTGCGGGCTAGGCATAAGGCAGGGGCACAAGTGCGGGCTAGGCATAAGGCAGGGGCACAAGTGCGGGCTAGGCATAAGGCAGGGGCACAAGTGCGGGCTGGGCACAAGTGCGGGCTAGGCATAAGGCAGGGGCACAAGTGCGGGCTAGGCATAAGGCAGGGGCACAAGTGCGGGCTAGGCATAAGGCAGGGGCACAAGTGCGGGCTAGGCATAAGGCAGGGGCACAAGTGCGGGCTAGGCATAAGGCAGGGGCACAAGTGCGGGCTAGGCATAAGGCAGGGGCACAAGTGCGGGCAAGGCATAAGGCAGGGGCACAAGTGCGGGCAAGGCATAAGGCAGGGGCACAAGTGCGGGCAAGGCATAAGGCAGGGGCACAAGTGCGGGCTAGGCATAAGGCAGGGGCACAAGTGCGGGCTAGGCATAAGGCAGGGGCACAAGTGCGGGCTAGGCATAAGGCAGGGGCACAAGTGCGGGCTAGGCATAAGGCAGGGGCACAAGTGCAGGCTAGGCATAAGGCAGGGGCACAAGTGCAGGCTAGGCATAAGGCAGGGGCACAAGTGCAGGCTAGGCATAAGGCAGGGGCACAAGTGCAGCTAGGCATAAGGCAGGGGCACAAGTGCAGGCTAGGCATAAGGCAGGGGCCCAAGTGCGGGCTAGGCATAAGGCAGGGGCACAAGTGCGGGCTAGGCATAAGGCAGGGGCACAAGTGCGGGCTGGGCACAAGTGCGGGCTAGGCATAAGGCAGGGGCACAAGTGCGGGCTAGGCATAAGGCAGGGGCACAAGTGCGGGCTGGGCACAAGTGCGGGCTAGGCATAAGGCAGGGGCACAAGTGCGGGCTAGGCATAAGGCAGGGGCACAAGTGCGGGCTAGGCATAAGGCAGGGGCACAAGTGCGGGCTAGGCATAAGGCAGGGGCACAAGTGCGGGCTAGGCATAAGGCAGGGGCACAAGTGCGGGCTAGGCATAAGGCAGGGGCACAAGTGCGGGCAAGGCATAAGGCAGGGGCACAAGTGCGGGCAAGGCATAAGGCAGGGGCACAAGTGCGGGCAAGGCATAAGGCAGGGGCACAAGTGCGGGCTAGGCATAAGGCAGGGGCACAAGTGCGGGCTAGGCATAAGGCAGGGGCACAAGTGCGGGCTAGGCATAAGGCAGGGGCACAAGTGCGGGCTAGGCATAAGGCAGGGGCACAAGTGCGGGCTAGGCATAAGGCAGGGGCACAAGTGCAGGCTAGGCATAAGGCAGGGGCACAAGTGCAGGCTAGGCATAAGGCAGGGGCACAAGTGCAGCTAGGCATAAGGCAGGGGCACAAGTGCAGGCTAGGCATAAGGCAGGGGCCCAAGTGCGGGCTAGGCATAAGGCAGGGGCACACATGCTGGCTAGGCATAAGGCAGGGGCACACGTGCGGGCTAGGCATAAGGCAGGGGCACACGTGCTGGCTAGGCATAAGGCAGGGGCACAAGTGCTAACTAGGCATAAGGCAGGGGCACAAGTGCTGGCTAGGCTTAAGGCAGGGGCACAAGTGCTGGCTAGACATAAGGCAGGGGCACAAGTGCTGGCTAGGCATAAGGCAGGGGCACAAGTGCTGGCTAGACATAAGGCAGGGGCACAAGTGCTGGCTAGGCATAAGGCAGGGGCACAAGTGCTGGCTAGGCATAAGGCAGGGGCACAAGTGCTGGCTAGGCATAAGACAGGGGCATAAGGCAGGGGCACAAGTGCAGGCTAGGCATAAGGCAGGGGCACAAGTGCTGGCTAGGCATAAGGAAGGGGCACAAGTGCGGGCTAGGCATAAGGCAGGGGCACAAGTGCAGGCTAGGCATAAAGCAGGGGCATAAGGCAGGGGCACAAGTGCAGGCTAGGCATAAGGCAGGGGCACAAGTGCTGGCTAGGCATAAGGAAGGGGCACAAGTGCGGGCTAGGCATAAGGCAGGGGCACAAGTGCGGGCTAGGCATAAGGCAGGGGCACAAGTGCGGGCTAGGCATAAGGCAGGGGCACAAGTGCGGGCTAGGCATAAGGCAGGGGCACAAGTGCGGGCTAGGCATAAGGCAGGGGCACAAGTGCGGGCTTGGCATAAGGCAGGGGCACACGTGCGGGCTAGGCATAAGGCAGGGGCACACGTGCGGGCTAGGCATAAGGCAGGGGCACACGTGCTGGCTAGGCATAAGGCAGGGGCACACGTGCTGGCTAGGCATAAGGCAGGGGCACACGTGCTGGCTAGGCATAAGGCAGGGGCACACGTGCTGGCTAGGCATAAGGCAGGGGCACACGTGCTGGCTAGGCATAAGGCAGGGGCACAAGTGCAGGCTAGGCCATAAGGCAGGGGCACAAGTGCGGGCTAGGCATAAGGCAGGGGCACAAGTGCTGACTAGACATAAGGCAGGGGCACAAGTGCTGGCTAGGCATAAGGCAGGGGCACAAGTGCTGGCTAGGCATAAGGCAGGGGCACAAGTGCGGGCTAGGCATAAGGCAGGGGCACAAGTGCGGGCTAGGCATAAGGCAGGGGCACAAGTAAGGGCTAGGCATAAGGCAGGGGCACAAGTGCAGGCTAGGCATAAGGCAGGGGCACAAGTGCAGGCTAGGCATAAGGCAGGGGCACAAGTGCAGGCTAGGCATAAGGCAGGGGCACAAGTGCAAACTAAGCATAAGGCAGAGGCACAAGTGCAGCTAGGCATAAGGCAGGGGCACAAGTGCAGGCTAGGCATAAGGCAGGGGCACAAGTGCTGGCTAGGCATAAGGCAGGGGCACAAGTGCTGGCTAGGCATAAGGCAGGGGCACAAGTGCTGGCTAGACATAAGGCAGGGGCACAAGTGCTGGCTAGGCATAAGGCAGGGGCACAAGTGCAGGCTAGGCATAAGGCAGGGGCACAAGTGCTGGCTAGGCATAAGGCAGGGGCACAAGTGCTGGCTAGGCATAAGGCAGGGGCACAAGTGCTGGCTAGACATAAGGCAGGGGCACAAGTGCTGGCTAGGCATAAGGCAGGGGCACAAGTGCTGGCTAGGCATAAGGCAGGGGCATAAGGCAGGGGCACAAGTGCAGGCTAGGCATAAGGCAGGGGCACAAGTGCTGGCTAGGCATAAGGAAGGGGCACAAGTGCGGGCTAGGCATAAGGCAGGGGCACAAGTGCAGGCTAGGCATAAAGCAGGGGCATAAGGCAGGGGCACAAGTGCAGGCTAGGCATAAGGCAGGGGCACAAGTGCTGGCTAGGCATAAGGCAGGGGCACAAGTGCGGGCTAGGCATAAGGCAGGGGCACAAGTGCGGGCTAGGCATAAGGCAGGGGCACAAGTAAGGGCTAGGCATAAGGCAGGGGCACAAGTGCGGGCTAGGCATAAGGCAGGGGCACAAGTGCGGGCTAGGCATAAGGCAGGGGCACAAGTGCGGGCTAGGCATAAGGCAGGGGCACAAGTGCGGGCTAGGCATAAGGCAGGGGCACAAGTGCGGGCTAGGCATAAGGCAGGGGCACAAGTGCGGGCTAGGCATAAGGCAGGGGCACAAGTGCGGGCTAGGCATAAGGCAGGGGCACAAGTGCGGGCTAGGCATAAGGCAGGGGCACAAGTGCGGGCTAGGCATAAGGCAGGGGCACAAGTGCGGCCTAGGCATAAGGCAGGGGCACAAGTGCGGGCTAGGCATAAGGCAGGGGCACAAGTGCGGGCTAGGCATAAGGCAGGGGCACAAGTGCGGGCTAGGCATAAGGCAGGGGCACAAGTGCGGGCTAGGCATAAGGCAGGGGCACAAGTGCGGGCTAGGCATAAGGCAGGGGCACAAGTGCGGGCTAGGCATAAGGCAGGGGCACAAGTGCGGGCTAGGCATAAGGCAGGGGCACACGTGCTGGCTAGGCATAAGGCAGGGGCACAAGTGCTGGCTAGGCATAAGGCAGGGGCACAAGTGCTGGCTAGGCATAAGGCAGGGGCACAAGTGCTGGCTAGGCATAAGGCAGGGGCACAAGTGCTGGCTAGGCATAAGGCAGGGGCACAAGTGCTGGCTAGGCATAAGGCAGGGGCACAAGTGCTGGCTAGGCATAAGGCAGGGGCACAAGTGCTGGCTAGGCATAAGGCAGGGGCACAAGTGCTGGCTAGGCATAAGGCAGGGGCACAAGTGCTGGCTAGGCATAAGGCAGGGGCACAAGTGCTGGCTAGGCATAAGGCAGGGGCACAAGTGCTGGCTAGGCATAAGGCAGGGGCACAAGTGCTGGCTAGGCATAAGGCAGGGGCACAAGTGCTGGCTAGGCATAAGGCAGGGGCACAAGTGCTGGCTAGGCATAAGGCAGGGGCACAAGTGCTGGCTAGGCATAAGGCAGGGGCACAAGTGCTGGCTAGGCATAAGGCAGGGGCACAAGTGCTGGCTAGGCATAAGGCAGGGGCACAAGTGCTGGCTAGGCATAAGGCAGGGGCACAAGTGCTGGCTAGGCATAAGGCAGGGGCACAAGTGCTGGCTAGGCATAAGGCAGGGGCACAAGTGCTGGCTAGGCATAAGGCAGGGGCACAAGTGCTGGCTAGGCATAAGGCAGGGGCACAAGTGCTGGCTAGGCATAAGGCAGGGGCACAAGTGCTGGCTAGGCATAAGGCAGGGGCACAAGTGGTGGCTAGGCATAAGGCAGGGGCACAAGTGCTGGCTAGGCATAAGGCAGGGGCACAAGTGCTGGCTAGGCATAAGGCAGGGGCACAAGTGCTGGCTAGGCATAAGGCAGGGGCACAAGTGCGGGCTAGGCATAAGGCAGGGGCACAAGTGCTGGCTAGGCATAAGGCAGGGGCACAAGTGCGGGCTAGGCATAAGGCAGGGGCACAAGTGCGGGCTAGGCATAAGTCAGGGGCACAAGTGCGGGCTAGGCATAAGTCAGGGGCACAAGTGCGGGCTAGGCATAAGGCAGGGGCACAAGTGTGGGCTAGGCATAAGGCAGGGGCACAAGTGCGGGCTAGGCATAAGGCAGGGGCACAAGTGCGGGCTAGGCATAAGGCAGGGGAACAAGTGCGGACTAGGCATAAGGCAGGGGCACAAGTGCAGGCTAGGTATAAGGCAGGGGCACAAGTGCTGGCTAGGCTTAAGGCAAGGGCACAAGTGCTGGCTAGGCATAAGGCAGGGGCACAAGTGCTGGCTAGGCATAAGGCAGGGGCACAAGTGCGGGCTAGACTTTAGGCAGGGGCACAAGAGCAAACTAAGCATAAGGCAGAGGCACAAGTGCAAGCTAGGCATAAGGCAGGGGCACCTATGCAGGCTAGGCTTAAGGCAGGGGCACAAGTGATGGCTACACATAAGGCATACGGCTAACTCTTTGCACTCTTTGCATAAAGGGATAGGCACCCTTAGGGGTGAAGAGCTAGCTTTCACCCCTCTACTCTGTACTTTGTTGTACAGTGCGGAGCCACTCCATAACCCCCATGCTCCAAGCGACCAGGCACATCTTGTCTGTCCTCCGTAAATGGGTAATGCCTTCGTCCCCAATTACAGTCGTGCATGTGCATTCAGACGGGACAAGAGCGAAGAGCGTAAAGCCTGCCCTGTGTGCATAACCAACATGAAGCTAAAGACAAAAAAACAATACAAGGGGCTCAAAAGTGCTGGCTAGGCATAAGGCAGGGGCTCAAAAGTGCTGGCTAGACATAAGGCAGGGGCACAAGTGCTGGCTAGGCATAAGGCAGGGGCACAAGTGCTGGCTAGGCATAAGGCAGGGGCACAAGTGCTGGCTAGGCATAAGGCAGGGGCACAAGTGCTGGCTAGGCATAAGGCAGGGGCACAAGTGCTGGCTAGGCATAAGGCAGGGGCACAAGTGCTGGCTAGGCATAAGGCAGGGGCACAAGTGCTGGCTAGGCATAAGGCAGGGGCACAAGTGCTGGCTAGGCATAAGGCAGGGGCACAAGTGCTGGCTAGGCATAAGGCAGGGGCACAAGTGCTAACTAGGCATAAGGCAGGGGCACAAGTGCTGGCTAGGCATAAGGCAGGGGCACCTATGTGGGCTAGGCATAAGGCAGGGGCACCTATGCGGGCTAGGCATAAGGCAGGGGCACAAGTGCGGGCTAAGCATAAGGCAGGGGCACAAGTGCGGGCTAGGCATAAGGCAGGGGCACAAGTGCGGGCTAGGCATAAGGCAGGGGCACAAGTGCGGGCTAGGCATAAGGCAGGGGCACAAGTGAGGGCTAGGCATAAGGCAGGGGCACAAGTGCAGGCTAGGCATAAGGCAGGGGCACAAGTGCTGGCTAGACTTAAGGCAGGGGCACACGTTCTGGCTAGGCATAAGGCAGGGGCACACGTGCTGGCTAGGCATAAGGCAGGGGCACAAGTGCTGGCTAGGCATAAGGCAGGGGCACAAGTGTTGGCTAGACTTAAGGCAGGGGCACAAGTGCTGGCTAGGCATAAGGCAGGGGCACAAGTGCTGGCTAGGCATAAGGCAGGGGCACAAGTGCGGGCTAGGCATAAGGCAGGGGCACAAGTGCGGGCTAGGCATAAGGCAGGGGCACAAGTGCGGGCTAGGCATAAGGCAGGGGCAAACGTGCGGGCTAGGCATAAGGCAGGGGCACAAGTGCGGGCTAGGCATAAGGCAGGGGCACAAGTGCGGGCTAGGCATAAGGCAGGGGCACAAGTGCGGGCTAGGCATAAGGCAGGGGCACAAGTGAGGGCTAGGCATAAGGCAGGGGCACAAGTGCGGGCTAGGCATAAGGCAGGGGCACAAGTGCGGGCTAGGCATAAGGCAGGGGCAAACGTGCGGGCTAGGCATAAGGCAGGGGCACAAGTGCTGGCTAGGCATAAGGCAGGGGCACAAGTGCGGGCTAGGCATAAGGCAGGGGCACAAGTGCGGGCTAGGCATAAGGCAGGGGCACAAGTGCGGGCTAGGCATAAGGCAGGGGCAAACGTGCGGGCTAGGCATAAGGCAGGGGCACAAGTGCGGGCTAGGCATAAGGCAGGGGCACAAGTGCGGGCTAGGCATAAGGCAGGGGCACAAGTGAGGGCTAGGCATAAGGCAGGGGCACAAGTGAGGGCTAGGCATAAGGCAGGGGCACAAGTGAGGGCTAGGCATAAGGCAGGGGCACAAGTGCGGGCTAGGCATAAGGCAGGGGCACAAGTGCGGGCTAGGCATAAGGCAGGGGCACAAGTGCGGGCTAGGCATAAGGCAGGGGCACAAGTGCGGGCTAGGCATAAGGCAGGGGCACAAGTGCGGGCTAGGCATAAGGCAGGGGCACAAGTGCGGGCTAGGCATAAGGCAGGGGCACAAGTGCGGGCTAGGCATAAGGCAGGGGCACAAGTGCGGGTTAGGCATAAGGCAGGGGCACAAGTGCGGGCTAGGCATAAGGCAGGGGCACAAGTGCGGGCTAGGCATAAGGCAGGGGCACACGTGCGGGCTAGGCATAAGGCAGGGGCACACGTGCGGGCTAGGCATAAGGCAGGGGCACACGTGCGGGCTAGGCATAAGGCAGGGGCACACGTGCGGGCTAGGCATAAGGCAGGGGCACACGTGCGGGCTAGGCATAAGGCAGGGGCACACGTGCGGGCTAGGCATAAGGCAGGGGCACACGTGCTGGCTAGGCATAAGGCAGGGGCACACGTGCGGGCTAGGCATAAGGCAGGGGCACACGTGCGGGCTAGGCATAAGGCAGGGGCACAAGTGCGGGCTAGGCATAAGGCAGGGGCACAAGTGCTGGCTAGGCATAAGGCAGGGGCACAAGTGCTGGCTAGGCATAAGGCAGGGGCACAAGTGCGGGCTAGGCATAAGGCAGGGGCACAAGTTCGGGCTAGGCATAAGGCAGGGGCACAAGTGCGGGCTAGGCATAAGGCAGGGGCACAAGTGCGGGCTAGGCATAAGGCAGGGGCACACGTGCGGGCTAGGCATAAGGCAGGGGCACACGTGCGGGCTAGGCATAAGGCAGGGGCACACGTGCGGGCTAGGCATAAGGCAGGGGCACAAGTGCTGGCTAGGCATAAGGCAGGGGCACAAGTGCGGGCTAGGCATAAGGCAGGGGCACAAGTGCGGGCTAGGCATAAGGCAGGGGCACACGTGCGGGCTAGGCATAAGGCAGGGGCACACGTGCTGGCTAGGCATAAGGCAGGGGCACACGTTCTGGCTAGGCATAAGGCAGGGGCACAAGTGCGGGCTAGGCATAAGGCAGGGGCACAAGTGCGGGCTAGGCATAAGGCAGGGGCACAAGTGCAGGCTAGGTATAAGGCAGGGGCACAAGTGCTGGCTAGGCATAAGGCAAGGGCACAAGTGCTGGCTAGGCATAAGGCAAGGGCACAAGTGCTGGCTAGGCATAAGGCAGGGGCACAAGTGCAGTCTAGGCATAAGGCAGGGGCACCTATGCGGGCTAGGCATAAGGCAGGGGCACCTATGCGGGCTAGGCATAAGGCAGGGGCACAAGTGCGGGCTAGGCATAAGGCAGGGGCACAAAAGCTGGCTAGGCATAAGGCAGGGGCACAAGTGCAGGCTAGGCATAAGGCAGGGGCACAAGTGCTGGCTAGGCATAAGGCAGGGGCACAAGTGCTGGCTAGGCTTAAGGCAGGGGCACAAGTGCTGGCTAGGCATAAGGCAGGGGCACAAGTGCTGGCTAGGCATAAGGCAGGGGCACAAGTGCTGGCTAGGCATAAGGCAGGGGCACAAGTGCGGGCTAGGCATAAGGCAGGGGCACAAGTGCGGGCTAGGCATAAGGCAGGGGCACAAGTGCGGGCTAGGCATAAGGCAGGGGCACAAGTGCTGGCTAGGCATAGGGCAGGGCACAAGTGCTGGCTAGGCATAAGGCAGGGGCACAAGTGCTTGCTAGGCATAAGGCAGGGGCACAAGTGCTTGCTAGGCATAAGGCAGGGGCACAAGTGCTTGCTAGGCATAAGGCAGGGGCACAAAAGCTGGCTAGGCATAAGGCAGGGGCACAAGTGCAGGCTAGGCATAAGGCAGGGGCACAAGTGCTGGCTAGGCATAAGGCAGGGGCACAAGTGCTGGCTAGGCATAAGGCAGGGGCACAAGTGCTGGCTAGGCTTAAGGCAGGGGCACAAGTGCTGGCTAGGCTTAAGGCAGGGGCACAAGTGCTGGCTAGGCTTAAGGCAGGGGCACAAGTGCAGTCTAGGCATAAGGCAGGGGCACAAGTGCAGTCTAGGCATAAGGCAGGGGCACAAGTGCAGTCTAGGCATAAGGCAGGGGCACAAGTGCAGTCTAGGCATAAGGCAGGGGCACAAGTGCAGTCTAGGCATAAGGCAGGGGCACCTATGCGGGCTAGGCATAAGGCAGGGGCACCTATGCGGGCTAGGCATAAGGCAGGGGCACCTATGCGGGCTAGGCATAAGGCAGGGGCACCTATGCGGGCTAGGCATAAGGCAGGGGCACCTATGCGGGCTAGGCATAAGGCAGGGGCACAAGTGCGGGCTAGGCATAAGGCAGGGGCACAAGTGCGGGCTAGGCATAAGGCAGGGGCACAAGTGCGGGCTAGGCATAAGGCATGTGCACAAGTGCGGGCTAGCCATAAGGCAGGGGCACAAGTGCGGGCTAGGCATAAGGCAGGGGCACAAGTGCGGGCTAGGCATAAGGCAGGGGCACAAGTGCGGGCTAGGCATAAGGCAGGGGCACAAGTGCGGCTAGGCATAAGGCAGGGGCCCAAGTGCGGGCTAGGCATAAGGCAGGGGCACACGTGCTGGCTAGGCATAAGGCAGGGGCACACGTGCGGGCTAGGCATAAGGCAGGGGCACACGTGCGGGCTAGGCATAAGGCAGGGGCACACGTGCGGGCTAGGCATAAGGCAGGGGCACACGTGCGGGCTAGGCATAAGGCAGGGGCACAAGTGCGGGCTAGGCATAAGGCAGGGGCACAAGTGCGGGCTAGGCATAAGGCAGGGGCACAAGTGCGGGCTAGGCATAAGGCAGGGGCACAAGTGCTGGCTAGGCATAAGGCAGGGGCACAAGTGCTGACTAGGCATAAGGCAGGGGCACAAGTGCGGGCTAGGCATAAGGCAGGGGCACAAGTGCAGGCTAGGTATAAGGCAGGGGCACAAGTGCTGGCTAGGCATAAGGCAAGGGCACAAGTGCTGGCTAGGCATAAGGCAAGGGCACAAGTGCTGGCTAGGCATAAGGCAGGGGCACAAGTGCAGTCTAGGCATAAGGCAGGGGCACCTATGCGGGCTAGGCATAAGGCAGGGGCACCTATGCGGGCTAGGCATAAGGCAGGGGCACAAGTGCTGGCTAGTCATAAGGCAGGGGCACAAGTGCTGGCTAGTCATAAGGCAGGGGCACAAGTGCTGGCTAGGCATAAGGCAGGGGCACAAGTGCTGGCTAGGCATAAGGCAGGGGCACAAGTGCTGGCTAGGCATAAGGCAGGGGCACAAGTGCTGGCTAGGCATAAGGCAGGGGCACAAGTGCTGGCTAGGCATAAGGCAGGGGCACAAGTGCTGGCTAGGCATAAGGCAGGGGCACAAGTGCTGGCTAGGCATAAGGCAGGGGCACAAGTGCTGGCTAGGCATAAGGCAGGGGCACAAGTGCTGGCTAGGCATAAGGCAGGGGCACAAGTGCTGGCTAGGCATAAGGCAGGGGCACAAGTGCTGGCTAGGCATAAGGCAGGGGCACAAGTGCTGGCTAGGCATAAGGCAGGGGCACAAGTGCTGGCTAGGCATAAGGCAGGGGAACAAGTGCTGGCTAGGCATAAGGCAGGGGCACAAGTGCTGGCTAGGCATAAGGCAGGGGCACAAAAGCTGGCTAGGCATAAGGCAGGGGCACAAGTGCAGGCTAGGCATAAGGCAGGGGCACAAGTGCTGGCTAGGCATAAGGCAGGGGCACAAGTGCTGGCTAGGCTTAAGGCAGGGGCACAAGTGCTGGCTAGGCATAAGGCAGGGGCACAAGTGCAGTCTAGGCATAAGGCAGGGGCACAAGTGCAGTCTAGGCATAAGGCAGGGGCACAAGTGCAGTCTAGGCATAAGGCAGGGGCACAAGTGCAGTCTAGGCATAAGGCAGGGGCACAAGTGCAGTCTAGGCATAAGGCAGGGGCACAAGTGCAGTCTAGGCATAAGGCAGGGGCACCTATGTGGGCTAGGCATAAGGCAGGGGCACAAGTGCGGGCTAGGCATAAGGCAGGGGCACAAGTGCGGGCTAGGCATAAGGCAGGGGCACAAAAGCTGGCTAGGCATAAGGCAGGGGCACAAGTGCAGGCTAGGCATAAGGCAGGGGCACAAGTGCTGGCTAGGCATAAGGCAGGGGCACAAGTGCTGGCTAGGCTTAAGGCAGGGGCACAAGTGCTGGCTAGGCTTAAGGCAGGGGCACAAGTGCTGGCTAGGCATAAGGCAGGGGCACAAGTGCAGTCTAGGCATAAGGCAGGGGCACAAGTGCAGTCTAGGCATAAGGCAGGGGCACAAGTGCAGTCTAGGCATAAGGCAGGGGCACAAGTGCAGTCTAGGCATAAGGCAGGGGCACAAGTGCAGTCTAGGCATAAGGCAGGGGCACAAGTGCAGTCTAGGCATAAGGCAGGGGCACAAGTGCAGTCTAGGCATAAGGCAGGGGCACCTATGCGGGCTAGGCATAAGGCAGGGGCACCTATGCGGGCTAGGCATAAGGCAGGGGCACCTATGCGGGCTAGGCATAAGGCAGGGGCACCTATGCGGGCTAGGCATAAGGCAGGGGCACAAGTGCGGGCTAGGCATAAGGCAGGGGCACAAGTGCGGGCTAGGCATAAGGCAGGGGCACAAGTGCGGGCTAGGCATAAGGCAGGGGCACAAGTGCGGGCTAGGCATAAGGCAGGGGCACAAGTGCGGGCTAGGCATAAGGCAGGGGCACAAGTGCTGGCTAGACTTAAGGCAGGGGCACACGTTCTGGCTAGGCATAAGGCAGGGGCACACGTTCTGGCTAGGCATAAGGCAGGGGCACACGTGCTGGCTAGGCATAAGGCAGGGGCACAAGTGCTGGCTAGGCATAAGGCAGGGGCACAAGTGCTGGCTAGACTTAAGGCAGGGGCACAAGTGCTGGCTAGGCATAAGGCAGGGGCACAAGTGCTGGCTAGGCATAAGGCAGGGGCACAAGTGCTGGCTAGGCATAAGGCAGGGGCACAAGTGCTGGCTAGGCATAAGGCAGGGGCACAAGTGCTGGCTAGGCATAAGGCAGGGGCACAAGTGCTGGCTAGGCATAAGGCAGGGGCACAAGTGCGGGCTAGGCATAAGGCAGGGGCACAAGTGCGGGCTAGGCATAAGGCAGGGGCACAAGTGCGGGCTAGGCATAAGGCAGGGGCACAAGTGCTGGCTAGGCATAAGGCAGGGGCACAAGTGCAGGCTAGGCATAAGGCAGGGGCACAAGTGCAGGCTAGGCCATAAGGCAGGGGCACAAGTGCAGGCTAGGCATAAGGCAGGGGCACAAGTGCAGGCTAGGCATAAGGCAGGGGCACAAGTGCAGGCTAGGCATAAGGCAGGGGCACAAGTGCAGGCTAGGCCATAAGGCAGGGGCACAAGTGCAGGCTAGGCATAAGGCAGGGGCACAAGTGCAGGCTAGGCATAAGGCAGGGGCACAAGTGCAGGCTAGGCATAAGGCAGGGGCACAAGTGCAGGCTAGGCATAAGGCAGGGGCACAAGTGCAGGCTAGGCATAAGGCAGGGGCACAAGTGCAGCTAGGCATAAGGCAGGGGCACAAGTGCAGGCTAGGCATAAGGCAGGGGCACAAGTGCAGGCTAGGCATAAGGCAGGGGCACACGTGCTGGCTAGGCATAAGGCAGGGGCACAGGTGCTGGCTAGGCATAAGGCAGGGGCACAGGTGCTGGCTAGGCATAAGGCAGGGGCACACGTGCTGGCTAGGCATAAGGCAGGGGCACAAGTGCAGGCTAGGCATAAGGCAGGGGCACAAGTGCGGACTAGGCATAAGGCAGGGGCACAAGTGCGGGCTAGGCATAAGGCAGGGGCACAAGTGCGGGCTAGGCATAAGGCAGGGGCACAAGTGCGGGCTAGGCATAAGGCAGGGGCACAAGTGCGGGCTAGGCATAAGGCAGGGGCACAAGTGCGGGCTAGGCATAAGGCAGGGGCACAAGTGCGGGCTAGGCATAAGGCAGGGGCACAAGTGCGGGCTAGGCATAAGGCAGGGGCACAAGTGCGGGCTAGGCATAAGGCAGGGGCACAAGTGCGGGCTAGGCATAAGGCAGGGGCACAAGTGCTGGCTAGGCATAAGGCAGGGCACAAGTGCTGGCTAGGCATAAGGCAGGGGCACAAGTGCTTGCTAGGCATAAGGCAGGGGCACAAGTGCTTGCTAGGCATAAGGCAGGGCACAAGTGCTGGCTAGGCATAAGGCAGGGGCACAAGTGCTTGCTAGGCATAAGGCAGGGGCACAAGTGCTTGCTAGGCATAAGGCAGGGGCACAGGTGCTGGCTAGGCATAAGGCAGGGGCACACGTGCTGGCTAGGCATAAGGCAGGGGCACAAGTGCAGGCTAGGCATAAGGCAGGGGCACAAGTGCGGACTAGGCATAAGGCAGGGGCACAAGTGCGGGCAAGGTATAAGGCAGGGGCACAAGTGCGGGCTAGGCATAAGGCAGGGGCACAAGTGCGGGCTAGGCATAAGGCAGGGGCACAAGTGCGGGCTAGGCATAAGGCAGTGGCACAAGTGCGGGCTAGGCATAAGGCAGGGGCACAAGTGCGGGCTAGGCATAAGGCAGGGACACAAGTGCGGGCTAGGCATAAGGCAGGGGCACAAGTGCGGGCTAGGCATAAGGCAGGGGCACAAGTGCGGGCTAGGCATAAGGCAGGGGCACAAGTGCTGGCTAGGCATAAGGCAGGGCACAAGTGCTGGCTAGGCATAAGGCAGGGGCACAAGTGCTTGCTAGGCATAAGGCAGGGGCACAAGTGCTTGCTAGGCATAAGGCAGGGGCACAAGTGCGGGCTAGGCATAAGGCAGGGGCACAAGTGCGGGCTAGGCATAAGGCAGGGGCACAAGTGCGGGCTAGGCATAAGGCAGGGGCACAAGTGCGGGCTAGGCATAAGGCAGGGGCACAAGTGCTGGCTAGGCATAAGGCAGGGCACAAGTGCTGGCTAGGCATAAGGCAGGGGCACAAGTGCTTGCTAGGCATAAGGCAGGGGCACAAGTGCTTGCTAGGCATAAGGCAGGGCACAAGTGCTGGCTAGGCATAAGGCAGGGGCACAAGTGCTTGCTAGGCATAAGGCAGGGGCACAAGTGCTTGCTAGGCATAAGGCAGGGGCACAGGTGCTGGCTAGGCATAAGGCAGGGGCACACGTGCTGGCTAGGCATAAGGCAGGGGCACAAGTGCAGGCTAGGCATAAGGCAGGGGCACAAGTGCGGACTAGGCATAAGGCAGGGGCACAAGTGCGGGCAAGGTATAAGGCAGGGGCACAAGTGCGGGCTAGGCATAAGGCAGGGGCACAAGTGCGGGCTAGGCATAAGGCAGGGGCACAAGTGCGGGCTAGGCATAAGGCAGTGGCACAAGTGCGGGCTAGGCATAAGGCAGGGGCACAAGTGCGGGCTAGGCATAAGGCAGGGACACAAGTGCGGGCTAGGCATAAGGCAGGGGCACAAGTGCGGGCTAGGCATAAGGCAGGGGCACAAGTGCGGGCTAGGCATAAGGCAGGGGCACAAGTGCTGGCTAGGCATAAGGCAGGGCACAAGTGCTGGCTAGGCATAAGGCAGGGGCACAAGTGCTTGCTAGGCATAAGGCAGGGGCACAAGTGCTTGCTAGGCATAAGGCAGGGGCACAAAAGCTGGCTAGGCATAAGGCAGGGGCATAAGTGCAGGCTAGGCATAAGGCAGGGGCACAAGTGCTGGCTAGGCATAAGGCAGGGGCACAAGTGCTGGCTAGGCTTAAGGCAGGGGCACAAGTGCTGGCTAGGCTTAAGGCAGGGGCACAAGTGCTGGCTAGGCATAAGGCAGGGGCACAAGTGCAGTCTAGGCATAAGGCAGGGGCACAAGTGCAGTCTAGGCATAAGGCAGGGGCACAAGTGCAGTCTAGGCATAAGGCAGGGGCACAAGTGCAGTCTAGGCATAAGGCAGGGGCACAAGTGCAGTCTAGGCATAAGGCAGGGGCACCTATGCGGGCTAGGCATAAGGCAGGGGCACCTATGCGGGCTAGGCATAAGGCAGGGGCACAAGTGCGGGCTAGGCATAAGGCAGGGGCACAAGTGCGGGCTAGGCATAAGGCAGGGGCACAAGTGCGGGCTAGGCATAAGGCAGGGGCACAAGTGCGGGCTAGGCATAAGGCAGGGGCACAAGTGCGGGCTAGGCATAAGGCAGGGGCACAAGTGCTGGCTAGACTTAAGGCAGGGGCACAAGTGCTGGCTAGGCATAAGGCAGGGGCACACGTGCTGGCTAGGCATAAGGCAGGGGCACAAGTGCTGGCTAGGCATAAGGCAGGGGCACAAGTGCTGGCTAGACTTAAGGCAGGGGCACAAGTGCTGGCTAGGCATAAGGCAGGGGCACAAGTGCTGGCTAGGCATAAGGCAGGGGCACAAGTGCTGGCTAGGCATAAGGCAGGGGCACAAGTGCTGGCTAGGCATAAGGCAGGGGCACAAGTGCTGGCTAGGCATAAGGCAGGGGCACAAGTGCTGGCTAGGCATAAGGCAGGGGCACAAGTGCAGGCTAGGCATAAGGCAGGGGCACAAGTGCAGGCTAGGCCATAAGGCAGGGGCACAAGTGCAGGCTAGGCATAAGGCAGGGGCACAAGTGCAGGCTAGGCATAAGGCAGGGGCACAAGTGCAGGCTAGGCATAAGGCAGGGGCACAAGTGCAGGCTAGGCATAAGGCAGGGGCACAAGTGCAGGCTAGGCATAAGGCAGGGGCACAAGTGCAGGCTAGGCATAAGGCAGGGGCACAAGTGCAGGCTAGGCATAAGGCAGGGGCACAAGTGCAGGCTAGGCATAAGGCAGGGGCACAAGTGCAGGCTAGGCATAAGGCAGGGGCACACGTGCTGGCTAGGCATAAGGCAGGGGCACACATTCTGGCTAGGCATAAGGCAGGGGCACACGTGCTGGCTAGGCATAAGGCAGGGGCACACGTGCTGGCTAGGCATAAGGCAGGGGCACACGTGCTGGCTAGGCATAAGGCAGGGGCACACGTGCTGGCTAGGCATAAGGCAGGGGCACACGTGCTGGCTAGGCATAAGGCAGGGGCACACGTGCGGGCTAGGCATAAAGCAGGGGCACAAGTGCGGGCTAGGCATAAGGCAGGGGCACAAGTGCGGGCTAGGCATAAGGCAGGGGCACAAGTGCGGGCTAGGCATAAGGCAGGGGCACAAGTGCGGGCTAGGCATAAGGCAGGGGCACAAGTGCGGGCTAGGCATAAGGCAGGGGCACAAGTGCGGGCTAGGCATAAGGCAGGGGCACAAGTGCGGGCTAGGCATAAGGCAGGGGCACAAGTGCGGGCTAGGCATAAGGCAGGGGCACAAGTGCGGGCTAGGCATAAGGCAGGGGCACAAGTGCGGGCTAGGCATAAGGCAGGGGCACAAGTGCGGGCTAGGCATAAGGCAGGGGCACAAGTGCGGCTGGGCATAAGGCAGGGGCCCAAGTGCGGGATAGGCATAAGGCAGGGGCACACGTGCTGGCTAGGCATAAGGCAGGGGCACATGTGCGGGCTAGGCATAAGGCAGGGGCACACGTGCGGGCTAGGCATAAGGCAGGGGCACACGTGCGGGCTAGGCATAAGGCAGGGGCACAAGTGCGGGCTAGGCATAAGGCAGGGGCACAAGTGCGGGCTAGGCATAAGGCAGGGGCACAAGTGCGGGCTAGGCATAAGGCAGGGGCACAAGTGCGGGCTGGGCACAAGTGCGGGCTAGGCATAAGGCAGGGGCACAAGTGCGGGCTAGGCATAAGGCAGGGGCACAAGTGCGGGCTAGGCATAAGGCAGGGGCACAAGTGCGGGCTAGGCATAAGGCAGGGGCACAAGTGCGGGCTAGGCATAAGGCAGGGGCACAAGTGCGGGCTAGGCATAAGGCAGGGGCACAAGTGCGGGCAAGGCATAAGGCAGGGGCACAAGTGCGGGCAAGGCATAAGGCAGGGGCACAAGTGCGGGCAAGGCATAAGGCAGGGGCACAAGTGCGGGCTAGGCATAAGGCAGGGGCACAAGTGCGGGCTAGGCATAAGGCAGGGGCACAAGTGCGGGCTAGGCATAAGGCAGGGGCACAAGTGCGGGCTAGGCATAAGGCAGGGGCACAAGTGCAGGCTAGGCATAAGGCAGGGGCACAAGTGCAGGCTAGGCATAAGGCAGGGGCACAAGTGCAGGCTAGGCATAAGGCAGGGGCACAAGTGCAGCTAGGCATAAGGCAGGGGCACAAGTGCAGGCTAGGCATAAGGCAGGGGCCCAAGTGCGGGCTAGGCATAAGGCAGGGGCACAAGTGCGGGCTAGGCATAAGGCAGGGGCACAAGTGCGGGCTGGGCACAAGTGCGGGCTAGGCATAAGGCAGGGGCACAAGTGCGGGCTAGGCATAAGGCAGGGGCACAAGTGCGGGCTGGGCACAAGTGCGGGCTAGGCATAAGGCAGGGGCACAAGTGCGGGCTAGGCATAAGGCAGGGGCACAAGTGCGGGCTAGGCATAAGGCAGGGGCACAAGTGCGGGCTAGGCATAAGGCAGGGGCACAAGTGCGGGCTAGGCATAAGGCAGGGGCACAAGTGCGGGCTAGGCATAAGGCAGGGGCACAAGTGCGGGCAAGGCATAAGGCAGGGGCACAAGTGCGGGCAAGGCATAAGGCAGGGGCACAAGTGCGGGCAAGGCATAAGGCAGGGGCACAAGTGCGGGCTAGGCATAAGGCAGGGGCACAAGTGCGGGCTAGGCATAAGGCAGGGGCACAAGTGCGGGCTAGGCATAAGGCAGGGGCACAAGTGCGGGCTAGGCATAAGGCAGGGGCACAAGTGCGGGCTAGGCATAAGGCAGGGGCACAAGTGCAGGCTAGGCATAAGGCAGGGGCACAAGTGCAGGCTAGGCATAAGGCAGGGGCACAAGTGCAGCTAGGCATAAGGCAGGGGCACAAGTGCAGGCTAGGCATAAGGCAGGGGCCCAAGTGCGGGCTAGGCATAAGGCAGGGGCACACATGCTGGCTAGGCATAAGGCAGGGGCACACGTGCGGGCTAGGCATAAGGCAGGGGCACACGTGCTGGCTAGGCATAAGGCAGGGGCACAAGTGCTAACTAGGCATAAGGCAGGGGCACAAGTGCTGGCTAGGCTTAAGGCAGGGGCACAAGTGCTGGCTAGACATAAGGCAGGGGCACAAGTGCTGGCTAGGCATAAGGCAGGGGCACAAGTGCTGGCTAGACATAAGGCAGGGGCACAAGTGCTGGCTAGGCATAAGGCAGGGGCACAAGTGCTGGCTAGGCATAAGGCAGGGGCACAAGTGCTGGCTAGGCATAAGACAGGGGCATAAGGCAGGGGCACAAGTGCAGGCTAGGCATAAGGCAGGGGCACAAGTGCTGGCTAGGCATAAGGAAGGGGCACAAGTGCGGGCTAGGCATAAGGCAGGGGCACAAGTGCAGGCTAGGCATAAAGCAGGGGCATAAGGCAGGGGCACAAGTGCAGGCTAGGCATAAGGCAGGGGCACAAGTGCTGGCTAGGCATAAGGAAGGGGCACAAGTGCGGGCTAGGCATAAGGCAGGGGCACAAGTGCGGGCTAGGCATAAGGCAGGGGCACAAGTGCGGGCTAGGCATAAGGCAGGGGCACAAGTGCGGGCTAGGCATAAGGCAGGGGCACAAGTGCGGGCTAGGCATAAGGCAGGGGCACAAGTGCGGGCTAGGCATAAGGCAGGGGCACACGTGCGGGCTAGGCATAAGGCAGGGGCACACGTGCGGGCTAGGCATAAGGCAGGGGCACACGTGCTGGCTAGGCATAAGGCAGGGGCACACGTGCTGGCTAGGCATAAGGCAGGGGCACACGTGCTGGCTAGGCATAAGGCAGGGGCACACGTGCTGGCTAGGCATAAGGCAGGGGCACACGTGCTGGCTAGGCATAAGGCAGGGGCACAAGTGCAGGCTAGGCCATAAGGCAGGGGCACAAGTGCGGGCTAGGCATAAGGCAGGGGCACAAGTGCTGACTAGACATAAGGCAGGGGCACAAGTGCTGGCTAGGCATAAGGCAGGGGCACAAGTGCTGGCTAGGCATAAGGCAGGGGCACAAGTGCTGGCTAGGCATAAGGCAGGGCACAAGTGCTGGCTAGGCATAAGGCAGGGGCACAAGTGCTGGCTAGGCATAAGGCAGGGGCACAATTGCTGGCTAGACTTAAGGCAGGGACACAAGTGCTGGCTAGACTTAAGGCAGGGGCACAAGTGCTGGCTAGGCATAAGGCAGGGGCACAAGTGCGGGCTAGCCATAAGGCAGGGGCACAAGTGCAGGCTAGGCATAAGGCAGGGGCACAAGTGCAGGCTAGGCATAAGGCAGGGGCACAAGTGCAGGCTAGGCATAAGGCAGGGGCACAAGTGCAGGCTAGGCATAAGGCAGGGGCACAAGTGCAAACTAAGCATAAGGCAGAGGCACAAGTGCAGCTAGGCATAAGGCAGGGGCACAAGTGCAGGCTAGGCATAAGGCAGGGGCACAAGTGCTGGCTAGGCATAAGGCAGGGGCACAAGTGCTGGCTAGGCATAAGGCAGGGGCACAAGTGCTGGCTAGACATAAGGCAGGGGCACAAGTGCTGGCTAGGCATAAGGCAGGGGCACAAGTGCAGGCTAGGCATAAGGCAGGGGCACAAGTGCTGGCTAGGCATAAGGCAGGGGCACAAGTGCTGGCTAGGCATAAGGCAGGGGCACAAGTGCTGGCTAGACATAAGGCAGGGGCACAAGTGCTGGCTAGGCATAAGGCAGGGGCACAAGTGCTGGCTAGGCATAAGGCAGGGGCATAAGGCAGGGGCACAAGTGCAGGCTAGGCATAAGGCAGGGGCACAAGTGCTGGCTAGGCATAAGGAAGGGGCACAAGTGCGGGCTAGGCATAAGGCAGGGGCACAAGTGCAGGCTAGGCATAAAGCAGGGGCATAAGGCAGGGGCACAAGTGCAGGCTAGGCATAAGGCAGGGGCACAAGTGCTGGCTAGGCATAAGGCAGGGGCACAAGTGCGGGCTAGGCATAAGGCAGGGGCACAAGTGCGGGCTAGGCATAAGGCAGGGGCACAAGTAAGGGCTAGGCATAAGGCAGGGGCACAAGTGCGGGCTAGGCATAAGGCAGGGGCACAAGTGCGGGCTAGGCATAAGGCAGGGGCACAAGTGCGGGCTAGGCATAAGGCAGGGGCACAAGTGCGGGCTAGGCATAAGGCAGGGGCACAAGTGCGGGCTAGGCATAAGGCAGGGGCACAAGTGCGGGCTAGGCATAAGGCAGGGGCACAAGTGCGGGCTAGGCATAAGGCAGGGGCACAAGTGCGGGCTAGGCATAAGGCAGGGGCACAAGTGCGGCCTAGGCATAAGGCAGGGGCACAAGTGCGGGCTAGGCATAAGGCAGGGGCACAAGTGCGGGCTAGGCATAAGGCAGGGGCACAAGTGCGGGCTAGGCATAAGGCAGGGGCACAAGTGCGGGCTAGGCATAAGGCAGGGGCACAAGTGCTGGCTAGGCATAAGGCAGGGGCACAAGTGCGGGCTAGGCATAAGGCAGGGGCACAAGTGCGGGCTAGGCATAAGGCAGGGGCACACGTGCTGGCTAGGCATAAGGCAGGGGCACAAGTGCTGGCTAGGCATAAGGCAGGGGCACAAGTGCTGGCTAGGCATAAGGCAGGGGCACAAGTGCTGGCTAGGCATAAGGCAGGGGCACAAGTGCTGGCTAGGCATAAGGCAGGGGCACAAGTGCTGGCTAGGCATAAGGCAGGGGCACAAGTGCTGGCTAGGCATAAGGCAGGGGCACAAGTGCTGGCTAGGCATAAGGCAGGGGCACAAGTGCGGGCTAGGCATAAGGCAGGGGCACAAGTGCGGGCTAGGCATAAGGCAGGGGCACAAGTGCGGGCTAGGCATAAGGCAGGGGCACAAGTGCGGGCTAGGCATAAGGCAGGGGCACAAGTGCGGGCTAGGCATAAGGCAGGGGCACAAGTGCGGCCTAGGCATAAGGCAGGGGCACAAGTGCGGGCTAGGCATAAGGCAGGGGCACAAGTGCGGGCTAGGCATAAGGCAGGGGCACAAGTGCGGGCTAGGCATAAGGCAGGGGCACAAGTGCGGGCTAGGCATAAGGCAGGGGCACAAGTGCTGGCTAGGCATAAGGCAGGGGCACAAGTGCGGGCTAGGCATAAGGCAGGGGCACAAGTGCGGGCTAGGCATAAGGCAGGGGCACACGTGCTGGCTAGGCATAAGGCAGGGGCACAAGTGCTGGCTAGGCATAAGGCAGGGGCACAAGTGCTGGCTAGGCATAAGGCAGGGGCACAAGTGCTGGCTAGGCATAAGGCAGGGGCACAAGTGCTGGCTAGGCATAAGGCAGGGGCACAAGTGCTGGCTAGGCATAAGGCAGGGGCACAAGTGCTGGCTAGGCATAAGGCAGGGGCACAAGTGCTGGCTAGGCATAAGGCAGGGGCACAAGTGCTGGCTAGGCATAAGGCAGGGGCACAAGTGCTGGCTAGGCATAAGGCAGGGGCACAAGTGCTGGCTAGGCATAAGGCAGGGGCACAAGTGCTGGCTAGGCATAAGGCAGGGGCACAAGTGCTGGCTAGGCATAAGGCAGGGGCACAAGTGCTGGCTAGGCATAAGGCAGGGGCACAAGTGCTGGCTAGGCATAAGGCAGGGGCACAAGTGCTGGCTAGGCATAAGGCAGGGGCACAAGTGCTGGCTAGGCATAAGGCAGGGGCACAAGTGCTGGCTAGGCATAAGGCAGGGGCACAAGTGCTGGCTAGGCATAAGGCAGGGGCACAAGTGCTGGCTAGGCATAAGGCAGGGGCACAAGTGCTGGCTAGGCATAAGGCAGGGGCACAAGTGCTGGCTAGGCATAAGGCAGGGGCACAAGTGCTGGCTAGGCATAAGGCAGGGGCACAAGTGCTGGCTAGGCATAAGGCAGGGGCACAAGTGGTGGCTAGGCATAAGGCAGGGGCACAAGTGCTGGCTAGGCATAAGGCAGGGGCACAAGTGCTGGCTAGGCATAAGGCAGGGGCACAAGTGCTGGCTAGGCATAAGGCAGGGGCACAAGTGCGGGCTAGGCATAAGGCAGGGGCACAAGTGCTGGCTAGGCATAAGGCAGGGGCACAAGTGCGGGCTAGGCATAAGGCAGGGGCACAAGTGCGGGCTAGGCGTAAGTCAGGGGCACAAGTGCGGGCTAGGCATAAGTCAGGGGCACAAGTGCGGGCTAGGCATAAGGCAGGGGCACAAGTGCGGGCTAGGCATAAGGCAGGGGCACAAGTGCGGGCTAGGCATAAGGCAGGGGCACAAGTGCGGGCTAGGCATAAGGCAGGGGAACAAGTGCGGACTAGGCATAAGGCAGGGGCACAAGTGCAGGCTAGGTATAAGGCAGGGGCACAAGTGCTGGCTAGGCTTAAGGCAAGGGCACAAGTGCTGGCTAGGCATAAGGCAGGGGCACAAGTGCTGGCTAGGCATAAGGCAGGGGCACAAGTGCGGGCTAGACTTTAGGCAGGGGCACAAGAGCAAACTAAGCATAAGGCAGAGGCACAAGTGCAAGCTAGGCATAAGGCAGGGGCACCTATGCAGGCTAGGCTTAAGGCAGGGGCACAAGTGATGGCTACACATAAGGCATACGGCTAACTCTTTGCACTCTTTGCATAAAGGGATAGGCACCCTTAGGGGTGAAGAGCTAGCTTTCACCCCTCTACTCTGTACTTTGTTGTACAGTGCGGAGCCACTCCATAACCCCCATGCTCCAAGCGACCAGGCACATCTTGTCTGTCCTCCGTAAATGGGTAATGCCTTCGTCCCCAATTACAGTCGTGCATGTGCATTCAGACGGGACAAGAGCGAAGAGCGTAAAGCCTGCCCTGTGTGCATAACCAACATGAAGCTAAAGACAAAAAAACAATACAAGGGGCTCAAAAGTGCTGGCTAGGCATAAGGCAGGGGCTCAAAAGTGCTGGCTAGACATAAGGCAGGGGCACAAGTGCTGGCTAGGCATAAGGCAGGGGCACAAGTGCTGGCTAGGCATAAGGCAGGGGCACAAGTGCTGGCTAGGCATAAGGCAGGGGCACAAGTGCTGGCTAGGCATAAGGCAGGGGCACAAGTGCTGGCTAGGCATAAGGCAGGGGCACAAGTGCTGGCTAGGCACAAGGCAGGGGCACAAGTGCTGGCTAGGCATAAGGCAGGGGCACAAGTGCTGGCTAGGCATAAGGCAGGGGCACAAGTGCTGGCTAGGCATAAGGCAGGGGCACAAGTGCTAACTAGGCATAAGGCAGGGGCACAAGTGCTGGCTAGGCATAAGGCAGGGGCACCTATGTGGGCTAGGCATAAGGCAGGGGCACCTATGCGGGCTAGGCATAAGGCAGGGGCACAAGTGCGGGCTAAGCATAAGGCAGGGGCACAAGTGCGGGCTAGGCATAAGGCAGGGGCACAAGTGCGGGCTAGGCATAAGGCAGGGGCACAAGTGCGGGCTAGGCATAAGGCAGGGGCACAAGTGAGGGCTAGGCATAAGGCAGGGGCACAAGTGCAGGCTAGGCATAAGGCAGGGGCACAAGTGCTGGCTAGACTTAAGGCAGGGGCACACGTTCTGGCTAGGCATAAGGCAGGGGCACACGTGCTGGCTAGGCATAAGGCAGGGGCACAAGTGCTGGCTAGGCATAAGGCAGGGGCACAAGTGTTGGCTAGACTTAAGGCAGGGGCACAAGTGCTGGCTAGGCATAAGGCAGGGGCACAAGTGCTGGCTAGGCATAAGGCAGGGGCACAAGTGCGGGCTAGGCATAAGGCAGGGGCACAAGTGCGGGCTAGGCATAAGGCAGGGGCACAAGTGCGGGCTAGGCATAAGGCAGGGGCAAACGTGCGGGCTAGGCATAAGGCAGGGGCACAAGTGCGGGCTAGGCATAAGGCAGGGGCACAAGTGCGGGCTAGGCATAAGGCAGGGGCACAAGTGCGGGCTAGGCATAAGGCAGGGGCACAAGTGAGGGCTAGGCATAAGGCAGGGGCACAAGTGCGGGCTAGGCATAAGGCAGGGGCACAAGTGCGGGCTAGGCATAAGGCAGGGGCAAACGTGCGGGCTAGGCATAAGGCAGGGGCACAAGTGCTGGCTAGGCATAAGGCAGGGGCACAAGTGCGGGCTAGGCATAAGGCAGGGGCACAAGTGCGGGCTAGGCATAAGGCAGGGGCACAAGTGCGGGCTAGGCATAAGGCAGGGGCAAACGTGCGGGCTAGGCATAAGGCAGGGGCACAAGTGCGGGCTAGGCATAAGGCAGGGGCACAAGTGCGGGCTAGGCATAAGGCAGGGGCACAAGTGCGGGCTAGGCATAAGGCAGGGGCACAAGTGAGGGCTAGGCATAAGGCAGGGGCACAAGTGAGGGCTAGGCATAAGGCAGGGGCACAAGTGCGGGCTAGGCATAAGGCAGGGGCACAAGTGCGGGCTAGGCATAAGGCAGGGGCACAAGTGCGGGCTAGGCATAAGGCAGGGGCACAAGTGCGGGCTAGGCATAAGGCAGGGGCACAAGTGCGGGCTAGGCATAAGGCAGGGGCACAAGTGCGGGCTAGGCATAAGGCAGGGGCACAAGTGCGGGCTAGGCATAAGGCAGGGGCACAAGTGCGGGTTAGGCATAAGGCAGGGGCACAAGTGCGGGCTAGGCATAAGGCAGGGGCACAAGTGCGGGCTAGGCATAAGGCAGGGGCACACGTGCGGGCTAGGCATAAGGCAGGGGCACACGTGCGGGCTAGGCATAAGGCAGGGGCACACGTGCGGGCTAGGCATAAGGCAGGGGCACACGTGCGGGCTAGGCATAAGGCAGGGGCACACGTGCGGGCTAGGCATAAGGCAGGGGCACACGTGCGGGCTAGGCATAAGGCAGGGGCACACGTGCTGGCTAGGCATAAGGCAGGGGCACACGTGCGGGCTAGGCATAAGGCAGGGGCACACGTGCGGGCTAGGCATAAGGCAGGGGCACAAGTGCGGGCTAGGCATAAGGCAGGGGCACAAGTGCGGGCTAGGCATAAGGCAGGGGCACAAGTGCGGGCAAGGCATAAGGCAGGGGCACAAGTGCGGGCTAGGCATAAGGCAGGGGCACAAGTGCGAGCTAGGCATAAGGCAGGGGCACAAGTGCGGGCTAGGCATAAGGCAGGGGCACAAGTGCGGGCTAGGCATAAGGCAGGGGCACAAGTGCGGGCTAGGCATAAGGCAGGGGCACAAGTGCGGGCTAGGCATAAGGCAGGGGCACAAGTGCGGGCTAGGCATAAGGCAGGGGCACAAGTGCGGGCTAGGCATAAGGCAGGGGCACAAGTGCGGCTAGGCATAAGGCAGGGGCCCAAGTGCGGCTAGGCATAAGGCAGGGGCACACGTGCTGGCTAGGCATAAGGCAGGGGCCCACGTGCGGGCTAGGCATAAGGCAGGGGCACACGTGCGGGCTAGGCATAAGGCAGGGGCAAACGTGCGGGCTAGGCATAAGGCAGGGGCAAACGTGCGGGCTAGGCATAAGGCAGGGGCACAAGTGCGGGCTTGGCATAAGGCAGGGGCACAAGTGCGGGCTAGGCATAAGGCAGGGGCACAAGTGAGGGCTAGGCATAAGGCAGGGGCACAAGTGCGGGCTAGGCATAAGGCAGGGGCACAAGTGCGGGCTAGGCATAAGGCAGGGGCACAAGTGCGGGCTAGGCATAAGGCAGGGGCACAAGTGCGGGCTAGGCATAAGGCAGGGGCACAAGTGCGGGCTAGGCATAAGGCAGGGGCACAAGTGCGGGCTAGGCATAAGGCAGGGGCCCAAGTGCGGGCTAGGCATAAGGCAGGGGCACACGTGCGGGCTAGGCATAAGGCAGGGGCACACGTGCGGGCTAGGCATAAGGCAGGGGCACACGTGCGGGCTAGGCATAAGGCAGGGGCACACGTGCGGGCTAGGCATAAGGCAGGGGCACACGTGCGGGCTAGGCATAAGGCAGGGGCACACGTGCGGGCTAGGCATAAGGCAGGGGCACACGTGCGGGCTAGGCATAAGGCAGGGGCACACGTGCGGGCTAGGCATAAGGCAGGGGCACACGTGCGGGCTAGGCATAAGGCAGGGGCACACGTGCGGGCTAGGCATAAGGCAGGGGCACACGTGCGGGCTAGGCATAAGGCAGGGGCACACGTGCGGGCTAGGCATAAGGCAGGGGCACACGTGCGGGCTAGGCATAAGGCAGGGGCACACGTGCGGGCTAGGCATAAGGCAGGGGCACACGTGCGGGCTAGGCATAAGGCAGGGGCACACGTGCTGGCTAGGCATAAGGCAGGGGCACACGTGCTGGCTAGGCATAAGGCAGGGGCACACGTGCTGGCTAGGCATAAGGCAGAGGCACACGTGCTGGCTAGGCATAAGGCAGGGGCACACGTGCTGGCTAGGCATAAGGCAGGGGCACACGTGCTGGCTAGGCATAAGGCAGGGGCACACGTGCTGGCTAGGCATAAGGCAGGGGCACACGTGCTGGCTAGGCATAAGGCAGGGGCACACGTGCTGGCTAGGCATAAGGCAGGGGCACACGTGCTGGCTAGGCATAAGGCAGGGGCACACGTGCTGGCTAGGCATAAGGCAGGGGCACACGTGCTGGCTAGGCATAAGGCAGGGGCACACGTGCTGGCTAGGCATAAGGCAGGGGCACACGTGCTGGCTAGGCATAAGGCAGGGGCACACGTGCTGGCTAGGCATAAGGCAGGGGCACACGTGCTGGCTAGGCATAAGGCAGGGGCACACGTGCTGGCTAGGCATAAGGCAGGGGCACACGTGCTGGCTAGGCATAAGGCAGGGGCACACGTGCTGGCTAGGCATAAGGCAGGGGCACACGTGCTGGCTAGGCATAAGGCAGGGGCACACGTGCTGGCTAGGCATAAGGCAGGGGCACACGTGCTGGCTAGGCATAAGGCAGGGGCACACGTGCTGGCTAGGCATAAGGCAGGGGCACACGTGCTGGCTAGGCATAAGGCAGGGGCACACGTGCTGGCTAGGCATAAGGCAGGGGCACACGTGCTGGCTAGGCATAAGGCAGGGGCACACGTGCTGGCTAGGCATAAGGCAGGGGCACACGTGCGGGCTAGGCATAAGGCAGGGGCACACGTGCGGGCTAGGCATAAGGCAGGGGCACAAGTGCGGGCTAGGCATGAGGCAGGGGCACAAGTGCGGGCTAGGCATGAGGCAGGGGCACAAGTGCGGGCTAGGCATGAGGCAGGGGCACAAGTGCTGGCTAGGCATGAGGCAGGGGCACAAGTGCGGGCTAGGCATGAGGCAGGGGCACAAGTGCGGGCTAGGCATGAGGCAGGGGCACAAGTGCGGGCTAGGCATGAGGCAGGGGCACAAGTGCGGGCTAGGCATGAGGCAGGGGCACAAGTGCGGGCTAGGCATGAGGCAGGGGCACAAGTGCGGGCTAGGCATGAGGCAGGGGCACAAGTGCGGGCTAGGCATGAGGCAGGGGCACAAGTGCGGGCTAGGCATGAGGCAGGGGCACAAGTGCGGGCTAGGCATGAGGCAGGGGCACAAGTGCGGGCTAGGCATGAGGCAGGGGCACAAGTGCGGGCTAGGCATAAGGCAGGGGCACAAGTGCGAGCTAGGCATAAGGCAGGGGCACACGTGCGAGCTAGGCATAAGGCAGGGGCACACGTGCGAGCTAGGCATAAGGCAGGGGCACAAGTGCGGGCTAGGCATAAGGCAGGGGCACAAGTGCGGGCTAGGCATAAGGCAGGGGCACAAGTGCGGGCTAGGCATAAGGCAGGGGCACAAGTGCGGGCTAGGCATAAGGCAGGGGCACAAGTGCGGGCTAGGCATAAGGCAGGGGCACAAGTGCGGGCTAGGCATAAGGCAGGGGCACAAGTGCGGGCTAGGCATAAGGCAGGGGCACAAGTGCGGCTAGGCATAAGGCAGGGGCCCAAGTGCGGCTAGGCATAAGGCAGGGGCACACGTGCTGGCTAGGCATAAGGCAGGGGCACACGTGCGGGCTAGGCATAAGGCAGGGGCACACGTGCGGGCTAGGCATAAGGCAGGGGCAAACGTGCGGGCAAGGCATAAGGCAGGGGCACAAGTGCGGGCTAGGCATAAGGCAGGGGCACACGTGCGGGCTAGGCATAAGGCAGGGGCACAAGTGCGGGCTAGGCATAAGGCAGGGGCACAAGTGAGGGCTAGGCATAAGGCAGGGGCACACGTGCGGGCTAGGCATAAGGCAGGGGCACAAGTGCGGGCTAGGCATAAGGCAGGGGCACACGTGCGGGCTAGGCATAAGGCAGGGGCACACGTGCGGGCTAGGCATAAGGCAGGGGCACACGTGCGGGCTAGGCATAAGGCAGGGGCACACGTGCGGGCTAGGCATAAGGCAGGGGCACACGTGCGGGCTAGGCATAAGGCAGGGGCACACGTGCGGGCTAGGCATAAGGCAGGGGCACACGTGCGGGCTAGGCATAAGGCAGGGGCACACGTGCGGGCTAGGCATAAGGCAGGGGCACACGTGCTGGCTAGGCATAAGGCAGGGGCACACGTGCTGGCTAGGCATAAGGCAGAGGCACACGTGCTGGCTAGGCATAAGGCAGGGGCACACGTGCTGGCTAGGCATAAGGCAGGGGCACACGTGCTGGCTAGGCATAAGGCAGGGGCACACGTGCTGGCTAGGCATAAGGCAGGGGCACACGTGCTGGCTAGGCATAAGGCAGGGGCACACGTGCTGGCTAGGCATAAGGCAGGGGCACACGTGCTGGCTAGGCATAAGGCAGGGGCACACGTGCTGGCTAGGCATAAGGCAGGGGCACACGTGCTGGCTAGGCATAAGGCAGGGGCACACGTGCTGGCTAGGCATAAGGCAGGGGCACACGTGCTGGCTAGGCATAAGGCAGGGGCACACGTGCTGGCTAGGCATAAGGCAGGGGCACACGTGCTGGCTAGGCATAAGGCAGGGGCACACGTGCTGGCTAGGCATAAGGCAGGGGCACACGTGCTGGCTAGGCATAAGGCAGGGGCACACGTGCGGGCTAGGCATAAGGCAGGGGCACACGTGCTGGCTAGGCATAAGGCAGGGGCACACGTGCTGGCTAGGCATAAGGCAGGGGCACAAGTGCGGGCTAGGCATAAGGCAGGGGCACACGTGCGGGCTAGGCATAAGGCAGGGGCACACGTGCGGGCTAGGCATAAGGCAGGGGCACACGTGCGGGCTAGGCATAAGGCAGGGGCACAAGTGCGGGCTAGGCATAAGGCAGGGGCACACGTGCGGGCTAGGCATAAGGCAGGGGCACAAGTGCGGGCTAGGCATAAGGCAGGGGCACAAGTGCGGGCTAGGCATAAGGCAGGGGCACAAGTGCGGGCTAGGCATAAGGCAGGGGCACAAGTGCGGGCTAGGCATAAGGCAGGGGCACAAGTGCGGGCTAGGCATAAGGCAGGGGCACAAGTGCGGGCTAGGCATAAGGCAGGGGCACAAGTGCGGGCTAGGCATAAGGCAGGGGCACAAGTGCGGGCTAGGCATAAGGCAGGGGCACAAGTGCGGGCTAGGCATAAGGCAGGGGCACAAGTGCGGGCTAGGCATAAGGCAGGGGCACAAGTGCGGGCTAGGCATAAGGCAGGGGCACAAGTGCAGGCTAGGCATAAGGCAGGGGCACAAGTGCGGGCTAGGCATAAGGCAGGGGCACAAGTGCGGGCTAGGCATAAGGCAGGGGCACAAGTGCGGGCTAGGCATAAGGCAGGGGCACAAGTGCGGGCTAGGCATAAGGCAGGGGCACAAGTGCGGGCTAGGCATAAGGCAGGGGCACAAGTGCGGGCTAGGCATAAGGCAGGGGCACAAGTGCGGGCTAGGCATAAGGCAGGGGCACAAGTGCGGGCTAGGCATAAGGCAGGGGCACAAGTGCGGGCTAGGCATAAGGCAGGGGCACAAGTGCGGGCTAGGCATAAGGCAGGGGCACAAGTGCGGGCTAGGCATAAGGCAGGGGCACAAGTGCGGGCTAGGCATAAGGCAGGGGCACAAGTGCGGGCTAGGCATAAGGCAGGGGCACAAGTGCGGGCTAGGCATAAGGCAGGGGCACAAGTGCGGGCTAGGCATAAGGCAGGGGCACAAGTGCGGGCTAGGCATAAGGCAGGGGCACAAGTGCGGGCTAGGCATAAGGCAGGGGCACAAGTGCGGCTAGGCATAAGGCAGGGGCCCAAGTGCGGGCTAGGCATAAGGCAGGGGCACACGTGCGGGCTAGGCATAAGGCAGGGGCACACGTGCGGGCTAGGCATAAGGCAGGGGCACACGTGCGGGCTAGGCATAAGGCAGGGGCACAAGCGTGGGCTAGGCATAAGGCAGGGGCACAAGCGCGGGCTAGGCATAAGGCAGGGGCACAAGCGCGGGCTAGGCATAAGGCAGGGGCACAAGCGCGGGCTAGGCATAAGGCAGGGGCACAAGCGCGGGCAAGGCATAAGGCAGGGGCACAAGTGCGGGCTAGGCATAAGGCAGGGGCACAAGTGCGGGCTAGGCATAAGGCAGGGGCACAAGTGCGGGCTAGGCATAAGGCAGCGGCACAAGTGCTGGCTAGGCATAAGGCAGGGGCACAAGTGCTGGCTAGGCATAAGGCAGGGGCACAAGTGCTGGCTAGGCATAAGGCAGGGCCACAAGTGCAGGCTAGGCATAAGGCAGGGCCACAAGTGCAGGCTAGGCATAAGGCAGGGGCACAAGTGCTGGCTAGGCATAAGGCAGGGGCTCAAGTGCTGGCTAGGCATAAGGCAGGGGCACAAGTGCTGGCTAGGCATAAGGCAGGGGCACAAGTGCTGGCTAGGCATAAGGCAGGGGCACAAGTGTGGGCTAGACTTTAGGCAGGGGCACAAGAGCAAACTAAGCATAAGGCAGAGGCACAAGTGCAAGCTAGGCATAAGGCAGGGGCACCTATGCAGGCTAGGCTTAAGGCAGGGGCACAAGTGATGGCTACACATAAGGCATACGGCTAACTCTTTGCACTCTTTGCATAAAGGGATAGGCACCCTTAGGGGTGAAGAGCTAGCTTTCACCCCTCTACTCTGTACTTTGTTGTACAGTGCGGAGCCACTCCATAACCCCCATGCTCCAAGCGACCAGGCACATCTTGTCTGTCCTCCGTAAATGGGTAATGCCTTCGTCCCCAATTACAGTCGTGCATGTGCATTCAGACGGGACAAGAGCGAAGAGCGTAAAGCCTGCCCTGTGTGCATAACCAACATGAAGCTAAAGACAAAAAAACAATAATACAAGGGGCTCAAAAGTGCTGGCTAGGCATAAGGCAGGGGCACAAGTGCTGGCTAGGCATAAGGCAGGGGCACAAGTGCTGGCTAGGCATAAGGCAGGGGCACAAGTGCTGGCTAGGCATAAGGCAGGGGCACAAGTGCTGGCTAGGCATAAGGCAGGGGCACAAGTGCTGGCTAGGCATAAGGCAGGGGCACAAGTGCTGGCTAGGCATAAGGCAGGGGCACAAGTGCGGGCTAGGCATAAGGCAGGGGCACAAGTGCGGGCTAGGCATAAGGCAGGGGCACACGTGCGGGCTAGGCATAAGGCAGGGGCACACGTGCTGGCTAGGCATAAGGCAGGGGCACACGTGCTGGCTAGGCATAAGGCAGGGGCACAAGTGCGGGCTAGGCATAAGGCAGGGGCACAAGTGCGGGCTAGGCATAAGGCAGGGCCACAAGTGCAGGCTAGGCATAAGGCAGGGGCACAAGTGCTGGCTAGGCATAAGGCAAGGGCACAAGTGCTGGCTAGGCATAAGGCAAGGGCACAAGTGCTGGCTAGGCATAAGGCAGGTGCACAAGTGCTGGCTAGGCATAAGGCAGGGGCACAAGTGCGGGCTAGACTTTAGGCAGGGGCACAAGAGCAAACTAAGCATAAGGCAGAGGCACAAGTGCAAGCTAGGCATAAGGCAGGGGCACCTATGCAGGCTAGGCTTAAGGCAGGGGCACAAGTGATGGCTACACATAAGGCATATGGCTAACTCTTTGCACTCTTTGCATAAAGGGATAGGCACCCTTAGGGGTGAAGAGCTAGCTTTCACCCCTCTACTCTGTACTTTGTTGTACAGTGCGGAGCCACTCCATAACCCCCATGCTCCAAGCAACCAGGCACATCTTGTCTGTCCTCCGTAAATGGGTAATGCCTTCGTCCCCAATTACAGTCGTGCATGTGCATTCAGACGGGACAAGAGCGAAGAGCGTAAAGCCTGCCCTGTGTGCATAACCAACATGAAGCTAAAGACAAAAAAACAATAATACAAGGGGCTCAAAAGTGCTGGCTAGGCATAAGGCAGGGGCACAAGTGCTGGCTAGGCATAAGGCAGGGGCACAAGTGCTGGCTAGGCATAAGGCAGGGGCACAAGTGCTGGCTAGGCATAAGGCAGGGGCACAAGTGCTGGCTAGGCATAAGGCAGGGGCACAAGTGCTGGCTAGGCATAAGGCAGGGGCACAAGTGCTGGCTAGGCATAAGGCAGGGGCACAAGTGCTGGCTAGGCATAAGGCAGGGGCACAAGTGCGGGCTAGGCATAAGGCAGGGGCACAAGTGCGGGCTAGGCATAAGGCAGGGGCACACGTGCGGGCTAGGCATAAGGCAGGGGCACACGTGCTGGCTAGGCATAAGGCAGGGGCACAAGTGCTGGCTAGGCATAAGGCAGGGGCACAAGTGCGGGCTAGGCATAAGGCAGGGGCACAAGTGCGGGCTAGGCATAAGGCAGGGCTACAAGTGCAGGCTAGGCATAAGGCAGGGGCACAAGTGCTGGCTAGGCATAAGGCAAGGGCACAAGTGCTGGCTAGGCATAAGGCAAGGGCACAAGTGCTGGCTAGGCATAAGGCAGGGGCACAAGTGCTGGCTAGGCATAAGGCAGGGGCACAAGTGCGGGCTAGACTTTAGGCAGGGGCACAAGAGCAAACTAAGCATAAGGCAGAGGCACAAGTGCAAGCTAGGCATAAGGCAGGGGCACCTATGCAGGCTAGGCTTAAGGCAGGGGCACAAGTGATGGCTACACATAAGGCATACGGCTAACTCTTTGCACTCTTTGCATAAAGGGATAGGCACCCTTAGGGGTGAAGAGCTAGCTTTCACCCCTCTACTCTGTACTTTGTTGTACAGTGCGGAGCCACTCCATAACTGCCATGCTCCAAGCGACCAGGCACATCTTGTCTGTCCTCCGTAAATGGGTAATGCCTTCGTCCCCAATTACAGTCGTGCATGTGCATTCAGACGGGACAAGAGCGAAGAGCGTAAAGCCTGCCCTGTGTGCATAACCAACATGAAGCTAAAGACAAAAAAACAATAATACAAGGGGCTCAAAAGTGCTGGCTAGGCATAAGGCAGGGGCACAAGTGCTGGCTAGGCATAAGGCAGGGGCACAAGTGCTGGCTAGGCATAAGGCAGGGGCACAAGTGCTGGCTAGGCATAAGGCAGGGGCACAAGTGCTGGCTAGGCATAAGGCAGGGGCACAAGCGCTGGCTAGGCATAAGGCAGGGGCACAAGCGCTGGCTAGGCATAAGGCAGGGGCACAAGTGCTGGCTAGGCATAAGGCAGGGGCACAAATGCGGGCTAGGCATAAGGCAGGGGCACAAGTGCGGGCTAGGCATAAGGCAGGGGCACACGTGCTGGCTAGGCATAAGGCAGGGGCACACGTGCTGGCTAGGCATAAGGCAGGGGCACAAGTGCGGGCTAGGCATAAGGCAGGGGCACAAGTGCGGGCTAGGCATAAGGCAGGGGCACAAGTGCAGGCTAGGTATAAGGCAGGGGCACAAGTGCTGGCTAGGCATAAGGCAAGGGCACAAGTGCTGGCTAGGCATAAGGCAAGGGCACAAGTGCTGGCTAGGCATAAGGCAGGGGCACAAGTGCTGGCTAGGCATAAGGCAGGGGCACAAGTGCGGGCTAGACTTTAGGCAGGGGCACAAGAGAAAACTAAGCATAAGGCAGAGGCACAAGTGCAAGCTAGGCATAAGGCAGGGGCACCTATGCAGGCTAGGCTTAAGGCAGGGGCACAAGTGATGGCTACACATAAGGCATACGGCTAACTCTTTGCACTCTTTGCATAAAGGGATAGGCACCCTTAGGGGTGAAGAGCTAGCTTTCACCCCTCTACTCTGTACTTTGTTGCACAGTGCGGAGCCACTCCATAACTGCCATGCTCCAAGCGACCAGGCACATCTTGTCTGTCCTCCGTAAATGGGTAATGCCTTCGTCCCCAATTACAGTCGTGCATGTGCATTCAGACGGGACAAGAGCGAAGAGCGTAAAGCCTGCCCTGTGTGCATAACCAACATGAAGCTAAAGACAAAAAAACAATAATACAAGGGGCTCAAAAGTGCTGGCTAGGCATAAGGCAGGGGCACAAGTGCTGGCTAGGCATAAGGCAGGGGCACAAGTGCTGGCTAGGCATAAGGCAGGGGCACAAGTGCTAACTAGGCATAAGGCAGGGGCACAAGTGCTGGCTAGGCTTAAGGCAGGGGCACAAGTGCTGGCTAGGCATAAGGCAGGGGCACAAGTGCTGGCTAGGCATAAGGCAGGGGCACAAGTGCTGGCTAGGCATAAGGCAGGGGCACAAGTGCTGGCTAGACATAAGGCAGGGGCACAAGTGCTGGCTAGGCATAAGGCAGGGGCACAAGTGCTGGCTAGGCATAAGGCAGGGGCACAAGTGCTGGCTAGGCATAAGGCAGGGGCACAAGTGCTGGCTAGGCATAAGGCAGGGGCACAAGTGCTGGCTAGGCATAAGGCAGGGGCACAAGTGCTGGCTAGGCATAAGGCAGGGGCACAAGTGCTGGCTAGGCATAAGGCAGGGGCACAAGTGCTGGCTAGGCATAAGGCAGGGGCACAAGTGCTGGCTAGGCATAAGGCAGGGGCACAAGTGCTGGCTAGGCATAAGGCAGGGGCACAAGTGCTGGCTAGGCATAAGGCAGGGGCACAAGTGCTGGCTAGGCATAAGGCAGGGGCACAAGTGCTGGCTAGGCATAAGGCAGGGGCACAAGTGCTGGCTAGGCATAAGGCAGGGGCACAAGTGCTGGCTAGGCATAAGGCAGGGGCACAAGTGCTGGCTAGGCATAAGGCAGGGGCACAAGTGCTGGCTAGGCATAAGGCAGGGGCACAAGTGCTTGCTAGGCATAAGGCAGGGGCACAAGTGCTTGCTAGGCATAAGGCAGGGGCACAAAAGCTGGCTAGGCATAAGGCAGGGGCACAAGTGCAGGCTAGGCATAAGGCAGGGGCACAAGTGCTGGCTAGGCATAAGGCAGGGGCACAAGTGCTGGCTAGGCTTAAGGCAGGGGCACAAGTGCTGGCTAGGCTTAAGGCAGGGGCACAAGTGCTGGCTAGGCTTAAGGCAGGGGCACAAGTGCAGTCTAGGCATAAGGCAGGGGCACAAGTGCAGTCTAGGCATAAGGCAGGGGCACAAGTGCAGTCTAGGCATAAGGCAGGGGCACCTATGCGGGCTAGGCATAAGGCAGGGGCACCTATGCGGGCTAGGCATAAGGCAGGGGCACCTATGCGGGCTAGGCATAAGGCAGGGGCACCTATGCGGGCTAGGCATAAGGCAGGGGCACAAGTGCGGGCTAGGCATACGGCAGGGGCACAAGTGCGGGATAGGCATAAGGCAGGGGCACAAGTGCGGGCTAGGCATAAGGCAGGGGCACAAGTGCGGGCTAGCCATAAGGCAGGGGCACAAGTGCGGGCTAGGCATAAGGCAGGGGCACAAGTGCGGGCTAGGCATAAGGCAGGGGCACAAGTGCGGGCTAGGCATAAGGCAGGGGCACAAGTGCGGCTAGGCATAAGGCAGGGGCACACGTGCTGGCTAGGCATAAGGCAGGGGCACACGTGCGGGCTAGGCATAAGGCAGGGGCACACGTGCGGGCTAGGCATAAGGCAGGGGCACACGTGCGGGCTAGGCATAAGGCAGGGGCACACGTGCGGGCTAGGCATAAGGCAGGGGCACACGTGCGGGCTAGGCATAAGGCAGGGGCACAAGTGCGGGCTAGGCATAAGGCAGGGGCACAAGTGCGGGCTAGGCATAAGGCAGGGGCACAAGTGCTGGCTAGGCATAAGGCAGGGGCACAAGTGCTGGCTAGGCATAAGGCAGGGGCACAAGTGCTGGCTAGGCATAAGGCAGGGGCACAAGTGCTGGCTAGGCATAAGGCAGGGGCACAAGTGCTGGCTAGGCATAAGGCAGGGGCACAAGTGCTGGCTAGGCATAAGGCAGGGGCACAAGTGCTGGCTAGGCATAAGGCAGGGGCACAAGTGCTGGCTAGTCATAAGGCAGGGGCACAAGTGCTGGCTAGGCATAAGGCAGGGGCACAAGTGCTGGCTAGGCATAAGGCAGGGGCACAAGTGCTGGCTAGGCATAAGGCAGGGGCACAAGTGCTGGCTAGGCATAAGGCAGGGGCACAAGTGCTGGCTAGGCATAAGGCAGGGGCACAAGTGCTGGCTAGGCATAAGGCAGGGGCACAAGTGCTGGCTAGGCATAAGGCAGGGGCACAAGTGCTGGCTAGGCATAAGGCAGGGGCACAAGTGCTGGCTAGGCATAAGGCAGGGGCACAAGTGCTGGCTAGGCATAAGGCAGGGGCACAAGTGCTGGCTAGGCATAAGGCAGGGGCACAAGTGCTGGCTAGGCATAAGGCAGGGGCACAAGTGCTGGCTAGGCATAAGGCAGGGGCACAAGTGCTGGCTAGGCATAAGGCAGGGGCACAAGTGCTGGCTAGGCATAAGGCAGGGGCACAAGTGCTGGCTAGGCATAAGGCAGGGGCACAAGTGCGGGCTAGGCATAAGGCAGGGGCACAAGTGCGGGCTAGGCATAAGGCAGGGGCACAAGTGCGGGCTAGGCATAAGGCAGGGGCACAAGTGCGGGCTAGGCATAAGGCAGGGGCACAAGTGCGGGCTAGGCATAAGGCAGGGGCACAAGTGCGGGCTAGGCATAAGGCAGGGGCACAAGTGCGGGCTAGGCATAAGGCAGGGGCACAAGTGCGGGCTAGGCATAAGGCAGGGGCACAAGTGCGGGCTAGGCATAAGGCAGGGGCACAAGTGCGGGCTAGGCATAAGGCAGGGGCACAAGTGCGGGCTAGGCATAAGGCAGGGGCACAAGTGCGGGCTAGGCATAAGGCAGGGGCACAAGTGCGGGCTAGGCATAAGGCAGGGGCACAAGTGCGGGCTAGGCATAAGGCAGGGGCACAAGTGCGGGCTAGGCATAAGGCAGGGGCACAAGTGCGGGCTAGGCATAAGGCAGGGGCACAAGTGCGGGCTAGGCATAAGGCAGGGGCACAAGTGCGGGCTAGGCATAAGGCAGGGGCACAAGTGCGGGCTAGGCATAAGGCAGGGGCACAAGTGCGGCTAGGCATAAGGCAGGGGCCCAAGTGCGGGCTAGGCATAAGGCAGGGGCACACGTGCGGGCTAGGCATAAGGCAGGGGCACACGTGCGGGCTAGGCATAAGGCAGGGGCACACGTGCGGGCTAGGCATAAGGCAGGGGCACAAGTGCGGGCTAGGCATAAGGCAGGGGCACAAGCGCGGGCTAGGCATAAGGCAGGGGCACAAGCGCGGGCTAGGCATAAGGCAGGGGCACAAGCGCGGGCTAGGCATAAGGCAGGGGCACAAGCGCGGGCTAGGCATAAGGCAGGGGCACAAGCGCGGGCAAGGCATAAGGCAGGGGCACAAGTGCGGGCTAGGCATAAGGCAGGGGCACAAGTGCGGGTTAGGCATAAGGCAGGGGCACAAGTGCGGGCTAGGCATAAGGCAGCGGCACAAGTGCTGGCTAGGCATAAGGCAGGGGCACAAGTGCTGGCTAGGCATAAGGCAGGGGCACAAGTGCTGGCTAGGCATAAGGCAGGGCCACAAGTGCAGGCTAGGCATAAGGCAGGGCCACAAGTGCAGGCTAGGCATAAGGCAGGGGCACAAGTGCTGGCTAGGCATAAGGCAGGGGCACAAGTGCTGGCTAGGCATAAGGCAGGGGCTCAAGTGCTGGCTAGGCATAAGGCAGGGGCACAAGTGCTGGCTAGGCATAAGGCAGGGGCACAAGTGCTGGCTAGGCATAAGGCAGGGGCACAAGTGTGGGCTAGACTTTAGGCAGGGGCACAAGAGCAAACTAAGCATAAGGCAGAGGCACAAGTGCAAGCTAGGCATAAGGCAGTGGCACCTATGCAGGCTAGGCTTAAGGCAGGGGCACAAGTGATGGCTACACATAAGGCATACGGCTAACTCTTTGCACTCTTTGCATAAAGGGATAGGCACCCTTAGGGGTGAAGAGCTAGCTTTCACCCCTCTACTCTGTACTTTGTTGTACAGTGCGGAGCCACTCCATAACCCCCATGCTCCAAGCGACCAGGCACATCTTGTCTGTCCTCCGTAAATGGGTAATGCCTTCGTCCCCAATTACAGTCGTGCATGTGCATTCAGACGGGACAAGAGCGAAGAGCGTAAAGCCTGCCCTGTGTGCATAACCAACATGAAGCTAAAGACAAAAAACCAATAATACAAGGGGCTCAAAAGTGCTGGCTAGGCATAAGGCAGGGGCACAAGTGCTGGCTAGGCATAAGGCAGGGGCACAAGTGCTGGCTAGGCATAAGGCAGGGGCACAAGTGCTGGCTAGGCATAAGGCAGGGGCACAAGTGCTGGCTAGGCATAAGGCAGGGGCACAAGCGCTGGCTAGGCATAAGGCAGGGGCACAAGCGCTGGCTAGGCATAAGGCAGGGGCACAAGTGCTGGCTAGGCATAAGGCAGGGGCACAAATGCGGGCTAGGCATAAGGCAGGGGCACAAGTGCGGGCTAGGCATAAGGCAGGGGCACACGTGCTGGCTAGGCATAAGGCAGGGGCACACGTGCTGGCTAGGCATAAGGCAGGGGCACAAGTGCGGGCTAGGCATAAGGCAGGGGCACAAGTGCGGGCTAGGCATAAGGCAGGGGCACAAGTGCAGGCTAGGTATAAGGCAGGGGCACAAGTGCTGGCTAGGCATAAGGCAAGGGCACAAGTGCTGGCTAGGCATAAGGCAAGGGCACAAGTGCTGGCTAGGCATAAGGCAGGGGCACAAGTGCTGGCTAGGCATAAGGCAGGGGCACAAGTGCGGGCTAGACTTTAGGCAGGGGCACAAGAGAAAACTAAGCATAAGGCAGAGGCACAAGTGCAAGCTAGGCATAAGGCAGGGGCACCTATGCAGGCTAGGCTTAAGGCAGGGGCACAAGTGATGGCTACACATAAGGCATACGGCTAACTCTTTGCACTCTTTGCATAAAGGGATAGGCACCCTTAGGGGTGAAGAGCTAGCTTTCACCCCTCTACTCTGTACTTTGTTGCACAGTGCGGAGCCACTCCATAACTGCCATGCTCCAAGCGACCAGGCACATCTTGTCTGTCCTCCGTAAATGGGTAATGCCTTCGTCCCCAATTACAGTCGTGCATGTGCATTCAGACGGGACAAGAGCGAAGAGCGTAAAGCCTGCCCTGTGTGCATAACCAACATGAAGCTAAAGACAAAAAAACAATAATACAAGGGGCTCAAAAGTGCTGGCTAGGCATAAGGCAGGGGCACAAGTGCTGGCTAGGCATAAGGCAGGGGCACAAGTGCTGGCTAGGCATAAGGCAGGGGCACAAGTGCTAACTAGGCATAAGGCAGGGGCACAAGTGCTGGCTAGGCTTAAGGCAGGGGCACAAGTGCTGGCTAGGCATAAGGCAGGGGCACAAGTGCTGGCTAGGCATAAGGCAGGGGCACAAGTGCTGGCTAGGCATAAGGCAGGGGCACAAGTGCTGGCTAGACATAAGGCAGGGGCACAAGTGCTGGCTAGGCATAAGGCAGGGGCACAAGTGCTGGCTAGGCATAAGGCAGGGGCACAAGTGCTGGCTAGGCATAAGGCAGGGGCACAAGTGCTGGCTAGGCATAAGGCAGGGGCACAAGTGCTGGCTAGGCATAAGGCAGGGGCACAAGTGCTGGCTAGGCATAAGGCAGGGGCACAAGTGCTGGCTAGGCATAAGGCAGGGGCACAAGTGCTGGCTAGGCATAAGGCAGGGGCACAAGTGCTGGCTAGGCATAAGGCAGGGGCACAAGTGCTGGCTAGGCATAAGGCAGGGGCACAAGTGCTGGCTAGGCATAAGGCAGGGGCACAAGTGCTGGCTAGGCATAAGGCAGGGGCACAAGTGCTGGCTAGGCATAAGGCAGGGGCACAAGTGCTGGCTAGGCATAAGGCAGGGGCACAAGTGCTGGCTAGGCATAAGGCAGGGGCACAAGTGCTGGCTAGGCATAAGGCAGGGGCACAAGTGCTGGCTAGGCATAAGGCAGGGGCACAAGTGCTGGCTAGGCATAAGGCAGGGGCACAAGTGCTGGCTAGGCATAAGGCAGGGGCACAAGTGCTTGCTAGGCATAAGGCAGGGGCACAAGTGCTTGCTAGGCATAAGGCAGGGGCACAAAAGCTGGCTAGGCATAAGGCAGGGGCACAAGTGCAGGCTAGGCATAAGGCAGGGGCACAAGTGCTGGCTAGGCATAAGGCAGGGGCACAAGTGCTGGCTAGGCTTAAGGCAGGGGCACAAGTGCTGGCTAGGCTTAAGGCAGGGGCACAAGTGCTGGCTAGGCTTAAGGCAGGGGCACAAGTGCAGTCTAGGCATAAGGCAGGGGCACAAGTGCAGTCTAGGCATAAGGCAGGGGCACAAGTGCAGTCTAGGCATAAGGCAGGGGCACAAGTGCAGTCTAGGCATAAGGCAGGGGCACAAGTGCAGTCTAGGCATAAGGCAGGGGCACCTATGCGGGCTAGGCATAAGGCAGGGGCACCTATGCGGGCTAGGCATAAGGCAGGGGCACCTATGCGGGCTAGGCATAAGGCAGGGGCACCTATGCGGGCTAGGCATAAGGCAGGGGCACAAGTGCGGGCTAGGCATACGGCAGGGGCACAAGTGCGGGATAGGCATAAGGCAGGGGCACAAGTGCGGGCTAGGCATAAGGCAGGGGCACAAGTGCGGGCTAGCCATAAGGCAGGGGCACAAGTGCGGGCTAGGCATAAGGCAGGGGCACAAGTGCGGGCTAGGCATAAGGCAGGGGCACAAGTGCGGGCTAGGCATAAGGCAGGGGCACAAGTGCGGCTAGGCATAAGGCAGGGGCACACGTGCTGGCTAGGCATAAGGCAGGGGCACACGTGCGGGCTAGGCATAAGGCAGGGGCACACGTGCGGGCTAGGCATAAGGCAGGGGCACACGTGCGGGCTAGGCATAAGGCAGGGGCACACGTGCGGGCTAGGCATAAGGCAGGGGCACACGTGCGGGCTAGGCATAAGGCAGGGGCACAAGTGCGGGCTAGGCATAAGGCAGGGGCACAAGTGCGGGCTAGGCATAAGGCAGGGGCACAAGTGCTGGCTAGGCATAAGGCAGGGGCACAAGTGCTGGCTAGGCATAAGGCAGGGGCACAAGTGCTGGCTAGGCATAAGGCAGGGGCACAAGTGCTGGCTAGGCATAAGGCAGGGGCACAAGTGCTGGCTAGGCATAAGGCAGGGGCACAAGTGCTGGCTAGGCATAAGGCAGGGGCACAAGTGCTGGCTAGGCATAAGGCAGGGGCACAAGTGCTGGCTAGTCATAAGGCAGGGGCACAAGTGCTGGCTAGGCATAAGGCAGGGGCACAAGTGCTGGCTAGGCATAAGGCAGGGGCACAAGTGCTGGCTAGGCATAAGGCAGGGGCACAAGTGCTGGCTAGGCATAAGGCAGGGGCACAAGTGCTGGCTAGGCATAAGGCAGGGGCACAAGTGCTGGCTAGGCATAAGGCAGGGGCACAAGTGCTGGCTAGGCATAAGGCAGGGGCACAAGTGCTGGCTAGGCATAAGGCAGGGGCACAAGTGCTGGCTAGGCATAAGGCAGGGGCACAAGTGCTGGCTAGGCATAAGGCAGGGGCACAAGTGCTGGCTAGGCATAAGGCAGGGGCACAAGTGCTGGCTAGGCATAAGGCAGGGGCACAAGTGCTGGCTAGGCATAAGGCAGGGGCACAAGTGCTGGCTAGGCATAAGGCAGGGGCACAAGTGCTGGCTAGGCATAAGGCAGGGGCACAAGTGCTGGCTAGGCATAAGGCAGGGGCACAAGTGCTGGCTAGGCATAAGGCAGGGGCACAAGTGCTGGCTAGGCATAAGGCAGGGGCACAAGTGCTGGCTAGGCATAAGGCAGGGGCACAAGTGCTGGCTAGGCATAAGGCAGGGGCACAAGTGCTGGCTAGGCATAAGGCAGGGGCACAAGTGCTGGCTAGGCATAAGGCAGGGGCACAAGTGCTGGCTAGGCATAAGGCAGGGGCACAAGTGCGGGCTAGGCATAAGGCAGGGGCACAAGTGCTGGCTAGGCATAAGGCAGGGGCACAAGTGCGGGCTAGGCATAAGGCAGGGGCACAAGTGCGGGCTAGGCATAAGGCAGGGGCACAAGTGCGGGCTAGGCATAAGGCAGGGGCACAAGTGCGGGCTAGGCATAAGGCAGGGGCACAAGTGCGGGCTAGGCATAAGGCAGGGGCACAAGTGCGGGCTAGGCATAAGGCAGGGGCACAAGTGCGGGCTAGGCATAAGGCAGGGGCACAAGTGCGGGCTAGGCATAAGGCAGGGGCACAAGTGCGGGCTAGGCATAAGGCAGGGGCACAAGTGCGGGCTAGGCATAAGGCAGGGGCACAAGTGCGGGCTAGGCATAAGGCAGGGGCACAAGTGCGGGCTAGGCATAAGGCAGGGGCACAAGTGCGGGCTAGGCATAAGGCAGGGGCACAAGTGCGGGCTAGGCATAAGGCAGGGGCACAAGTGCGGGCTAGGCATAAGGCAAGGCACAGGTGCTGGCTAGGCATAAGGCAGGGGCACAAGTGCTGGCTAGGCATAAGGCAGGGGCACAAGTGCTTGCTAGGCATAAGGCAGGGGCACAAAAGCTGGCTAGGCATAAGGCAGGGGCACAAGTGCAGGGTAGGCATAAGGCAGGGGCACAAGTGCTGGCTAGGCATAAGGCAGGGGCACAAGTGCTGGCTAGGCTTAAGGCAGGGGCACAAGTGCTGGCTAGGCTTAAGGCAGGGGCACAAGTGCTGGCTAGGCATAAGGCAGGGGCACAAGTGCAGTCTAGGCATAAGGCAGGGGCACAAGTGCAGTCTAGGCATAAGGCAGGGGCACAAGTGCAGTCTAGGCATAAGGCAGGGGCACAAGTGCAGTCTAGGCATAAGGCAGGGGCACAAGTGCAGTCTAGGCATAAGGCAGGGGCACAAGTGCTGGCTAGGCATAAGGCAGGGGCACAAGTGCTGGCTAGACATAAGGCAGGGGCACAAGTGCTGGCTAGGCATAAGGCAGGGGCACAAGTGCTGGCTAGGCATAAGGCAGGGGCACAAGTGCTGGCTAGGCATAAGGCAGGGGCACAAGTGCTGGCTAGGCATAAGGCAGGGGCACAAGTGCTGGCTAGGCATAAGGCAGGGGCACAAGTGCTGGCTAGGCATAAGGCAGGGGCACAAGTGCTGGCTAGGCATAAGGCAGGGGCACAAGTGCTGGCTAGGCATAAGGCAGGGGCACAAGTGCTGGCTAGGCATAAGGCAGGGGCACAAGTGCTGGCTAGGCATAAGGCAGGGGCACAAGTGCTGGCTAGGCATAAGGCAGGGGCACAAGTGCTGGCTAGGCATAAGGCAGGGGCACAAGTGCTGGCTAGGCATAAGGCAGGGGCACAAGTGCTGGCTAGGCATAAGGCAGGGGCACAAGTGCTGGCTAGGCATAAGGCAGGGGCACAAGTGCTGGCTAGGCATAAGGCAGGGGCACAAGTGCTGGCTAGGCATAAGGCAGGGGCACAAGTGCTGGCTAGGCATAAGGCAGGGGCACAAGTGCTGGCTAGGCATAAGGCAGGGGCACAAGTGCTGGCTAGGCATAAGGCAGGGGCACAAGTGCTGGCTAGGCATAAGGCAGGGGCACAAGTGCTGGCTAGGCATAAGGCAGGGGCACAAGTGCTGGCTAGGCATAAGGCAGGGGCACAAGTGCTGGCTAGGCATAAGGCAGGGGCACAAGTGCTGGCTAGGCATAAGGCAGGGGCACAAGTGCTGGCTAGGCATAAGGCAGGGGCACAAGTGCTGGCTAGGCATAAGGCAGGGGCACAAGTGCTGGCTAGGCATAAGGCAGGGGCACAAGTGCGGGCTAGGCATAAGGCAGGGGCACAAGTGCGGGCTAGGCATAAGGCAGGGGCACAAGTGCGGGCTAGGCATAAGGCAGGGGCACAAGTGCGGGCTAGGCATAAGGCAGGGGCACAAGTGCGGGCTAGGCATAAGGCAGGGGCACAAGTGCGGGCTAGGCATAAGGCAGGGGCACAAGTGCGGGCTAGGCATAAGGCAGGGGCACAAGTGCGGGCTAGGCATAAGGCAGGGGCACAAGTGCGGGCTAGGCATAAGGCAGGGGCACAAGTGCGGGCTAGGCATAAGGCAGGGGCACAAGTGCGGGCTAGGCATAAGGCAGGGGCACAAGTGCGGGCTAGGCATAAGGCAGGGGCACAAGTGCGGGCTAGGCATAAGGCAGGGGCACAAGTGCGGGCTAGGCATAAGGCAGGGGCACAAGTGCGGGCTAGGCATAAGGCAGGGGCACAAGTGCGGGCTAGGCATAAGGCAAGGCACAGGTGCTGGCTAGGCATAAGGCAGGGGCACAAGTGCTGGCTAGGCATAAGGCAGGGGCACAAGTGCTGGCTAGGCATAAGGCAGGGGCACAAGTGCTGGCTAGGCATAAGGCAGGGGCACAAGTGCTGGCTAGGCATAAGGCAGGGGCACAAGTGCTGGCTAGGCATAAGGCAGGGGCACAAGTGCTGGCTAGGCATAAGGCAGGGGCACAAGTGCTGGCTAGGCATAAGGCAGGGGCACAAGTGCTGGCTAGGCATAAGGCAGGGGCACAAGTGCTGGCTAGGCATAAGGCAGGGGCACAAGTGCTGGCTAGGCATAAGGCAGGGGCACAAGTGCTGGCTAGGCATAAGGCAGGGGCACAAGTGCTGGCTAGGCATAAGGCAGGGGCACAAGTGCTGGCTAGGCATAAGGCAGGGGCACAAGTGCTGGCTAGGCATAAGGCAGGGGCACAAGTGCTGGCTAGGCATAAGGCAGGGGCACAAGTGCTGGCTAGGCATAAGGCAGGGGCACAAGTGCTGGCTAGGCATAAGGCAGGGGCACAAGTGCTGGCTAGGCATAAGGCAGGGGCACAAGTGCTGGCTAGGCATAAGGCAGGGGCACAAGTGCTGGCTAGGCATAAGGCAGGGGCACAAGTGCTGGCTAGGCATAAGGCAGGGGCACAAGTGCTGGCTAGGCATAAGGCAGGGGCACAAGTGCGGGCTAGGCATAAGGCAGGGGCACAAGTGCGGGCTAGGCATAAGGCAGGGGCACAAGTGCGGGCTAGGCATAAGGCAGGGGCACAAGTGCGGGCTAGGCATAAGGCAGGGGCACAAGTGCGGGCTAGGCATAAGGCAGGGGCACAAAAGCTGGCTAGGCATAAGGCAGGGGCACAAGTGCAGGGTAGGCATAAGGCAGGGGCACAAGTGCTGGCTAGGCATAAGGCAGGGGCACAAGTGCTGGCTAGGCTTAAGGCAGGGGCACAAGTGCTGGCTAGGCTTAAGGCAGGGGCACAAGTGCTGGCTAGGCATAAGGCAGGGGCACAAGTGCAGTCTAGGCATAAGGCAGGGGCACAAGTGCAGTCTAGGCATAAGGCAGGGGCACAAGTGCAGTCTAGGCATAAGGCAGGGGCACAAGTGCAGTCTAGGCATAAGGCAGGGGCACAAGTGCAGTCTAGGCATAAGGCAGGGGCACAAGTGCTGGCTAGGCATAAGGCAGGGGCACAAGTGCTGGCTAGACATAAGGCAGGGGCACAAGTGCTGGCTAGGCATAAGGCAGGGGCACAAGTGCTGGCTAGGCATAAGGCAGGGGCACAAGTGCTGGCTAGGCATAAGGCAGGGGCACAAGTGCTGGCTAGGCATAAGGCAGGGGCACAAGTGCTGGCTAGGCATAAGGCAGGGGCACAAGTGCTGGCTAGGCATAAGGCAGGGGCACAAGTGCTGGCTAGGCATAAGGCAGGGGCACAAGTGCTGGCTAGGCATAAGGCAGGGGCACAAGTGCTGGCTAGGCATAAGGCAGGGGCACAAGTGCTGGCTAGGCATAAGGCAGGGGCACAAGTGCTGGCTAGGCATAAGGCAGGGGCACAAGTGCTGGCTAGGCATAAGGCAGGGGCACAAGTGCTGGCTAGGCATAAGGCAGGGGCACAAGTGCTGGCTAGGCATAAGGCAGGGGCACAAGTGCTGGCTAGGCATAAGGCAGGGGCACAAGTGCTGGCTAGGCATAAGGCAGGGGCACAAGTGCTGGCTAGGCATAAGGCAGGGGCACAAGTGCTGGCTAGGCATAAGGCAGGGGCACAAGTGCTGGCTAGGCATAAGGCAGGGGCACAAGTGCTGGCTAGGCATAAGGCAGGGGCACAAGTGCTGGCTAGGCATAAGGCAGGGGCACAAGTGCTGGCTAGGCATAAGGCAGGGGCACAAGTGCTGGCTAGGCATAAGGCAGGGGCACAAGTGCTGGCTAGGCATAAGGCAGGGGCACAAGTGCTGGCTAGGCATAAGGCAGGGGCACAAGTGCTGGCTAGGCATAAGGCAGGGGCACAAGTGCTGGCTAGGCATAAGGCAGGGGCACAAGTGCTGGCTAGGCATAAGGCAGGGGCACAAGTGCGGGCTAGGCATAAGGCAGGGGCACAAGTGCGGGCTAGGCATAAGGCAGGGGCACAAGTGCGGGCTAGGCATAAGGCAGGGGCACAAGTGCGGGCTAGGCATAAGGCAGGGGCACAAGTGCGGGCTAGGCATAAGGCAGGGGCACAAGTGCGGGCTAGGCATAAGGCAGGGGCACAAGTGCGGGCTAGGCATAAGGCAGGGGCACAAGTGCGGGCTAGGCATAAGGCAGGGGCACAAGTGCGGGCTAGGCATAAGGCAGGGGCACAAGTGCGGGCTAGGCATAAGGCAGGGGCACAAGTGCGGGCTAGGCATAAGGCAGGGGCACAAGTGCGGGCTAGGCATAAGGCAGGGGCACAAGTGCGGGCTAGGCATAAGGCAGGGGCACAAGTGCGGGCTAGGCATAAGGCAGGGGCACAAGTGCGGGCTAGGCATAAGGCAGGGGCACAAGTGCGGGCTAGGCATAAGGCAAGGCACAGGTGCTGGCTAGGCATAAGGCAGGGGCACAAGTGCTGGCTAGGCATAAGGCAGGGGCACAAGTGCTGGCTAGGCATAAGGCAGGGGCACAAGTGCTGGCTAGGCATAAGGCAGGGGCACAAGTGCTGGCTAGGCATAAGGCAGGGGCACAAGTGCTGGCTAGGCATAAGGCAGGGGCACAAGTGCTGGCTAGGCATAAGGCAGGGGCACAAGTGCTGGCTAGGCATAAGGCAGGGGCACAAGTGCTGGCTAGGCATAAGGCAGGGGCACAAGTGCTGGCTAGGCATAAGGCAGGGGCACAAGTGCTGGCTAGGCATAAGGCAGGGGCACAAGTGCTGGCTAGGCATAAGGCAGGGGCACAAGTGCTGGCTAGGCATAAGGCAGGGGCACAAGTGCTGGCTAGGCATAAGGCAGGGGCACAAGTGCTGGCTAGGCATAAGGCAGGGGCACAAGTGCTGGCTAGGCATAAGGCAGGGGCACAAGTGCTGGCTAGGCATAAGGCAGGGGCACAAGTGCTGGCTAGGCATAAGGCAGGGGCACAAGTGCTGGCTAGGCATAAGGCAGGGGCACAAGTGCTGGCTAGGCATAAGGCAGGGGCACAAGTGCTGGCTAGGCATAAGGCAGGGGCACAAGTGCTGGCTAGGCATAAGGCAGGGGCACAAGTGCTGGCTAGGCATAAGGCAGGGGCACAAGTGCGGGCTAGGCATAAGGCAGGGGCACAAGTGCGGGCTAGGCATAAGGCAGGGGCACAAGTGCGGGCTAGGCATAAGGCAGGGGCACAAGTGCGGGCTAGGCATAAGGCAGGGGCACAAGTGCGGGCTAGGCATAAGGCAGGGGCACAAGTGCGGGCTAGGCATAAGGCAGGGGCACAAGTGCGGGCTAGGCATAAGGCAGGGGCACAAGTGCGGGCTAGGCATAAGGCAGGGGCACAAGTGCGGGCTAGGCATAAGGCAGGGGCACAAGTGCGGGCTAGGCATAAGGCAGGGGCACAAGTGCGGGCTAGGCATAAGGCAGGGGCACAAGTGCGGGCTAGGCATAAGGCAGGGGCACAAGTGCGGGCTAGGCATAAGGCAGGGGCACAAGTGCGGGCTAGGCATAAGGCAGGGGCACAAGTGCGGGCTAGGCATAAGGCAGGGGCACAAGTGCGGGCTAGGCATAAGGCAGGGGCACAAGTGCGGGCTAGGCATAAGGCAAGGCACAGGTGCTGGCTAGGCATAAGGCAGGGGCACAAGTGCTGGCTAGGCATAAGGCAGGGGCACAAGTGCTTGCTAGGCATAAGGCAGGGGCACAAAAGCTGGCTAGGCATAAGGCAGGGGCACAAGTGCAGGGTAGGTATAAGGCAGGGGCACAAGTGCTGGCTAGGCATAAGGCAGGGGCACAAGTGCTGGCTAGGCTTAAGGCAGGGGCACAAGTGCTGGCTAGGCTTAAGGCAGGGGCACAAGTGCTGGCTAGGCATAAGGCAGGGGCACAAGTGCAGTCTAGGCATAAGGCAGGGGCACAAGTGCAGTCTAGGCATAAGGCAGGGGCACAAGTGCAGTCTAGGCATAAGGCAGGGGCACAAGTGCAGTCTAGGCATAAGGCAGGGGCACAAGTGCAGTCTAGGCATAAGGCAGGGGCACAAGTGCAGTCTAGGCATAAGGCAGGGGCACAAGTGCAGTCTAGGCATAAGGCAGGGGCACAAGTGCTGGCTAGGCATAAGGCAGGGGCACAAGTGCTGGCTAGACATAAGGCAGGGGCACAAGTGCTGGCTAGGCATAAGGCAGGGGCACAAGTGCTGGCTAGGCATAAGGCAGGGGCACAAGTGCTGGCTAGGCATAAGGCAGGGGCACAAGTGCTGGCTAGGCATAAGGCAGGGGCACAAGTGCTGGCTAGGCATAAGGCAGGGGCACAAGTGCTGGCTAGGCATAAGGCAGGGGCACAAGTGCGGGCTAGGCATAAGGCAGGGGCACAAGTGCGGGCTAGGCATAAGGCAGGGGCACAAGTGCGGGCTAGGCATAAGGCAGGGGCACAAGTGCGGGCTAGGCATAAGGCAGGGGCACAAGTGCGGGCTAGGCATAAGGCAGGGGCACAAGTGCTGGCTAGGCATAAGGCAGGGGCACAAGTGCTGGCTAGGCATAAGGCAGGGGCACAAGTGCTGGCTAGGCATAAGGCAGGGGCACAAGTGCGGGCTAGGCATAAGGCAGGGGCACAAGTGCGGGCTAGGCATAAGGCAGGGGCACAAGTGCGGGCTAGGCATAAGGCAGGGGCACAAGTGCGGGCTAGGCATAAGGCAGGGGCACAAGTGCGGGCTAGGCATAAGGCAGGGGCACAAGTGCGGGCTAGGCATAAGGCAGGGGCACAAGTGCGGGCTAGGCATAAGGCAGGGGCACAAGTGCGGGCTAGGCATAAGGCAGGGGCACAAGTGCGGGCTAGGCATAAGGCAGGGGCACAAGTGCTGGCTAGGCATAAGGCAGGGCACAAGTGCTGGCTAGGCATAAGGCAGGGCACAAGTGCTGGCTAGGCATAAGGCAGGGGCACAAGTGCTTGCTAGGCATAAGGCAGGGGCACAAAAGCTGGCTAGGCATAAGGCAGGGGCACAAAAGCTGGCTAGGCATAAGGCAGGGGCACAAGTGCAGGCTAGGCATAAGGCAGGGGCACAAGTGCTGGCTAGGCATAAGGCAGGGGCACAAGTGCTGGCTAGGCTTAAGGCAGGGGCACAAGTGCTGGCTAGGCATAAGGCAGGGGCACAAGTGCAGTCTAGGCATAAGGCAGGGGCACAAGTGCAGTCTAGGCATAAGGCAGGGGCACAAGTGCAGTCTAGGCATAAGGCAGGGGCACAAGTGCAGTCTAGGCATAAGGCAGGGGCACAAGTGCAGTCTAGGCATAAGGCAGGGGCACAAGTGCAGTCTAGGCATAAGGCAGGGGCACAAGTGCAGTCTAGGCATAAGGCAGGGGCACCTATGTGGGCTAGGCATAAGGCAGGGGCACCTATGCGGGCTAGGCATAAGGCAGGGGCACCTATGCGGGCTAGGCATAAGGCAGGGGCACCTATGCGGGCTAGGCATAAGGCAGGGGCACCTATGCGGGCTAGGCATAAGGCAGGGGCACAAGTGCTGGCTAGGCATAAGGCAGGGGCACAAGTGCTGGCTAGGCATAAGGCAGGGGCACAAGTGCTGGCTAGGCATAAGGCAGGGGCACAAGTGCTGGCTAGGCATAAGGCAGGGGCACAAGTGCTGGCTAGGCATAAGGCAGGGGCACAAGTGCTGGCTAGGCATAAGGCAGGGGCACAAGTGCTGGCTAGGCATAAGGCAGGGGCACAAGTGCTGGCTAGGCATAAGGCAGGGGCACAAGTGCTGGCTAGGCATAAGGCAGGGGCACAAGTGCTGGCTAGGCATAAGGCAGGGGCACAAGTGCTGGCTAGGCATAAGGCAGGGGCACAAGTGCTGGCTAGGCATAAGGCAGGGGCACAAGTGCTGGCTAGGCATAAGGCAGGGGCACAAGTGCTGGCTAGGCATAAGGCAGGGGCACAAGTGCTGGCTAGGCATAAGGCAGGGGCACAAGTGCTGGCTAGGCATAAGGCAGGGGCACAAGTGTTGGCTAGGCATAAGGCAGGGGCACAAGTGCTGGCTAGGCATAAGGCAAGGGCACAACTGCTGGCTAGGCATAAGGCAGGGGCACAAGTGCTGGCTAGGCATAAGGCAGGGGCACAAGTGCTGGCTAGGCATAAGGCAGGGGCACAAGTGCTGGCTAGGCATAAGGCAGGGGCACAAGTGCTGGCTAGGCATAAGGCAGGGGCACAAGTGCTGGCTAGGCATAAGACAGGGGCACAAGTGCTGGCTAGGCATAAGGCAGGGGCACAAGTGCTGGCTAGGCATAAGGCAGGGGCACAAGTGCTTGCTAGGCATAAGGCAGGGGCACAAGTGCTTGCTAGGCATAAGGCAGGGGCACAAGTGCTTGCTAGGCATAACGCAGGGGCACAAGTGCTGGCTAGGCATAAGGCAGGGGCACAAGTGCTGGCTAGGCATAAGGCAGGGGCACAAGTGCTTGCTAGGCATAAGGCAGGGGCACAAGTGCTTGCTAGTCATAAGGCAGGGGCACAAGTGCAGTCTAGGCATAAGGCAGGGGCACAAGTGCAGTCTAGGCATAAGGCAGGGGCACAAGTGCAGTCTAGGCATAAGGCAGGGGCACAAGTGCAGTCTAGGCATAAGGCAGGGGCACCTATGGGGGCTAGGCATAAGGCAGGGGCACCTATGCGGGCTAGGCATAAGGCAGGGGCAAAAGTGCGGGCTAGGCATAAGGCAGGGGCACAAGTGCGGGCTAGGCATAATGCAGGGGCACAAGTGCGGGCTAGGCATAAGGCAGGGGCACAAGTGCTGGCTAGGCATAAGGCAGGGGCACAAGTGCTGGCTAGGCATAAGGCAGGGGCACAAGTGCGGGCTAGGCATAAGGCAGGGGCACAAGTGCGGGCTAGGCATAAGGCAGGGGCACAAGTGCGGGCTAGGCATAAGGCAGGGGCACAAGTGCTGGCTAGGCATAAGGCAGGGCACAAGTGCTGGCTAGGCATAAGGCAGGGGCACAAGTGCTTGCTAGGCATAAGGCAGGGGCACAAGTGCTTGCTAGGCATAAGGCAGGGGCACAAAAGCTGGCTAGGCATAAGGCAGGGGCACAAGTGCAGTCTAGGCATAAGGCAGGGGCACAAGTGCAGTCTAGGCATAAGGCAGGGGCACAAGTGCAGTCTAGGCATAAGGCAGGGGCACAAGTGCAGTCTAGGCATAAGGCAGGGGCACCTATGTGGGCTAGGCATAAGGCAGGGGCACAAGTGCTGGCTAGGCATAAGGCAGGGGCACAAGTGCAGTCTAGGCATAAGGCAGGGGCACAAGTGCTGGCTAGGCATAAGGCAGGGGCACAAGTGCAGTCTAGGCATAAGGCAGGGGCACAAGTGCAGTCTAGGCATAAGGCAGGGGCACAAGTGCAGTCTAGGCATAAGGCAGGGGCACAAGTGCGGGCTAGGCATAAGGCAGGGGCACAAGTGCTGGCTAGACTTAAGGCAGGGGCAAACGTTCTGGCTTGGCATAAGGCAGGGGCACAAGTGCAGTCTAGGCATAAGGCAGGGGCACCTATGCGGGCTAGGCATAAGGCAGGGGCACAAGTGCAGTCTAGGCATAAGGCAGGGGCACAAGTGCAGTCTAGGCATAAGGCAGGGGCACAAGTGCAGGCTAGGCATAAGGCAGGGCCACAAGTGCAGGCTAGGCATAAGGCAGGGCCACAAGTGCAGGCTAGGCATAAGGCAGGGGCACAAGTGCTGGCTAGGCATAAGGCAGGGGCACAAGTGCTGGCTAGGCATAAGGCAGAGGCTCAAGTGCTGGCTAGGCATAAGGCAGGGGCACAAGTGCTGGCTAGGCATAAGGCAGGGGCACAAGTGCTGGCTAGGCATAAGGCAAGGGCACAAGTGCTGGCTAGGCATAAGGCAGGGGCACAAGTGCTGGCTAGGCATAAGGCAGGGGCACAAGTGCGGGCTAGACTTTAGGCAGGGGCACAAGAGCAAACTAAGCATAAGGCAGAGGCACAAGTGCAAGCTAGGCATAAGGCAGGGGCACCTATGCAGGCTAGGCTTAAGGCAGGGGCACAAGTGATGGCTACACATAAGGCATACGGCTAACTCTTTGCACTCTTTGCATAAAGGGATAGGCACCCTTAGGGGTGAAGAGCTAGCTTTCACCCCTCTACTCTGTACTTTGTTGTACAGTGCGGAGCCACTCCATAACCCCCATGCTCCAAGCGACCAGGCACATCTTGTCTGTCCTCCGTAAATGGGTAATGCCTTCGTCCCCAATTACAGTCGTGCATGTGCATTCAGACGGGACAAGAGCGAAGAGCGTAAAGCCTGCCCTGTGTGCATAACCAACATGAAGCTAAAGACAAAAAAACAATAATACAAGGGGCTCAAAAGTGCTGGCTAGGCATAAGGCAGGGGCACAAGTGCTGGCTAGGCATAAGGCAGGGGCACAAGTGCTGGCTAGGCATAAGGCAGGCGCACAAGTGCTGGCTAGGCATAAGGCAGGGGCACAAGTGCTGGTTAGGCATAAGGCAGGGGCACAAGTGCTGGCTAGGCATAAGGCAGGGGCACAAGTGCGGGCTAGGCATAAGGCAGGGGCACAAGTGCGGGCTAGGCATAAGGCAGGGGCACAAGTGCGGGCTAGGCATAAGGCAGGGGCACACGTGCGGGCTAGGCATAAGGCAGGGGCACACGTGCTGGCTAGGCATAAGGCAGGGGCACACGTGCTGGCTAGGCATAAGGCAGGGGCACACGTGCTGGCTAGGCATAAGGCAGGGGCACAAGTGCGGGCTAGGCATAAGGCAGGGGCACAAGTGCGGGCTAGGCATAAGGCAGGGGCACAAGTGCGGGCTAGGCATAAGGCAGGGGCACAAGTGCGGGCTAGGCATAAGTCAGGGGCACAAGTGCGGGCTAGGCATAAGGCAGGGGCACAAGTGCGGGCTAGGCTTAAGGCCTGGGCACAAGTGCGGGCTAGGCTTAAGGCCTGGGCACAAGTGCAGTTCTGGCTAGGATCAAGGCAGGGGGCACAAGTGCCGGCTAGGCTTAAGGCATGGGCACAAGTGCCAGCTAGGCTTAAGGCCTGGGCACAAGTGCGGGCTAGGCATAAGGCAGGAGCACAAGTGCTGGCTGGGCATAAGGCAGGAGCACAAGTGCTGGCTGGGCATAAGGCAGGAGCACAAGTGCTGGCTGAGCATAAGGCAGGAGCACATGTGCTGGCTAGGCTTAAGGCTGAGGCTTAAATGCTGGCTAGGTAGTAGACAGAGGCACAAGTTTAAACCAGGCATAAGGAAGGGGCACAAGTGATGGCTAACTTTGTGTAAATGGTGAGGCACCCATAGGAATGAAGAGCTAGTTTTCAACCCTCTGCTCTGTACTTGAACATTTAGGACTTGATACTTTGTAGAAACGTGAGGAGCCACTACACAACTCCATGCTCCAAATGAGCATGCACTTCTGTCCTCTTACCTGTCAACACAGCATTTCCCATACAGATTAAAATATAAGCAATAGAAAACAGACAAGCTGTTCATGGCTAAAAATATTTTATTCAGGCCATAATATGTTCTAATACAATTTAAAAAAAATTAATTTGGTAATTTAAATGATGGTAAAATCCCAAACCATGGACAAGGCTTTATAACCCCTACATAGCGCAGGCAATGCAGAGGGTCCCCCCCACAGAGCGCAGGCAATGTAGAGTCCCCCCCACAGAGCGCAGGCAATGCAGTGCCCCCCTCCCACAGAGCGCTGACAATGCAGAGGGTCCCTCCCACAGAGCGCTGACAATGCAGAGGGTCCCCCCCACAGAGATCAGGCAATGCAGAGGGTCCCACCCCACAGAGCGCAGGCAATGCAGAGGGTCCCCCCCCCCCCCACAGAGCGCAGGCAATGCAGAGGGTTCCCCCCCAGAGCGCAGGCAATGCAGAGGGCCCCCCCCCCCTACAGAGTGCAGGCAATGCAGAGGGTTCCCCCCCCCCCCCGGAGCGCAGGCAATGCAGAGGGTCCCCCCCACAGAGCGCAGGCAATGCAGAGGGTCCCCCCCACAGAGCGCAGGCAATGCAGAGGGTCCCCCCCACAGAGCGCAGGCAATGCAGAGGGTCCCCCCCACAGAGCGCAGGCAATGCAGAGGGTCCGCTTCAGAGCGCAGGCAATGCAGAGGGTCCCCCCCACAGAGCGCAGGCAATGCAGAGGGTCCCCCCCACAGAACGCAGGCAATGCAGAGGGTCCCCCCCACAGAGCGCAGGCAATGCAGAGGGTCCCCCCCCCCACAGAGCGCAGGCAATGCAGAGGGTCCCCCCACCCACAGAGCGCAGGCAATGCAGAGGGTCCCCCCCACAGAGCGCAGGCAATGCAGAGGGTCCCCCCCACAGAGCGCAGGCAATGCAGAGGGTCCCCCCCACAGAGCGCAGGCAATGCAGGGTCCCCCCCCACAGAGCGCAGGCAATGCAGAGGGTCCCCCCCACAGAGCGCAGGCAATGCAGAGGGTCCCCACACAGAGCGCAGGCAATGCAGAGGGTCCCCCCACAGAGCGCAGGCAATGCAGAGGGTCCCCCCACAGAGCGCAGGCAATGCAGAGGGTCCCCCCACAGAGCGCAGGCAATGCAGAGGGTCCCCCCACAGAGCGCAGGCAATGCAGAGGGTCCCCCCACAGAGCGCAGGCAAAGCAGAGGGTCCCCCCACAGAGCGCAGGCAATGCAGAGGGTCTCCCCACAGAGCGCAGGCAATGCAGAGGGTCCCCCCCCCCACAGCGCAGGCAATGCAGAGGGTCCCCCCCACAGAGCGCAGGCAATGCAGAGGGTCCCCCACAGAGCGCAGGCAATGCAGAGGGTCCCCCCCACAGAGCACAGGCAATGCAGAGGGTCCCCCCCCACAGAGTGCAGGCAATGCAGAGGGTCCCCCCCAGAGCGCAGGCAATGCAGAGGGTCCCCCCCACAGAGCGCAGGCAATGCAGAGGGTCCCCCCCACAGAGCGCAGGCAATGCAGAGTCCCGCCCACAGAGCGCAGGCAATGCAGAGGGTCCTTCACACAGAGCGCAGGCAATGCAGAGGGTCCCCACACAGAGCGCAGGCAATGCAGAGGGTCCCCCCACAGAGCGCAGGCAATGCAGAGGGTCCCCCCACAGAGCGCAGGCAATGCAGAGGGTCCCCCCACAGAGCGCAGGCAATGCAGAGGGTCCCCCCCACAGAGCGCAGGCAATGCAGAGGGTCCCCCCCACAGAGCGCAGGCAATGCAGAGGGTCCCCCCCACAGAGCGCAGGCAATGCAGAGGGTTCCCCCCCACAGAGCGCAGGCAATGCAGAGGGTCCCCCCCCAGAGCGCAGGCAATGCAGAGGGCCCCCCCACAGAGCGCAGGCAATGCAGAGGGTCCCCCCCACAGAGCGCAGGCAATGCAGAGGGTCCCCTTCAGAGCGCAGGCAATGCAGAGGGTCCCCCCCACAGAGCGCAGGCAATGCAGAGGGTCCACCCCACAGAGCGCAAGCAATGCAGAGGGTCCACCCCACAGAGCGCAGGCAATGCAGAGGGTCCACCCCACAGAGCGCAGGCAATGCAGAGGGTCCCCACACAGAGCGCAGGCAATGCAGAGGGTCCCCACAGCACGCAGGCAATGCAGAGGGTCCCCCCACAGAGCGCAGGCAATGCAGGGGCACAAGTGCGGGCTAGGCATAACGCAGGGGCACAAGTGCTGGCTAGGCATAAGGCAGGGGCACAAGTGCTGGCTAGGCATAAGGCAGGGGCACAAGTGCTGGCTGAGCATAAGGCAGGAGCACAAGTGCTGGCTGAGCATAAGGCTGAGGCTTAAATGCTGGCTAGGTAGTAGACAGAGGCACAAGTTTAAACCAGGCATAAGGAAGGGGCACAAGTGCTGGCTAGGCATAAGGCAGGGGCACAAGTGCTGGCTGAGCATAAGGCAGGGGCCCAAGTGCGGGCTAGGCATAAGGCAGGGGCACACGTGCGGGCTAGGCATAAGGCAGGGGCACACGTGCGGGCTAGGCATAAGGCAGGGGCACAAGCGCGGGCTAGGCATAAGGCAGGGGCACAAGCGCGGGCTAGGCATAAGGCAGGGGCACAAGCGCGGGCTAGGCATAAGGCAGGGGCACACGTGCGGGCTAGGCATAAGGCAGGGGCACACGTGCTGGCTAGGCATAAGGCAGGGGCACACGTGCTGGCTAGGCATAAGGCAGGGGCACAAGTGCGGGCTAGGCATAAGGCAGGGGCACAAGTGCGGGCTAGGCATAAGGCAGGGGCACAAGTGCAGGCTAGGTATAAGGCAGGGGCACAAGTGCTGGCTAGGCATAAGGCAAGGGCACAAGTGCTGGCTAGGCATAAGGCAGGGGCACAAGTGCTGGCTAGGCATAAGGCAGGGGCACAAGTGCGGGCTAGACTTTAGGCAGGGGCACAAGAGCAAACTAAGCATAAGGCAGAGGCACAAGTGCAAGCTAGGCATAAGGCAGGGGCACCTATGCAGGCTAGGCTTAAGGCAGGGGCACAAGTGATGGCTACACATAAGGCATACGGCTAACTCTTTGCACTCTTTGCATAAAGGGATAGGCACCCTTAGGGGTGAAGAGCTAGCTTTCACCCCTCTACTCTGTACTTTGTTGTACAGTGCGGAGCCACTCCATAACTGCCATGCTCCAAGCGACCAGGCACATCTTGTCTGTCCTCCGTAAATGGGTAATGCCTTCGTCCCCAATTACAGTCGTGCATGTGCATTCAGACGGGACAAGAGCGAAGAGCGTAAAGCCTGCCCTGTGTGCATAACCAACATGAAGCTAAAGACAAAAAAACAATAATACAAGGGGCTCAAAAGTGCTGGCTAGGCATAAGGCAGGGGCACAAGTGCTGGCTAGGCATAAGGCAGGGGCACAAGTGCTGGCTAGGCATAAGGCAGGGGCACAAGTGCTGGCTAGGCATAAGGCAGGGGCACAAGCGCTGGCTAGGCATAAGGCAGGGGCACAAGCGCTGGCTAGGCATAAGGCAGGGGCACAAGTGCTGGCTAGGCATAAGGCAGGGGCACAAGTGCGGGCTAGGCATAAGGCAGGGGCACAAGTGCGGGCTAGGCATAAGGCAGGGGCACACGTGCTGGCTAGGCATAAGGCAGGGGCACACGTGCTGGCTAGGCATAAGGCAGGGGCACAAGTGCGGGCTAGGCATAAGGCAGGGGCACAAGTGCGGGCTAGGCATAAGGCAGGGGCACAAGTGCAAGCTAGGTATAAGGCAGGGGCACAAGTGCTGGCTAGGCATAAGGCAAGGGCACAAGTGCTGGCTAGGCATAAGGCAGGGGCACAAGTGCTGGCTAGGCATAAGGCAGGGGCACAAGTGCGGGCTAGACTTTAGGCAGGGGCACAAGAGCAAACTAAGCATAAGGCAGAGGCACAAGTGCAAGCTAGGCATAAGGCAGGGGCACCTATGCAGGCTAGGCTTAAGGCAGGGGCACAAGTGATGGCTACACATAAGGCATACGGCTAACTCTTTGCACTCTTTGCATAAAGGGATAGGCACCCTTAGGGGTGAAGAGCTAGCTTTCACCCCTCTACTCTGTACTTTGTTGTACAGTGCGGAGCCACTCCATAACTGCCATGCTCCAAGCGACCAGGCACATCTTGTCTGTCCTCCGTAAATGGTTAATGCCTTCGTCCCCAATTACATTCGTGCATGTGCATTCAGACGGGACAAGAGCGAAGAGCGTAAAGCCTGCCCTGTGTGCATAACCAACATGAAGCTAAAGACAAAAAAACAATAATACAAGGGGCTCAAAAGTGCTGGCTAGGCATAAGGCAGGGGCACAAGTGCTGGCTAGGCATAAGGCAGGGGAACAAGTGCTGGCTAGGCATAAGGCAGGGGCACAAGTGCTAACTAGGCATAAGGCAGGGGCACAAGTGCTGGCTAGGCTTAAGGCAGGGGCACAAGTGCTGGCTAGGCATAAGGCAGGGGCACAAGTGCTGGCTAGGCATAAGGCAGGGGCACAAGTGCTGGCTAGGCATAAGGCAGGGGCACAAGTGCTGGCTAGACATAAGGCAGGGGCACAAGTGCTGGCTAGGCATAAGGCAGGGGCACAAGTGCTGGCTAGGCATAAGGCAGGGGCACAAGTGCTGGCTAGGCATAAGGCAGGGGCACAAGTGCTGGCTAGGCATAAGGCAGGGGCACAAGTGCTGGCTAGGCATAAGGCAGGGGCACAAGTGCTGGCTAGGCATAAGGCAGGGGCACAAGTGCTGGCTAGGCATAAGGCAGGGGCACAAGTGCTGGCTAGGCATAAGGCAGGGGCACAAGTGCTGGCTAGGCATAAGGCAGGGGCACAAGTGCTGGCTAGGCATAAGGCAGGGGCACAAGTGCTGGCTAGGCATAAGGCAGGGGCACAAGTGCTGGCTAGGCATAAGGCAGGGGCACAAGTGCTGGCTAGGCATAAGGCAGGGGCACAAGTGCTGGCTAGGCATAAGGCAGGGGCACAAGTGCTGGCTAGGCATAAGGCAGGGGCACAAGTGCTGGCTAGGCATAAGGCAGGGCCACAAGTGCAGGCTAGGCATAAGGCAGGGGCACAAGTGCTGGCTAGGCATAAGGCAGGGGCACAAGTGCTGGCTAGGCATAAGGCAGGGGCTCAAGTGCTGGCTAGGCATAAGGCAGGGGCACAAGTGCTGGCTAGGCATAAGGCAGGGGCACAAGTGCTGGCTAGGCATAAGGCAGGGGCACAAGTGTGGGCTAGACTTTAGGCAGGGGCACAAGAGCAAACTAAGCATAAGGCAGAGGCACAAGTGCAAGCTAGGCATAAGGCAGGGGCACCTATGCAGGCTAGGCTTAAGGCAGGGGCACAAGTGATGGCTACACATAAGGCATACGGCTAACTCTTTGCACTCTTTGCATAAAGGGATAGGCACCCTTAGGGGTGAAGAGCTAGCTTTCACCCCTCTACTCTGTACTTTGTTGTACAGTGCGGAGCCACTCCATAACCCCCATGCTCCAAGCGACCAGGCACATCTTGTCTGTCCTCCGTAAATGGGTAATGCCTTCGTCCCCAATTACAGTCGTGCATGTGCATTCAGACGGGACAAGAGCGAAGAGCGTAAAGCCTGCCCTGTGTGCATAACCAACATGAAGCTAAAGACAAAAAAACAATAATACAAGGGGCTCAAAAGTGCTGGCTAGGCATAAGGCAGGGGCACAAGTGCTGGCTAGGCATAAGGCAGGGGCACAAGTGCTGGCTAGGCATAAGGCAGGGGCACAAGTGCTGGCTAGGCATAAGGCAGGGGCACAAGTGCGGGCTAGGCATAAGGCAGGGGCACAAGTGCGGGCTAGGCATAAGGCAGGGGCACAAGTGCGGGCTAGGCATAAGGCAGGGGCACACGTGCGGGCTAGGCATAAGGCAGGGGCACACGTGCTGGCTAGGCATAAGGCAGGGGCACACGTTCTGGCTAGGCATAAGGCAGGGGCACAAGTGCGGGCTAGGCATAAGGCAGGGGCACAAGTGCGGGCTAGGCATAAGGCAGGGGCACAAGTGCAGGCTAGGTATAAGGCAGGGGCACAAGTGCTGGCTAGGCATAAGGCAAGAGCACAAGTGCTGGCTAGGCATAAGGCAAGGGCACAAGTGCTGGCTAGGCATAAGGCAGGGGCACAAGTGCAGTCTAGGCATAAGGCAGGGGCACCTATGCGGGCTAGGCATAAGGCAGGGGCACCTATGCGGGCTAGGCATAAGGCAGGGGCACAAGTGCGGGCTAGGCATAAGGCAGGGGCACAAAAGCTGGCTAGGCATAAGGCAGGGGCACAAGTGCAGGCTAGGCATAAGGCAGGGGCACAAGTGCTGGCTAGGCATAAGGCAGGGGCACAAGTGCTGGCTAGGCTTAAGGCAGGGGCACAAGTGCTGGCTAGGCATAAGGCAGGGGCACAAGTGCTGGCTAGGCATAAGGCAGGGGCACAAGTGCTGGCTAGGCATAAGGCAGGGGCACAAGTGCGGGCTAGGCATAAGGCAGGGGCACAAGTGCGGGCTAGGCATAAGGCAGGGGCACAAGTGCGGGCTAGGCATAAGGCAGGGACACAAGTGCTGGCTAGGCATAAGGCAGGGCACAAGTGCTGGCTAGGCATAAGGCAGGGGCACAAGTGCTTGCTAGGCATAAGGCAGGGGCACAAGTGCTTGCTAGGCATAAGGCAGGGGCACAAAAGCTGGCTAGGCATAAGGCAGGGGCACAAGTGCAGGCTAGGCATAAGGCAGGGGCACAAGTGCTGGCTAGGCATAAGGCAGGGGCACAAGTGCTGGATAGGCTTAAGGCAGGGGCACAAGTGCTGGCTAGGCTTAAGGCAGGGGCACAAGTGCTGGCTAGGCTTAAGGCAGGGGCACAAGTGCAGTCTAGGCATAAGGCAGGGGCACAAGTGCAGTCTAGGCATAAGGCAGGGGCACAAGTGCAGTCTAGGCATAAGGCAGGGGCACAAGTGCAGTCTAGGCATAAGGCAGGGGCACAAGTGCAGTCTAGGCATAAGGCAGGGGCACCTATGCGGGCTAGGCATAAGGCAGGGGCACCTATGCGGGCTAGGCATAAGGCAGGGGCACCTATGCGGGCTAGGCATAAGGCAGGGGCACCTATGCGGGCTAGGCATAAGGCAGGGGCACAAGTGCGGGCTAGGCATAAGGCAGGGGCACAAGTGCGGGCTAGGCATAAGGCAGGGGCACAAGTGCGGGATAGGCATAAGGTAGGGGCACAAGTGCGGGCTAGGCATAAGGCAGGGGCACAAGTGCGGGCTAGCCATAAGGCAGGGGCACAAGTGCGGGCTAGGCATAAGGCAGGGGCACAAGTGCTGGCTAGGCATAAGGCAGGGGCACAAGTGCGGGCTAGACTTTAGGCAGGGGAACAAGAGCAAACTAAGCATAAGGCAGAGGCACAAGTGCAAGCTAGGCATAAGGCAGGGGCACCTATGCAGGCTAGGCTTAAGGCAGGGGCACAAGTGATGGCTACACATAAGGCATACGGCTAACTCTTTGCACTCTTTGCATAAAGGGATAGGCACCCTTAGGGGTGAAGAGCTAGCTTTCACCCCTCTACTCTGTACTTTGTTGTACAGTGCGGAGCCACTCCATAACTGCCATGCTCCAAGCGACCAGGCACATCTTGTCTGTCCTCCGTAAATGGGTAATGCCTTCGTCCCCAATTACAGTCGTGCATGTGCATTCAGACGGGACAAGAGCGAAGAGCGTAAAGCCTGCCCTGTGTGCATAACCAACATGAAGCTAAAGACAAAAAAACAATAATACAAGGGGCTCAAAAGTGCTGGCTAGGCATAAGGCAGGGGCACAAGTGCTGGCTAGGCATAAGGCAGGGGCACAAGTGCTGGCTAGGCATAAGGCAGGGGCACAAGTGCTGGCTAGGCATAAGGCAGGGGCACAAGTGCTGGCTAGGCATAAGGCAGGGGCACAAGCGCTGGCTAGGCATAAGGCAGGGGCACAAGTGCTGGCTAGGCATAAGGCAGGGGCACAAGTGCTGGCTAGGCATAAGGCAGGGGCACAAGCGCTGGCTAGGCATAAGGCAGGGGCACAAGTGCTGGCTAGGCATAAGGCAGGGGCACAAATGCGGGCTAGGCATAAGGCAGGGGCACAAGTGCGGGCTAGGCATAAGGCAGGGGCACACGTGCGGGCTAGGCATAAGGCAGGGGCACACGTGCTGGCTAGGCATAAGGCAGGGGCACACGTGCTGGCTAGGCATAAGGCAGGGGCACAAGTGCGGGCTAGGCATAAGGCAGGGGCACAAGTGCGGGCTAGGCATAAGGCAGGGGCACAAGTGCTGGCTAGGCATAAGGCAAGGGCACAAGTGCTGGCTAGGCATAAGGCAAGGGCACAAGTGCTGGCTAGGCATAAGGCAGGGGCACAAGTGCTGGCTAGGCATAAGGCAGGGGCACAAGTGCGGGCTAGACTTTAGGCAGGGGCACAAGAGAAAACTAAGCATAAGGCAGAGGCACAAGTGCAAGCTAGGCATAAGGCAGGGGCACCTATGCAGGCTAGGCTTAAGGCAGGGGCACAAGTGATGGCTACACATAAGGCATACGGCTAACTCTTTGCACTCTTTGCATAAAGGGATAGGCACCCTTAGGGGTGAAGAGCTAGCTTTCACCCCTCTACTCTGTACTTTGTTGCACAGTGCGGAGCCACTCCATAACTGCCATGCTCCAAGCGACCAGGCACATCTTGTCTGTCCTCCGTAAATGGGTAATGCCTTCGTCCCCAATTACAGTCGTGCATGTGCATTCAGACGGGACAAGAGCGAAGAGCGTAAAGCCTGCCCTGTGTGCATAACCAACATGAAGCTAAAGACAAAAAAACAATAATACAAGGGGCTCAAAAGTGCTGGCTAGGCATAAGGCAGGGGCACAAGTGCTGGCTAGGCATAAGGCAGGGGCACAAGTGCTGGCTAGGCATAAGGCAGGGGCACAAGTGCTAACTAGGCATAAGGCAGGGGCACAAGTGCTGGCTAGGCTTAAGGCAGGGGCACAAGTGCTGGCTAGGCATAAGGCAGGGGCACAAGTGCTGGCTAGGCATAAGGCAGGGGCACAAGTGCTGGCTAGGCATAAGGCAGGGGCACAAGTGCTGGCTAGACATAAGGCAGGGGCACAAGTGCTGGCTAGGCATAAGGCAGGGGCACAAGTGCTGGCTAGGCATAAGGCAGGGGCACAAGTGCTGGCTAGGCATAAGGCAGGGGCACAAGTGCTGGCTAGGCATAAGGCAGGGGCACAAGTGCTGGCTAGGCATAAGGCAGGGGCACAAGTGCTGGCTAGGCATAAGGCAGGGGCACAAGTGCTGGCTAGGCATAAGGCAGGGGCACAAGTGCTGGCTAGGCATAAGGCAGGGGCACAAGTGCTGGCTAGGCATAAGGCAGGGGCACAAGTGCTGGCTAGGCATAAGGCAGGGGCACAAGTGCTGGCTAGGCATAAGGCAGGGGCACAAGTGCTGGCTAGGCATAAGGCAGGGGCACAAGTGCTGGCTAGGCATAAGGCAGGGGCACAAGTGCTGGCTAGGCATAAGGCAGGGGCACAAGTGCTGGCTAGGCATAAGGCAGGGGCACAAGTGCTTGCTAGGCATAAGGCAGGGGCACAAGTGCTTGCTAGGCATAAGGCAGGGGCACAAGTGCTTGCTAGGCATAAGGCAGGGGCACAAAAGCTGGCTAGGCATAAGGCAGGGGCACAAGTGCAGGCTAGGCATAAGGCAGGGGCACAAGTGCTGGCTAGGCATAAGGCAGGGGCACAAGTGCTGGCTAGGCTTAAGGCAGGGGCACAAGTGCTGGCTAGGCTTAAGGCAGGGGCACAAGTGCTGGCTAGGCTTAAGGCAGGGGCACAAGTGCAGTCTAGGCATAAGGCAGGGGCACAAGTGCAGTCTAGGCATAAGGCAGGGGCACAAGTGCAGTCTAGGCATAAGGCAGGGGCACAAGTGCAGTCTAGGCATAAGGCAGGGGCACAAGTGCAGTCTAGGCATAAGGCAGGGGCACAAGTGCAGTCTAGGCATAAGGCAGGGGCACAAGTGCAGTCTAGGCATAAGGCAGGGGCACCTATGCGGGCTAGGCATAAGGCAGGGGCACCTATGCGGGCTAGGCATAAGGCAGGGGCACCTATGCGGGCTAGGCATAAGGCAGGGGCACCTATGCGGGCTAGGCATAAGGCAGGGGCACCTATGCGGGCTAGGCATAAGGCAGGGGCACAAGTGCGGGCTAGGCATACGGCAGGGGCACAAGTGCGGGATAGGCATAAGGCAGGGGCACAAGTGCGGGCTAGGCATAAGGCAGGGGCACAAGTGCGGGCTAGCCATAAGGCAGGGGCACAAGTGCGGGCTAGGCATAAGGCAGGGGCACAAGTGCGGGCTAGGCATAAGGCAGGGGCACAAGTGCGGGCTAGGCATAAGGCAGGGGCACAAGTGCGGCTAGGCATAAGGCAGGGGCACACGTGCTGGCTAGGCATAAGGCAGGGGCACACGTGCGGGCTAGGCATAAGGCAGGGGCACACGTGCGGGCTAGGCATAAGGCAGGGGCACACGTGCGGGCTAGGCATAAGGCAGGGGCACACGTGCGGGCTAGGCATAAGGCAGGGGCACAAGTGCGGGCTAGGCATAAGGCAGGGGCACAAGTGCGGGCTAGGCATAAGGCAGGGGCACAAGTGCTGGCTAGGCATAAGGCAGGGGCACAAGTGCTGGCTAGGCATAAGGCAGGGGCACAAGTGCTGGCTAGGCATAAGGCAGGGGCACAAGTGCTGGCTAGGCATAAGGCAGGGGCACAAGTGCTGGCTAGGCATAAGGCAGGGGCACAAGTGCTGGCTAGGCATAAGGCAGGGGCACAAGTGCTGGCTAGGCATAAGGCAGGGGCACAAGTGCTGGCTAGGCATAAGGCAGGGGCACAAGTGCTGGCTAGTCATAAGGCAGGGGCACAAGTGCTGGCTAGGCATAAGGCAGGGGCACAAGTGCTGGCTAGGCATAAGGCAGGGGCACAAGTGCTGGCTAGGCATAAGGCAGGGGCACAAGTGCTGGCTAGGCATAAGGCAGGGGCACAAGTGCTGGCTAGGCATAAGGCAGGGGCACAAGTGCTGGCTAGGCATAAGGCAGGGGCACAAGTGCTGGCTAGGCATAAGGCAGGGGCACAAGTGCTGGCTAGGCATAAGGCAGGGGCACAAGTGCTGGCTAGGCATAAGGCAGGGGCACAAGTGCTGGCTAGGCATAAGGCAGGGGCACAAGTGCTGGCTAGGCATAAGGCAGGGGCACAAGTGCTGGCTAGGCATAAGGCAGGGGCACAAGTGCTGGCTAGGCATAAGGCAGGGGCACAAGTGCTGGCTAGGCATAAGGCAGGGGCACAAGTGCTGGCTAGGCATAAGGCAGGGGCACAAGTGCTGGCTAGGCATAAGGCAGGGGCACAAGTGCTGGCTAGGCATAAGGCAGGGGCACAAGTGCTGGCTAGGCATAAGGCAGGGGCACAAGTGCTGGCTAGGCATAAGGCAGGGGCACAAGTGCTGGCTAGGCATAAGGCAGGGGCACAAGTGCTGGCTAGGCATAAGGCAGGGGCACAAGTGCTGGCTAGGCATAAGGCAGGGGCACAAGTGCTGGCTAGGCATAAGGCAGGGGCACAAGTGCTGGCTAGGCATAAGGCAGGGGCACAAGTGCTGGCTAGGCATAAGGCAGGGGCACAAGTGCTGGCTAGGCATAAGGCAGGGGCACAAGTGCTGGCTAGGCATAAGGCAGGGGCACAAGTGCTGGCTAGGCATAAGGCAGGGGCACAAGTGCTGGCTAGGCATAAGGCAGGGGCACAAGTGCGGGCTAGGCATAAGGCAGGGGCACAAGTGCGGGCTAGGCATAAGGCAGGGGCACAAGTGCGGGCTAGGCATAAGGCAGGGGCACAAGTGCGGGCTAGGCATAAGGCAGGGGCACAAGTGCGGGCTAGGCATAAGGCAGGGGCACAAGTGCGGGCTAGGCATAAGGCAGGGGCACAAGTGCGGGCTAGGCATAAGGCAGGGGCACAAGTGCGGGCTAGGCATAAGGCAGGGGCACAAGTGCGGGCTAGGCATAAGGCAGGGGCACAAGTGCGGGCTAGGCATAAGGCAGGGGCACAAGTGCGGGCTAGGCATAAGGCAGGGGCACAAGTGCGGGCTAGGCATAAGGCAGGGGCACAAGTGCGGGCTAGGCATAAGGCAGGGGCACAAGTGCGGGCTAGGCATAAGGCAGGGGCACAAGTGCGGGCTAGGCATAAGGCAGGGGCACAAGTGCGGGCTAGGCATAAGGCAGGGGCACAAGTGCGGGCTAGGCATAAGGCAGGGGCACAAGTGCGGGCTAGGCATAAGGCAGGGGCACAAGTGCGGGCTAGGCATAAGGCAGGGGCACAAGTGCGGGCTAGGCATAAGGCAGGGGCACAAGTGCTGGCTAGGCATAAGGCAGGGGCACAAGTGCTTGCTAGGCATAAGGCAGGGGCACAAAAGCTGGCTAGGCATAAGGCAGGGGCACAAGTGCAGGGTAGGCATAAGGCAGGGGCACAAGTGCTGGCTAGGCATAAGGCAGGGGCACAAGTGCTGGCTAGGCTTAAGGCAGGGGCACAAGTGCTGGCTAGGCTTAAGGCAGGGGCACAAGTGCTGGCTAGGCATAAGGCAGGGGCACAAGTGCAGTCTAGGCATAAGGCAGGGGCACAAGTGCAGTCTAGGCATAAGGCAGGGGCACAAGTGCAGTCTAGGCATAAGGCAGGGGCACAAGTGCAGTCTAGGCATAAGGCAGGGGCACAAGTGCAGTCTAGGCATAAGGCAGGGGCACAAGTGCAGTCTAGGCATAAGGCAGGGGCACAAGTGCTGGCTAGGCATAAGGCAGGGGCACAAGTGCTGGCTAGACATAAGGCAGGGGCACAAGTGCTGGCTAGGCATAAGGCAGGGGCACAAGTGCTGGCTAGGCATAAGGCAGGGGTTCACGTGCTGGCTAGGCACAAGGCAGGGGCACAAGTGCTGGCTAGGCATAAGGCAGGGGCACAAGTGCTGGCTAGGCATAAGGCAGGGGCACAAGTGCTGGCTAGGCATAAGGCAGGGGCACAAGTGCTGGCTAGGCATAAGGCAGGGGCACAAGTGCTGGCTAGGCATAAGGCAGGGGCACAAGTGCTGGCTAGGCATAAGGCAGGGGCACAAGTGCTGGCTAGGCATAAGGCAGGGGCACAAGTGCTGGCTAGGCATAAGGCAGGGGCACAAGTGCGGGCTAGGCATAAGGCAGGGGCACAAGTGCGGGCTAGGCATAAGGCAGGGGCACAAGTGCGGGCTAGGCATAAGGCAGGGGCACAAGTGCGGGCTAGGCATAAGGCAGGGGCACAAGTGCTGGCTAGGCATAAGGCAGGGGCACAAGTGCTGGCTAGGCATAAGGCAGGGGCACAAGTGCTGGCTAGGCATAAGGCAGGGGCACAAGTGCAGGCTAGGCATAAGGCAGGGGCACAAGTGCGGGCTAGGCATAAGGCAGGGGCACAAGTGCGGGCTAGGCATAAGGCAGGGGCACAAGTGCGGGCTAGGCATAAGGCAGGGGCACAAGTGCTGGCTAGGCATAAGGCAGGGGCACAAGTGCTTGCTAGGCATAAGGCAGGGGCACAAGTGCTTGCTAGGCATAAGGCAGGGGCACAAGTGCTTGCTAGGCATAACGCAGGGGCACAAGTGCTGGCTAGGCATAAGGCAGGGGCACAAGTGCTGGCTAGGCATAAGGCAGGGGCACAAGTGCTTGCTAGGCATAAGGCAGGGGCACAAGTGCTTGCTAGTCATAAGGCAGAGGCACAAGTGCAGTCTAGGCATAAGGCAGGGGCACAAGTGCAGTCTAGGCATAAGGCAGGGGCACAAGTGCAGTCTAGGCATAAGGCAGGGGCACAAGTGCAGTCTAGGCATAAGGCAGGGGCACCTATGGGGGCTAGGCATAAGGCAGGGGCACCTATGCGGGCTAGGCATAAGGCAGGGGCAAAAGTGCGGGCTAGGCATAAGGCAGGGGCACAAGTGCGGGCTAGGCATAAGGCAGGGGCACAAGTGCGGGCTAGGCATAAGGCAGGGGCACAAGTGCTGGCTAGGCATAAGGCAGGGGCACAAGTGCTGGCTAGGCATAAGGCAGGGGCACAAGTGCGGGCTAGGCATAAGGCAGGGGCACAAGTGCGGGCTAGGCATAAGGCAGGGGCACAAGTGCGGGCTAGGCATAAGGCAGGGGCACAAGTGCGGGCTAGGCATAAGGCAGGGGCACAAGTGCTGGCTAGGCATAAGGCAGGGCACAAGTGCTGGCTAGGCATAAGGCAGGGGCACAAGTGCTTGCTAGGCATAAGGCAGGGGCACAAGTGCTTGCTAGGCATAAGGCAGGGGCACAAAAGCTGGCTAGGCATAAGGCAGGGGCACAAGTGCAGTCTAGGCATAAGGCAGGGGCACAAGTGCAGTCTAGGCATAAGGCAGGGGCACAAGTGCAGTCTAGGCATAAGGCAGGGGCACAAGTGCAGTCTAGGCATAAGGCAGGGGCACCTATGTGGGCTAGGCATAAGGCAGGGGCACAAGTGCTGGCTAGGCATAAGGCAGGGGCACAAGTGCAGTCTAGGCATAAGGCAGGGGCACAAGTGCTGGCTAGGCATAAGGCAGGGGCACAAGTGCAGTCTAGGCATAAGGCAGGGGCACAAGTGCAGTCTAGGCATAAGGCAGGGGCACAAGTGCAGTCTAGGCATAAGGCAGGGGCACAAGTGCGGGCTAGGCATAAGGCAGGGGCACAAGTGCTGGCTAGACTTAAGGCAGGGGCAAACGTTCTGGCTTGGCATAAGGCAGGGGCACAAGTGCAGTCTAGGCATAAGGCAGGGGCACCTATGCGGGCTAGGCATAAGGCAGGGGCACAAGTGCAGTCTAGGCATAAGGCAGGGGCACAAGTGCAGTCTAGGCATAAGGCAGGGGCACAAGTGCAGGCTAGGCATAAGGCAGGGCCACAAGTGCAGGCTAGGCATAAGGCAGGGCCACAAGTGCAGGCTAGGCATAAGGCAGGGGCACAAGTGCTGGCTAGGCATAAGGCAGGGGCACAAGTGCTGGCTAGGCATAAGGCAGAGGCTCAAGTGCTGGCTAGGCATAAGGCAGGGGCACAAGTGCTGGCTAGGCATAAGGCAGGGGCACAAGTGCTGGCTAGGCATAAGGCAAGGGCACAAGTGCTGGCTAGGCATAAGGCAGGGGCACAAGTGCTGGCTAGGCATAAGGCAGGGGCACAAGTGCGGGCTAGACTTTAGGCAGGGGCACAAGAGCAAACTAAGCATAAGGCAGAGGCACAAGTGCAAGCTAGGCATAAGGCAGGGGCACCTATGCAGGCTAGGCTTAAGGCAGGGGCACAAGTGATGGCTACACATAAGGCATACGGCTAACTCTTTGCACTCTTTGCATAAAGGGATAGGCACCCTTAGGGGTGAAGAGCTAGCTTTCACCCCTCTACTCTGTACTTTGTTGTACAGTGCGGAGCCACTCCATAACCCCCATGCTCCAAGCGACCAGGCACATCTTGTCTGTCCTCCGTAAATGGGTAATGCCTTCGTCCCCAATTACAGTCGTGCATGTGCATTCAGACGGGACAAGAGCGAAGAGCGTAAAGCCTGCCCTGTGTGCATAACCAACATGAAGCTAAAGACAAAAAAACAATAATACAAGGGGCTCAAAAGTGCTGGCTAGGCATAAGGCAGGGGCACAAGTGCTGGCTAGGCATAAGGCAGGCGCACAAGTGCTGGCTAGGCATAAGGCAGGGGCACAAGTGCTGGTTAGGCATAAGGCAGGGGCACAAGTGCTGGCTAGGCATAAGGCAGGGGCACAAGTGCGGGCTAGGCATAAGGCAGGGGCACAAGTGCGGGCTAGGCATAAGGCAGGGGCACAAGTGCGGGCTAGGCATAAGGCAGGGGCACACGTGCGGGCTAGGCATAAGGCAGGGGCACACGTGCTGGCTAGGCATAAGGCAGGGGCACACGTGCTGGCTAGGCATAAGGCAGGGGCACACGTGCTGGCTAGGCATAAGGCAGGGGCACAAGTGCGGGCTAGGCATAAGGCAGGGGCACAAGTGCGGGCTAGGCATAAGGCAGGGGCACAAGTGCGGGCTAGGCATAAGGCAGGGGCACAAGTGCGGGCTAGGCATAAGTCAGGGGCACAAGTGCGGGCTAGGCATAAGGCAGGGGCACAAGTGCGGGCTAGGCTTAAGGCCTGGGCACAAGTGCGGGCTAGGCTTAAGGCCTGGGCACAAGTGCAGTTCTGGCTAGGATCAAGGCAGGGGGCACAAGTGCCGGCTAGGCTTAAGGCATGGGCACAAGTGCCAGCTAGGCTTAAGGCCTGGGCACAAGTGCGGGCTAGGCATAAGGCAGGAGCACAAGTGCTGGCTGGGCATAAGGCAGGAGCACAAGTGCTGGCTGGGCATAAGGCAGGAGCACAAGTGCTGGCTGAGCATAAGGCAGGAGCACATGTGCTGGCTAGGCTTAAGGCTGAGGCTTAAATGCTGGCTAGGTAGTAGACAGAGGCACAAGTTTAAACCAGGCATAAGGAAGGGGCACAAGTGATGGCTAACTTTGTGTAAATGGTGAGGCACCCATAGGAATGAAGAGCTAGTTTTCAACCCTCTGCTCTGTACTTGAACATTTAGGACTTGATACTTTGTAGATAAGTGAGGAGCCACTACACAACTCCATGCTCCAAATGAGCATGCACTTCTGTCCTCTTACCTGTCAACACAGCATTTCCCATACAGATTAAAATATAAGCAATAGAAAACAGACAAGCTGTTCATGGCTAAAAATATTTTATTCAGGCCATAATATGTTCTAATACAATTTAAAAAAAATTAATTTGGTAATTTAAATGATGGTAAAATCCCAAACCATGGACAAGGCTTTATAACCCCTACATAGCGCAGGCAATGCAGAGGGTCCCCCCCACAGAGCGCAGGCAATGTAGAGTCCCCCCCACAGAGCGCAGGCAATGCAGTGCCCCCCTCCCACAGAGCGCTGACAATGCAGAGGGTCCCTCCCACAGAGCGCTGACAATGCAGAGGGTCCCCCCCACAGAGATCAGGCAATGCAGAGGGTCCCACCCCACAGAGCGCAGGCAATGCAGAGGGTCCCCCCCCCCACAGAGCGCAGGCAATGCAGAGGGTTCCCCCCCAGAGCGCAGGCAATGCAGAGGGCCCCCCCCTACAGAGTGCAGGCAATGCAGAGGGTTCCCCCCCCCCCCGGAGCGCAGGCAATGCAGAGGGTCCCCCCCACAGAGCGCAGGCAATGCAGAGGGTCCCCCCCACAGAGCGCAGGCAATGCAGAGGGTCCCCCCCACAGAGCGCAGGCAATGCAGAGGGTCCCCCCCACAGAGCGCAGGCAATGCAGAGGGTCCGCTTCAGAGCGCAGGCAATGCAGAGGGTCCCCCCCACAGAGCGCAGGCAATGCAGAGGGTCCCCCCCACAGAGCGCAGGCAATGCAGAGGGTCCCCCCCACAGAGCGCAGGCAATGCAGAGGGTCCCCCCCCCACAGAGCGCAGGCAATGCAGAGGGTCCCCCCCCCACAGAGCGCAGGCAATGCAGAGGGTCCCCCCCACAGAGCGCAGGCAATGCAGAGGGTCCCCCCCACAGAGCGCAGGCAATGCAGAGGGTCCCCCCCACAGAGCGCAGGCAATGCAGAGGGTCCCCCCCACAGAGCGCAGGCAATGCAGGGTCCCCCCCCACAGAGCGCAGGCAATGCAGAGGGTCCCCCCCACAGAGCGCAGGCAATGCAGAGGGTCCCCACACAGAGCGCAGGCAATGCAGAGGGTCCCCACACAGAGCGCATGCAATGCAGAGGGTCCCCACACAGAGCGCAGGCAATGCAGAGGGTCCCCACACAGAGCGCAGGCAATGCAGAGGGTCCCCACACAGAGCGCAGGCAATGCAGAGGGTCCCCCCACAGAGCGCAGGCAATGCAGAGGGCCCCCCCACAGAGCGCAGGCAATGCAGAGGGTCCCCCCACAGAGCGCAGGCAATGCAGAGGGTCCCCCCACAGAGCGCAGGCAAAGCAGAGGGTCCCCCCACAGAGCGCAGGCAATGCAGAGGGTCTCCCCACAGAGCGCAGGCAATGCAGAGGGTCCCCCCCCCACAGCGCAGGCAATGCAGAGGGTCCCCCCCACAGAGCGCAGGCAATGCAGAGGGTCCCCCACAGAGCGCAGGCAATGCAGAGGGTCCCCCCCACAGAGCACAGGCAATGCAGAGGGTCCCCCCCCACAGAGTGCAGGCAATGCAGAGGGTCCCCCCCAGAGCGCAGGCAATGCAGAGGGTCCCCCCCACAGAGCGCAGGCAATGCAGAGGGTCCCCCCCACAGAGCGCAGGCAATGCAGAGGGTCCCCTTCAGAGCGCAGGCAATGCAGAGGGTCCCCCCCCCCCCACAGAGCGCAGGCATTGCAAAGGGCCCCCCCCCCCCCCCACAGAGTGCAGGCAATGCAGAGGGTCCCCCCCACAGAGCGCAGGCAATGCAGAGTCCCGCCCACAGAGCGCAGGCAATGCAGAGGGTCCTTCACACAGAGCGCAGGCAATGCAGAGGGTCCCCACACAGAGCGCAGACAATGCATAGGGTCCCCACACAGAGCGCAGGCAATGCAGAGGGTCCCCCCACAGAGCGCAGGCAATGCAGAGGGTCCCCCCACAGAGCGCAGGCAATGCAGAGGGTCCCCCCACAGAGCGCAGGCAATGCAGAGGGTCCCCCCACAGAGCGCAGGCAATGCAGAGGGTCCCCCCCACAGAGCGCAGGCAATGCAGAGGGTCCCCCCCACAGAGCGCAGGCAATGCAGAGGGTCCCCCCCACAGAGCGCAGGCAATGCAGAGGGTTCCCCCCCACAGAGCGCAGGCAATGCAGAGGGTCCCCCCCCAGAGCGCAGGCAATGCAGAGGGCCCCCCCACAGAGCGCAGGCAATGCAGAGGGTCCCCCCCACAGAGCGCAGGCAATGCAGAGGGTCCCCTTCAGAGCGCAGGCAATGCAGAGGGTCCCCCCCACAGAGCGCAGGCAATGCAGAGGGTCCACCCCACAGAGCGCAAGCAATGCAGAGGGTCCACCCCACAGAGCGCAGGCAATGCAGAGGGTCCACCCCACAGAGCGCAGGCAATGCAGAGGGTCCCCACACAGAGCGCAGGCAATGCAGAGGGTCCCCACAGCACGCAGGCAATGCAGAGGGTCCCCCCACAGAGCGCAGGCAATGCAGGGGCACAAGTGCGGGCTAGGCATAACGCAGGGGCACAAGTGCTGGCTAGGCATAAGGCAGGGGCACAAGTGCTGGCTAGGCATAAGGCAGGGGCACAAGTGCTGGCTGAGCATAAGGCAGGAGCACAAGTGCTGGCTGAGCATAAGGCTGAGGCTTAAATGCTGGCTAGGTAGTAGACAGAGGCACAAGTTTAAACCAGGCATAAGGAAGGGGCACAAGTGCTGGCTAGGCATAAGGCAGGGGCACAAGTGCTGGCTGAGCATAAGGCAGGGGCCCAAGTGCGGGCTAGGCATAAGGCAGGGGCACACGTGCGGGCTAGGCATAAGGCAGGGGCACACGTGCGGGCTAGGCATAAGGCAGGGGCACACGTGCGGGCTAGGCATAAGGCAGGGGCACAAGTGCGGGCTAGGCATAAGGCAGGGGCACAAGCGCGGGCTAGGCATAAGGCAGGGGCACAAGCGCGGGCTAGGCATAAGGCAGGGGCACACGTGCGGGCTAGGCATAAGGCAGGGGCACACGTGCTGGCTAGGCATAAGGCAGGGGCACAAGTGCGGGCTAGGCATAAGGCAGGGGCACAAGTGCGGGCTAGGCATAAGGCAGGGGCACAAGTGCAGGCTAGGTATAAGGCAGGGGCACAAGTGCTGGCTAGGCATAAGGCAAGGGCACAAGTGCTGGCTAGGCATAAGGCAGGGGCACAAGTGCTGGCTAGGCATAAGGCAGGGGCACAAGTGCGGGCTAGACTTTAGGCAGGGGCACAAGAGCAAACTAAGCATAAGGCAGAGGCACAAGTGCAAGCTAGGCATAAGGCAGGGGCACCTATGCAGGCTAGGCTTAAGGCAGGGGCACAAGTGATGGCTACACATAAGGCATACGGCTAACTCTTTGCACTCTTTGCATAAAGGGATAGGCACCCTTAGGGGTGAAGAGCTAGCTTTCACCCCTCTACTCTGTACTTTGTTGTACAGTGCGGAGCCACTCCATAACTGCCATGCTCCAAGCGACCAGGCACATCTTGTCTGTCCTCCGTAAATGGGTAATGCCTTCGTCCCCAATTACAGTCGTGCATGTGCATTCAGACGGGACAAGAGCGAAGAGCGTAAAGCCTGCCCTGTGTGCATAACCAACATGAAGCTAAAGACAAAAAAACAATAATACAAGGGGCTCAAAAGTGCTGGCTAGGCATAAGGCAGGGGCACAAGTGCTGGCTAGGCATAAGGCAGGGGCACAAGTGCTGGCTAGGCATAAGGCAGGGGCACAAGTGCTGGCTAGGCATAAGGCAGGGGCACAAGTGCTGGCTAGGCATAAGGCAGGGGCACAAGTGCTGGCTAGGCATAAGGCAGGGGCACAAGCGCTGGCTAGGCATAAGGCAGGGGCACAAGTGCTGGCTAGGCATAAGGCAGGGGCACAAGTGCGGGCTAGGCATAAGGCAGGGGCACAAGTGCGGGCTAGGCATAAGGCAGGGGCACACGTGCTGGCTAGGCATAAGGCAGGGGCACACGTGCTGGCTAGGCATAAGGCAGGGGCACAAGTGCGGGCTAGGCATAAGGCAGGGGCACAAGTGCGGGCTAGGCATAAGGCAGGGGCACAAGTGCAAGCTAGGTATAAGGCAGGGGCACAAGTGCTGGCTAGGCATAAGGCAAGGGCACAAGTGCTGGCTAGGCATAAGGCAAGGGCACAAGTGCTGGCTAGGCATAAGGCAGGGGCACAAGTGCTGGCTAGGCATAAGGCAGGGGCACAAGTGCGGGCTAGACTTTAGGCAGGGGCACAAGAGCAAACTAAGCATAAGGCAGAGGCACAAGTGCAAGCTAGGCATAAGGCAGGGGCACCTATGCAGGCTAGGCTTAAGGCAGGGGCACAAGTGATGGCTACACATAAGGCATACGGCTAACTCTTTGCATAAAGGGATAGGCACCCTTAGGGGTGAAGAGCTAGCTTTCACCCCTCTACTCTGTACTTTGTTGTACAGTGCGGAGCCACTCCATAACTGCCATGCTCCAAGCGACCAGGCACATCTTGTCTGTCCTCCGTAAATGGGTAATGCCTTCGTCCCCAATTACATTCGTGCATGTGCATTCAGACGGGACAAGAGCGAAGAGCGTAAAGCCTGCCCTGTGTGCATAACCAACATGAAGCTAAAGACAAAAAAACAATAATACAAGGGGCTCAAAAGTGCTGGCTAGGCATAAGGCAGGGGCACAAGTGCTGGCTAGGCATAAGGCAGGGGCACAAGTGCTGGCTAGGCATAAGGCAGGGGCACAAGTGCTAACTAGGCATAAGGCAGGGGCACAAGTGCTGGCTAGGCTTAACGCAGGGGCACAAGTGCTGGCTAGGCATAAGGCAGGGGCACAAGTGCTGGCTAGGCATAAGGCAGGGGCACAAGTGCTGGCTAGACATAAGGCAGGGGCACAAGTGCTGGCTAGGCATAAGGCAGGGGCACAAGTGCTGGCTAGGCATAAGGCAGGGGCACAAGTGCTGGCTAGGCATAAGGCAGGGGCACAAGTGCTGGCTAGGCATAAGGCAGGGGCACAAGTGCTGGCTAGGCATAAGGCAGGGGCACAAGTGCTGGCTAGGCATAAGGCAGGGGCACAAGTGCTGGCTAGGCATAAGGCAGGGGCACAAGTGCTGGCTAGGCATAAGGCAGGGGCACAAGTGCTGGCTAGGCATAAGGCAGGGGCACAAGTGCTGGCTAGGCATAAGGCAGGGGCACAAGTGCTGGCTAGGCATAAGGCAGGGGCACAAGTGCTGGCTAGGCATAAGGCAGGGGCACAAGTGCTGGCTAGGCATAAGGCAGGGGCACAAGTGCTGGCTAGGCATAAGGCAGGGGCACAAGTGCTGGCTAGGCATAAGGCAGGGCCACAAGTGCAGGCTAGGCATAAGGCAGGGGCACAAGTGCTGGCTAGGCATAAGGCAGGGGCACAAGTGCTGGCTAGGCATAAGGCAGGGGCTCAAGTGCTGGCTAGGCATAAGGCAGGGGCACAAGTGCTGGCTAGGCATAAGGCAGGGGCACAAGTGCTGGCTAGGCATAAGGCAGGGGCACAAGTGTGGGCTAGACTTTAGGCAGGGGCACAAGAGCAAACTAAGCATAAGGCAGAGGCACAAGTGCAAGCTAGGCATAAGGCAGGGGCACCTATGCAGGCTAGGCTTAAGGCAGGGGCACAAGTGATGGCTACACATAAGGCATACGGCTAACTCTTTGCACTCTTTGCATAAAGGGATAGGCACCCTTAGGGGTGAAGAGCTAGCTTTCACCCCTCTACTCTGTACTTTGTTGTACAGTGCGGAGCCACTCCATAACCCCCATGCTCCAAGCGACCAGGCACATCTTGTCTGTCCTCCGTAAATGGGTAATGCCTTCGTCCCCAATTACAGTCGTGCATGTGCATTCAGACGGGACAAGAGCGAAGAGCGTAAAGCCTGCCCTGTGTGCATAACCAACATGAAGCTAAAGACAAAAAAACAATAATACAAGGGGCTCAAAAGTGCTGGCTAGGCATAAGGCAGGGGCACAAGTGCTGGCTAGGCATAAGGCAGGGGCACAAGTGCTGGCTAGGCATAAGGCAGGGGCACAAGTGCTGGCTAGGCATAAGGCAGGGGCACAAGTGCGGGCTAGGCATAAGGCAGGGGCACAAGTGCGGGCTAGGCATAAGGCAGGGGCACAAGTGCGGGCTAGGCATAAGGCAGGGGCACACGTGCGGGCTAGGCATAAGGCAGGGGCACAGGTGCTGGCTAGGCATAAGGCAGGGGCACACGTTCTGGCTAGGCATAAGGCAGGGGCACAAGTGCGGGCTAGGCATAAGGCAGGGGCACAAGTGCGGGCTAGGCATAAGGCAGGGGCACAAGTGCAGGCTAGGTATAAGGCAGGGGCACAAGTGCTGGCTAGGCATAAGGCAAGAGCACAAGTGCTGGCTAGGCATAAGGCAAGGGCACAAGTGCTGGCTAGGCATAAGGCAGGGGCACAAGTGCAGTCTAGGCATAAGGCAGGGGCACCTATGCGGGCTAGGCATAAGGCAGGGGCACCTATGCGGGCTAGGCATAAGGCAGGGGCACAAGTGCGGGCTAGGCATAAGGCAGGGGCACAAAAGCTGGCTAGGCATAAGGCAGGGGCACAAGTGCAGGCTAGGCATAAGGCAGGGGCACAAGTGCTGGCTAGGCATAAGGCAGGGGCACAAGTGCTGGCTAGGCTTAAGGCAGGGGCACAAGTGCTGGCTAGGCATAAGGCAGGGGCACAAGTGCTGGCTAGGCATAAGGCAGGGGTACAAGTGCTGGCTAGGCATAAGGCAGGGGCACAAGTGCGGGCTAGGCATAAGGCAGGGGCACAAGTGCGGGCTAGGCATAAGGCAGGGGCACAAGTGCGGGCTAGGCATAAGGCAGGGACACAAGTGCTGGCTAGGCATAAGGCAGGGCACAAGTGCTGGCTAGGCATAAGGCAGGGGCACAAGTGCTTGCTAGGCATAAGGCAGGGGCACAAGTGCTTGCTAGGCATAAGGCAGGGGCACAAAAGCTGGCTAGGCATAAGGCAGGGGCACAAGTGCAGGCTAGGCATAAGGCAGGGGCACAAGTGCTGGCTAGGCATAAGGCAGGGGCACAAGTGCTGGATAGGCTTAAGGCAGGGGCACAAGTGTTGGCTAGGCTTAAGGCAGGGGCACAAGTGCTGGCTAGGCTTAAGGCAGGGGCACAAGTGCAGTCTAGGCATAAGGCAGGGGCACAAGTGCAGTCTAGGCATAAGGCAGGGGCACAAGTGCAGTCTAGGCATAAGGCAGGGGCACAAGTGCAGTCTAGGCATAAGGCAGGGGCACCTATGCGGGCTAGGCATAAGGCAGGGGCACCTATGCGGGCTAGGCATAAGGCAGGGGCACCTATGCGGGCTAGGCATAAGGCAGGGGCACCTATGCGGGCTAGGCATAAGGCAGGGGCACCTATGCGGGCTAGGCATAAGGCAGGGGCACAAGTGCGGGCTAGGCATAAGGCAGGGGCACAAGTGCGGGATAGGCATAAGGCAGGGGCACAAGTGCGGGCTAGGCATAAGGCAGGGGCACAAGTGCGGGCTAGGCATAAGGCAGGGGCACAAGTGCGGGCTAGGCATAAGGCAGGGGCACAAGTGCGGGCTAGGCATAAGGCAGGGGCACAAGTGCGGCCTAGGCATAAGGCAGGGGCACAAGTGCGGCTAGGCATAAGGCAGGGGCCCAAGTGCGGGCTAGGCATAAGGCAGGGGCACACGTGCTGGCTAGGCATAAGGCAGGGGCACACGTGCTGGCTAGGCATAAGGCAGGGGCACACGTGCGGGCTAGGCATAAGGCAGGGGCACACGTGCGGGCTAGGCATAAGGCAGGGGCACACGTGCGGGCTAGGCATAAGGCAGGGGCACACGTGCGGGCTAGGCATAAGGCAGGGGCACAAGTGCGGGCTAGGCATAAGGCAGGGGCACAAGTGCGGGCTAGGCATAAGGCAGGGGCACAAGTGCGGGCTAGGCATAAGGCAGGGGCACAAGTGCTGGCTAGGCATAAGGCAGGGGCACAAGTGCTGGCTAGGCATAAGGCAGGGGCACAAGTGCTGGCTAGGCATAAGGCAGGGGCACAAGTGCTGGCTAGGCATAAGGCAGGGGCACAAGTGCTGGCTAGGCATAAGGCAGGGGCACAAGTGCTGGCTAGGCATAAGGCAGGGGCACAAGTGCTGGCTAGGCATAAGGCAGGGGCACAAGTGCTGGCTAGGCATAAGGCAGGGGCACAAGTGCTGGCTAGGCATAAGGCAGGGGCACAAGTGCGGGCTAGGCATAAGGCAGGGGCACAAGTGCTGGCTAGGCATAAGGCAGGGGCACAAGTGCTGGCTAGGCATAAGGCAGGGGCACAAGTGCTGGCTAGTCATAAGGCAGGGGCACAAGTGCTGGCTAGGCATAAGGCAGGGGCACAAGTGCTGGCTAGGCATAAGGCAGGGGCACAAGTGCTGGCTAGGCATAAGGCAGGGGCACAAGTGCTGGCTAGGCATAAGGCAGGGGCACAAGTGCTGGCTAGGCATAAGGCAGGGGCACAAGTGCTGGCTAGGCATAAGGCAGGGGCACAAGTGCTGGCTAGGCATAAGGCAGGGGCACAAGTGCTGGCTAGGCATAAGGCAGGGGCACAAGTGCTGGCTAGGCATAAGGCAGGGGCACAAGTGCTGGCTAGGCATAAGGCAGGGGCACAAGTGCTGGCTAGGCATAAGGCAGGGGCACAAGTGCTGGCTAGGCATAAGGCAGGGGCACAAGTGCTGGCTAGGCATAAGGCAGGGGCACAAGTGCTGGCTAGGCATAAGGCAGGGGCACAAGTGCTGGCTAGGCATAAGGCAGGGGCACAAGTGCTGGCTAGGCATAAGGCAGGGGCACAAGTGCTGGCTAGGCATAAGGCAGGGGCACAAGTGCGGGCTAGGCATAAGGCAGGGGCACAAGTGCGGGCTAGGCATAAGGCAGGGGCACAAGTGCGGGCTAGGCATAAGGCAGGGGCACAAGTGCGGGCTAGGCATAAGGCAGGGGCACAAGTGCGGGCTAGGCATAAGGCAGGGGCACAAGTGCGGGCTAGGCATAAGGCAGGGGCACAAGTGCGGGCTAGGCATAAGGCAGGGGCACAAGTGCGGGCTAGGCATAAGGCAGGGGCACAAGTGCGGGCTAGGCATAAGGCAGGGGCACAAGTGCGGGCTAGGCATAAGGCAGGGGCACAAGTGCGGGCTAGGCATAAGGCAGGGGCACAAGTGCGGGCTAGGCATAAGGCAGGGGCACAAGTGCGGGCTAGGCATAAGGCAGGGGCACAAGTGCGGGCTAGGCATAAGGCAGGGGCACAAGTGCGGGCTAGGCATAAGGCAGGGGCACAAGTGCGGGCTAGGCATAAGGCAGGGGCACAAGTGCGGGCTAGGCATAAGGCAGGGGCACAAGTGCGGGCTAGGCATAAGGCAGGGGCACAAGTGCGGGCTAGGCATAAGGCAGGGGCACAAGTGCGGGCTAGGCATAAGGCAGGGGCACAAGTGCGGGCTAGGCATAAGGCAGGGGCACAAGTGCGGGCTAGGCATAAGGCAGGGGCACAAGTGCTGGCTAGGCATAAGGCAAGGCACAGGTGCTGGCTAGGCATAAGGCAGGGGCACAAGTGCAGGCTAGGCATAAGGCAGGGGCACAAGTGCAGTCTAGGCATAAGGCAGGGGCACAAGTGCAGTCTAGGCATAAGGCAGGGGCACAAGTGCAGTCTAGGCATAAGGCAGGGGCACAAGTGCAGTCTAGGCATAAGGCAGGGGCACAAGTGCTGGCTAGGCATAAGGCAGGGGCACAAGTGCTGGCTAGGCATAAGGCAGGGGCACAAGTGCTTGCTAGGCATAAGGCAGGGGCACAAGTGCTTGCTAGGCATAAGGCAGGGGCACAAGTGCTTGCTAGGCATAAGGCAGGGGCACAAGTGCTGGCTAGGCATAAGGCAGGGGCACAAGTGCTGGCTAGGCATAAGGCAGGGGCACAAGTGCTTGCTAGGCATAAGGCAGGGGCACAAGTGCTTGCTAGGCATAAGGCAGGGGCACAAAAGCTGGCTAGGCATAAGGCAGGGGCACAAGTGCAGTCTAGGCATAACGCAGGGGCACAAGTGCAGTCTAGGCATAAGGCAGGGGCACAAGTGCAGTCTAGGCATAAGGCAGGGGCACAAGTGCAGTCTAGGCATAAGGCAGGGGCACAAGTGCAGTCTAGGCATAAGGCAGGGGCACCTATGGGGGCTAGGCATAAGGCAGGGGCACCTATGCGGGCTAGGCATAAGGCAGGGGCACAAGTGCGGGCTAGGCATAAGGCAGGGGCACAAGTGCAGGCTAGGCATAAGGCAGGGGCACAAGTGCGGGCTAGGCATAAGGCAGGGGCACAAGTGCTGGCTAGGCATAAGGCAGGGGCACAAGTGCTGGCTAGGCATAAGGCAGGGGCACAAGTGCGGGCTAGGCATAAGGCAGGGGCACAAGTGCGGGCTAGGCATAAGGCAGGGGCACAAGTGCGGGCTAGGCATAAGGCAGGGGCACAAGTGCTGGCTAGGCATAAGGCAGGGCACAAGTGCGGGCTAGGCATAAGGCAGGGGCACAAGTGCTGGCTAGGCATAAGGCAGGGCACAAGTGCTGGCTAGGCATAAGGCAGGGGCACAAGTGCTTGCTAGGCATAAGGCAGGGGCACAAGTGCTTGCTAGGCATAAGGCAGGGGCACAAAAGCTGGCTAGGCATAAGGCAGGGGCACAAGTGCAGTCTAGGCATAAGGCAGGGGCACAAGTGCAGTCTAGGCATAAGGCAGGGGCACAAGTGCTGGCTAGGCATAAGGCAGGGGCACAAGTGCAGTCTAGGCATAAGGCAGGGGCACAAGTGCAGTCTAGGCATAAGGCAGGGGCACAAGTGCAGTCTAGGCATAAGGCAGGGGCACAAGTGCGGGCTAGGCATAAGGCAGGGGCACAAGTGCTGGCTAGACTTAAGGCAGGGGCAAACGTTCTGGCTTGGCATAAGGCAGGGGCACAAGTGCAGTCTAGGCATAAGGCAGGGGCACCTATGCGGGCTAGGCATAAGGCAGGGGCACAAGTGCAGTCTAGGCATAAGGCAGGGGCACAAGTGCAGTCTAGGCATAAGGCAGGGGCACAAGTGCAGTCTAGGCATAAGGCAGGGCCACAAGTGCAGGCTAGGCATAAGGCAGGGCCACAAGTGCAGGCTAGGCATAAGGCAGGGGCACAAGTGCTGGCTAGGCATAAGGCAGGGGCACAAGTGCTGGCTAGGCATAAGGCAGAGGCTCAAGTGCTGGCTAGGCATAAGGCAGGGGCACAAGTGCTGGCTAGGCATAAGGCAGGGGCACAAGTGCGGGCTAGGCATAAGGCAAGGGCACAAGTGCTGGCTAGGCATAAGGCAGGGGCACAAGTGCTGGCTAGGCATAAGGCAGGGGCACAAGTGAGGGCTAGACTTTAGGCAGGGGCACAAGAGCAAACTAAGCATAAGGCAGAGGCACAAGTGCAAGCTAGGCATAAGGCAGGGGCACCTATGCAGGCTAGGCTTAAGGCAGGGGCACAAGTGATGGCTACACATAAGGCATACGGCTAACTCTTTGCACTCTTTGCATAAAGGGATAGGCACCCTTAGGGGTGAAGAGCTAGCTTTCACCCCTCTACTCTGTACTTTGTTGTACAGTGCGGAGCCACTCCATAACCCCCATGCTCCAAGCGACCAGGCACATCTTGTCTGTCCTCCGTAAATGGGTAATGCCTTCGTCCCCAATTACAGTCGTGCATGTGCATTCAGACGGGACAAGAGCGAAGAGCGTAAAGCCTGCCCTGTGTGCATAACCAACATGAAGCTAAAGACAAAAAAACAATAATACAAGGGGCTCAAAAGTGCTGGCTAGGCATAAGGCAGGGGCACAAGTGCTGGCTAGGCATAAGGCAGGCGCACAAGTGCTGGCTAGGCATAAGGCAGGGGCACAAGTGCTGGCTAGGCATAAGGCAGGGGCACAAGTGCTGGCTAGGCATAAGGCAGGGGCACAAGTGCTGGCTAGGCATAAGGCAGGGGCACAAGTGCTGGCTAGGCATAAGGCAGGGGCACAAGTGCTGGCTAGGCATAAGGCAGGGGCACAAGTGCGGGCTAGGCATAAGGCAGGGGCACAAGTGCGGGCTAGGCATAAGGCAGGGGCACACGTGCGGGCTAGGCATAAGGCAGGGGCAAACGTGCGGGCTAGGCATAAGGCAGGGGCACACGTGCTGGCTAGGCATAAGGCAGGGGCACACGTGCTGGCTAGGCATAAGGCAGGGGCACAAGTGCGGGCTAGGCATAAGGCAGGGGCACAAGTGCGGGCTAGGCATAAGGCAGGGGCACAAGTGCGGGCTAGGCATAAGGCAGGGGCACAAGTGCGGGCTAGGCATAAGTCAGGGGCACAAGTGCTGGCTAGGCATAAGGCAAGGCACAGGTGCTGGCTAGGCATAAGGCAGGGGCACAAGTGCAGGCTAGGCATAAGGCAGGGGCACAAGTGCAGTCTAGGCATAAGGCAGGGGCACAAGTGCAGTCTAGGCATAAGGCAGGGGCACAAGTGCAGTCTAGGCATAAGGCAGGGGCACAAGTGCTGGCTAGGCATAAGGCAGGGGCACAAGTGCTGGCTAGGCATAAGGCAGGGGCACAAGTGCTTGCTAGGCATAAGGCAGGGGCACAAGTGCTTGCTAGGCATAAGGCAGGGGCACAAGTGCTGGCTAGGCATAAGGCAGGGGCACAAGTGCTGGCTAGGCATAAGGCAGGGGCACAAGTGCTTGCTAGGCATAAGGCAGGGGCACAAGTGCTTGCTAGGCATAAGGCAGGGGCACAAAAGCTGGCTAGGCATAAGGCAGGGGCACAAGTGCAGTCTAGGCATAAGGCAGGGGCACAAGTGCAGTCTAGGCATAAGGCAGGGGCACAAGTGCAGTCTAGGCATAAGGCAGGGGCACAAGTGCAGTCTAGGCATAAGGCAGGGGCACAAGTGCAGTCTAGGCATAAGGCAGGGGCACAAGTGCAGTCTAGGCATAAGGCAGGGGCACCTATGGGGGCTAGGCATAAGGCAGGGGCACCTATGCGGGCTAGGCATAAGGCAGGGGCACAAGTGCGGGCTAGGCATAAGGCAGGGGCACAAGTGCAGGCTAGGCATAAGGCAGGGGCACAAGTGCGGGCTAGGCATAAGGCAGGGGCACAAGTGCTGGCTAGGCATAAGGCAGGGGCACAAGTGCTGGCTAGGCATAAGGCAGGGGCACAAGTGCGGGCTAGGCATAAGGCAGGGGCACAAGTGCGGGCTAGGCATAAGGCAGGGGCACAAGTGCGGGCTAGGCATAAGGCAGGGGCACAAGTGCGGGCTAGGCATAAGGCAGGGGCACAAGTGCTGGCTAGGCATAAGGCAGGGCACAAGTGCTGGCTAGGCATAAGGCAGGGGCACAAGTGCTTGCTAGGCATAAGGCAGGGGCACAAGTGCTTGCTAGGCATAAGGCAGGGGCACAAAAGCTGGCTAGGCATAAGGCAGGGGCACAAGTGCAGTCTAGGCATAAGGCAGGGGCACAAGTGCAGTCTAGGCATAAGGCAGGGGCACAAGTGCTGGCTAGGCATAAGGCAGGGGCACAAGTGCAGTCTAGGCATAAGGCAGGGGCACAAGTGCAGTCTAGGCATAAGGCAGGGGCACAAGTGCAGTCTAGGCATAAGGCAGGGGCACAAGTGCGGGCTAGGCATAAGGCAGGGGCACAAGTGCTGGCTAGACTTAAGGCAGGGGCAAACGTTCTGGCTTGGCATAAGGCAGGGGCACAAGTGCAGTCTAGGCATAAGGCAGGGGCACCTATGCGGGCTAGGCATAAGGCAGGGGCACAAGTGCAGTCTAGGCATAAGGCAGGGGCACAAGTGCAGTCTAGGCATAAGGCAGGGGCACAAGTGCAGTCTAGGCATAAGGCAGGGCCACAAGTGCAGGCTAGGCATAAGGCAGGGCCACAAGTGCAGGCTAGGCATAAGGCAGGGGCACAAGTGCTGGCTAGGCATAAGGCAGGGGCACAAGTGCTGGCTAGGCATAAGGCAGAGGCTCAAGTGCTGGCTAGGCATAAGGCAGGGGCACAAGTGCTGGCTAGGCATAAGGCAGGGGCACAAGTGCTGGCTAGGCATAAGGCAAGGGCACAAGTGCTGGCTAGGCATAAGGCAGGGGCACAAGTGCTGGCTAGGCATAAGGCAGGGGCACAAGTGAGGGCTAGACTTTAGGCAGGGGCACAAGAGCAAACTAAGCATAAGGCAGAGGCACAAGTGCAAGCTAGGCATAAGGCAGGGGCACCTATGCAGGCTAGGCTTAAGGCAGGGGCACAAGTGATGGCTACACATAAGGCATACGGCTAACTCTTTGCACTCTTTGCATAAAGGGATAGGCACCCTTAGGGGTGAAGAGCTAGCTTTCACCCCTCTACTCTGTACTTTGTTGTACAGTGCGGAGCCACTCCATAACCCCCATGCTCCAAGCGACCAGGCACATCTTGTCTGTCCTCCGTAAATGGGTAATGCCTTCGTCCCCAATTACAGTCGTGCATGTGCATTCAGACGGGACAAGAGCGAAGAGCGTAAAGCCTGCCCTGTGTGCATAACCAACATGAAGCTAAAGACAAAAAAACAATAATACAAGGGGCTCAAAAGTGCTGGCTAGGCATAAGGCAGGGGCACAAGTGCTGGCTAGGCATAAGGCAGGCGCACAAGTGCTGGCTAGGCATAAGGCAGGGGCACAAGTGCTGGTTAGGCATAAGGCAGGGGCACAAGTGCTGGCTAGGCATAAGGCAGGGGCACAAGTGCTGGCTAGGCATAAGGCAGGGGCACAAGTGCTGGCTAGGCATAAGGCAGGGGCACAAGTGCTGGCTAGGCATAAGGCAGGGGCACAAGTGCGGGCTAGGCATAAGGCAGGGGCACACGTGCGGGCTAGGCATAAGGCAGGGGCACACGTGCGGGCTAGGCATAAGGCAGGGGCACACGTGCGGGCTAGGCATAAGGCAGGGGCACACGTGCTGGCTAGGCATAAGGCAGGGGCACACGTGCTGGCTAGGCATAAGGCAGGGGCACAAGTGCGGGCTAGGCATAAGGCAGGGGCACAAGTGCGGGCTAGGCATAAGGCAGGGGCACAAGTGCGGGCTAGGCATAAGGCAGGGGCACAAGTGCGGGCTAGGCATAAGTCAGGGGCACAAGTGCTGGCTAGGCATAAGGCAAGGCACAGGTGCTGGCTAGGCATAAGGCAGGGGCACAAGTGCAGGCTAGGCATAAGGCAGGGGCACAAGTGCAGTCTAGGCATAAGGCAGGGGCACAAGTGCAGTCTAGGCATAAGGCAGGGGCACAAGTGCAGTCTAGGCATAAGGCAGGGGCACAAGTGCTGGCTAGGCATAAGGCAGGGGCACAAGTGCTGGCTAGGCATAAGGCAGGGGCACAAGTGCTTGCTAGGCATAAGGCAGGGGCACAAGTGCTTGCTAGGCATAAGGCAGGGGCACAAGTGCTTGCTAGGCATAAGGCAGGGGCACAAGTGCTGGCTAGGCATAAGGCAGGGGCACAAGTGCTGGCTAGGCATAAGGCAGGGGCACAAGTGCTTGCTAGGCATAAGGCAGGGGCACAAGTGCTTGCTAGGCATAAGGCAGGGGCACAAAAGCTGGCTAGGCATAAGGCAGGGGCACAAGTGCAGTCTAGGCATAAGGCAGGGGCACAAGTGCAGTCTAGGCATAAGGCAGGGGCACAAGTGCAGTCTAGGCATAAGGCAGGGGCACAAGTGCAGTCTAGGCATAAGGCAGGGGCACAAGTGCAGTCTAGGCATAAGGCAGGGGCACCTATGGGGGCTAGGCATAAGGCAGGGGCACCTATGCGGGCTAGGCATAAGGCAGGGGCACAAGTGCGGGCTAGGCATAAGGCAGGGGCACAAGTGCAGGCTAGGCATAAGGCAGGGGCACAAGTGCGGGCTAGGCATAAGGCAGGGGCACAAGTGCTGGCTAGGCATAAGGCAGGGGCACAAGTGCTGGCTAGGCATAAGGCAGGGGCACAAGTGCGGGCTAGGCATAAGGCAGGGGCACAAGTGCGGGCTAGGCATAAGGCAGGGGCACAAGTGCGGGCTAGGCATAAGGCAGGGGCACAAGTGCTGGCTAGGCATAAGGCAGGGCACAAGTGCTGGCTAGGCATAAGGCAGGGGCACAAGTGCTTGCTAGGCATAAGGCAGGGGCACAAGTGCTTGCTAGGCATAAGGCAGGGGCACAAAAGCTGGCTAGGCATAAGGCAGGGGCACAAGTGCAGTCTAGGCATAAGGCAGGGGCACAAGTGCAGTCTAGGCATAAGGCAGGGGCACAAGTGCTGGCTAGGCATAAGGCAGGGGCACAAGTGCAGTCTAGGCATAAGGCAGGGGCACAAGTGCAGTCTAGGCATAAGGCAGGGGCACAAGTGCAGTCTAGGCATAAGGCAGGGGCACAAGTGCGGGCTAGGCATAAGGCAGGGGCACAAGTGCTGGCTAGACTTAAGGCAGGGGCAAACGTTCTGGCTTGGCATAAGGCAGGGGCACAAGTGCAGTCTAGGCATAAGGCAGGGGCACCTATGCGGGCTAGGCATAAGGCAGGGGCACAAGTGCAGTCTAGGCATAAGGCAGGGGCACAAGTGCAGTCTAGGCATAAGGCAGGGGCACAAGTGCAGTCTAGGCATAAGGCAGGGCCACAAGTGCAGGCTAGGCATAAGGCAGGGCCACAAGTGCAGGCTAGGCATAAGGCAGGGGCACAAGTGCTGGCTAGGCATAAGGCAGGGTCACAAGTGCTGGCTAGGCATAAGGCAGAGGCTCAAGTGCTGGCTAGGCATAAGGCAGGGGCACAAGTGCTGGCTAGGCATAAGGCAGGGGCACAAGTGCTGGCTAGGCATAAGGCAAGGGCACAAGTGCTGGCTAGGCATAAGGCAGGGGCACAAGTGAGGGCTAGACTTTAGGCAGGGGCACAAGAGCAAACTAAGCATAAGGCAGAGGCACAAGTGCAAGCTAGGCATAAGGCAGGGGCACCTATGCAGGCTAGGCTTAAGGCAGGGGCACAAGTGATGGCTACACATAAGGCATACGGCTAACTCTTTGCACTCTTTGCATAAAGGGATAGGCACCCTTAGGGGTGAAGAGCTAGCTTTCACCCCTCTACTCTGTACTTTGTTGTACAGTGCGGAGCCACTCCATAACCCCCATGCTCCAAGCGACCAGGCACATCTTGTCTGTCCTCCGTAAATGGGTAATGCCTTCGTCCCCAATTACAGTCGTGCATGTGCATTCAGACGGGACAAGAGCGAAGAGCGTAAAGCCTGCCCTGTGTGCATAACCAACATGAAGCTAAAGACAAAAAAACAATAATACAAGGGGCTCAAAAGTGCTGGCTAGGCATAAGGCAGGGGCACAAGTGCTGGCTAGGCATAAGGCAGGCGCACAAGTGCTGGCTAGGCATAAGGCAGGGGCACAAGTGCTGGTTAGGCATAAGGCAGGGGCACAAGTGCTGGCTAGGCATAAGGCAGGGGCACAAGTGCTGGCTAGGCATAAGGCAGGGGCACAAGTGCTGGCTAGGCATAAGGCAGGGGCACAAGTGCGGGCTAGGCATAAGGCAGGGGCACACGTGCGGGCTAGGCATAAGGCAGGGGCACACGTGCGGGCTAGGCATAAGGCAGGGGCACACGTGCGGGCTAGGCATAAGGCAGGGGCACACGTGCTGGCTAGGCATAAGGCAGGGGCACACGTGCTGGCTAGGCATAAGGCAGGGGCACAAGTGCGGGCTAGGCATAAGGCAGGGGCACAAGTGCGGGCTAGGCATAAGGCAGGGGCACAAGTGCGGGCTAGGCATAAGGCAGGGGCACAAGTGCGGGCTAGGCATAAGTCAGGGGCACAAGTGCGGGCTAGGCATAAGGCAGGGGCACAAGTGCGGGCTAGGCTTAAGGCCTGGGCACAAGTGCGGGCTAGGCTTAAGGCCTGGGCACAAGTGCAGTTCTGGCTAGGATCAAGGCAGGGGGCACAAGTGCCGGCTAGGCTTAAGGCATGGGCACAAGTGCCAGCTAGGCTTAAGGCCTGGGCACAAGTGCGGGCTAGGCATAAGGCAGGAGCACAAGTGCTGGCTGGGCATAAGGCAGGAGCACAAGTGCTGGCTGGGCATAAGGCAGGAGCACAAGTGCTGGCTGAGCATAAGGCAGGAGCACATGTGCTGGCTAGGCTTAAGGCTGAGGCTTAAATGCTGGCTAGGTAGTAGACAGAGGCACAAGTTTAAACCAGGCATAAGGAAGGGGCACAAGTGATGGCTAACTTTGTGTAAATGGTGAGGCACCCATAGGAATGAAGAGCTAGTTTTCAACCCTCTGCTCTGTACTTGAACATTTAGGACTTGATACTTTGTAGAAAAGTGAGGAGCCACTACACAACTCCAGGCTCCAAATGAGCATGCACTTCTGTCCTCTTACCTGTCAACACAGCATTTCCCATACAGATTAAAATATAAGCAATAGAAATCAGACAAGCTGTTCATGGCTAAAAATATTTTATTCAGGCCATAATATGTTCTAATACAATTTAAAAAAAATTAATTTGGTAATTTAAATGATGGTAAAATCCCAAACCATGGACAAGGCTTTATAACCCCTACATAGCGCAGGCAATGCAGAGGGTCCCCCCCACAGAGCGCAGGCAATGTAGAGTCCCCCCCACAGAGCGCAGGCAATGCAGTGCCCCCCTCCCACAGAGCGCTGACAATGCAGAGGGTCCCTCCCACAGAGCGCTGACAATGCAGAGGGTCCCCCCCACAGAGATCAGGCAATGCAGAGGGTCCCACCCCACAGAGCGCAGGCAATGCAGAGGGTCCCCCCCCCCCCACAGAGCGCAGGCAATGCAGAGGGTTCCTCCCCAGAGCGCAGGCAATGCAGAGGGCCCCCCCCTACAGAGCGCAGGCAATGCAGAGGGTTCCCCCCCCCCGGAGCGCAGGCAATGCAGAGGGTCCCCCCCACAGAGCGCAGGCAATGCAGAGGGTCCCCCCACAGCGCAGGCAATGCAGAGGGTCCCCCCCCCACAGAGCGCAGGCAATGCAGAGGGTCCCCCCCCACAGAGCGCAGGCAATGCAGAGGGTCCGCTTCAGAGCGCAGGCAATGCAGAGGTTCCCCCCCACAGAGCGCAGGCAATGCAGAGGGTCCCCCCCACAGAGCGCAGGCAATGCAGAGGGTCCCCCCCACAGAGCGCAGGCAATGCAGAGGGTCCCCCCCCCACAGAGCGCAGGCAATGCAGAGGGTCCCCCCCCACAGAGCGCAGGCAATGCAGAGGGTCCCCCCCCCACAGAGCGCAGGCAATGCAGAGGGTCCCCCCCCCCACAGAGCGCAGGCAATGCAGAGGGTCCCCCCCACAGAGCGCAGGCAATGCAGAGGGTCCCCCCCACAGAGCGCAGGCAATGCAGAGGGTCCCCCCCACAGAGCGCAGGCAATGCAGAGGGTCCCCCCCACAGAGCGCAGGCAATGCAGAGGGTCCCCCCCACAGAGCGCAGGCAATGCAGAGGGTCCCCACACAGAGCGCAGGCAATGCAGAGGGTCCCCACACAGAGCGCAGGCAATGCAGAGGGTCCCCACACAGAGCGCAGGCAATGCAGAGGGTCCCCACACAGAGCGCAGGCAATGCAGAGGGTCCCCCCACAGAGCGCAGGCAATGCAGAGGGTCCCCCCACAGAGCGCAGGCAATGCAGAGGGTCCCCCCACAGAGCGCAGGCAATGCAGAGGGTCCCCCCACAGAGCGCAGGCAATGCAGAGGGTCCCCCCACAGAGCGCAGGCAATGCAGAGGGTCCCCCCACAGAGCGCAGGCAATGCAGAGGGTCCCCCCACAGAGCGCAGGCAATGCAGAGGGTCCCCCCCCCACAGCGCAGGCAATGCAGAGGGTCCCCCCCACAGAGCGCAAGCAATGCAGAGGGTCCCCCACAGAGCGCAGGCAATGCAGAGGGTCCCCCCCACAGAGCACAGGCAATGCAGAGGGTCCCCCCCCCACAGAGTGCAGGCAATGCAGAGGGTCCCCCCCAGAGCGCAGGCAATGCAGAGGGTCCCCCCACAGAGCGCAGGCAATGCAGAGGGTCCCCCCCACAGAGAACAGGCAATGCAGAGGGTCCCCTTCAGAGCGCAGGCAATGCAGAGGGTCCCCCCCCCCACAGAGCGCAGGCATTGCAAAGGGCCCCCCCCCCCACAGAGTGCAGGCAATGCAGAGGGTCCCCCCCACAGAGCGCAGGCAATGCAGAGTCCCGCCCACAGAGCGCAGGCAATGCAGAGGGTCCTTCACACAGAGCGCAGGCAATGCAGAGGGTCCCCACACAGAGCGCAGACAATGCATAGGGTCCCCACACAGAGCGCAGGCAATGCAGAGGGTTCCCCCCCCCCGGAGCGCAGGCAATGCAGAGGGTCCCCCCCACAGAGCGCAGGCAATGCAGAGGGTCCCCCCACAGCGCAGGCAATGCAGAGGGTCCCCCCCCCACAGAGCGCAGGCAATGCAGAGGGTCCCCCCCCACAGAGCGCAGGCAATGCAGAGGGTCCGCTTCAGAGCGCAGGCAATGCAGAGGTTCCCCCCCACAGAGCGCAGGCAATGCAGAGGGTCCCCCCCACAGAGCGCAGGCAATGCAGAGGGTCCCCCCCACAGAGCGCAGGCAATGCAGAGGGTCCCCCCCCCACAGAGCGCAGGCAATGCAGAGGGTCCCCCCCCACAGAGCGCAGGCAATGCAGAGGGTCCCCCCCCCCACAGAGCGCAGGCAATGCAGAGGGTCCCCCCCCCCACAGAGCGCAGGCAATGCAGAGGGTCCCCCCCACAGAGCGCAGGCAATGCAGAGGGTCCCCCCCACAGAGCGCAGGCAATGCAGAGGGTCCCCCCCACAGAGCGCAGGCAATGCAGAGGGTCCCCCCCACAGAGCGCAGGCAATGCAGAGGGTCCCCCCCACAGAGCGCAGGCAATGCAGAGGGTCCCCACACAGAGCGCAGGCAATGCAGAGGGTCCCCACACAGAGCGCAGGCAATGCAGAGGGTCCCCACACAGAGCGCAGGCAATGCAGAGGGTCCCCACACAGAGCGCAGGCAATGCAGAGGGTCCCCCCACAGAGCGCAGGCAATGCAGAGGGTCCCCCCACAGAGCGCAGGCAATGCAGAGGGTCCCCCCACAGAGCGCAGGCAATGCAGAGGGTCCCCCCACAGAGCGCAGGCAATGCAGAGGGTCCCCCCACAGAGCGCAGGCAATGCAGAGGGTCCCCCCACAGAGCGCAGGCAATGCAGAGGGTCCCCCCACAGAGCGCAGGCAATGCAGAGGGTCCCCCCCCCACAGCGCAGGCAATGCAGAGGGTCCCCCCCACAGAGCGCAAGCAATGCAGAGGGTCCCCCACAGAGCGCAGGCAATGCAGAGGGTCCCCCCCACAGAGCACAGGCAATGCAGAGGGTCCCCCCCCCACAGAGTGCAGGCAATGCAGAGGGTCCCCCCCAGAGCGCAGGCAATGCAGAGGGTCCCCCCACAGAGCGCAGGCAATGCAGAGGGTCCCCCCCACAGAGAACAGGCAATGCAGAGGGTCCCCTTCAGAGCGCAGGCAATGCAGAGGGTCCCCCCCCCCACAGAGCGCAGGCATTGCAAAGGGCCCCCCCCCCCACAGAGTGCAGGCAATGCAGAGGGTCCCCCCCACAGAGCGCAGGCAATGCAGAGTCCCGCCCACAGAGCGCAGGCAATGCAGAGGGTCCTTCACACAGAGCGCAGGCAATGCAGAGGGTCCCCACACAGAGCGCAGACAATGCATAGGGTCCCCACACAGAGCGCAGGCAATGCAGAGGGTCCCCCCACAGAGCGCAGGCAATGCAGAGGGTCCCCCCACAGAGCGCAGGCAATGCAGAGGGTCCCCCCCACAGAGCGCAGGCAATGCAGAGGGTCCCCCCCACAGAGCGCAGGCAATGCAGAGGGTCCCCCCCACAGAGCGCAGGCAATGCAGAGGGTCCCCCCACAGAGCGCAGGCAATGCAGGGGCACAAGTGCGGGCTAGGCATAAGGCAGGGGCACAAGTGCTGGCTGGGCATAAGGCAGGAGCACAAGTGCTGGCTAGGCATAACGCAGGGGCACAAGTGCTGGCTAGGCATAACGCAGGGGCACAAGTGCTGGCTAGGCATAAGGCAGGGGCACAAGTGCTGGCTAGGCATAAGGCAGGGGCACAAGTGCTGGCTGAGCATAAGGCAGGAGCACAAGTGCTGGCTGAGCATAAGGCTGAGGCTTAAATGCTGGCTAGGTAGTAGACAGAGGCACAAGTTGAAACCAGGCATAAGGAAGGGGCACAAGTGATGGCTAACTTTGTGTAAATGGTGAGGCACCCATAGGAATGAAGAGCTAGTTTTCAACCCTCTGCTCTGTACTTGAACATTTAGGACTTGATACTTTGTAGAAAAGTGAGGAGCCACTACACAACTCCATGCTCCAAATGAGCATGCACTTCTGTCCTCTTACCTGACTTACCTGTCAACACAGCATTTCCCATACAGATTAAAATATAAGCAATAGAAAACAGACAAGCTGTTCATGGCCAAAAATGTTTTATTCAGGCCATAATATGTTCTAATACAATTTTAAAAACAAATTAATTTGGTAATTTAAATGATGGTAAAATCCCAAACCATGGACAAGGTTTTATAACCCCCCACATAGCGCAGGCAATGCAGAGGGTCCCCCCCCCCCACAGAGCGCAGGCAATGCAGAGGGTCCCCCCCCCACAGAGCGGAGGCAATGCAGAGGGTCCCCCCCACAGAGCGCAGGCAATGCAGAGGGTCCCCCCCCCACAGAGCGCAGGCAATGCAGAGGGTCCCCTTCAGAGCGCAGGCAATGCAGAGGGTCCCCCCCACAGAGCGCAGGCAATGCAGAGGGTCCACCCCACAGAGCGCAGGCAATGCAGAGGGTCCACCCCACAGTGCGCAGGCAATGCAGAGGGTCCCCACACAGAGCGCAGGCAATGCAGGGGCACAAGTGCGGGCTGGGCACAAGTGCTGGCTGGGCATAAGGCAGGGGCTTAAGTGCTGGCTAGGCATAAGGCAGGTGCACCTATGCAGGCTAGGCTTAAGGCAGGGGCACAAGTGATGGCTACACATAAGGCATACGGCTAACTCTTTGCACTCTTTGCATAAAGGGATAGGCACCCTTAGGGGTGAAGAGCTAGCTTTCACCCCTCTACTCTGTACTTTGTTGTACAGTGCGGAGCCACTCCATAACCCCCATGCTCCAAGCGACCAGGCACATCTTGTCTGTCCTCCGTAAATGGGTAATGCCTTCGTCCCCAATTACAGTCGTGCATTCAGACGGGACAAGAGCGAAGAGCGTAAAGCCTGCCCTGTGTGCATAACCAACATGAAGCTAAAGACAAAAAAACAATAATGCAAGGGGCTCAAAAGTGCTGGCTAGGCATAAGGCAGGGGCACAAGTGCTGGCTAGGCATAAGGCAGGGGCACAAGTGCAGGCTAGGCCATAAGGCAGGGGCACAAATGCAGGCTAGGCATAAGGCAGGGGCACAAGTGCAGGCTAGGCATAAGGCAGGGGCACAAGTGCAGGCTAGGGATAAGGCAGGGGCACAAGTGCAAACTAAGCATAAGGCAGAGGCACAAGTGCAGCTAGGCATAAGGCAGGGGCACAAGTGCAGGCTAGGCATAAGGCAGGAGCACAAGTGCAGGCTAGGCATAAGGCAGGGGCACAAGTGCGGGCTAGGCAAAAAGGCAGGGGCACAAGTGCGGGCTAGGCATAAGGCAGGGGCACAAGTGCGGGCTAGGCATAAGGCAGGGGCACAAGTGCGGGCTAGGCATAAGGCAGGGGCACAAGTGCGGGCTAGGCATAAGGCAGGGGCACAAGTGCGGGCTAGGCATAAGGCAGGGGCACAAGTGCGGGCTAGGCATAAGGCAGGGGCACAAGTGCGGGCTAGGCATAAGGCAGGGGCACAAGTGCGGGCTAGGCATAAGGCAGGGGCACAAGTGCGGGCTAGGCATAAGGCAGGGGCACAAGTGCGGGCTAGGCATAAGGCAGGGGCACAAGTGCGGGCTAGGCATAAGGCAGGGGCACAAGTGCGGGCTAGGCATAAGGCAAGGGCACAAGTGCGGGCTAGGCATAAGGCAGGGGCACAAGTGCGGGCTAGGCATAAGGCAGGGGCACAAGTGCTGGCTAGGCATAAGGCAGGGGCACAAGTGCTGGCTAGGCATAAGGCAGGGGCACAAGTGCTGGCTAGACTTAAGGCAGGGGCACAAGTGCTGGCTAGACTTAAGGCAGGGGCACAAGTGCTGGCTAGGCATAAGGCAGGGGCACAAGTGCAGGCTAGGCCATAAGGCAGGGGCACAAATGCAGGCTAGGCATAAGGCAGGGGCACAAGTGCAGGCTAGGCATAAGGCAGGGGCACAAGTGCAGGCTAGGCATAAGGCAGGGGCACAAGTGCAGGCTAGGGATAAGGCAGGGGCACAAGTGCAAACTAAGCATAAGGCAGAGGCACAAGTGCAGCTAGGCATAAGGCAGGGGCACAAGTGCAGGCTAGGCATAAGGCAGGAGCACAAGTGCGGGCTAGGCATAAGGCAGGGGCACAAGTGCGGGCTAGGCAAAAAGGCAGGGGCACAAGTGCGGGCTAGGCATAAGGCAGGGGCACAAGTGCGGGCTAGGCATAAGGCAGGGGCACAAGTGCGGGCTAGGCATAAGGCAGGGGCACAAGTGCGGGCTAGGCATAAGGCAGGGGCACAAGTGCGGGCTAGGCATAAGGCAGGGGCACAAGTGCGGGCTAGGCATAAGGCAGGGGCACAAGTGCGGGCTAGGCATAAGGCAGGGGCACAAGTGCGGGCTAGGCATAAGGCAGGGGCACAAGTGCGGGCTAGGCATAAGGCAGGGGCACAAGTGCGGGCTAGGCATAAGGCAGGGGCACAAGTGCGGGCTAGGCATAAGGCAGGGGCACAAGTGCGGGCTAGGCATAAGGCAGGGGCACAAGTGCGGGCTAGGCATAAGGCAGGGGCACAAGTGCGGGCTAGGCATAAGGCAGGGGCACAAGTGCGGGCTAGGCATAAGGCAGGGGCACAAGTGCGGGCTAGGCATAAGGCAGGGGCACAAGTGCGGGCTAGGCATAAGGCAGGGGCACAAGTGCGGGCTAGGCATAAGGCAGGGGCACAAGTGCGGGCTAGGCATAAGGCAGGGGCACAAGTGCGGGCTAGGCATAAGGCAGGGGCACAAGTGCGGCTAGGCATAAGGCAGGGGCCCAAGTGCGGGCTAGGCATAAGGCAGGGGCACACGTGCTGGCTAGGCATAAGGCAGGGGCACACGTGCGGGCTAGGCATAAGGCAGGGGCACACGTGCGGGCTAGGCATAAGGCAGGGGCACACGTGCGGCTAGGCATAAGGCAGGGGCCCAAGTGCGGGCTAGGCATAAGGCAGGGGCACACGTGCTGGCTAGGCATAAGGCAGGGGCACACGTGCGGGCTAGGCATAAGGCAGGGGCACACGTGCGGGCTAGGCATAAGGCAGGGGCACACGTGCGGGCTAGGCATAAGGCAGGGGCACACGTGCGGGCTAGGCATAAGGCAGGGGCACACGTGCGGGCTAGGCATAAGGCAGGGGCACACGTGCGGGCTAGGCATAAGGCAGGGGCACACGTGCGGGCTAGGCATAAGGCAGGGGCACAATTGCGGGCTAGGCATAAGGCAGGGGCACACGTGCGGGCTAGGCATAAGGCAGGGGCACAAGTGCGGGCTAGGCATAAGGCAGGGGCACAAGTGCGGGCTAGGCATAAGGCAGGGGCACAAGTGCGGGCTAGGCATAAGGCAGGGGCACAAGTGCGGGCTAGGCATAAGGCAGGGGCACAAGTGCGGGCTAGGCATAAGGCAGGGGCACAAGTGCGGGCTAGGCATAAGGCAGGGGCACAAGTGCGGGCTAGGCATAAGGCAGGGGCACAAGTGCGGGCTAGGCATAAGGCAGGGGCACAAGTGCGGGCTAGGCATAAGGCAGGGGCACAAGTGCGGGCTAGGCATAAGGCAGGGGCACAAGTGCGGGCTAGGCATAAGGCAGGGGCACAAGTGCGGGCTAGGCATAAGGCAGGGGCACAAGTGCGGGCTAGGCATAAGGCAGGGGCACAAGTGCGGGCTAGGCATAAGGCAGGGGCACAAGTGCGGGCTAGGCATAAGGCAGGGGCACAAGTGCGGGCTAGGCCTAAGGCAGGGGCACAAGTGCGGGCTAGGCCTAAGGCAGGGGCACAAGTGCGGGCTAGGTCTAAGGCAGGGGCACAAGTGCGGGCTAGGCATAAGGCAGGGGCACAAGTGCGGGCTAGGCATAAGGCAGGGGCACAAGTGCGGGCTAGGCATAAGGCAGGGGCACAAGTGCGGGCTAGGCATAAGGCAGGGGCACAAGTGCGGGCTAGGCATAAGGCAGGGGCACAAGTGCGGGCTAGGCATAAGGCAGGGGCACACGTGCGAGCTAGGCATAAGGCAGGGGCACACGTGCGGGCTAGGCATAAGGCAGGGGCACACGTGCGGGCTAGGCATAAGGCAGGGGCACACGTGCGGGCTAGGCATAAGGCAGGGGCACACGTGCGGGCTAGGCATAAGGCAGGGGCACAAGTGCGGGCTAGGCATAAGGCAGGGGCACAAGCGCGGGCTAGGCATAAGGCAGGGGCACAAGCGCGGGCTAGGCATAAGGCAGGGGCACAAGTGCGGGCTAGGCATAAGGCAGGGGCACAAGTGCGGGCAAGGCATAAGGCAGGGGCACAAGTGCGGGCTAGGCATAAGGCAGGGGCACAAGTGCGGGCTAGGCATAAGGCAGCGGCACAAGTGCCGGCTAGGCATAAGGCAGGGGCACAAGTGCTGGCTAGGCATAAGGCAGGGGCACAAGTGCTGGCTAGGCATAAGGCAGGGCCACAAGTGCAGGCTAGGCATAAGGCAGGGCCACAAGTGCAGGCTAGGCATAAGGCAGGGCCACAAGTGCAGGCTAGGCATAAGGCAGGGGCACAAGTGCTGGCTAGGCATAAGGCAGGGGCACAAGTGCTGGCTAGGCATAAGGCAGGGGCTCAAGTGCTGGCTAGGCATAAGGCAGGGGCACAAGTGCTGGCTAGGCATAAGGCAGGGGCACAAGTGTGGGCTAGACTTTAGGCAGGGGCACAAGAGCAAACTAAGCATAAGGCAGAGGCACAAGTGCAAGCTAGGCATAAGGCAGGGGCACCTATGCAGGCTAGGCTTAAGGCAGGGGCACAAGTGATGGCTACACATAAGGCATACGGCTAACTCTTTGCACTCTTTGCATAAAGGGATAGGCACCCTTAGGGGTGAAGAGCTAGCTTTCACCCCTCTACTCTGTACTTTGTTGTACAGTGCGGAGCCACTCCATAACCCCCATGCTCCAAGCGACCAGGCACATCTTGTCTGTCCTCCGTAAATGGGTAATGCCTTCGTCCCCAATTACAGTCGTGCATGTGCATTCAGACGGGACAAGAGCGAAGAGCGTAAAGCCTGCCCTGTGTGCATAACCAACATGAATCTAAAGACAAAAAAACAATAAAACAAGGGGCTCAAAAGTGCTGGCTAGGCATAAGGCAGGGGCACAAGTGCTGGCTAGGCATAAGGCAGGGGCACAAGTGCTGGCTAGGCATAAGGCAGGGGCACAAGTGCTGGCTAGGCATAAGGCAGGGGCACAAGTGCTGGCTAGGCATAAGGCAGGGGCACAAGTGCTGGCTAGGCATAAGGCAGGGGCACAAGTGCTGGCTAGGCATAAGGCAGGGGCACAAGTGCGGGCTAGGCATAAGGCAGGGGCACAAGTGCGGGCTAGGCATAAGGCAGGGGCACACGTGCGGGCTAGGCATAAGGCAGGGGCACACGTGCTGGCTAGGCATAAGGCAGGGGCACACGTGCTGGCTAGGCATAAGGCAGGGGCACAAGTGCGGGCTAGGCATAAGGCAGGGGCACAAGTGCGGGCTAGGCATAAGGCAGGGGCACAAGTGCAGGCTAGGTATAAGGCAGGGGCACAAGTGCTGGCTAGGCATAAGGCAAGGGCACAAGTGCTGGCTAGGCATAAGGCAAGGGCACAAGTGCTGGCTAGGCATAAGGCAGGGGCACAAGTGCTGGCTAGGCATAAGGCAGGGGCACAAGTGCAGGCTAGACTTTAGGCAGGGGCACAAGAGCAAACTAAGCATAAGGCAGAGGCACAAGTGCAAGCTAGGCATAAGGCAGGGGCACCTATGCAGGCTAGGCTTAAGGCAGGGGCACAAGTGATGGTTACACATAAGGCATACGGCTAACTCTTTGCACTCTTTGCATAAAGGGATAGGCACCCTTAGGGGTGAAGAGCTAGCTTTCACCCCTCTACTCTGTACTTTGTTGTACAGTGCGGAGCCACTCCATAACTGCCATGCTCCAAGCGACCAGGCACATCTTGTCTGTCCTCCGTAAATGGGTAATGCCTTCGTCCCCAATTACAGTCGTGCATGTGCATTCAGACGGGACAAGAGCGAAGAGCGTAAAGCCTGCCCTGTGTGCATAACCAACATGAAGCTAAAGACAAAAAAACAATAATACAAGGGGCTCAAAAGTGCTGGCTAGGCATAAGGCAGGGGCACAAGTGCTGGCTAGGCATAAGGCAGGGGCACAAGTGCTGGCTAGGCATAAGGCAGGGGCACAAGTGCTAACTAGGCATAAGGCAGGGGCACAAGTGCTGGCTAGGCTTAAGGCAGGGGCACAAGTGCTGGCTAGGCATAAGGCAGGGGCACAAGTGCTGGCTAGGCATAAGGCAGGGGCACAAGTGCTGGCTAGGCATAAGGCAGGGGCACAAGTGCTGGCTAGGCATAAGGCAGGGGCACAAGTGCTGGCTAGACATAAGGCAGGGGCACAAGTGCTGGCTAGGCATAAGGCAGGGGCACAAGTGCTGGCTAGGCATAAGGCAGGGGCACAAGTGCTGGCTAGGCATAAGGCAGGGGCACAAGTGCTGGCTAGGCATAAGGCAGGGGCAAAAGTGCTGGCTAGGCATAAGGCAGGGGCACAAGTGCTGGCTAGGCATAAGGCAGGGGCACAAGTGCTGGCTAGGCATAAGGCAGGGGCACAAGTGCTGGCTAGGCATAAGGCAGGGGCACAATTGCTGGCTAGGCATAAGGCAGGGGCACAAGTGCTGGCTAGGCATAAGGCAGGGGCACAAGTGCTGGCTAGGCATAAGGCAGGGGCACAAGTGCTGGCTAGGCATAAGGCAGGGGCACAAGTGCTGGCTAGGCATAAGGCAGGGGCACAAGTGCTGGCTAGGCATAAGGCAGGGGCACAAGTGCTGGCTAGGCATAAGGCAGGGGCACAAGTGCTGGCTAGGCATAAGGCAGGGCCACAAGTGCAGGCTAGGCATAAGGCAGGGGCACAAGTGCTGGCTAGGCATAAGGCAGGGGCACAAGTGCTGGCTAGGCATAAGGCAGGGGCTCAAGTGCTGGCTAGGCATAAGGCAGGGGCACAAGTGCTGGCTAGGCATAAGGCAGGGGCACAAGTGCTGGCTAGGCATAAGGCAGGGGCACAAGTGTGGGCTAGACTTTAGGCAGGGGCACAAGAGCAAACTAAGCATAAGGCAGAGGCACAAGTGCAAGCTAGGCATAAGGCAGGGGCACCTATGCAGGCTAGGCTTAAGGCAGGGGCACAAGTGATGGCTACACATAAGGCATACGGCTAACTCTTTGCACTCTTTGCATAAAGGGATAGGCACCCTTAGGGGTGAAGAGCTAGCTTTCACCCCTCTACTCTGTACTTTGTTGTACAGTGCGGAGCCACTCCATAACCCCCATGCTCCAAGCGACCAGGCACATCTTGTCTGTCCTCCGTAAATGGGTAATGCCTTCGTCCCCAATTACAGTCGTGCATGTGCATTCAGACGGGACAAGAGCGAAGAGCGTAAAGCCTGCCCTGTGTGCATAACCAACATGAAGCTAAAGACAAAAAAACAATAATACAAGGGGCTCAAAAGTGCTGGCTAGGCATAAGGCAGGGGCACAAGTGCTGGCTAGGCATAAGGCAGGGGCACAAGTGCTGGCTAGGCATAAGGCAGGGGCACAAGTGCTGGCTAGGCATAAGGCAGGGGCACAAGTGCTGGCTAGGCATAAGGCAGGGGCACAAGTGCTGGCTAGGCATAAGGCAGGGGCACAAGTGCGGGCTAGGCATAAGGCAGGGGCACAAGTGCGGGCTAGGCATAAGGCAGGGGCACACGTGCGGGCTAGGCATAAGGCAGGGGCACACGTGCTGGCTAGGCATAAGGCAGGGGCACACGTTCTGGCTAGGCATAAGGCAGGGGCACAAGTGCGGGCTAGGCATAAGGCAGGGGCACAAGTGCGGGCTAGGAATAAGGCAGGGGCACAAGTGCGGGCTAGGTATAAGGCAGGGGCACAAGTGCTGGCTAGGCATAAGGCAAGGGCACAAGTGCTGGCTAGGCATAAGGCAAGGGCACAAGTGCTGGCTAGGCATAAGGCAGGGGCACAAGTGCAGTCTAGGCATAAGGCAGGGGCACCTATGCGGGCTAGGCATAAGGCAGGGGCACCTATGCGGGCTAGGCATAAGGCAGGGGCACAAGTGCGGGCTAGGCATAAGGCAGGGGCACAAAAGCTGGCTAGGCATAAGGCAGGGGCACAAGTGCAGGCTAGGCATAAGGCAGGGGCACAAGTGCTGGCTAGGCATAAGGCAGGGGCACAAGTGCTGGCTAGGCATAAGGCAGGGGCACAAGTGCTGGCTAGGCATAAGGCAGGGGCACAAGTGCTGGCTAGGCATAAGGCAGGGGCACAAGTGCGGGCTAGGCATAAGGCAGGGGCACAAGTGCGGGCTAGGCATAAGGCAGGGGCACAAGTGCGGGCTAGGCATAAGGCAGGGGCACAAGTGCTGGCTAGGCATAAGGCAGGGCACAAGTGCTGGCTAGGCTTAAGGCAGGGGCACAAGTGCTGGCTAGGCTTAAGGCAGGGGCACAAGTGCTGGCTAGGCTTAAGGCAGGGGCACAAGTGCAGTCTAGGCATAAGGCAGGGGCACAAGTGCAGTCTAGGCATAAGGCAGGGGCACAAGTGCAGTCTAGGCATAAGGCAGGGGCACAAGTGCAGTCTAGGCATAAGGCAGGGGCACAAGTGCAGTCTAGGCATAAGGCAGGGGCACAAGTGCAGTCTAGGCATAAGGCAGGGGCACCTATGCGGGCTAGGCATAAGGCAGGGGCACCTATGCGGGCTAGGCATAAGGCAGGCGCACCTATGCGGGCTAGGCATAAGGCAGGGGCACCTATGCGGGCTAGGCATAAGGCAGGGGCACAAGTGCGGGCTAGGCATAAGGCAGGGGCACAAGTGCGGGCTAGGCATAAGGCAGGGGCACAAGTGCGGGCTAGGCATAAGGCAGGGGCACAAGTGCGGGCTAGGCATAAGGCAGGGGCACAAGTGCGGGCTAGCCATAAGGCAGGGGCACAAGTGCGGGCTAGGCATAAGGCAGGGGCACAAGTGCGGGCTAGGCATAAGGCAGGGGCACAAGTGCGGGCTAGGCATAAGGCAGGGGCACAAGTGCGGCTAGGCATAAGGCAGGGGCCCAAGTGCGGGCTAGGCATAAGGCAGGGGCCCAAGTGCGGGCTAGGCATAAGGCAGGGGCACACGTGCTGGCTAGGCATAAGGCAGGGGCACACGTGCGGGCTAGGCATAAGGCAGGGGCACACGTGCGGGCTAGGCATAAGGCAGGGGCACACGTGCGGGCTAGGCATAAGGCAGGGGCACAAGTGCGGGCTAGGCATAAGGCAGGGGCACAAGTGCGGGCTAGGCATAAGGCAGGGGCACAAGTGCGGGCTAGGCATAAGGCAGGGGCACAAGTGCGGGCTAGGCATAAGGCAGGGGCACAAGTGCTGGCTAGGCATAAGGCAGGGGCACAAGTGCTGGCTAGGCATAAGGCAGGGGCACAAGTGCTGGCTAGGCATAAGGCAGGGGCACAAGTGCTGGCTAGGCATAAGGCAGGGGCACAAGTGCTGGCTAGGCATAAGGCAGGGGCACAAGTGCTGGCTAGGCATAAGGCAGGGGCACAAGTGCTGGCTAGGCATAAGGCAGGGGCACAAGTGCTGGCTAGTCATAAGGCAGGGGCACAAGTGCTGGCTAGTCATAAGGCAGGGGCACAAGTGCTGGCTAGGCATAAGGCAGGGGCACAAGTGCTGGCTAGGCATAAGGCAGGGGCACAAGTGCTGGCTAGGCATAAGGCAGGGGCACAAGTGCTGGCTAGGCATAAGGCAGGGGCACAAGTGCTGGCTAGGCATAAGGCAGAGGCACAAGTGCTGGCTAGGCATAAGGCAGGGGCACAAGTGCTGGCTAGGCATAAGGCAGGGGCACAAGTGCTGGCTAGGCATAAGGCAGGGGCACAAGTGCTGGCTAGGCATAAGGCAGGGGCACAAGTGCTGGCTAGGCATAAGGCAGGGGCACAAGTGCTGGCTAGGCATAAGGCAGGGGCACAAGTGCTGGCTAGGCATAAGGCAGGGGCACAAGTGCTGGCTAGGCATAAGGCAGGGGCACAAGTGCTGGCTAGGCATAAGGCAGGGGCACAAGTGCTGGCTAGGCATAAGGCAGGGGCACAAGTGCTGGCTAGGCATAAGGCAGGGGCACAAGTGCTGGCTAGGCATAAGGCAGGGGCACAAGTGCTGGCTAGGCATAAGGCAGGGGCACAAGTGCTGGCTAGGCATAAGACAGGGGCACAAGTGCTGGCTAGGCATAAGGCAGGGGCACAAGTGCTGGCTAGGCATAAGGCAGGGGCACAAGTGCTGGCTAGGCATAAGGCAGGGGCACAAAAGCTGGCTAGGCATAAGGCAGGGGCACAAGTGCAGGCTAGGCATAAGGCAGGGGCACAAGTGCAGGCTAGGCATAAGGCAGGGGCACAAGTGCTGGCTAGGCATAAGGCAGGGGCACAAGTGCTGGCTAGGCTTAAGGCAGGGGCACAAGTGCTGGCTAGGCTTAAGGCAGGGGCACAAGTGCTGGCTAGGCATAAGGCAGGGGCACAAGTGCAGTCTAGACATAAGGCAGGGGCACAAGTGCAGTCTAGGCATAAGGCAGGGGCACAAGTGCAGTCTAGGCATAAGGCAGGGGCACAAGTGCAGTCTAGGCATAAGGCAGGGGCACAACTGCGGGCTAGGCATAAGGCAGGGGCACAACTGCGGGCTAGGCATAAGGCAGGGGCACAAGTGCGGGCTAGGCATAAGGCAGGGGCACAAGTGCGGGCTAGGCATAAGGCAGGGGCACAAGTGCGGGCTAGGCATAAGGCAGGGGCACAAGTGCGGGCTAGGCATAAGGCAGGGGCACAAGTGCGGGCTAGGCATAAGGCAGGGGCACAAGTGCGGGCTAGGCATAAGGCAGGGGCACAAGTGCGGCTAGGCATAAGGCAGGGGCCCAAGTGCGGGCTAGGCATAAGGCAGGGGCCCAAGTGCGGGCTAGGCATAAGGCAGGGGCACACGTGCTGGCTAGGCATAAGGCAGGGGCACACGTGCGGGCTAGGCATAAGGCAGGGGCACACGTGCGGGCTAGGCATAAGGCAGGGGCACACGTGCGGGCTAGGCATAAGGCAGGGGCACACGTGCGGGCTAGGCATAAGGCAGGGGCACAAGTGCGGGCTAGGCATAAGGCAGGGGCACAAGTGCGGGCTAGGCATAAGGCAGGGGCACAAGTGCGGGCTAGGCATAAGGCAGGGGCACAAGTGCGGGCTAGGCATAAGGCAGGGGCACAAGTGCTGGCTAGGCATAAGGCAGGGGCACAAGTGCTGGCTAGGCATAAGGCAGGGGCACAAGTGCTGGCTAGGCATAAGGCAGGGGCACAAGTGCTGGCTAGGCATAAGGCAGGGGCACAAGTGCTGGCTAGGCATAAGGCAGGGGCACAAGTGCTGGCTAGTCATAAGGCAGGGGCACAAGTGCTGGCTAGTCATAAGGCAGGGGCACAAGTGCTGGCTAGGCATAAGGCAGGGGCACAAGTGCTGGCTAGGCATAAGGCAGGGGCACAAGTGCTGGCTAGGCATAAGGCAGGGGCACAAGTGCTGGCTAGGCATAAGGCAGGGGCACAAGTGCTGGCTAGGCATAAGGCAGAGGCACAAGTGCTGGCTAGGCATAAGGCAGGGGCACAAGTGCTGGCTAGGCATAAGGCAGAGGCACAAGTGCTGGCTAGGCATAAGGCAGGGGCACAAGTGCTGGCTAGGCATAAGGCAGGGGCACAAGTGCTGGCTAGGCATAAGGCAGGGGCACAAGTGCTGGCTAGGCATAAGGCAGGGGCACAAGTGCTGGCTAGGCATAAGGCAGGGGCACAAGTGCAGTCTAGGCATAAGGCAGGGGCACAAGTGCTGGCTAGGCATAAGGCAGGGGCACAAGTGCTGGCTAGGCATAAGGCAGGGGCACAAGTGCTGGCTAGGCATAAGGCAGGGGCACAAGTGCTGGCTAGGCATAAGGCAGGGGCACAAGTGCTGGCTAGGCATAAGGCAGGGGCACAAGTGCTGGCTAGGCATAAGGCAGGGGCACAAGTGCTGGCTAGGCATAAGGCAGGGGCACAAGTGCTGGCTAGGCATAAGGCAGGGGCACAAGTGCTGGCTAGGCATAAGGCAGGGGCACAAGTGCTGGCTAGGCATAAGGCAGGGGCACAAAAGCTGGCTAGGCATAAGGCAGGGGCACAAGTGCAGGCTAGGCATAAGGCAGGGGCACAAGTGCTGGCTAGGCATAAGGCAGGGGCACAAGTGCTGGCTAGGCTTAAGGCAGGGGCACAAGTGCTGGCTAGGCTTAAGGCAGGGGCACAAGTGCTGGCTAGGCATAAGGCAGGGGCACAAGTGCAGTCTAGGCATAAGGCAGGGGCACAAGTGCAGTCTAGGCATAAGGCAGGGGCACAAGTGCAGTCTAGGCATAAGGCAGGGGCACAAGTGCAGTCTAGGCATAAGGCAGGGGCACAACTGCGGGCTAGGCATAAGGCAGGGGCACAACTGCGGGCTAGGCATAAGGCAGGGGCACAAGTGCGGGCTAGGCATAAGGCAGGGGCACAAGTGCGGGCTAGGCATAAGGCAGGGGCACAAGTGCGGGCTAGGCATAAGGCAGGGGCACAAGTGCGGGCTAGGCATAAGGCAGGGGCACAAGTGCGGGCTAGGCATAAGGCAGGGGCACAAGTGCGGGCTAGGCATAAGGCAGGGGCACAAGTGCGGGCTAGGCATAAGGCAGGGGCACAAGTGCGGGCTAGGCATAAGGCAGGGGCACAAGTGCGGGCTAGGCATAAGGCAGGGGAACAAGTGCGGGCTAGGCATAAGGCAGGGGCACAAGTGCAGGCTAGGTATAAGGCAGGGGCACAAGTGCTGGCTAGGCATAAGGCAAGGGCACAAGTGCTGGCTAGGCATAAGGCAGGGGCACACGTGCTGGCTAGGCTTATGCCCCTGCCTTATGCCTAGCCCGCAGTTGTGCCCCTGCCTTATGGCAGGGGCACAACTGCGGGCTAGGCATAAGGCAGGGGCACAACTGCGGGCTAGGCATAAGGCAGGGGCACAAGTGCGGGCTAGGCATAAGGCAGGGGCACAAGTGCGGGCTAGGCATAAGGCAGGGGCACAAGTGCGGGCTAGGCATAAGGCAGGGGCACAAGTGCGGGCTAGGCATAAGTCAGGGGCACAAGTGCGGGCTAGGCATAAGGCAGGGGCACAAGTGCGGGCTAGGCATAAGGCAGGGGCACAAGTGCGGGCTAGGCATAAGGCAGGGGCACAAGTGCGGGCTAGGCATAAGGCAGGGGAACAAGTGCGGGCTAGGCATAAGGCAGGGGAACAAGTGCAGGCTAGGTATAAGGCAGGGGCACAAGTGCTGGCTAGGCATAAGGCAAGGGCACAAGTGCTGGCTAGGCATAAGGCAGGGGCACAAGTGCTGGCTAGGCATAAGGCAGGGGCACAAGTGCGGGCTAGACTTTAGGCAGGGGCACAAGAGCAAACTAAGCATAAGGCAGAGGCACAAGTGCAAGCTAGGCATAAGGCAGGGGCACCTATGCAGGCTAGGCTTAAGGCAGGGGCACAAGTGATGGCTACACATAAGGCATACGGCTAACTCTTTGCACTCTTTGCATAAAGGGATAGGCACCCTTAGGGGTGAAGAGCTAGCTTTCACCCCTCTACTCTGTACTTTGTTGTACAGTGCGGAGCCACTCCATAACCCCCATGCTCCAAGCGACCAGGCACATCTTGTCTGTACTCCGTAAATGGGTAATGCCTTCGTCCCCAATTACAGTCGTGCATGTGCATTCAGACGGGACAAGAGCGAAGAGAGTAAAGCCTGCCCTGTGTGCATAACCAACATGAAGCTAAAGACAAAAAAACAATACAAGGGGCTCAAAAGTGCTGGCTAGGCATAAGGCAGGGGCACAAGTGCTGGCTAGGCATAAGGCAGGGGCACAAGTGCTGGCTAGGCATAAGGCAGGGGCACAAGTGCTGGCTAGGCATAAGGCAGGGGCACAAGTGCTGGCTAGGCATAAGGCAGGGGCACAAGTGCTGGCTAGGCATAAGGCAGGGGCACAAGTGCTGGCTAGGCATAAGGCAGGGGCACAAGTGCTGGCTAGGCTTAAGTCAGGGGCACGAGTGCTGGCTAGGCATAAGGCAGGGGCACGAGTGCTGGCTAGGCATAAGGCAGGGGCACGAGTGCTGGCTAGGCATAAGGCAGGGGCACGAGTGCTGGCTAGGCATAAGGCAGGGGCACAAGTGCTGGCTAGGCATAAGGCAGGGGCACAAGTGCTGGCTAGCCATAAGGCAGGGGCACAAGTGCTGGCTAGGCATAAGGCAGGGGCACAAGTGCTGGCTAGGCATAAGGCAGGGGCACAAGTGCTGGCTAGGCATAAGGCAGGGGCACAAGTGCTGGCTAGGCATAAGGCAGGGGCACAAGTGCTGGCTAGGCATAAGGCAGGGGCACAAGTGCTGGCTAGGCATAAGGCAGGGGCACAAGTGCTGGCTAGGCTTAAGGCAGGGGCACAAGTGCAGTCTAGGCATAAGGCAGGGGCACAAGTGCAGTCTAGGCATAAGGCAGGGGCACAAGTGCAGTCTAGGCATAAGGCAGGGGCACAAGTGCAGTCTAGGCATAAGGCAGGGGCACAAGTGCAGTCTAGGCATAAGGCAGGGGCACCTATGCGGGCTAGGCATAAGGCAGGGGCACCTATGCGGGCTAGGCATAAGGCAGGGGCACCTATGCGGGCTAGGCATAAGGCAGGGGCACCTATGCGGGCTAGGCATAAGGCAGGGGCACAAGTGCGGGCTAGGCATAAGGCAGGGGCACAAGTGCGGGCTAGGCATAAGGCAGGGGCACAAGTGCGGGCTAGGCATAAGGCAGGGGCACAAGTGCGGGCTAGGCATAAGGCAGGGGCACAAGTGCGGGCTAGCCATAAGGCAGGGGCACAAGTGCGGGCTAGGCATAAGGCAGGGGCACAAGTGCGGGCTAGGCATAAGGCAGGGGCACAAGTGCGGGCTAGGCATAAGGCAGGGGCACAAGTGCGGCTAGGCATAAGGCAGGGGCCCAAGTGCGGGCTAGGCATAAGGCAGGGGCCCAAGTGCGGGCTAGGCATAAGGCAGGGGCACACGTGCTGGCTAGGCATAAGGCAGGGGCACACGTGCGGGCTAGGCATAAGGCAGGGGCACACGTGCGGGCTAGGCATAAGGCAGGGGCACACGTGCGGGCTAGGCATAAGGCAGGGTCACAAGTGCGGGCTAGGCATAAGGCAGGGGCACAAGTGCGGGCTAGGCATAAGGCAGGGGCACAAGTGCGGGCTAGGCATAAGGCAGGGGCACAAGTGCTGGCTAGGCATAAGGCAGGGGCACAAGTGCTGGCTAGGCATAAGGCAGGGGCACAAGTGCTGGCTAGGCATAAGGCAGGGGCACAAGTGCTGGCTAGGCATAAGGCAGGGGCACAAGTGCTGGCTAGGCATAAGGCAGGGGCACAAGTGCTGGCTAGTCATAAGGCAGGGGCACAAGTGCTGGCTAGTCATAAGGCAGGGGCACAAGTGCTGGCTAGGCATAAGGCAGGGGCACAAGTGCTGGCTAGGCATAAGGCAGGGGCACAAGTGCTGGCTAGGCATAAGGCAGGGGCACAAGTGCTGGCTAGGCATAAGGCAGGGGCACAAGTGCTGGCTAGGCATAAGGCAGGGGCACAAGTGCTGGCTAGGCATAAGGCAGGGGCACAAGTGCTGGCTAGGCATAAGGCAGAGGCACAAGTGCTGGCTAGGCATAAGGCAGGGGCACAAGTGCTGGCTAGGCATAAGGCAGGGGCACAAGTGCTGGCTAGGCATAAGGCAGGGGCACAAGTGCTGGCTAGGCATAAGGCAGGGGCACAAGTGCTGGCTAGGCATAAGGCAGGGGCACAAGTGCTGGCTAGGTATAAGGCAGGGGCACAAGTGCTGGCTAGGCATAAGGCAGGGGCACAAGTGCTGGCTAGGCATAAGGCAGGGGCACAAGTGCTGGCTAGGCATAAGGCAGGGGCACAAGTGCTGGCTAGGCATAAGGCAGGGGCACAAGTGCTGGCTAGGCATAAGGCAGGGGCACAAGTGCTGGCTAGGCATAAGACAGGGGCACAAGTGCTGGCTAGGCATAAGGCAGGGGCACAAGTGCTGGCTAGGCATAAGGCAGGGGCACAAGTGCTGGCTAGGCATAAGGCAGGGGCACAAAAGCTGGCTAGGCATAAGGCAGGGGCACAAGTGCAGGCTAGGCATAAGGCAGGGGCACAAGTGCTGGCTAGGCATAAGGCAGGGGCACAAGTGCTGGCTAGGCTTAAGGCAGGGGCACAAGTGCTGGCTAGGCTTAAGGCAGGGGCACATGTGCTGGCTAGGCATAAGGCAGGGGCACAAGTGCAGTCTAGGCATAAGGCAGGGGCACAAGTGCAGTCTAGGCATAAGGCAGGGGCACAAGTGCAGTCTAGGCATAAGGCAGGGGCACAAGTGCAGTCTAGGCATAAGGCAGGGGCACAACTGCGGGCTAGGCATAAGGCAGGGGCACAACTGCGGGCTAGGCATAAGGCAGGGGCACAAGTGCGGGCTAGGCATAAGGCAGGGGCACAAGTGCGGGCTAGGCATAAGGCAGGGGCACAAGTGCGGGCTAGGCATAAGGCAGGGGCACAAGTGCGGGCTAGGCATAAGGCAGGGGCACAAGTGCGGGCTAGGCATAAGGCAGGGGCACAAGTGCGGGCTAGGCATAAGGCAGGGGCACAAGTGCGGGCTAGGCATAAGGCAGGGGCACAAGTGCGGGCTAGGCATAAGGCAGGGGCACAAGTGCGGGCTAGGCATAAGGCAGGGGCACAAGTGCGGGCTAGGCATAAGGCAGGGGCACAAGTGCGGGCTAGGCATAAGGCAGGGGCACAAGTGCGGGCTAGGCATAAGGCAGGGGCACAAGTGCGGGCTAGGCATAAGGCAGGGGCACAAGTGCGGCTAGGCATAAGGCAGGGGCACAAGTGCGGCTAGGCATAAGGCAGGGGCACAAGTGCGGGCTAGGCATAAGGCAGGGGCACACGTGCGGGCTAGGCATAAGGCAGGGGCACACGTGCGGGCTAGGCATAAGGCAGGGGCACACGTGCGGGCTAGGCATAAGGCAGGGGCACACGTGCGGGCCAGGCATAAGGCAGGGGCACAAGTGCGGGCTAGGCATAAGGCAGGGGCACAAGTGCGGGCTAGGCATAAGGCAGGGGCACAAGCGCGGGCTAGGCATAAGGCAGGGGCACAAGTGCGGGCTAGGCATAAGGCAGGGGCACAAGTGCGGGCTAGGCATAAGGCAGGGGCACAAGTGCGGGCAAGGCATAAGGCAGGGGCACAAGCGCGGGCTAGGCATAAGGCAGGGGCACAAGTGCGGGCTAGGCATAAGGCAGCGGCACAAGTGCTGGCTAGGCATAAGGCAGGGGCACAAGTGCTGGCTAGGCATAAGGCAGGGGCACAAGTGCTGGCTAGGCATAAGGCAGGGCCACAAGTGCAGGCTAGGCATAAGGCAGGGCCACAAGTGCAGGCTAGGCATAAGGCAGGGCCACAAGTGCAGGCTAGGCATAAGGCAGCGGCACAAGTGCTGGCTAGGCATAAGGCAGGGGCACAAGTGCTGGCTAGGCATAAGGCAGGGGCACAAGTGCTGGCTAGGCATAAGGCAGGGCCACAAGTGCAGGCTAGGCATAAGGCAGGGCCACAAGTGCAGGCTAGGCATAAGGCAGGGCCACAAGTGCAGGCTAGGCATAAAGCAGGGGCACAAGTGCTGGCTAGGCATAAGGCAGGGGCACAAGTGCTGGCTAGGCATAAGGCAGGGGCTCAAGTGCTGGCTAGGCATAAGGCAGGGGCACAAGTGCTGGCTAGGCATAAGGCAGGGGCACAAGTGTGGGCTAGACTTTAGGCAGGGGCACAAGAGCAAACTAAGCATAAGGCAGAGGCACAAGTGCAAGCTAGGCATAAGGCAGGGGCACCTATGCAGGCTAGGCTTAAGGCAGGGGCACAAGTGATGGCTACACATAAGGCATATGGCTAACTCTTTGCACTCTTTGCATAAAGGGATAGGCACCCTTAGGGGTGAAGAGCTAGCTTTCACCCCTCTACTCTGTACTTTGTTGTACAGTGCGGAGCCACTCCATAACCCCCATGCTCCAAGCGACCAGGCACATCTTGTCTGTCCTCCGTAAATGGGTAATGCCTTCGTCTCCAATTACAGTCGTGCATGTGCATTCAGACGGGACAAGAGCGAAGAGCGTAAAGCCTGCCCTGTGTGCATAACCAACATGAAGCTAAAGACAAAAAAACAATAATACAAGGGGCTCAAAAGTGCTGGCTAGGCATAAGGCAGGGGCACAAGTGCTGGCTAGGCATAAGGCAGGGGCACAAGTGCTGGCTAGGCATAAGGCAGGGGCACAAGTGCTGGCTAGGCATAAGGCAGGGGCACAAGTGCTGGCTAGGCATAAGGCAGGGGCACAAGTGCTGGCTAGGCATAAGGCAGGGGCACAAGCGCGGGCTAGGCATAAGGCAGGGGCACAAGTGCGGGCTAGGCATAAGGCAGGGGCACAAGTGCGGGCAAGGCATAAGGCAGGGGCACAAGCGCGGGCTAGGCATAAGGCAGGGGCACAAGTGCGGGCTAGGCATAAGGCAGCGGCACAAGTGCTGGCTAGGCATAAGGCAGGGGCACAAGTGCTGGCTAGGCATAAGGCAGGGGCACAAGTGCTGGCTAGGCATAAGGCAGGGCCACAAGTGCAGGCTAGGCATAAGGCAGGGCCACAAGTGCAGGCTAGGCATAAGGCAGGGCCACAAGTGCAGGCTAGGCATAAAGCAGGGGCACAAGTGCTGGCTAGGCATAAGGCAGGGGCACAAGTGCTGGCTAGGCATAAGGCAGGGGCTCAAGTGCTGGCTAGGCATAAGGCAGGGGCACAAGTGCTGGCTAGGCATAAGGCAGGGGCACAAGTGTGGGCTAGACTTTAGGCAGGGGCACAAGAGCAAACTAAGCATAAGGCAGAGGCACAAGTGCAAGCTAGGCATAAGGCAGGGGCACCTATGCAGGCTAGGCTTAAGGCAGGGGCACAAGTGATGGCTACACATAAGGCATACGGCTAACTCTTTGCACTCTTTGCATAAAGGGATAGGCACCCTTAGGGGTGAAGAGCTAGCTTTCACCCCTCTACTCTGTACTTTGTTGTACAGTGCGGAGCCACTCCATAACCCCCATGCTCCAAGCGACCAGGCACATCTTGTCTGTCCTCCGTAAATGGGTAATGCCTTCGTCCCCAATTACAGTCGTGCATGTGCATTCAGACGGGACAAGAGCGAAGAGCGTAAAGCCTGCCCTGTGTGCATAACCAACATGAAGCTAAAGACAAAAAAACAATAATACAAGGGGCTCAAAAGTGCTGGCTAGGCATAAGGCAGGGGCACAAGTGCTGGCTAGGCATAAGGCAGGGGCACAAGTGCTGGCTAGGCATAAGGCAGGGGCACAAGTGCTGGCTAGGCATAAGGCAGGGGCACAAGTGCTGGCTAGGCATAAGGCAGGGGCACAAGTGCTGGCTAGGCATAAGGCAGGGGCACAAGTGCTGGCTAGGCATAAGGCAGGGGCACAAGTGCGGGCTAGGCATAAGGCAGGGGCACAAGTGCGGGCTAGGCATAAGGCAGGGGCACACGTGCGGGCTAGGCATAAGGCAGGGGCACACGTGCTGGCTAGGCATAAGGCAGGGGCACACGTGCGGGCTAGGCATAAGGCAGGGGCACAAGTGCGGGCTAGGCATAAGGCAGGGGCACAAGTGCGGGCTAGGCATAAGGCAGGGGCACAAGTGCGGGCTAGGCATAAGGCAGGGGCACAAGTGCAGGCTAGGTATAAGGCAGGGGCACAAGTGCTGGCTAGGCATAAGGCAAGGGCACAAGTGCTGGCTAGGCATAAGGCAAGGGCACAAGTGCTGGCTAGGCATAAGGCAGGGGCACAAGTGCTGGCTAGGCATAAGGCAGGGGCACAAGTGCGGGCTAGACTTTAGGCAGGGGCACAAGAGCAAACTAAGCATAAGGCAGAGGCACAAGTGCAAGCTAGGCATAAGGCAGGGGCACCTATGCAGGCTAGGCTTAAGGCAGGGGCACAAGTGATGGCTACACATAAGGCATACGGCTAACTCTTTGCACTCTTTGCATAAAGGGAGAGGCACCCTTAGGGGTGAAGAGCTAGCTTTCACCCCTCTACTCTGTACTTTGTTGTACAGTGCGGAGCCACTCCATAACTGCCATGCTCCAAGCGACCAGGCACATCTTGTCTGTCCTCCGTAAATGGGTAATGCCTTCGTCCCCAATTACAGTCGTGCATGTGCATTCAGACGGGACAAGAGCGAAGAGCGTAAAGCCTGCCCTGTGTGCATAACCAACATGAAGCTAAAGACAAAAAAACAATAATACAAGGGGCTCAAAAGTGCTGGCTAGGCATAAGGCAGGGGCACAAGTGCTGGCTAGGCATAAGGCAGGGGCACAAGTGCTGGCTAGGCTTAAGGCAGGGGCACAAGTGCTGGCTAGGCATAAGGCAGGGGCACAAGTGCTGGCTAGGCATAAGGCAGGGGCACAAGTGCTGGCTAGGCATAAGGCAGGGGCACAAGTGCTGGCTAGACATAAGGCAGGGGCACAAGTGCTGGCTAGGCATAAGGCAGGGGCACAAGTGCTGGCTAGGCATAAGGCAGGGGCACAAGTGCTGGCTAGGCATAAGGCAGGGGCACAAGTGCTGGCTAGGCATAAGGCAGGGGCACAAGTGCTGGCTAGGCATAAGGCAGGGGCACAAGTGCTGGCTAGGCATAAGGCAGGGGCACAAGTGCTGGCTAGGCATAAGGCAGGGGCACAAGTGCTGGCTAGGCATAAGGCAGGGGCACAAGTGCTGGCTAGGCATAAGGCAGGGGCACAAGTGCTGGCTAGGCATAAGGCAGGGGCACAAGTGCTGGCTAGGCATAAGGCAGGGGCACAAGTGCTGGCTAGGCATAAGGCAGGGGCACAAGTGCTGGCTAGGCATAAGGCAGGGGCACAAGTGCTGGCTAGGCATAAGGCAGGGGCACAAGTGCTGGCTAGGCATAAGGCAGGGCCACAAGTGCAGGCTAGGCATAAGGCAGGGGCACAAGTGCTGGCTAGGCATAAGGCAGGGGCACAAGTGCTGGCTAGGCATAAGGCAGGGGCACAAGTGCTGGCTAGGCATAAGGCAGGGGCTCAAGTGCTGGCAAGGCATAAGGCAGGGGCACAAGTGCTGGCTAGGCATAAGGCAGGGGCACAAGTGCTGGCTAGGCATAAGGCAGGGGCACAAGTGTGGGCTAGACTTTAGGCAGGGGCACAAGAGCAAACTAAGCATAAGGCAGAGGCACAAGTGCAAGCTAGGCATAAGGCAGGGGCACCTATGCAGGCTAGGCTTAAGGCAGGGGCACAAGTGATGGCTACACATAAGGCATACGGCTAACTCTTTGCACTCTTTGCATAAAGGGATAGGCACCCTTAGGGGTGAAGAGCTAGCTTTCACCCCTCTACTCTGTACTTTGTTGTACAGTGCGGAGCCACTCCATAACCCCCATGCTCCAAGCGACCAGGCACATCTTGTCTGTCCTCCGTAAATGGGTAATGCCTTCGTCCCCAATTACAGTCGTGCATGTGCATTCAGACGGGACAAGAGCGAAGAGCGTAAAGCCTGCCCTGTGTGCATAACCAACATGAAGCTAAAGACAAAAAAACAATAATACAAGGGGCTCAAAAGTGCTGGCTAGGCATAAGGCAGGGGCACAAGTGCTGGCTAGGCATAAGGCAGGGGCACAAGTGCTGGCTAGGCATAAGGCAGGGGCACAAGTGCTGGCTAGGCATAAGGCAGGGGCACAAGTGCTGGCTAGGCATAAGGCAGGGGCACAAGTGCTGGCTAGGCATAAGGCAGGGGCACAAGTGCGGGCTAGGCATAAGGCAGGGGCACAAGTGCGGGCTAGGCATAAGGCAGGGGCACACGTGCGGGCTAGGCATAAGGCAGGGGCACACGTGATGGCTAGGCATAAGGCAGGGGCACACGTTCTGGCTAGGCATAAGGCAGGGGCACAAGTGCGGGCTAGGCATAAGGCAGGGGCACAAGTGCGGGCTAGGCATAAGGCAGGGGCACAAGTGCAGGCTAGGTATAAGGCAGGGCACAAGTGCTGGCTAGGCATAAGGCAAGGGCACAAGTGCTGGCTAGGCATAAGGCAAGGGCACAAGTGCTGGCTAGGCATAAGGCAGGGGCACACGTGATGGCTAGGCATAAGGCAGGGGCACACGTTCTGGCTAGGCATAAGGCAGGGGCACAAGTGCGGGCTAGGCATAAGGCAGGGGCACAAGTGCGGGCTAGGCATAAGGCAGGGGCACAAGTGCAGGCTAGGTATAAGGCAGGGCACAAGTGCTGGCTAGGCATAAGGCAAGGGCACAAGTGCTGGCTAGGCATAAGGCAAGGGCACAAGTGCTGGCTAGGCATAAGGCAGGGGCACAAGTGCAGTCTAGGCATAAGGCAGGGGCACCTATGCGGGCTAGGCATAAGGCAGGGGCACCTATGCGGGCTAGGCATAAGGCAGGGGCACAAGTGCGGGCTAGGCATAAGGCAGGGGCACAAGTGCGGGCTAGGCATAAGGCAGGGGCACAAAAGCTGGCTAGGCATAAGGCAGGGGCACAAGTGCTGGCTAGGCATAAGGCAGGGGCTCAAGTGCTGGCAAGGCATAAGGCAGGGGCACAAGTGCTGGCTAGGCATAAGGCAGGGGCACAAGTGCTGGCTAGGCATAAGGCAGGGGCACAAGTGTGGGCTAGACTTTAGGCAGGGGCACAAGAGCAAACTAAGCATAAGGCAGAGGCACAAGTGCAAGCTAGGCATAAGGCAGGGGCACCTATGCAGGCTAGGCTTAAGGCAGGGGCACAAGTGATGGCTACACATAAGGCATACGGCTAACTCTTTGCACTCTTTGCATAAAGGGATAGGCACCCTTAGGGGTGAAGAGCTAGCTTTCACCCCTCTACTCTGTACTTTGTTGTACAGTGCGGAGCCACTCCATAACCCCCATGCTCCAAGCGACCAGGCACATCTTGTCTGTCCTCCGTAAATGGGTAATGCCTTCGTCCCCAATTACAGTCGTGCATGTGCATTCAGACGGGACAAGAGCGAAGAGCGTAAAGCCTGCCCTGTGTGCATAACCAACATGAAGCTAAAGACAAAAAAACAATAATACAAGGGGCTCAAAAGTGCTGGCTAGGCATAAGGCAGGGGCACAAGTGCTGGCTAGGCATAAGGCAGGGAAACAAGTGCTGGCTAGGCATAAGGCAGGGGCACAAGTGCTGGCTAGGCATAAGGCAGGGGCACAAGTGCTGGCTAGGCATAAGGCAGGGGCACAAGTGCTGGCTAGGCATAAGGCAGGGGCACAAGTGCGGGCTAGGCATAAGGCAGGGGCACAAGTGCGGGCTAGGCATAAGGCAGGGGCACACGTGCGGGCTAGGCATAAGGCAGGGGCACACGTGATGGCTAGGCATAAGGCAGGGGCACACGTTCTGGCTAGGCATAAGGCAGGGGCACAAGTGCGGGCTAGGCATAAGGCAGGGGCACAAGTGCGGGCTAGGCATAAGGCAGGGGCACAAGTGCAGGCTAGGTATAAGGCAGGGCACAAGTGCTGGCTAGGCATAAGGCAAGGGCACAAGTGCTGGCTAGGCATAAGGCAAGGGCACAAGTGCTGGCTAGGCATAAGGCAGGGGCACAAGTGCAGTCTAGGCATAAGGCAGGGGCACCTATGCGGGCTAGGCATAAGGCAGGGGCACCTATGCGGGCTAGGCATAAGGCAGGGGCACAAGTGCGGGCTAGGCATAAGGCAGGGGCACAAGTGCGGGCTAGGCATAAGGCAGGGGCACAAAAGCTGGCTAGGCATAAGGCAGGGGCACAAGTGCAGGCTAGGCATAAGGCAGGGGCACAAGTGCTGGCTAGGCATAAGGCAGGGGCACAAGTGCTGGCTAGGCTTAAGGCAGGGGCACAAGTGCTGGCTAGGCATAAGGCAGGGGCACAAGTGCTGGCTAGGCATAAGGCAGGGGCACAAGTGCTGGCTAGGCATAAGGCAGGGGCACAAGTGCGGGCTAGGCATAAGGCAGGGGCACAAGTGCGGGCTAGGCATAAGGCAGGGGCACAAGTGCGGGCTAGGCATAAGGCAGGGGCACAAGTGCGGGCTAGGCATAAGGCAGGGGCACAAGTGCGGGCTAGGCATAAGGCAGGGGCACAAGTGCGGGCTAGGCATAAGGCAGGGGCACAAGTGCGGGCTAGCCATAAGGCAGGGGCACAAGTGCGGGCTAGGCATAAGGCAGGGGCACAAGTGCGGGCTAGGCATAAGGCAGGGGCACAAGTGCGGGCTAGGCATAAGGCAGGGGCACAAGTGCGGCTAGGCATAAGGCAGGGGCCCAAGTGCGGGCTAGGCATAAGGCAGGGGCACACGTGCTGGCTAGGCATAAGGCAGGGGCACACGTGCGGGCTAGGCATAAGACAGGGGCACACGTGCGGGCTAGGCATAAGGCAGGGGCACACGTGCGGGCTAGGCATAAGGCAGGGGCACAAGTGCGGGCTAGGCATAAGGCAGGGGCACAAGTGCGGGCTAGGCATAAGGCAGGGGCACAAGTGCGGGCTAGGCATAAGGCAGGGGCACAAGTGCTGGCTAGGCATAAGGCAGGGGCACAAGTGCTGGCTAGGCATAAGGCAGGGGCACAAGTGCTGGCTAGGCATAAGGCAGGGGCACAAGTGCTGGCTAGGCATAATGCAGGGGCACAAGTGCTGGCTAGGCATAAGGCAGGGGCACAAGTGCTGGCTAGGCATAAGGCAGGGGCACAAGTGCTGGCTAGGCATAAGGCAGGGGCACAAGTGCTGGCTAGTCATAAGGCAGGGGCACAAGTGCTGGCTAGTCATAAGGCAGGGGCACAAGTGCTGGCTAGGCATAAGGCAGGGGCACAAGTGCTGGCTAGGCATAAGGCAGGGGCACAAGTGCTGGCTAGGCATAAGGCAGGGGCACAAGTGCTGGCTAGGCATAAGGCAGGGGCACAAGTGCTGGCTAGGCATAAGGCAGGGGCACAAGTGCTGGCTAGGCATAAGGCAGGGGCACAAGTGCTGGCTAGGCATAAGGCAGGGGCACAAGTGCTGGCTAGGCATAAGGCAGGGGCACAAGTGCTGGCTAGGCATAAGGCAGGGGCACAAGTGCTGGCTAGGCATAAGGCAGGGGCACAAGTGCTGGCTAGGCATAAGGCAGGGGCACAAGTGCTGGCTAGGCATAAGGCAGGGGCACAAGTGCTGGCTAGGCATAAGGCAGGGGCACAAGTGCTGGCTAGGCATAAGGCAGGGGCACAAGTGCTGGCTAGGCATAAGGCAGGGGCACAAGTGCTGGCTAGGCATAAGGCAGGGGCACAAGTGCTGGCTAGGCATAAGGCAGGGGCACAAGTGCTGGCTAGGCATAAGGCAGGGGCACAAGTGCTGGCTAGGCATAAGGCAGGGGCACAAGTGCTGGCTAGGCATAAGGCAGGGGCACAAGTGCTGGCTAGGCATAAGGCAGGGGCACAAGTGCTGGCTAGGCATAAGACAGGGGCACAAGTGCTGGCTAGGCATAAGGCAGGGGCACAAGTGCTGGCTAGGCATAAGGCAGGGGCACAAGTGCTGGCTAGGCATAAGGCAGGGGCACAAAAGCTGGCTAGGCATAAGGCAGGGGCACAAGTGCAGGCTAGGCATAAGGCAGGGGCACAAGTGCTGGCTAGGCATAAGGCAGGGGCACAAGTGCTGGCTAGGCTTAAGGCAGGGGCACAAGTGCTGGCTAGGCTTAAGGCAGGGGCACAAGTGCTGGCTAGGCATAAGGCAGGGGCACAAGTGCAGTCTAGGCATAAGGCAGGGGCACAAGTGCAGTCTAGGCATAAGGCAGGGGCACAAGTGCAGTCTAGGCATAAGGCAGGGGCACAAGTGCAGTCTAGGCATAAGGCAGGGGCACAAGTGCAGTCTAGGCATAAGGCAGGGGCACAAGTGCAGTCTAGGCATAAGGCAGGGGCACCTATGTGGGCTAGGCATAAGGCAGGGGCACCTATGCGGGCTAGGCATAAGGCAGGGGCACAAGTGCGGGCTAGGCATAAGGCAGGGGCACAAAAGCTGGCTAGGCATAAGGCAGGGGCACAAGTGCAGGCTAGGCATAAGGCAGGGGCACAAGTGCTGGCTAGGCATAAGGCAGGGGCACAAGTGCTGGCTAGGCTTAAGGCAGGGGCACAAGTGCTGGCTAGGCTTAAGGCAGGGGCACAAGTGCTGGCTAGGCATAAGGCAGGGGCACAAGTGCAGTCTAGGCATAAGGCAGGGGCACAAGTGCAGTCTAGGCATAAGGCAGGGGCACAAGTGCAGTCTAGGCATAAGGCAGGGGCACAAGTGCAGTCTAGGCATAAGGCAGGGGCACAAGTGCAGTCTAGGCATAAGGCAGGGGCACAAGTGCAGTCTAGGCATAAGGCAGGGGCACCTATGCGGGCTAGGCATAAGGCAGGGGCACCTATGCGGGCTAGGCATAAGGCAGGGGCACCTATGCGGGCTAGGCATAAGGCAGGGGCACCTATGCGGGCTAGGCATAAGGCAGGGGCACAAGTGCGGGCTAGGCATAAGGCAGGGGCACAAGTGCGGGCTAGGCATAAGGCAGGGGCACAAGTGCGGGCTAGGCATAAGGCAGGGGCACAAGTGCGGGCTAGGCATAAGGCAGGGGCACAAGTGCGGGCTAGGCATAAGGCAGGGGCACAAGTGCTGGCTAGACTTAAGGCAGGGGCACACGTTCTGGCTAGGCGTAAGGCAGGGGCACACGTTCTGGCTAGGCATAAGGCAGGGGCACACGTGCTGGCTAGGCATAAGGCAGGGGCACAAGTGCTGGCTAGGCATAAGGCAGGGGCACAAGTGCTGGCTAGGCATAAGGCAGGGGCACAAGTGCTGGCTAGGCATAAGGCAGGGGCACAAGTGCTGGCTAGGCATAAGGCAGGGGCACAAGTGCTGGCTAGGCATAAGGCAGGGGCACAAGTGCAGGCTAGGCATAAGGCAGGGGCACAAGTGCGGGCTAGGCATAAGGCAGGGGCACAAGTGCGGGCTAGGCATAAGGCAGGGGCACAAGTGCGGGCTAGGCATAAGGCAGGGGCACAAGTGCGGGCTAGGCATAAGGCAGGGGCACAAGTGCGGGCTAGGCATAAGGCAGGGGCACAAGTGCGGGCTAGGCATAAGGCAGGGGCACAAGTGCGGGCTAGGCATAAGGCAGGGGCACAAGTGCTGGCTAGGCATAAGGCAGGGCACAAGTGCTGGCTAGGCATAAGGCAGGGGCACAAGTGCTTGCTAGGCATAAGGCAGGGGCACAAGTGCTTGCTAGGCATAAGGCAGGGGCACAAAAGCTGGCTAGGCATAAGGCAGGGGCACAAGTGCAGGCTAGGCATAAGGCAGGGGCACAAGTGCTTGCTAGGCATAAGGCAGGGGCACAAAAGCTGGCTAGGCATAAGGCAGGGGCACACGTTCTGGCTAGGCATAAGGCAGGGGCACACGTGCTGGCTAGGCATAAGGCAGGGGCACACGTGCTGGCTAGGCATAAGGCAGGGGCACAAGTGCGGGCTAGGCATAAGGCAGGGGCACAAGTGCGGGCTAGGCATAAGGCAGGGGCACAAGTGCGGGCTAGGCATAAGGCAGGGGCACAAGTGCGGGCTAGTCATAAGGCAGGGGCACAAGTGCGGGCTAGGCATAAGGCAGGGGCACAAGTGCTGGCTAGACTTAAGGCAGGGGCACACGTTCTGGCTAGGCATAAGGCAGGGGCACACGTTCTGGCTAGGCATAAGGCAGGGGCACACGTGCTGGCTAGGCATAAGGCAGGGGCACAAGTGCTGGCTAGGCATAAGGCAGGGGCACAAGTGCTGGCTAGACTTAAGGCAGGGGCACAAGTGCTGGCTAGGCATAAGGCAGGGGCACAAGTGCTGGCTAGGCATAAGGCAGGGGCACAAGTGCTGGCTAGGCATAAGGCAGGGGCACAAGTGCTGGCTAGGCATAAGGCAGGGGCACAAGTGCTGGCTAGACATAAGGCAGGGGCACAAGTGCTGGCTAGGCATAAGGCAGGGGCACAAGTGCAGGCTAGGCATAAGGCAGGGGCACAAGTGCAGGCTAGGCCATAAGGCAGGGGCACAAGTGCAGGCTAGGCATAAGGCAGGGGCACAAGTGCAGGCTAGGCATAAGGCAGGGGCACAAGTGCAGGCTAGGCATAAGGCAGGGGCACAAGTGCAGGCTAGGCCATAAGGCAGGGGCACAAGTGCAGGCTAGGCATAAGGCAGGGGCACAAGTGCAGGCTAGGCATAAGGCAGGGGCACAAGTGCAGGCTAGGCATAAGGCAGGGGCACAAGTGCAGGCTAGGCATAAGGCAGGGTCACAAGTGCAGCTAGGCATAAGGCAGGGGCACACGTGCTGGCTAGGCATAAGGCAGGGGCACACGTGCGGGCTAGGCATAAGGCAGGGGCACACGTGCGGGCTAGGCATAAGGCAGGGGCACACGTGCGGGCTAGGCATAAGGCAGGGGCACAAGTGCGGGCTAGGCATAAGGCAGGGGCACAAGTGCGGGCTAGGCATAAGGCAGGGGCACAAGTGCGGGCTAGGCATAAGGCAGGGGCACAAGTGCGGGCTAGGCATAAGGCAGGGGCACAAGTGCGGGCTAGGCATAAGGCAGGGGCACAAGTGCGGGCTAGGCATAAGGCAGGGGCACAAGTGCGGGCTAGGCATAAGGCAGGGGCACAAGTGCGGGCTAGGCATAAGGCAGGGGCACAAGTGCGGGCAAGGCATAAGGCAGGGGCACAAGTGCGGGCAAGGCATAAGGCAGGGGCACAAGTGCGGGCAAGGCATAAGGCAGGGGCACAAGTGCGGGCTAGGCATAAGGCAGGGGCACAAGTGCGGGCTAGGCATAAGGCAGGGGCACAAGTGCGGGCTAGGCATAAGGCAGGGGCACAAGTGCGGGCTAGGCATAAGGCAGGGGCACAAGTGCGGGCTAGGCATAAGGCAGGGGCACAAGTGCAGGCTAGGCATAAGGCAGGGGCACAAGTGCAGGCTAGGCATAAGGCAGGGGCACAAGTGCAGGCTAGGCATAAGGCAGGGGCACAAGTGCAGCTAGGCATAAGGCAGGGGCACAAGTGCAGGCTAGGCATAAGGCAGGGGCCCAAGTGCGGGCTAGGCATAAGGCAGGGGCACACGTGCTGGCTAGGCATAAGGCAGGGGCACACGTGCGGGCTAGGCATAAGGCAGGGGCACACGTGCTGGCTAGGCATAAGGCAGGGGCACACGTGCGGGCTAGGCATAAGGCAGGGGCACACGTGCTGGCTAGGCATAAGGCAGGGGCACAAGTGCTAACTAGGCATAAGGCAGGGGCACAAGTGCTGGCTAGGCTTAAGGCAGGGGCACAAGTGCTGGCTAGACATAAGGCAGGGGCACAAGTGCTGGCTAGGCATAAGGCAGGGGCACAAGTGCTGGCTAGGCATAAGGCAGGGGCACAAGTGCTGGCTAGACATAAGGCAGGGGCACAAGTGCTGGCTAGGCATAAGGCAGGGGCACAAGTGCTGGCTAGGCATAAGGCAGGGGCATAAGGCAGGGGCACAAGTGCAGGCTAGGCATAAGGCAGGGGCACAAGTGCAGGCTAGGCATAAGGCAGGGGCACAAGTGCTGGCTAGGCATAAGGAAGGGGCACAAGTGCGGGCTAGGCATAAGGCAGGGGCACAAGTGCAGGCTAGGCATAAGGCAGGGGCATAAGGCAGGGGCACAAGTGCAGGCTAGGCATAAGGCAGGGGCACAAGTGCTGGCTAGGCATAAGGAAGGGGCACAAGTGCGGGCTAGGCATAAGGCAGGGGCACAAGTGCGGGCTAGGCATAAGGCAGGGGCACAAGTGCGGGCTAGGCATAAGGCAGGGGCACAAGTGCGGGCTAGGCATAAGGCAGGGGCACAAGTGCGGGCTAGGCATAAGGCAGGGGCACACGTGCGGGCTAGGCATAAGGCAGGGGCACACGTGCGGGCTAGGCATAAGGCAGGGGCACACGTGCGGGCTAGGCATAAGGCAGGGGCACACGTGCGGGCTAGGCATAAGGCAGGGGCACACGTGCTGGCTAGGCATAAGGCAGGGGCACACGTGCTGGCTAGGCATAAGGCAGGGGCACACGTGCTGGCTAGGCATAAGGCAGGGGCACACGTGCTGGCTAGGCATAAGGCAGGGGCACAAGTGCTGACTAGACATAAGGCAGGGGCACAAGTGCTGGCTAGGCATAAGGCAGGGCACAAGTGCTGGCTAGGCATAAGGCAGGGGCACAAGTGCTGGCTAGGCATAAGGCAGGGGCACAAGTGCTGGCTAGGCATAAGGCAGGGGCACAAGTGCTGGCTAGGCATAAGGCAGGGCACAAGTGCTGGCTAGGCATAAGGCAGGGGCACAAGTGCTGGCTAGGCATAAGGCAGGGGCACAAGTGCTGGCTAGACTTAAGGCAGGGGCACAAGTGCTGGCTAGACTTAAGGCAGGGGCACAAGTGCTGGCTAGGCATAAGGCAGGGGCACAAGTGCGGGCTAGCCATAAGGCAGGGGCACAAGTGCAGGCTAGGCATAAGGCAGGGGCACAAGTGCAGGCTAGGCATAAGGCAGGGGCACAAGTGCAGGCTAGGCATAAGGCAGGGGCACAAGTGCAAACTAAGCATAAGGCAGAGGCACAAGTGCAGCTAGGCATAAGGCAGGGGCACAAGTGCAGGCTAGGCATAAGGCAGGGGCACAAGTGCGGGCTAGGCATAAGGCAGGGGCACAAGTGCGGGCTAGGCATAAGGCAGGGGCACAAGTGCGGGCTAGGCATAAGGCAGGGGCACAAGTGAGGGCTAGGCATAAGGCAGGGGCACAAGTGCGGGCTAGGCATAAGGCAGGGGCACAAGTGCGGGCTAGGCATAAGGCAGGGGCACAAGTGCGGGCTAGGCATAAGGCAGGGGCACAAGTGCGGGCTAGGCATAAGGCAGGGGCACAAGTGCGGGCTAGGCATAAGGCAGGGGCACAAGTGCGGGCTAGGCATAAGGCAGGGGCACAAGTGCGGGCTAGGCATAAGGCAGGGGCACAAGTGCGGGCTAGGCATAAGGCAAGGGCACAAGTGCGGCCTAGGCATAAGGCAGGGGCACAAGTGCGGGCTAGGCATAAGGCAGGGGCACAAGTGCGGGCTAGGCATAAGGCAGGGGCACAAGTGCGGGCTAGGCATAAGGCAGGGGCACAAGTGCGGGCTACACAAGTGCTGGCTAGGCATAAGGCAGGGGCACAAGTGCTGGCTAGGCATAAGGCAGGGGCACAAGTGCTGGCTAGGCATAAGGCAGGGGCACAAGTGCTGGCTAGGCATAAGGCAGGGGCACAAGTGCTGGCTAGGCATAAGGCAGGGGCACAAGTGCTGGCTAGGCATAAGGCAGGGGCACAAGTGCTGGCTAGGCATAAGGCAGGGGCACAAGTGCTGGCTAGGCATAAGGCAGGGGCACAAGTGCTGGCTAGGCATAAGGCAGGGGCACAAGTGCTGGCTAGGCATAAGGCAGGGGCACAAGTGCTGGCTAGGCATAAGGCAGGGGCACAAGTGCTGGCTAGGCATAAGGCAGGGGCACAAGTGCTGGCTAGGCATAAGGCAGGGGCACAAGTGCTGGCTAGGCATAAGGCAGGGGCACAAGTGCTGGCTAGGCATAAGGCAGGGGCACAAGTGCTGGCTAGGCATAAGGCAGGGGCACAAGTGCTGGCTAGGCATAAGGCAGGGGCACAAGTGCTGGCTAGGCATAAGGCAGGGGCACAAGTGCTGGCTAGGCATAAGGCAGGGGCACAAGTGCTGGCTAGGCATAAGGCAGGGGCACAAGTGCTGGCTAGGCATAAGGCAGGGGCACAAGTGCTGGCTAGGCATAAGGCAGGGGCACAAGTGCTGGCTAGGCATAAGGCAGGGGCACAAGTGCTGGCTAGGCATAAGGCAGGGGCACAAGTGCTGGCTAGGCATAAGGCAGGGGCACAAGTGCTGGCTAGGCATAAGGCAGGGGCACAAGTGCTGGCTAGGCATAAGGCAGGGGCACAAGTGCGGGCTAGGCATAAGGCAGGGGCACAAGTGCGGGCTAGGCATAAGGCAGGGGCACAAGTGCTGGCTAGGCATAAGGCAGGGGCACAAGTGCGGGCTAGGCATAAGGCAGGGGCACAAGTGCGGGCTAGGCATAAGTCAGGGGCACAAGTGCGGGCTAGGCATAAGTCAGGGGCACAAGTGCGGGCTAGGCATAAGGCAGGGGCACAAGTGCGGGCTAGGCATAAGGCAGGGGCACAAGTGCGGGCTAGGCATAAGGCAGGGGCACAATTGCGGGCTAGGCATAAGGCAGGGGCACAAGTGCGGGCTAGGCATAAGGCAGGGGCACAAGTGCGGGCTAGGCATAAGGCAGGGGCACAAGTGCGGGCTAGGCATAAGGCAGGGGCACAAGTGCGGGCTAGGCATAAGGCAGGGGCACAAGTGCGGGCTAGGCATAAGGCAGGGGAACAAGTGCGGGCTAGGCATAAGGCAGGGGCACAAGTGCAGGCTAGGTATAAGGCAGGGGCACAAGTGCTGGCTAGGCATAAGGCAAGGGCACAAGTGCTGGCTAGGCATAAGGCAGGGGCACAAGTGCGGGCTAGACTTTAGGCAGGGGCACAAGAGCAAACTAAGCATAAGGCAGAGGCACAAGTGCAAGCTAGGCATAAGGCAGGGGCACCTATGCAGGCTAGGCTTAAGGCAGGGGCACAAGTGATGGCTACACATAAGGCATACGGCTAACTCTTTGCACTCTTTGCATAAAGGGATAGGCACCCTTAGGGGTGAAGAGCTAGCTTTCACCCCTCTACTCTGTACTTTGTTGTACAGTGCGGAGCCACTCCATAACCCCCATGCTCCAAGCGACCAGGCACATCTTGTCTGTCCTCCGTAAATAGGTAATGCCTTCGTCCCCAATTACAGTCGTGCATGTGCATTCAGACGGGACAAGAGCGAAGAGCGTAAAGCCTGCCCTGTGTGCATAACCAACATGAAGCTAAAGACAAAAAAACAATACAAGGGGCTCAAAAGTGCTGGCTAGGCATAAGGCAGGGGCTCAAAAGTGCTGGCTAGACATAAGGCAGGGGCACAAGTGCTGGCTAGGCATAAGGCAGGGGCACAAGTGCTGGCTAGGCATAAGGCAGGGGCACAAGTGCTGGCTAGGCATAAGGCAGGGGCACAAGTGCTGGCTAGGCATAAGGCAGGGGCACAAGTGCTGGCTAGGCATAAGGCAGGGGCACAAGTGCTGGCTAGGCATAAGGCAGGGGCACAAGTGCTGGCTAGGCATAAGGCAGGGGCACAAGTGCTGGCTAGGCATAAGGCAGGGGCACAAGTGCTGGCTAGGCATAAGGCAGGGGCACAAGTGCTGGCTAGGCATAAGGCAGGGGCACAAGTGCTGGCTAGGCATAAGGCAGGGGCACAAGTGCTGGCTAGGCATAAGGCAGGGGCACAAGTGCTGGCTAGGCATAAGGCAGGGGCACAAGTGCTAACTAGGCATAAGGCAGGGGCACAAGTGCTGGCTAGGCATAAGGCAGGGGCACCTATGTGGGCTAGGCATAAGGCAGAGGCACCTATGCGGCTAGGCATAAGGCAGGGGCACAAGTGCGGGCTAGGCATAAGGCAGGGGCACAAGTGCGGGCTAGGCATAAGGCAGGGGCACAAGTGCGGGCTAGGCATAAGGCAGGGGCACAAGTGCGGGCTAGGCATAAGGCAGGGGCACAAGTGCGGGCTAGGCATAAGGCAGGGGCACAAGTGAGGGCTAGGCATAAGGCAGGGGCACAAGTGCAGGCTAGGCATAAGGCAGGGGCACAAGTGCTGGCTAGACTTAAGGCAGGGGCACACGTTCTGGCTAGGCATAAGGCAGGGGCACACGTGCTGGCTAGGCATAAGGCAGGGGCACAAGTGCTGGCTAGGCATAAGGCAGGGGCACAAGTGTTGGCTAGACTTAAGGCAGGGGCACAAGTGCTGGCTAGGCATAAGGCAGGGGCACAAGTGCTGGCTAGTCACAAGGCAGGGGCACAAGTGCGGGCTAGGCATAAGGCAGGGGCACAAGTGCGGGCTAGGCATAAGGCAGGGGCACAAGTGCGGGCTAGGCATAAGGCAGGGGCAAACGTGCGGGCTAGGCATAAGGCAGGGGCACAAGTGCGGGCTAGGCATAAGGCAGGGGCACAAGTGCGGGCTAGGCATAAGGCAGGGGCACAAGTGCGGGCTAGGCATAAGGCAGGGGCACAAGTGCGGGCTAGGCATAAGGCAGGGGCACAAGTGAGGGCTAGGCATAAGGCAGGGGCACAAGTGAGGGCTAGGCATAAGGCAGGGGCACAAGTGCGGGCTAGGCATAAGGCAGGGGCACAAGTGCGGGCTAGGCATAAGGCAGGGGCACAAGTGCGGGCTAGGCATAAGGCAGGGGCACAAGTGCGGGCTAGGCATAAGGCAGGGGCACAAGTGCGGGCTAGGCATAAGGCAGGGGCACAAGTGCGGGCTAGGCATAAGGCAGGGGCACAAGTGCGGGCTAGGCATAAGGCAGGGGCACAAGTGCGGGCTAGGCATAAGGCAGGGGCACAAGTGCGGGCTAGGCATAAGGCAGGGGCACCTATGTGGGCTAGGCATAAGGCAGAGGCACCTATGCGGCTAGGCATAAGGCAGGGGCACAAGTGCGGGCTAGGCATAAGGCAGGGGCACAAGTGCGGGCTAGGCATAAGGCAGGGGCACAAGTGCGGGCTAGGCATAAGGCAGGGGCACAAGTGCGGGCTAGGCATAAGGCAGGGGCACAAGTGCGGGCTAGGCATAAGGCAGGGGCACAAGTGAGGGCTAGGCATAAGGCAGGGGCACAAGTGCAGGCTAGGCATAAGGCAGGGGCACAAGTGCTGGCTAGACTTAAGGCAGGGGCACACGTTCTGGCTAGGCATAAGGCAGGGGCACACGTGCTGGCTAGGCATAAGGCAGGGGCACAAGTGCTGGCTAGGCATAAGGCAGGGGCACAAGTGTTGGCTAGACTTAAGGCAGGGGCACAAGTGCTGGCTAGGCATAAGGCAGGGGCACAAGTGCTGGCTAGTCACAAGGCAGGGGCACAAGTGCGGGCTAGGCATAAGGCAGGGGCACAAGTGCGGGCTAGGCATAAGGCAGGGGCACAAGTGCGGGCTAGGCATAAGGCAGGGGCAAACGTGCGGGCTAGGCATAAGGCAGGGGCACAAGTGCGGGCTAGGCATAAGGCAGGGGCACAAGTGCGGGCTAGGCATAAGGCAGGGGCACAAGTGCGGGCTAGGCATAAGGCAGGGGCACAAGTGCGGGCTAGGCATAAGGCAGGGGCACAAGTGAGGGCTAGGCATAAGGCAGGGGCACAAGTGAGGGCTAGGCATAAGGCAGGGGCACAAGTGCGGGCTAGGCATAAGGCAGGGGCACAAGTGCGGGCTAGGCATAAGGCAGGGGCACAAGTGCGGGCTAGGCATAAGGCAGGGGCACAAGTGCGGGCTAGGCATAAGGCAGGGGCACAAGTGCGGGCTAGGCATAAGGCAGGGGCACAAGTGCGGGCTAGGCATAAGGCAGGGGCACAAGTGCGGGCTAGGCATAAGGCAGGGGCACAAGTGCGGGTTAGGCAGAAGGCAGGGGCACAAGTGCGGGCTAGGCATAAGGCAGGGGCACAAGTACGGGCTAGGCATAAGGCAGGGGCACACGTGCGGGCTAGGCATAAGGCAGGGGCACACGTGCGGGCTAGGCATAAGGCAGGGGCACACGTGCGGGCTAGGCATAAGGCAGGGGTACACGTGCGGGCTAGGCATAAGGCAGGGGCACACGTGCGGGCTAGGCATAAGGCAGGGGCACACGTGCGGGCTAGGCATAAGGCAGGGGCACACGTGCTGGCTAGGCATAAGGCAGGGGCACACGTGCGGGCTAGGCATAAGGCAGGGGCACACGTGCGGGCTAGGCATAAGGCAGGGGCACAAGTGCGGGCTAGGCATAAGGCAGGGGCACAAGTGCGGGCAAGGCATAAGGCAGGGGCACAAGTGCGGGCTAGGCATAAGGCAGGGGCACAAGTGCGGGCTAGGCATAAGGCAGGGGCACAAGTGCGGGCTAGGCATGAGGCAGGGGCACAAGTGCGGGATAGGCATGAGGCAGGGGCACAAGTGCGGGCTAGGCATGAGGCAGGGGCACAAGTGCGGGCAAGGCATGAGGCAGGGGCACAAGTGCGGGCTAGGCATAAGGCAGGGGCACAAGTGCGAGCTAGGCATAAGGCAGGGGCACAAGTGCGGGCTAGGCATAAGGCAGGGGCACAAGTGCGGGCTAGGCATAAGGCAGGGGCACAAGTGCGGGCTAGGCATAAGGCAGGGGCACAAGTGCGGGCTAGGCATAAGGCAGGGGCACAAGTGCGGGCTAGGCATAAGGCAGGGCCACAAGTGCGGGCTAGGCATAAGGCAGGGGCACAAGTGCGGCTAGGCATAAGGCAGGGGCACACGTGCTGGCTAGGCATAAGGCAGGGGCACACGTGCGGGCTAGGCATAAGGCAGGGGCACACGTGCGGGCTAGGCATAAGGCAGGGGCAAACGTGCGGGCTAGGCATAAGGCAGGGGCACAAGTGCGGGCTAGGCATAAGGCAGGGGCACAAGTGCGGGCTAGGCATAAGGCAGGGGCACAAGTGCGGGCTAGGCATAAGGCAGGGGCACAAGTGAGGGCTAGGCATAAGGCAGGGGCACGAGTGCGGGCTAGGCATAAGGCAGGGGCACAAGTGCGGGCTAGGCATAAGGCAGGGGCACAAGTGCTGGCTAGGCATAAGGCAGGGGCACAAGTGCTGGCTAGGCATAAGGCAGGGGCACAAGTGCTGGCTAGGCATAAGGCAGGGCCACAAGTGCAGGCTAGGCATTAGGCAGGGCCACAAGTGCAGGCTAGGCATAAGGCAGGGCCACAAGTGCAGGCTAGGCATAAGGCAGGGGCACAAGTGCTGGCTAGGCATAAGGCAGGGGCACAAGTGCTGGCTAGGCATAAGGCAGGGGCTCAAGTGCTGGCTAGGCATAAGGCAGGGGCACAAGTGCTGGCTAGGCATAAGGCAGGGGCACAAGTGCTGGCTAGGCATAAGGCAGGGGCACAAGTGCTGGCTAGGCATAAGGCAGGGGCACAAGTGCTGGCTAGGCATAAGGCAGGGGCTTAAGTGCTGGCTAGGCATAAGGCAGGGGCACAAGTGCTGGCTAGGCATAAGGCAGGGGCACCTATGCAGGCTAGGCTTAAGGCAGGGGCACAAGTGATGGCTACACATAAGGCATACGGCTAACTCTTTGCACTCTTTGAATAAAGGGATAGGCACCCTTAGGGGTGAAGAGCTAGCTTTCACCCCTCTACTCTGTACTATGTTGTACAGTGCGGAGCCACTCCATAACCCCCATGCTCCAAGCGACCAGGCACATCTTGTCTGTCCTCCGTAAATGGGTAATGCCTTCGTCCCCAATTACAGTCGTGCATGTGCATACAGACGGGACAAGAGCTTAGAGCGTAAAGCCTGCCCTGTGTGCATAACCAACATGAATCTAAAGACAAAAAAACAATAATGCAAGGGGCTCAAAAGTGCTGGCTAGGCATAAGGCAGGGGCACAAGTGCTGGCTAGACATAAGGCAGGGGCACAAGTGCTTGCTAGGCATAAGGCAGGGGCACAAAAGCTGGCTAGGCATAAGGCAGGGGCACACGTTCTGGCTAGGCATAAGGCAGGGGCACACGTGCTGGCTAGGCATAAGGCAGGGGCACACGTGCTGGCTAGGCATAAGGCAGGGGCACAAGTGCGGGCTAGGCATAAGGCAGGGGCACAAGTGCGGGCTAGGCATAAGGCAGGGGCACAAGTGCGGGCTAGGCATAAGGCAGGGGCACAAGTGCGGGCTAGTCATAAGGCAGGGGCACAAGTGCGGGCTAGGCATAAGGCAGGGGCACAAGTGCTGGCTAGACTTAAGGCAGGGGCACACGTTCTGGCTAGGCATAAGGCAGGGGCACACGTTCTGGCTAGGCATAAGGCAGGGGCACACGTGCTGGCTAGGCATAAGGCAGGGGCACAAGTGCTGGCTAGGCATAAGGCAGGGGCACAAGTGCTGGCTAGACTTAAGGCAGGGGCACAAGTGCTGGCTAGGCATAAGGCAGGGGCACAAGTGCTGGCTAGGCATAAGGCAGGGGCACAAGTGCTGGCTAGGCATAAGGCAGGGGCACAAGTGCTGGCTAGGCATAAGGCAGGGGCACAAGTGCTGGCTAGACATAAGGCAGGGGCACAAGTGCTGGCTAGGCATAAGGCAGGGGCACAAGTGCAGGCTAGGCATAAGGCAGGGGCACAAGTGCAGGCTAGGCCATAAGGCAGGGGCACAAGTGCAGGCTAGGCATAAGGCAGGGGCACAAGTGCAGGCTAGGCATAAGGCAGGGGCACAAGTGCAGGCTAGGCATAAGGCAGGGGCACAAGTGCAGGCTAGGCCATAAGGCAGGGGCACAAGTGCAGGCTAGGCATAAGGCAGGGGCACAAGTGCAGGCTAGGCATAAGGCAGGGGCACAAGTGCAGGCTAGGCATAAGGCAGGGGCACAAGTGCAGGCTAGGCATAAGGCAGGGGCACAAGTGCAGCTAGGCATAAGGCAGGGGCACACGTGCTGGCTAGGCATAAGGCAGGGGCACACGTGCGGGCTAGGCATAAGGCAGGGGCACACGTGCGGGCTAGGCATAAGGCAGGGGCACACGTGCGGGCTAGGCATAAGGCAGGGGCACAAGTGCGGGCTAGGCATAAGGCAGGGGCACAAGTGCGGGCTAGGCATAAGGCAGGGGCACAAGTGCGGGCTAGGCATAAGGCAGGGGCACAAGTGCGGGCTAGGCATAAGGCAGGGGCACAAGTGCGGGCTAGGCATAAGGCAGGGGCACAAGTGCGGGCTAGGCATAAGGCAGGGGCACAAGTGCGGGCTAGGCATAAGGCAGGGGCACAAGTGCGGGCTAGGCATAAGGCAGGGGCACAAGTGCGGGCAAGGCATAAGGCAGGGGCACAAGTGCGGGCAAGGCATAAGGCAGGGGCACAAGTGCGGGCAAGGCATAAGGCAGGGGCACAAGTGCGGGCTAGGCATAAGGCAGGGGCACAAGTGCGGGCTAGGCATAAGGCAGGGGCACAAGTGCGGGCTAGGCATAAGGCAGGGGCACAAGTGCGGGCTAGGCATAAGGCAGGGGCACAAGTGCAGGCTAGGCATAAGGCAGGGGCACAAGTGCAGGCTAGGCATAAGGCAGGGGCACAAGTGCAGGCTAGGCATAAGGCAGGGGCACAAGTGCAGCTAGGCATAAGGCAGGGGCACAAGTGCAGGCTAGGCATAAGGCAGGGGCCCAAGTGCGGGCTAGGCATAAGGCAGGGGCACACGTGCTGGCTAGGCATAAGGCAGGGGCACACGTGCGGGCTAGGCATAAGGCAGGGGCACACGTGCTGGCTAGGCATAAGGCAGGGGCACACGTGCGGGCTAGGCATAAGGCAGGGGCACACGTGCTGGCTAGGCATAAGGCAGGGGCACAAGTGCTAACTAGGCATAAGGCAGGGGCACAAGTGCTGGCTAGGCTTAAGGCAGGGGCACAAGTGCTGGCTAGACATAAGGCAGGGGCACAAGTGCTGGCTAGGCATAAGGCAGGGGCACAAGTGCTGGCTAGGCATAAGGCAGGGGCACAAGTGCTGGCTAGACATAAGGCAGGGGCACAAGTGCTGGCTAGGCATAAGGCAGGGGCACAAGTGCTGGCTAGGCATAAGGCAGGGGCATAAGGCAGGGGCACAAGTGCAGGCTAGGCATAAGGCAGGGGCACAAGTGCAGGCTAGGCATAAGGCAGGGGCACAAGTGCTGGCTAGGCATAAGGAAGGGGCACAAGTGCGGGCTAGGCATAAGGCAGGGGCACAAGTGCAGGCTAGGCATAAGGCAGGGGCATAAGGCAGGGGCACAAGTGCAGGCTAGGCATAAGGCAGGGGCACAAGTGCTGGCTAGGCATAAGGAAGGGGCACAAGTGCGGGCTAGGCATAAGGCAGGGGCACAAGTGCGGGCTAGGCATAAGGCAGGGGCACAAGTGCGGGCTAGGCATAAGGCAGGGGCACAAGTGCGGGCTAGGCATAAGGCAGGGGCACAAGTGCGGGCTAGGCATAAGGCAGGGGCACACGTGCGGGCTAGGCATAAGGCAGGGGCACACGTGCGGGCTAGGCATAAGGCAGGGGCACACGTGCGGGCTAGGCATAAGGCAGGGGCACACGTGCGGGCTAGGCATAAGGCAGGGGCACACGTGCTGGCTAGGCATAAGGCAGGGGCACACGTGCTGGCTAGGCATAAGGCAGGGGCACACGTGCTGGCTAGGCATAAGGCAGGGGCACACGTGCTAGCTAGGCATAAGGCAGGGGCACACGTGCTGGCTAGGCATAAGGCAGGGGCACAAGTGCAGGCTAGGCCATAAGGCAGGGGCACAAGTGCGGGCTAGGCATAAGGCAGGGGCACAAGTGCTGACTAGACATAAGGCAGGGGCACAAGTGCTGGCTAGGCATAAGGCAGGGGCACAAGTGCTGGCTAGGCATAAGGCAGGGGCACAAGTGCTGGCTAGGCATAAGGCAGGGGCACAAGTGCTGGCTAGGCATAAGGCAGGGGCACAAGTGCTGGCTAGGCATAAGGCAGGGCACAAGTGCTGGCTAGGCATAAGGCAGGGGCACAAGTGCTGGCTAGGCATAAGGCAGGGGCACAAGTGCTGGCTAGACTTAAGGCAGGGGCACAAGTGCTGGCTAGACTTAAGGCAGGGGCACAAGTGCTGGCTAGGCATAAGGCAGGGGCACAAGTGCGGGCTAGCCATAAGGCAGGGGCACAAGTGCAGGCTAGGCATAAGGCAGGGGCACAAGTGCAGGCTAGGCATAAGGCAGGGGCACAAGTGCAGGCTAGGCATAAGGCAGGGGCACAAGTGCAAACTAAGCATAAGGCAGAGGCACAAGTGCAGCTAGGCATAAGGCAGGGGCACAAGTGCAGGCTAGGCATAAGGCAGGGGCACAAGTGCGGGCTAGGCATAAGGCAGGGGCACAAGTGCGGGCTAGGCATAAGGCAGGGGCACAAGTGCGGGCTAGGCATAAGGCAGGGGCACAAGTGAGGGCTAGGCATAAGGCAGGGGCACAAGTGCGGGCTAGGCATAAGGCAGGGGCACAAGTGCGGGCTAGGCATAAGGCAGGGGCACAAGTGCGGGCTAGGCATAAGGCAGGGGCACAAGTGCGGGCTAGGCATAAGGCAGGGGCACAAGTGCGGGCTAGGCATAAGGCAGGGGCACAAGTGCGGGCTAGGCATAAGGCAGGGGCACAAGTGCGGGCTAGGCATAAGGCAGGGGCACAAGTGCGGGCTAGGCATAAGGCAGGGGCACAAGTGCGGGCTAGGCATAAGGCAAGGGCACAAGTGCGGCCTAGGCATAAGGCAGGGGCACAAGTGCGGGCTAGGCATAAGGCAGGGGCACAAGTGCGGGCTAGGCATAAGGCAGGGGCACAAGTGCGGGCTAGGCATAAGGCAGGGGCACAAGTGCGGGCTACACAAGTGCTGGCTAGGCATAAGGCAGGGGCACAAGTGCTGGCTAGGCATAAGGCAGGGGCACAAGTGCTGGCTAGGCATAAGGCAGGGGCACAAGTGCTGGCTAGGCATAAGGCAGGGGCACAAGTGCTGGCTAGGCATAAGGCAGGGGCACAAGTGCTGGCTAGGCATAAGGCAGGGGCACAAGTGCTGGCTAGGCATAAGGCAGGGGCACAAGTGCTGGCTAGGCATAAGGCAGGGGCACAAGTGCTGGCTAGGCATAAGGCAGGGGCACAAGTGCTGGCTAGGCATAAGGCAGGGGCACAAGTGCTGGCTAGGCATAAGGCAGGGGCACAAGTGCTGGCTAGGCATAAGGCAGGGGCACAAGTGCTGGCTAGGCATAAGGCAGGGGCACAAGTGCTGGCTAGGCATAAGGCAGGGGCACAAGTGCTGGCTAGGCATAAGGCAGGGGCACAAGTGCTGGCTAGGCATAAGGCAGGGGCACAAGTGCTGGCTAGGCATAAGGCAGGGGCACAAGTGCTGGCTAGGCATAAGGCAGGGGCACAAGTGCTGGCTAGGCATAAGGCAGGGGCACAAGTGCTGGCTAGGCATAAGGCAGGGGCACAAGTGCTGGCTAGGCATAAGGCAGGGGCACAAGTGCTGGCTAGGCATAAGGCAGGGGCACAAGTGCTGGCTAGGCATAAGGCAGGGGCACAAGTGCTGGCTAGGCATAAGGCAGGGGCACAAGTGCTGGCTAGGCATAAGGCAGGGGCACAAGTGCTGGCTAGGCATAAGGCAGGGGCACAAGTGCTGGCTAGGCATAAGGCAGGGGCACAAGTGCTGGCTAGGCATAAGGCAGGGGCACAAGTGCGGGCTAGGCATAAGGCAGGGGCACAAGTGCTGGCTAGGCATAAGGCAGGGGCACAAGTGCGGGCTAGGCATAAGGCAGGGGCACAAGTGCGGGCTAGGCATAAGTCAGGGGCACAAGTGCGGGCTAGGCATAAGTCAGGGGCACAAGTGCGGGCTAGGCATAAGGCAGGGGCACAAGTGCGGGCTAGGCATAAGGCAGGGGCACAAGTGCGGGCTAGGCATAAGGCAGGGGCACAAGTGCGGGCTAGGCATAAGGCAGGGGCACAAGTGCGGGCTAGGCATAAGGCAGGGGCACAAGTGCGGGCTAGGCATAAGGCAGGGGAACAAGTGCGGGCTAGGCATAAGGCAGGGGCACAAGTGCAGGCTAGGTATAAGGCAGGGGCACAAGTGCTGGCTAGGCATAAGGCAAGGGCACAAGTGCTGGCTAGGCATAAGGCAGGGGCACAAGTGCGGGCTAGACTTTAGGCAGGGGCACAAGAGCAAACTAAGCATAAGGCAGAGGCACAAGTGCAAGCTAGGCATAAGGCAGGGGCACCTATGCAGGCTAGGCTTAAGGCAGGGGCACAAGTGATGGCTACACATAAGGCATACGGCTAACTCTTTGCACTCTTTGCATAAAGGGATAGGCACCCTTAGGGGTGAAGAGCTAGCTTTCACCCCTCTACTCTGTACTTTGTTGTACAGTGCGGAGCCACTCCATAACCCCCATGCTCCAAGCGACCAGGCACATCTTGTCTGTCCTCCGTAAATAGGTAATGCCTTCGTCCCCAATTACAGTCGTGCATGTGCATTCAGACGGGACAAGAGCGAAGAGCGTAAAGCCTGCCCTGTGTGCATAACCAACATGAAGCTAAAGACAAAAAAACAATACAAGGGGCTCAAAAGTGCTGGCTAGGCATAAGGCAGGGGCTCAAAAGTGCTGGCTAGACATAAGGCAGGGGCACAAGTGCTGGCTAGGCATAAGGCAGGGGCACAAGTGCTGGCTAGGCATAAGGCAGGGGCACAAGTGCTGGCTAGGCATAAGGCAGGGGCACAAGTGCTGGCTAGGCATAAGGCAGGGGCACAAGTGCTGGCTAGGCATAAGGCAGGGGCACAAGTGCTGGCTAGGCATAAGGCAGGGGCACAAGTGCTGGCTAGGCATAAGGCAGGGGCACAAGTGCTGGCTAGGCATAAGGCAGGGGCACAAGTGCTGGCTAGGCATAAGGCAGGGGCACAAGTGCTGGCTAGGCATAAGGCAGGGGCACAAGTGCTGGCTAGGCATAAGGCAGGGGCACAAGTGCTGGCTAGGCATAAGGCAGGGGCACAAGTGCTAACTAGGCATAAGGCAGGGGCACAAGTGCTGGCTAGGCATAAGGCAGGGGCACCTATGTGGGCTAGGCATAAGGCAGGGGCACCTATGCGGCTAGGCATAAGGCAGGGGCACAAGTGCGGGCTAGGCATAAGGCAGGGGCACAAGTGCGGGCTAGGCATAAGGCAGGGGCACAAGTGCGGGCTAGGCATAAGGCAGGGGCACAAGTGCGGGCTAGGCATAAGGCAGGGGCACAAGTGCGGGCTAGGCATAAGGCAGGGGCACAAGTGAGGGCTAGGCATAAGGCAGGGGCACAAGTGCAGGCTAGGCATAAGGCAGGGGCACAAGTGCTGGCTAGACTTAAGGCAGGGGCACACGTTCTGGCTAGGCATAAGGCAGGGGCACACGTGCTGGCTAGGCATAAGGCAGGGGCACAAGTGCTGGCTAGGCATAAGGCAGGGGCACAAGTGTTGGCTAGACTTAAGGCAGGGGCACAAGTGCTGGCTAGGCATAAGGCAGGGGCACAAGTGCTGGCTAGTCACAAGGCAGGGGCACAAGTGCGGGCTAGGCATAAGGCAGGGGCACAAGTGCGGGCTAGGCATAAGGCAGGGGCACAAGTGCGGGCTAGGCATAAGGCAGGGGCAAACGTGCGGGCTAGGCATAAGGCAGGGGCACAAGTGCGGGCTAGGCATAAGGCAAGGGCACAAGTGCGGCCTAGGCATAAGGCAGGGGCACAAGTGCGGGCTAGGCATAAGGCAGGGGCACAAGTGCGGGCTAGGCATAAGGCAGGGGCACAAGTGCGGGCTAGGCATAAGGCAGGGGCACAAGTGCGGGCTACACAAGTGCTGGCTAGGCATAAGGCAGGGGCACAAGTGCTGGCTAGGCATAAGGCAGGGGCACAAGTGCTGGCTAGGCATAAGGCAGGGGCACAAGTGCTGGCTAGGCATAAGGCAGGGGCACAAGTGCTGGCTAGGCATAAGGCAGGGGCACAAGTGCTGGCTAGGCATAAGGCAGGGGCACAAGTGCTAACTAGGCATAAGGCAGGGGCACACGTGCTGGCTAGGCATAAGGCAGGGGCACACGTGCGGGCTAGGCATAAGGCAGGGGCACACGTGCGGGCTAGGCATAAGGCAGGGGCACAAGTGCTGGCTAGGCATAAGGCAGGGCCACAAGTGCAGGCTAGGCATAAGGCAGGGGCACAAGTGCTGGCTAGGCATAAGGCAGGGGCACAAGTGCTGGCTAGGCATAAGGCAGGGGCTCAAGTGCTGGCTAGGCATAAGGCAGGGGCACAAGTGCTGGCTAGGCATAAGGCAGGGGCACAAGTGCTGGCTAGGCATAAGGCAGGGGCACAAGTGCTGGCTAGGCATAAGGCAGGGGCACAAGTGCTGGCTAGGCATAAGGCAGGGGCTTAAGTGCTGGCTAGGCATAAGGCAGGGGCACCTATGCAGGCTAGGCTTAAGGCAGGGGCACAAGTGATGGCTACACATAAGGCATACGGCTAACTCTTTGCACTCTTTGAATAAAGGGATAGGCACCCTTAGGGGTGAAGAGCTAGCTTTCACCCCTCTACTCTGTACTATGTTGTACAGTGCGGAGCCACTCCATAACCCCCATGCTCCAAGCGACCAGGCACATCTTGTCTGTCCTCCGTAAATGGGTAATGCCTTCGTCCCCAATTACAGTCGTGCATGTGCATACAGACGGGACAAGAGCTTAGAGCGTAAAGCCTGCCCTGTGTGCATAACCAACATGAATCTAAAGACAAAAAAACAATAATGCAAGGGGCTCAAAAGTGCTGGCTAGGCATAAGGCAGGGGCACAAGTGCTGGCTAGACATAAGGCAGGGGCACAAGTGCTGGCTAGGCATAAGGCAGGGGCACAAGTGCTGGCTAGGCATAAGGCAGGGGCACAAGTGCTGGCTAGGCAGAAGGCAGGGGCACAAGTGCTGGCTAGGCATAAGGCAGGGGCACAAGTGCTGGCTAGACTTAAGGCAGGGGCACAAGTGCTGGCTAGACTTAAGGCAGGGGCACAAGTGCTGGCTAGGCATAAGGCAGGGGCACAAGTGCGGGCTAGGCATAAGGCAGGGGCACAAGTGCGGGCTAGGCATAAGGCAGGGGCACAAGTGCGGGCTAGGCATAAGGCAGGGGCACAAGTGCGGGCTAGGCATAAGGCAGGGGCACAAGTGCGGGTTAGGCATAAGGCAGGGGCACAAGTGCGGGCTAGGCATAAGGCAGGGGCACAAGTACGGGCTAGGCATAAGGCAGGGGCACACGTGCGGGCTAGGCATAAGGCAGGGGCACACGTGCGGGCTAGGCATAAGGCAGGGGCACACGTGCGGGCTAGGCATAAGGCAGGGGTACACGTGCGGGCTAGGCATAAGGCAGGGGCACACGTGCGGGCTAGGCATAAGGCAGGGGCACACGTGCGGGCTAGGCATAAGGCAGGGGCACACGTGCTGGCTAGGCATAAGGCAGGGGCACACGTGCGGGCTAGGCATAAGGCAGGGGCACACGTGCGGGCTAGGCATAAGGCAGGGGCACAAGTGCGGGCTAGGCATAAGGCAGGGGCACAAGTGCGGGCAAGGCATAAGGCAGGGGCACAAGTGCGGGCTAGGCATAAGGCAGGGGCACAAGTGCGGGCTAGGCATAAGGCAGGGGCACAAGTGCGGGCTAGGCATGAGGCAGGGGCACAAGTGCGGGATAGGCATGAGGCAGGGGCACAAGTGCGGGCTAGGCATGAGGCAGGGGCACAAGTGCGGGCAAGGCATGAGGCAGGGGCACAAGTGCGGGCTAGGCATAAGGCAGGGGCACAAGTGCGAGCTAGGCATAAGGCAGGGGCACAAGTGCGGGCTAGGCATAAGGCAGGGGCACAAGTGCGGGCTAGGCATAAGGCAGGGGCACAAGTGCGGGCTAGGCATAAGGCAGGGGCACAAGTGCGGGCTAGGCATAAGGCAGGGGCACAAGTGCGGGCTAGGCATAAGGCAGGGGCACAAGTGCGGGCTAGGCATAAGGCAGGGCCACAAGTGCGGGCTAGGCATAAGGCAGGGGCACAAGTGCGGCTAGGCATAAGGCAGGGGCACACGTGCTGGCTAGGCATAAGGCAGGGGCACACGTGCGGGCTAGGCATAAGGCAGGGGCACACGTGCGGGCTAGGCATAAGGCAGGGGCACACGTGCGGGCTAGGCATAAGGCAGGGGCAAACGTGCGGGCTAGGCATAAGGCAGGGGCACAAGTGCGGGCTAGGCATAAGGCAGGGGCACAAGTGCGGGCTAGGCATAAGGCAGGGGCACAAGTGCGGGCTAGGCATAAGGCAGGGGCACAAGTGAGGGCTAGGCATAAGGCAGGGGCACGAGTGCGGGCTAGGCATAAGGCAGGGGCACAAGTGCGGGCTAGGCATAAGGCAGGGGCACAAGTGCTGGCTAGGCATAAGGCAGGGGCACAAGTGCTGGCTAGGCATAAGGCAGGGGCACAAGTGCTGGCTAGGCATAAGGCAGGGCCACAAGTGCAGGCTAGGCATTAGGCAGGGCCACAAGTGCAGGCTAGGCATAAGGCAGGGCCACAAGTGCAGGCTAGGCATAAGGCAGGGGCACAAGTGCTGGCTAGGCATAAGGCAGGGGCACAAGTGCTGGCTAGGCATAAGGCAGGGGCTCAAGTGCTGGCTAGGCATAAGGCAGGGGCACAAGTGCTGGCTAGGCATAAGGCAGGGGCACAAGTGCTGGCTAGGCATAAGGCAGGGGCACAAGTGCTGGCTAGGCATAAGGCAGGGGCACAAGTGCTGGCTAGGCATAAGGCAGGGGCACAAGTGCTGGCTAGGCATAAGGCAGGGGCACAAGTGCTGGCTAGGCATAAGGCAGGGGCACAAGTGCTGGCTAGGCATAAGGCAGGGGCACAAGTGCTGGCTAGGCATAAGGCAGGGGCACAAGTGCTGGCTAGGCATAAGGCAGGGGCTTAAGTGCTGGCTAGGCATAAGGCAGGGGCACCTATGCAGGCTAGGCTTAAGGCAGGGGCACAAGTGATGGCTACACATAAGGCATACGGCTAACTCTTTGCACTCTTTGAATAAAGGGATAGGCACCCTTAGGGGTGAAGAGCTAGCTTTCACCCCTCTACTCTGTACTATGTTGTACAGTGCGGAGCCACTCCATAACCCCCATGCTCCAAGCGACCAGGCACATCTTGTCTGTCCTCCGTAAATGGGTAATGCCTTCGTCCCCAATTACAGTCGTGCATGTGCATACAGACGGGACAAGAGCTTAGAGCGTAAAGCCTGCCCTGTGTGCATAACCAACATGAATCTAAAGACAAAAAAACAATAATGCAAGGGGCTCAAAAGTGCTGGCTAGGCATAAGGCAGGGGCACAAGTGCTGGCTAGACATAAGGCAGGGGCACAAGTGCTGGCTAGGCATAAGGCAGGGGCACAAGTGCTGGCTAGGCATAAGGCAGGGGCACAAGTGCTGGCTAGGCAGAAGGCAGGGGCACAAGTGCTGGCTAGGCATAAGGCAGGGGCACAAGTGCTGGCTAGACTTAAGGCAGGGGCACAAGTGCTGGCTAGACTTAAGGCAGGGGCACAAGTGCTGGCTAGGCATAAGGCAGGGGCACAAGTGCGGGCTAGGCATAAGGCAGGGGCACAAGTGCGGGCTAGGCATAAGGCAGGGGCACAAGTGCGGGCTAGGCATAAGGCAGGGGCACAAGTGCGGGCTAGGCATAAGGCAGGGGCACAAGTGCGGGTTAGGCATAAGGCAGGGGCACAAGTGCGGGCTAGGCATAAGGCAGGGGCACAAGTACGGGCTAGGCATAAGGCAGGGGCACACGTGCGGGCTAGGCATAAGGCAGGGGCACACGTGCGGGCTAGGCATAAGGCAGGGGCACACGTGCGGGCTAGGCATAAGGCAGGGGTACACGTGCGGGCTAGGCATAAGGCAGGGGCACACGTGCGGGCTAGGCATAAGGCAGGGGCACACGTGCGGGCTAGGCATAAGGCAGGGGCACACGTGCTGGCTAGGCATAAGGCAGGGGCACACGTGCGGGCTAGGCATAAGGCAGGGGCACACGTGCGGGCTAGGCATAAGGCAGGGGCACAAGTGCGGGCTAGGCATAAGGCAGGGGCACAAGTGCGGGCAAGGCATAAGGCAGGGGCACAAGTGCGGGCTAGGCATAAGGCAGGGGCACAAGTGCGGGCTAGGCATAAGGCAGGGGCACAAGTGCGGGCTAGGCATGAGGCAGGGGCACAAGTGCGGGATAGGCATGAGGCAGGGGCACAAGTGCGGGCTAGGCATGAGGCAGGGGCACAAGTGCGGGCAAGGCATGAGGCAGGGGCACAAGTGCGGGCTAGGCATAAGGCAGGGGCACAAGTGCGAGCTAGGCATAAGGCAGGGGCACAAGTGCGGGCTAGGCATAAGGCAGGGGCACAAGTGCGGGCTAGGCATAAGGCAGGGGCACAAGTGCGGGCTAGGCATAAGGCAGGGGCACAAGTGCGGGCTAGGCATAAGGCAGGGGCACAAGTGCGGGCTAGGCATAAGGCAGGGGCACAAGTGCGGGCTAGGCATAAGGCAGGGCCACAAGTGCGGGCTAGGCATAAGGCAGGGGCACAAGTGCGGCTAGGCATAAGGCAGGGGCACACGTGCTGGCTAGGCATAAGGCAGGGGCACACGTGCGGGCTAGGCATAAGGCAGGGGCACACGTGCGGGCTAGGCATAAGGCAGGGGCAAACGTGCGGGCTAGGCATAAGGCAGGGGCACAAGTGCGGGCTAGGCATAAGGCAGGGGCACAAGTGCGGGCTAGGCATAAGGCAGGGGCACAAGTGCGGGCTAGGCATAAGGCAGGGGCACAAGTGAGGGCTAGGCATAAGGCAGGGGCACGAGTGCGGGCTAGGCATAAGGCAGGGGCACAAGTGCGGGCTAGGCATAAGGCAGGGGCACAAGTGCTGGCTAGGCATAAGGCAGGGGCACAAGTGCTGGCTAGGCATAAGGCAGGGGCACAAGTGCTGGCTAGGCATAAGGCAGGGCCACAAGTGCAGGCTAGGCATTAGGCAGGGCCACAAGTGCAGGCTAGGCATAAGGCAGGGCCACAAGTGCAGGCTAGGCATAAGGCAGGGGCACAAGTGCTGGCTAGGCATAAGGCAGGGGCACAAGTGCTGGCTAGGCATAAGGCAGGGGCTCAAGTGCTGGCTAGGCATAAGGCAGGGGCACAAGTGCTGGCTAGGCATAAGGCAGGGGCACAAGTGCTGGCTAGGCATAAGGCAGGGGCACAAGTGCTGGCTAGGCATAAGGCAGGGGCACAAGTGCTGGCTAGGCATAAGGCAGGGGCTTAAGTGCTGGCTAGGCATAAGGCAGGGGCACCTATGCAGGCTAGGCTTAAGGCAGGGGCACAAGTGATGGCTACACATAAGGCATACGGCTAACTCTTTGCACTCTTTGAATAAAGGGATAGGCACCCTTAGGGGTGAAGAGCTAGCTTTCACCCCTCTACTCTGTACTATGTTGTACAGTGCGGAGCCACTCCATAACCCCCATGCTCCAAGCGACCAGGCACATCTTGTCTGTCCTCCGTAAATGGGTAATGCCTTCGTCCCCAATTACAGTCGTGCATGTGCATACAGACGGGACAAGAGCTTAGAGCGTAAAGCCTGCCCTGTGTGCATAACCAACATGAATCTAAAGACAAAAAAACAATAATGCAAGGGGCTCAAAAGTGCTGGCTAGGCATAAGGCAGGGGCACAAGTGCTGGCTAGACATAAGGCAGGGGCACAAGTGCTGGCTAGGCATAAGGCAGGGGCACAAGTGCTGGCTAGGCATAAGGCAGGGGCACAAGTGCTGGCTAGGCAGAAGGCAGGGGCACAAGTGCTGGCTAGGCATAAGGCAGGGGCACAAGTGCTGGCTAGACTTAAGGCAGGGGCACAAGTGCTGGCTAGACTTAAGGCAGGGGCACAAGTGCTGGCTAGGCATAAGGCAGGGGCACAAGTGCGGGCTAGCCATAAGGCAGGGGCACAAGTGCAGGCTAGGCATAAGGCAGGGGCACAAGTGCAAACTAGGCATAAGGCAGGGGCACAAGTGCAGCTAGGCATAAGGCAGGGGCACAAGTGCGGGCTAGGCATAAGGCAGGGGCACAAGTGCAAACTAGGCATAAGGCAGGGGCACAAGTGCAGCTAGGCATAAGGCAGGGGCACAAGTGCGGGCTAGGCATAAGGCAGGGGCACAAGTGCGGGCTAGGCATAAGGCAGGGGCACAAGTGCTGGCTAGGCATAAGGCAGGGTCACAAGTGCGGGCTAGGCATAAGGCAGGGGCACAAGTGCGGGCTAGGCATAAGGCAGGGGCACAAGTGCGGGCTAGGCATAAGGCAGGGGCACAAGTGCGGGCTAGGCATAAGGCAGGGGCACAAGTGCGGGCTAGGCATAAGGCAGGGGCACAAGTGCACGCTAGGCATAAGGCAGGGGCACAAGTGCGGGCTAGGCATAAGGCAGGGGCACAAGTGCGGGCTAGGCATAAGGCAGGGGCACAAGTGCGGGCTAGGCATAAGGCAGGGGCACAAGTGCGGGATAGGCATAAGGCAAGGGCACAAGTGCGGCCTAGGCATAAGGCAGGGGCACAAGTGCGGGCTAGGCATAAGGCAGGGGCACAAGTGCGGGCTAGGCATAAGGCAGGGGCACAAGTGCGGGCTAGGCATAAGGCAGGGGCACAATTGCGGGCTAGGCATAAGGCAGGGCACAAGTGCGGGCTAGGCATAATTCAGGGGCACAAGTGCAGGCTAGGCATAAGGCAGGGGCACAAGTGCGGGCTAGGCATAAGGCAGGGGCACAAGTGCGGGCTAGGCATAAGGCAGGGGCACAAGTGCGGGCTAGGCATAAGGCAGGGGCACACGTGCTGGCTAGGCATAAGGCAGGGGCACACGTGCTGGCTAGGCATAAGGCAGGGGCACAACTGCGGGCTAGGCATAAGGCAGGGGCACAACTGCGGGCTAGGCATAAGGCAGGGGCACAAGTGTGGGCTAGGCATAAGGCAGGGGCACAAGTGCGGGCTAGGCATAAGGCAGGGGCACAAGTGCGGGCTAGGCATAAGGCAGGGGCACAAGTGCGGGCTAGGCATAAGGCAGGGGCACAAGTGCGGGCTAGGCATAAGGCAGGGGCACAAGTGCGGGCTAGGCATCAGGCAGGAGCACAAGTGCGGGCTAGGCATAAGGCAGGGGCACAAGTGCGGGCTAGGCATAAGGCAGGGGAACAAGTGCGGGCTAGGCATAAGGCAGGGGCACAAGTGCAGGCTAGGCATAAGGCAGGGGCACAAGTGCTGGCTAGGCATAAGGCAAGGGCACAAGTGCTGGCTAGACTTTAGGCAGGGGCACAAGAGCAAACTAAGCATAAGGCAGAGGCACAAGTGCAAGCTAGGCATAAGGCAGGGGCACCTATGCAGGCTAGGCTTAAGGCAGGGGCACAAGTGATGGCTACACATAAGGCATACGGCTAACTCTTTGCACTCTTTGCATAAAGGGATAGGCACCCTTAGGGGTGAAGAGCTAGCTTTCACCCCTCTACTCTGTACTTTGTTGTACAGTGCGGAGCCACTCCATAACCCCCATGCTCCAAGCGACCAGGCACATCTTGTCTGTCCTCCGTAAATGGGTAATGCCTTCGTCCCCAATTACAGTCGTGCATGTGCATTCAGACGGGACAAGAGCGAAGAGCGTAAAGCCTGCCCTGTGTGCATAACCAACATGAAGCTAAAGACAAAAAAACAATACAAGGGGCTCAAAAGTGCTGGCTAGGCATAAGGCAGGGGCTCAAAAGTGCTGGCTAGGCATAAGGCAGGGGCACAAGTGCTGGCTAGGCATAAGGCAGGGGCTCAAAAGTGCTGGCTAGGCATAAGGCAGGGGCACAAGTGCTGGCTAGGCATAAGGCAGGGGCACAAGTGCTGGCTAGGCATAAGGCAGGGGCACAAGTGCTGGCTAGGCATAAGGCAGGGGCACAAGTGCTGGCTAGGCATAAGGCAGGGGCACAAGTGCTGGCTAGGCATAAGGCAGGGGCACAAGTGCTGGCTAGGCATAAGGCAGGGGCACAAGTGCTGGCTAGGCATAAGGCAGGGGCACAAGTGCTGGCTAGGCATAAGGCAGGGGCACAAGTGCTGGCTAGGCATAAGGCAGGGGCACAAGTGCTGGCTAGGCATAAGGCAGGGGCACAAGTGCTGGCTAGGCTTAAGGCAGGGGCACAAGTGCTGGCTAGGCATAAGGCAGGGGCACAAGTGCAAACTAGGCATAAGGCAGGGGCACAAGTGCTGGCTAGGCATAAGGCAGGGGCACAAGTGCTGGCTAGGCATAAGGCAGGGGCACAAGTGCTGGCTAGGCATAAGGCAGGGGCACAAGTGCTGGCTAGGCATAAGGCAGGGGCACAAGTGCTGGCTAGGCATAAGGCAGGGGCACAAGTGCTGGCTAGGCATAAGGCAGGGGCACAAGTGCTGGCTAGGCATAAGGCAGGGGCACAAGTGCTGGCTAGGCATAAGGCAGGGGCACAAGTGCTGGCTAGGCATAAGGCAGGGGCACAAGTGCTGGCTAGGCATAAGGCAGGGGCACAAGTGCTGGCTAGGCATAAGGCAGGGGCACAAGTGCTGGCTAGGCATAAGGCAGGGGCACAAGTGCTGGCTAGGCATAAGGCAGGGGCACAAGTGCTGGCTAGGCATAAGGCAGGGGCACAAGTGCTGGCTAGGCATAAGGCAGGGGCACAAGTGCTGGCTAGGCATAAGGCAGGGGCACAAGTGCTGGCTAGGCATAAGGCAGGGGCACAAGTGCTGGCTAGGCATAAGGCAGGGGCACAAGTGCTGGCTAGGCATAAGGCAGGGGCACAAGTGCTGGCTAGGCATAAGGCAGGGGCACAAGTGCTGGCTAGGCATAAGGCAGGGGCACAAGTGCTGGCTAGGCATAAGGCAGGGGCACAAGTGCTGGCTAGGCATAAGGCAGGGGCACAAGTGCTGGCTAGGCATAAGGCAGGGGCACAAGTGCTGGCTAGGCATAAGGCAGGGGCACAAGTGCTGGCTAGGCATAAGGCAGGGGCACAAGTGCTGGCTAGGCATAAGGCAGGGGCACAAGTGCTGGCTAGGCATAAGGCAGGGGCACAAGTGCTGGCTAGGCATAAGGCAGGGGCACAAGTGCTGGCTAGGCATAAGGCAGGGGCACAAGTGCTGGCTAGGCATAAGGCAGGGGCACAAGTGCTGGCTAGGCATAAGGCAGGGGCACAAGTGCTGGCTAGGCATAAGGCAGGGGCACAAGTGCTGGCTAGGCATAAGGCAGGGGCACAAGTGCTGGCTAGGCATAAGGCAGGGGCACAAGTGCTGGCTAGGCATAAGGCAGGGGCACAAGTGCTGGCTAGGCATAAGGCAGGGGCACAAGTGCTGGCTAGGCATAAGGCAGGGGCACAAGTGCTGGCTAGGCATAAGGCAGGGGCACAAGTGCTGGCTAGGCATAAGGCAGGGGCACAAGTGCTGGCTAGGCATAAGGCAGGGGCACAAGTGCTGGCTAGGCATAAGGCAGGGGCACAAGTGCTGGCTAGGCATAAGGCAGGGGCACAAGTGCTGGCTAGGCATAAGGCAGGGGCACAAGTGCTGGCTAGGCATAAGGCAGGGGCACAAGTGCTGGCTAGGCATAAGGCAGGGGCACAAGTGCTGGCTAGGCATAAGGCAGGGGCACAAGTGCTGGCTAGGCATAAGGCAGGGGCACAAGTGCTGGCTAGGCATAAGGCAGGGGCACAAGTGCTGGCTAGGCATAAGGCAGGGGCACAAGTGCTGGCTAGGCATAAGGCAGGGGCACAAGTGCTGGCTAGGCATAAGGCAGGGGCACAAGTGCTGGCTAGGCATAAGGCAGGGGCACAAGTGCTGGCTAGGCATAAGGCAGGGGCACAAGTGCTGGCTAGGCATAAGGCAGGGGCACAAGTGCTGGCTAGGCATAAGGCAGGGGCACAAGTGCTGGCTAGGCATAAGGCAGGGGCACAAGTGCTGGCTAGGCATAAGGCAGGGGCACAAGTGCTGGCTAGGCATAAGGCAGGGGCACAAGTGCTGGCTAGGCATAAGGCAGGGGCACAAGTGCTGGCTAGGCTTAAGGCAGGGGCACAAGTGCTGGCTAGGCATAAGGCAGGGGCACAAGTGCTAACTAGGCATAAGGCAGGGGCACAAGTGCTGGCTAGGCATAAGGCAGGGGCACAAGTGCTGGCTAGGCATAAGGCAAGGGCACAAGTGCTGGCTAGACTTTAGGCAGGGGCACAAGAGCAAACTAAGCATAAGGCAGAGGCACAAGTGCAAGCTAGGCATAAGGCAGGGGCACCTATGCAGGCTAGGCTTAAGGCAGGGGCACAAGTGATGGCTACACATAAGGCATACGGCTAACTCTTTGCACTCTTTGCATAAAGGGATAGGCACCCTTAGGGGTGAAGAGCTAGCTTTCACCCCTCTACTCTGTACTTTGTTGTACAGTGCGGAGCCACTCCATAACCCCCATGCTCCAAGCGACCAGGCACATCTTGTCTGTCCTCCGTAAATGGGTAATGCCTTCGTCCCCAATTACAGTCGTGCATGTGCATTCAGACGGGACAAGAGCGAAGAGCGTAAAGCCTGCCCTGTGTGCATAACCAACATGAAGCTAAAGACAAAAAAACAATACAAGGGGCTCAAAAGTGCTGGCTAGGCATAAGGCAGGGGCTCAAAAGTGCTGGCTAGGCATAAGGCAGGGGCACAAGTGCTGGCTAGGCATAAGGCAGGGGCTCAAAAGTGCTGGCTAGGCATAAGGCAGGGGCACAAGTGCTGGCTAGGCATAAGGCAGGGGCACAAGTGCTGGCTAGGCATAAGGCAGGGGCACAAGTGCTGGCTAGGCATAAGGCAGGGGCACAAGTGCTGGCTAGGCATAAGGCAGGGGCACAAGTGCTGGCTAGGCATAAGGCAGGGGCACAAGTGCTGGCTAGGCATAAGGCAGGGGCACAAGTGCTGGCTAGGCATAAGGCAGGGGCACAAGTGCTGGCTAAGCATAAGGCAGGGGCACAAGTGCTGGCTAGGCATAAGGCAGGGGCACAAGTGCTGGCTAGGCATAAGGCAGGGGCACAAGTGCTGGCTAGGCTTAAGGCAGGGGCACAAGTGCTGGCTAGGCATAAGGCAGGGGCACAAGTGCTAACTAGGCATAAGGCAGGGGCACAAGTGCTGGCTAGGCATAAGGCAGGGGCACAAGTGCTGGCTAGGCATAAGGCAGGGGCACAAGTGCTGGCTAGGCATAAGGCAGGGGCACAAGTGCTGGCTAGGCATAAGGCAGGGGCACAAGTGCTGGCTAGGCATAAGGCAGGGGCACAAGTGCTGGCTAGGCATAAGGCAGGGGCACAAGTGCTGGCTAGGCATAAGGCAGGGGCACAAGTGCTGGCTAGGCATAAGGCAGGGGCACAAGTGCTGGCTAGGCATAAGGCAGGGGCACAAGTGCTGGCTAGGCATAAGGCAGGGGCACAAGTGCTGGCTAGGCATAAGGCAGGGGCACAAGTGCTGGCTAGGCATAAGGCAGGGGCACAAGTGCTGGCTAGGCATAAGGCAGGGGCACAAGTGCTGGCTAGGCATAAGGCAGGGGCACAAGTGCTGGCTAGGCATAAGGCAGGGGCACAAGTGCTGGCTAGGCATAAGGCAGGGGCACAAGTGCTGGCTAGGCATAAGGCAGGGGCACAAGTGCTGGCTAGGCATAAGGCAGGGGCACAAGTGCTGGCTAGGCATAAGGCAGGGGCACAAGTGCTGGCTAGGCATAAGGCAGGGGCACAAGTGCTGGCTAGGCATAAGGCAGGGGCACAAGTGCTGGCTAGGCATAAGGCAGGGGCACAAGTGCTGGCTAGGCATAAGGCAGGGGCACAAGTGCTGGCTAGGCATAAGGCAGGGGCACAAGTGCTGGCTAGGCATAAGGCAGGGGCACAAGTGCTGGCTAGGCATAAGGCAGGGGCACAAGTGCTGGCTAGGCATAAGGCAGGGGCACAAGTGCTGGCTAGGCATAAGGCAGGGGCACAAGTGCTGGCTAGGCATAAGGCAGGGGCACAAGTGCTGGCTAGGCATAAGGCAGGGGCACAAGTGCTGGCTAGGCATAAGGCAGGGGCACAAGTGCTGGCTAGGCATAAGGCAGGGGCACAAGTGCTGGCTAAGCATAAGGCAGGGGCACAAGTGCTGGCTAGGCATAAGGCAGGGGCACAAGTGCTGGCTAGGCATAAGGCAGGGGCACAAGTGCTGGCTAGGCATAAGGCAGGGGCACAAGTGCTGGCTAGGCATAAGGCAGGGGCACAAGTGCGGGCTAGGCATAAGGCAGGGGCACAAGTGCGGGCTAGGCATAAGGCAGGGGCACAAGTGCGGGCTAGGCATAAGGCAGGGGCACAAGTGCGGGCTAGGCATAAGGCAGGGGCACAAGTGCGGGCTAGGCATAAGGCAGGGGCACAAGTGCGGGCTAGGCATAAGGCAGGGGCACAAGTGCGGGCTAGGCATAAGGCAGGGGCACAGATGCGGGCTAGGCATAAGGCAGGGGCACAAGTGCGGGCTAGGCATAAGGCAGGGGCACAAGTGCGGGCTAGGCATAAGGCAGGGGCACAAGTGCGGGCTAGGCATAAGGCAGGGGCACAAGTGCGGGCTAGGCATAAGGCAGGGGCACAAGTGCGGCTAGGCATAAGGCAGGAGCACAAGTGCGGCTAGGCATAAGGCAGGGGCCCAAGTGCGGGCTAGGCATAAGGCAGGGGCACACGTGCTGGCTAGGCATAAGGCAGGGGCACACGTGCGGGCTAGGCATAAGGCAGGGGCACACGTGCGGGCTAGGCATAAGGCAGGGGCACACGTGCGGGCTAGGCATAAGGCAGGGGCACAAGTGCGGGCTAGGCATAAGGCAGGGGCACAAGTGCTGGCTAGGCATAAGGCAGGGGCACAAGTGCTGGCTAGGCATAAGGCAGGGGCACAAGTGCTGGCTAGGCATAAGGCAGGGGCACAAGTGCTGGCTAGGCATAAGGCAGGGGCACAAGTGCGGGCTAGGCATAAGGCAGGGGCACAAGTGCGGGCTAGGCATAAGGCAGGGGCACAAGTGCTGGCTAGGCATAAGGCAGGGGCACAAGTGCTGGCTAGGCATAAGGCAGGGGCACAAGTGCTGGCTAGGCATAAGGCAGGGGCACAAGTGCTGGCTAGGCATAAGGCAGGGGCACAAGTGCTGGCTAGGCATAAGGCAGGGGCACAAGTGCTGGCTAGGCATAAGGCAGGGGCACAAGTGCTGGCTAGGCATAAGGCAGGGGCACAAGTGCTGGCTAGGCATAAGGCAGGGGCACAAGTGCTGGCTAGGCATAAGGCAGGGGCACAAGTGCGGGCTAGGCATAAGGCAGGGGCACAAGTGCGGGCTAGGCATAAGGCAGGGGCACAAGTGCGGGCTAGGCATAAGGCAGGGGCACAAGTGCGGGCTAGGCATAAGGCAGGGGCACAAGTGCGGGCTAGGCATAAGGCAGGGGCACAAGTGCGGGCTAGGCATAAGGCAGGGGCACAAGTGCTGGCTAGGCATAAGGCAGGGGCACAAGTGCGGGCTAGGCATAAGGCAGGGGCACAAGTGCGGCTAGGCATAAGGCAGGGGCACAAGTGCTGGCTAGGCATAAGGCAGGGGCACAAGTGCTGGCTAGGCATAAGGCAGGGGCACAAGTGCTGGCTAGGCATAAGGCAGGGGCACAAGTGCTGGCTAGGCATAAGGCAGGGGCACAAGTGCTGGCTAGGCATAAGGCAGGGGCACAAGTGCTGGCTAGGCATAAGGCAGGGGCACAAGTGCTGGCTAGGCATAAGGCAGGGGCACAAGTGCTGGCTAGGCATAAGGCAGGGGCACAAGTGCTGGCTAGGCATAAGGCAGGGGCACAAGTGCTGGCTAGGCATAAGGCAGGGGCACAAGTGCTGGCTAGGCATAAGGCAGGGGCACAAGTGCTGGCTAGGCATAAGGCAGGGGCACAAGTGCTGGCTAGGCATAAGGCAGGGGCACACGTGCTGGCTAGGCATAAGGCAGGGGCACAAGTGCTGGCTAGGCATAAGGCAGGGGCACAAGTGCTGGCTAGGCATAAGGCAGGGGCACAAGTGCTGGCTAGGCATAAGGCAGGGGCACAAGTGCTGGCTAGGCATAAGGCAGGGGCACAAGTGCTGGCTAGGCATAAGGCAGGGGCACACGTGCTGGCTAGGCATAAGGCAGGGGCACAAGTGCTGGCTAGGCATAAGGCAGGGGCACAAGTGCTGGCTAGGCATAAGGCAGGGGCACAAGTGCTGGCTAGGCATAAGGCAGGGGCACAAGTGCTGGCTAGGCATAAGGCAGGGGCACAAGTGCTGGCTAGGCATAAGGCAGGGGCACAAGTGCTGGCTAGGCATAAGGCAGGGGCACAAGTGCTGGCTAGGCATAAGGCAGGGGCACAAGTGCTGGCTAGGCATAAGGCAGGGGCACAAGTGCTGGCTAGGCATAAGGCAGGGGCACAAGTGCTGGCTAGGCATAAGGCAGGGGCACAAGTGCTGGCTAGGCATAAGGCAGGGGCACAAGTGCTGGCTAGGCATAAGGCAGGGGCACAAGTGCTGGCTAGGCATAAGGCAGGGGCACAAGTGCTGGCTAGGCATAAGGCAGGGGCACAAGTGCTGGCTAGGCATAAGGCAGGGGCACAAGTGCTGGCTAGGCATAAGGCAGGGGCACAAGTGCTGGCTAGGCATAAGGCAGGGGCACAAGTGCTGGCTAGGCATAAGGCAGGGGCACAAGTGCTGGCTAGGCATAAGGCAGGGGCACAAGTGCGGGCTAGGCATAAGGCAGGGGCACAAGTGCGGGCTAGGCATAAGGCAGGGGCACAATTGCGGACTAGGCATAAGGCAGGGGCAAAAGTGCGGGCTAGCCATAAGGCAGGGGCACAAGTGCGGGCTAGGCATAAGGCAGGGGCACAAGTGCTGGCTAGGCATGAGGCAGGGGCACAAGTGCAGGCTAGGCAAAAGGGAGGGGCACAAGTGCAGGCTAGGCAAAAGGGAGGGGCACAAGTGCAAGCTAGGCATAAGGGAGGGGCACAAGTGCAGGCTAGGCATAAGGCAGGGGCATAAGGCAGGGGCACAAGTGCAGGCTAGGCATAAGGCAGGGGCACAAGTGCTGGCTAGGCATAAGGAAGGGGCACAAGTGCGGGCTAGGCATAAGGCAGGGGCACAAGTGCAGGCTAGGCATAAGGCAGGGGCACAAGTGCGGGCTAGGCATAAGGCAGGGGCAGAAGTGCGGGCTAGGCATAAGGCAGGGGCACAAGTGCGGGCTAGGCATAAGGCAGGGGCACAAGTGCAGGGGCACAAGTGCAGGCTAGGCATAAGGCAGGGGCACAAGTGCAGGCTAGGCATAAGGCATGGGCACAAGTGCTGGCTAGGCATAAGGCATGGGCACAAGTGCTGGCTAGGCATAAGGCAGGGGCACAAGTGCTGGCTAGGCATAAGGCAGGGGCACAAGTGCTGGCTAGGCATAAGGCAGGGGCACAAGTGCTGGCTAGGCATAAGGCAGGGGCACAAGTGCTGGCTAGGCATAAGGCAGGGGCACAAGTGCTGGCTAGGCATAAGGCAGGGGCACAAGTGCTGGCTAGGCATAAGGCAGGGGCACAAGTGCGGGCTAGGCATAAGGCAGGGGCACAAGTGCGGGCTAGGCATAAGGCAGGGGCACAAGTGCAGGCTAGGCATAAGGCAGGGGCACAAGTGCAGGGGCACAAGTGCAGGCTAGGCATAAGGCAGGGGCACAAGTGCAGGCTAGGCATAAGGCATGGGCACAAGTGCTGGCTAGGCATAAGGCATGGGCACAAGTGCTGGCTAGGCATAAGGCAGGGGCACAAGTGCTGGCTAGGCATAAGGCAGGGGCACAAGTGCTGGCTAGGCATAAGGCAGGGGCACAAGTGCTGGCTAGGCATAAGGCAGGGGCACAAGTGCTGGCTAGGCATAAGGCAGGGGCACAAGTGCTGGCTAGGCATAAGGCAGGGGCACAAGTGCTGGCTAGGCATAAGGCAGGGGCACAAGTGCTGGCTAGGCATAAGGCAGGGGCACAAGTGCTGACTAGGCATAAGGCAGGGGCCCAAGTGCTGGCTAGGCATAAGGCAGGGGCCCAAGTGCTGGCTAGGCATAAGGCAGGGGTTCAAGTGCTGGCTAGGCATAAGGCAGGGGCTCAAGTGCTGGCTTGGCTTTAGGCAGGGGCACAAGTGCGGGCTAGGCTTTAGGCAGGGGCACAAGTGCAAACTAAGCATAAGGCAGAGGCACAAGTGCAAGCTAGGCATAAGGCAGGGGCACAAGTGATGGCTACACATAAGGCATACAGCTAACTCTTTGCACTCTTTGCATAAAGGGATAGGCACCCTTAGGGGTGAAGAGCTAGCTTTCACCCCTCTACTCTGTACTATGTTGTACAGTGCGGAGCCACTCCATAACCCCCATGCTCCAAGCGACCAGGCACATCTTGTCTGTCCTCCGTAAATGGGTAATGCCTTCGTCCCCAATTACAGTCGTGCATGTGCATACAGACGGGACAAGAGCGAAGAGCGTAAAGCCTGCCCTGTGTGCATAACCAACATGAAGCTAAAGACAAAAAAACAATAATACAAGGGGCTCAAAAGTGCTGGCTAGGCATAAGGCAGGGGCACAAGTGCAGGCTAGGCATAAGGCAGGGGCACAAGTGCGGGCTAGGCATAAGGCAGGGGCACAAGTGCGGGCAAGGCATAAGGCAGGGGCACAAGTGCGGGCAAGGCATAAGGCAGGGGCACAAGTGCGGGCTAGGCATAAGGCAGGGGCACAAGTGCGGGCTAGGCATAAGGCAGGGGCACAAGTGCGGGCTAGGCATAAGGCAGGGGCACAAGTGCGGGCTAGGCATAAGGCAGGGGCACAAGTGCGGGCTAGGCATAAGGCAGGGGCACAAGTGCGGGGTAGGCATAAGGCAGGGGCACAAGTGCGGGCTAGGCATAAGGCAGGGGCACAAGTGCGGGCTAGGCATAAGGCAGGAGCACAAGTGCGGGCTAGGCATAAGGCAGGGGCACAAGTGCGGCTAGGCATAAGGCAGGGGCACAAGTGCGGCTAGGCATAAGGCAGGGGCACAAGTGCTGGCTAGGCATAAGGCAGGGGCCCACGTGCTGACTAGGCATAAGGCAGGGGCACACGTGCGGGCTAGGCATAAGGCAGGGGCACACGTGCGGGCTAGGCATAAGGCAGGGGCAAACGTGCGGGCTAGGCATAAGGCAGGGGCACAAGTGCGGGCTAGGCATAAGGCAGGGGCACAAGTGCGGGCTAGGCATAAGGCAGGGGCACCTATGCAGGCTAGGCATAAGGCAGGGGCACAAGTGCGGGCTAGGCATAAGGCAGGGGCACAAGTGCGGGATAGGCATAAGGCAGGGGCACAAGTGCGGGCTAGGCATAAGGCAGGGGCACAAGTGCGGGCTAGCCATAAGGCAGGGGCACAAGTGCGGGCTAGGCATAAGGCAGGGGCACAAGTGCGGGCTAGGCATAAGGCAGGGGCACAAGTGCGGGCTAGGCATAAGGCAGGGGCACAAGTGCGGCTAGGCATAAGGCAGGGGCCCAAGTGCGGGCTAGGCATAAGGCAGGGGCACAAGTGCTGGCTAGGCATAAGGCAGGGGCACAAGTGCGGGCTAGGCATAAGGCAGGGGCACAAGTGCGGGCTAGGCATAAGGCAGGGGCACAAGTGCGGGCTAGGCATAAGGCAGGGGCACAAGTGCGGGCTAGGCATAAGGCAGGGGCACAAGTGCGGGCTAGGCATAAGGCAGGGGCACACGTGCGGGCTAGGCATAAGGCAGGGGCACAAGTGCGGGCTAGGCATAAGGCAGGGGCACACGTGCGGGCTAGGCATAAGGCAGGGGCACACGTGCGGGCTAGGCATAAGGCAGGGGCACACGTGCGGGCTAGGCATAAGGCAGGGGCACACGTGCTGGCTAGGCATAAGGCAGGGGCACACGTGCTGGCTAGGCATAAGGCAGGGGCACACGTGCTGGCTAGGCATAAGGCAGGGGCACACGTGCTGGCTAGGCATAAGGCAGGGGCACAAGTGCTGGCTAGGCATCAGGCAGGGGCACAAGTGCTGGCTAGGCATAAGGCAGGGGCACACGTGCTGGCTAGGCATAAGGCAGGGGCACAAGTGCTGGCTAGGCATAAGGCAGGGGCACAAGTGCTGGCTAGGCATAAGGCAGGGGCACACGTGCTGGCTAGGCATAAGGCAGGGGCACACGTGCTGGCTAGGCATAAGGCAGGGGCACACGTGCTGGCTAGGCATAAGGCAGGGGCACACGTGCTGGCTAGGCATAAGGCAGGGGCACACGTGCTGGCTAGGCATAAGGCAGGGGCACACGTGCTGGCTAGGCATAAGGCAGGGGCACACGTGCTGGCTAGGCATAAGGCAGGGGCACACGTGCTGGCTAGGCATAAGGCAGGGGCACACGTGCTGGCTAGGCATAAGGCAGGGGCACACGTGCGGGCTAGGCATAAGGCAGGGGCACAAGTGCGGGCTAGGCATAAGGCAGGGGCACATGTGCGGGCTAGGCATAAGGCAGGGGCACATGTGCGGGCTAGGCATAAGGCAGGGGCACAAGTGCGGGCTAGGCATAAGGCAGGGGCACAAGTGCGGGCTAGGCATAAGGCAGGGGCACAAGTGCGGGCTAGGCATAAGGCAGGGGCACAAGTGCGTGCTAGGCATAAGGCAGGGGCACAAGTGCGGGCTAGGCATAAGGCAGGGGCACAAGTGCGGGCAAGGCATAAGGCAGGGGCACAAGTGCGGGCTAGGCATAAGGCAGGGGCACAAGTGCGGGCTAGGCATAAGGCAGCGGCACAAGTGCTGGCTAGGCATAAGGCAGGGGCACAAGTGCTGGCTAGGCATAAGGCAGGGCCACAAGTGCAGGCTAGGCATAAGGCAGGGCCACAAGTGCAGGCTAGGCATAAGGCAGGGGCACAAGTGCTGGCTAGGCATAAGGCAGGGGCACAAGTGCTGGCTAGGCATAAGGCAGGGGCTCATATGCTGGCTAGGCATAAGGCAGGGGCACAAGTGCTGGCTAGGCATAAGGCAGGGGCACAAGTGCTGGCTAGGCATAAGGCAGGGGCACAAGTGCTGGCTAGGCATAAGGCAGGGGCACAAGTGCTGGCTAGGCATAAGGCAGGGGCACAAGTGCTGGCTAGGCATAAGGCAGGGGCTTAAGTGCTGGCTAGGCATAAGGCAGGGGCACCTATGCAGGCTAGGCTTAAGGCAGGGGCACAAGTGATGGCTACACATAAGGCATACGGCTAACTCTTTGCACTCTTTGAATAAAGGGATAGGCACCCTTAGGGGTGAAGAGCTAGCTTTCACCCCTCTACTCTGTACTATGTAGTACAGTGCGGAGCCACTCCATAACCCCCATGCTCCAAGCGACCAGGCACATCTTGTCTGTCCTCCGTAAATGGGTAATGCCTTCGTCCCCAATTACAGTCGTGCATGTGCATACAGACGGGACAAGAGCTTAGAGCGTAAAGCCTGCCCTGTGTGCATAACCAACATGAAGCTAAAGACAAAAAAACAATAATGCAAGGGGCTCAAAAGTGCTGGCTAGGCATAAGGCAGGGGCACAAGTGCTGGCTAGACATAAGGCAGGGGCACAAGTGCTGGCTAGGCATAAGGCAGGGGCACAAGTGCTGGCTAGGCATAAGGCAGGGGCACAAGTGCTGGCTAGGCATAAGGCAGGGCACAAGTGCTGGCTAGGCATAAGGCAGGGGCACAAGTGCTGGCTAGGCATAAGGCAGGGGCACAAGTGCTGGCTAGATTTAAGGCAGGGGCACAAGTGCTGGCTAGACTTAAGGCAGGGGCACAAGTGCTGGCTAGGCATAAGGCAGGGGCACAAGTGCGGGCTAGCCATAAGGCAGGGGCACAAGTGCAGGCTAGGCATAAGGCAGGGGCACAAGTGCGGGCTAGGCATAAGGCAGGGGCACAAGTGCGGGCTAGGCATAAGGCAGGGGCACAAGTGCGGGCTAGGCATAAGGCAGGGGCACAAGTGCGGGCTAGGCATAAGGCAGGGGCACAAGTGCGGGCTAGGCATAAGGCAGGGGCACAAGTGAGGGCTAGGCATAAGGCAGGGGCACAAGTGCGGGCTAGGCATAAGGCAGGGGCACAAGTGCGGGCTAGGCATAAGGCAGGGGCACAAGTGCGGGCTAGGCATAAGGCAGGGGCACAAGTGCGGGCTAGGCATAAGGCAGGGGCACAAGTGCGGGCTAGGCATAAGGCAGGGGCACAAGTGCGGGCTAGGCATAAGGCAGGGGCACAAGTGCGGGCTAGGCATAAGGCAGGGGCACAAGTGCGGGCTAGGCATAAGGCAGGGGCACAAGTGCGGGCTAGGCATAAGGCAGGGGCACAAGTGCGGGCTAGGCATAAGGCAGGGGCACAAGTGCGGGCTAGGCATAAGGCAGGGGCACAAGTGCGGGCTAGGCATAAGGCAGGGGCACACGTGCTGGCTAGGCATAAGGCAGGGGCACAAGTGCTGGCTAGGCATAAGGCAGGGGCACAAGTGCTGGCTAGGCATAAGGCAGGGGCACAAGTGCTGGCTAGGCATAAGGCAGGGGCACAAGTGCTGGCTAGGCATAAGGCAGGGGCACAAGTGCTGGCTAGGCATAAGGCAGGGGCACAAGTGCTGGCTAGATTTAAGGCAGGGGCACAAGTGCTGGCTAGACTTAAGGCAGGGGCACAAGTGCTGGCTAGGCATAAGGCAGGGGCACAAGTGCTGGCTAGGCATAAGGCAGGGCACAAGTGCTGGCTAGGCATAAGGCAGGGGCACAAGTGCTGGCTAGGCATAAGGCAGGGGCACAAGTGCTGGCTAGATTTAAGGCAGGGGCACAAGTGCTGGCTAGACTTAAGGCAGGGGCACAAGTGCTGGCTAGGCATAAGGCAGGGGCACAAGTGCGGGCTAGCCATAAGGCAGGGGCACAAGTGCAGGCTAGGCATAAGGCAGGGGCACAAGTGCGGGCTAGGCATAAGGCAGGGGCACAAGTGCGGGCTAGGCATAAGGCAGGGGCACAAGTGCGGGCTAGGCATAAGGCAGGGGCACAAGTGCGGGCTAGGCATAAGGCAGGGGCACAAGTGCGGGCTAGGCATAAGGCAGGGGCACAAGTGAGGGCTAGGCATAAGGCAGGGGCACAAGTGCGGGCTAGGCATAAGGCAGGGGCACAAGTGCGGGCTAGGCATAAGGCAGGGGCACAAGTGCGGGCTAGGCATAAGGCAGGGGCACAAGTGCGGGCTAGGCATAAGGCAGGGGCACAAGTGCGGGCTAGGCATAAGGCAGGGGCACAAGTGCGGGCTAGGCATAAGGCAGGGGCACAAGTGCGGGCTAGGCATAAGGCAGGGGCACAAGTGCGGGCTAGGCATAAGGCAGGGGCACAAGTGCGGGCTAGGCATAAGGCAGGGGCACAAGTGCGGGCTAGGCATAAGGCAGGGGCACAAGTGCGGGCTAGGCATAAGGCAGGGGCACAAGTGCGGGCTAGGCATAAGGCAGGGGCACACGTGCTGGCTAGGCATAAGGCAGGGGCACAAGTGCTGGCTAGGCATAAGGCAGGGGCACAAGTGCTGGCTAGGCATAAGGCAGGGGCACAAGTGCTGGCTAGGCATAAGGCAGGGGCACAAGTGCTGGCTAGGCATAAGGCAGGGGCACAAGTGCTGGCTAGGCATAAGGCAGGGGCACAAGTGCTGGCTAGGCATAAGGCAGGGGCACAAGTGCCGGCTAGGCATAAGGCAGGGGCACAAGTGCCGGCTAGGCATAAGGCAGGGGCACAAGTGCCGGCTAGGCATAAGGCAGGGGCACAAGTGCCGGCTAGGCATAAGGCAGGGGCACAAGTGCCGGCTAGGCATAAGGCAGGGGCACAAGTGCCGGCTAGGCATAAGGCAGGGGCACAAGTGCCGGCTAGGCATAAGGCAGGGGCACAAGTGCCGGCTAGGCATAAGGCAGGGGCACAAGTGCCGGCTAGGCATAAGGCAGGGGCACAAGTGCCGGCTAGGCATAAGGCAGGGGCACAAGTGCCGGCTAGGCATAAGGCAGGGGCACAAGTGCCGGCTAGGCATAAGGCAGGGGCACAAGTGCCGGCTAGGCATAAGGCAGGGGCACAAGTGCCGGCTAGGCATAAGGCAGGGGCACAAGTGCTGGCTAGGCATAAGGCAGGGGCACAAGTGCTGGCTAGGCATAAGGCAGGGGCACAAGTGCTGGCTAGGCATAAGGCAGGGGCACAAGTGCTGGCTAGGCATAAGGCAGGGGCACAAGTGCTGGCTAGGCATAAGGCAGGGGCACAAGTGCGGGCTAGGCATAAGGCAGGGGCACAAGTGCTGGTTAGGCATAAGGCAGGGGCACAAGTGCGGGCTAGGCATAAGGCAGGGGCACAAGTGCGGGCTAGGCATAAGTCAGGGGCACAAGTGCGGGCTAGGCATAAGTCAGGGGCACAAGTGCGGGCTAGGCATAAGGCAGGGGCACAAGTGCGGGCTAGGCATAAGGCAGGGGCACAAGTGCGGGCTAGGCATAAGGCAGGGGCACAAGTGCGGGCTAGGCATAAGGCAGGGGAACAAGTGCGGGCTAGGCATAAGGCAGGGGCACAAGTGCAGGCTAGGTATAAGGCAGGGGCACAAGTGCTGGCTAGGTATAAGGCAGGGGCACAAGTGCTGGCTAGGCATAAGGCAAGGGCACAAGTGCTGGCTAGGCATAAGGCAGGGGCACAAGTGCTGGCTAGGCATAAGGCAGGGGCACAAGTGCGGGCTAGACTTTAGGCAGGGGCACAAGAGCAAACTAAGCATAAGGCAGAGGCACAAGTGCAAGCTAGGCATAAGGCAGGGGCACCTATGCAGGCTAGGCTTAAGGCAGGGGCACAAGTGATGGCTACACATAAGGCATACGGCTAACTCTTTGCACTCTTTGCATAAAGGGATAGGCACCCTTAGGGGTGAAGAGCTAGCTTTCACCCCTCTACTCTGTACTTTGTTGTACAGTGCGGAGCCACTCCATAACCCCCATGCTCCAAGCGACCAGGCACATCTTGTCTGTCCTCCGTAAATGGGTAATGCCTTCGTCCCCAATTACAGTCGTGCATGTGCATTCAGACGGGACAAGAGCGAAGAGCGTAAAGCCTGCCCTGTGTGCATAACCAACATGAAGCTAAAGACAAAAAAACAATACAAGGGGCTCAAAAGTGCTGGCTAGGCATAAGGCAGGGGCTCAAAAGTGCTGGCTAGACATAAGGCAGGGGCACAAGTGCTGGCTAGGCATAAGGCAGGGGCACAAGTGCTGGCTAGGCATAAGGCAGGGGCACAAGTGCTGGCTAGGCATAAGGCAGGGGCACAAGTGCTGGCTAGGCATAAGGCAGGGGCACAAGTGCTGGCTAGGCATAAGGCAGGGGCACAAGTGCTGGCTAGGCATAAGGCAGGGGCACAAGTGCTGGCTAGGCATAAGGCAGGGGCACAAGTGCTGGCTAGGCATAAGGCAGGGGCACAAGTGCTGGCTAGGCATAAGGCAGGGGGACAAGTGCTGGCTAGGCATAAGGCAGGGGCACAAGTGCTGGCTAGGCATAAGGCAGGGGCACAAGTGCTGGCTAGGCATAAGGCAGGGGCACAAGTGCTAACTAGGCATAAGGCAGGAGCACAAGTGCTGGCTAGGCTTAAGGCAGGGGCACAAGTGCTGGCTAGGCATAAGGCAGGGGCACAAGTGCTGGCTAGGCATAAGGCAGGGGCACAAGTGCTGGCTAGGCATAAGGCAGGGGCACAAGTGCTGGCTAGGCATAAGGCAGGGGCATAAGGCAGGGGCACAAGGGCTGGCTAGGCATAAGGCAGGGGCACAAGTGCTGGCTAGGCATAAGGCAGGGGCACAAGTGCTGGCTAGGCATAAGGCAGGGGCACAAGTGCTGGCTAGGCATAAGGCAGGGGCACAAGTGCTGGCTAGGCATAAGGCAGGGGCACAAGTGCTGGCTAGGCATAAGGCAGGGGCACAAGTGCTGCCTAGGCATAAGGCAGGGGCACAAGTGCTGGCTAGGCATAAGGCAGGGGCACAAGTGCTGGCTAGGCATAAGGCAGGGGCACAAGTGCTGGCTAGGCATAAGGCAGGGGCACAAGTGCTGGCTAGGCATAAGGCAGGGGCACAAGTGCTGGCTAGGCATAAGGCAGGGGCACAAGTGCTGGCTAGGCATAAGGCAGGGGCACAAGTGCTGGCTAGGCATAAGGCAGGGGCACAAGTGCTGGCTAGGCATAAGGCAGGGGCACAAGTGCTGGCTAGGCATAAGGCAGGGGCACAAGTGCTGGCTAGGCATAAGGCAGGGGCACAAGTGCTGGCTAGGCATAAGGCAGGGGCACAAGTGCTGGCTAGGCATAAGGCAGGGGCACAAGTGCTGTCTAGGCATAAGGCAGGGGCACAAGTGCTGGCTAGGCATAAGGCAGGGGCACAAGTGCTGGCTAGGCATAAGGCAGGGGCACAAGTGCTGGCTAGGCATAAGGCAGGGGCACAAGTGCTGGCTAGGCATAAGGCAGGGGCACAAGTGCGGGCTAGGCATAAGGCAGAGGCACAAGTGCGGCTAGGCATAAGGCAGGGGCCCAAGTGCGGCTAGGCATAAGGCAGGGGCACACGTGCTGGCTAGGCATAAGGCAGGGGCACACGTGCGGGCTAGGCATAAGGCAGGGGCACACGTGCGGGCTAGGCATAAGGCAGGGGCAAACGTGCGGGCTAGGCATAAGGCAGGGGCAAACGTGCGGGCTAGGCATAAGGCAGGGGCACAAGTGCGGGCTAGGCATAAGGCAGGGGCACAAGTGCGGGCTAGGCATAAGGCAGGGGCACAAGTGAGGGCTAGGCATAAGGCAGGGGCACACGTGCGGGCTAGGCATAAGGCAGGGGCACACGTGCTGGCTAGGCATAAGGCAGGGGCACACGTGCTGGCTAGGCATAAGGCAGGGGCACACGTGCGGGCTAGGCATAAGGCAGGGGCACACGTGCGGGCTAGGCATAAGGCAGGGGCAAACGTGCGGGCTAGGCATAAGGCAGGGGCACAAGTGCGGGCTAGGCATAAGGCAGGGGCACAAGTGCGGGCTAGGCATAAGGCAGGGGCACAAGTGAGGGCTAGGCATAAGGCAGGGGCACAAGTGAGGGCTAGGCATAAGGCAGGGGCACAAGTGCGGGCTAGGCATAAGGCAGGGGCACAAGTGCGGGCTAGGCATAAGGCAGGGGCACAAGTGCGGGCTAGGCATAAGGCAGGGGCACAAGTGCGGGCTAGGCATAAGGCAGGGGCACAAGTGCGGGCTAGGCATAAGGCAGGGGCACAAGTGCGGGCTAGGCATAAGGCAGGGGCACAAGTGCGGGCTAGGCATAAGGCAGGGGCACAAGTGCGGGCTAGGCATAAGGCAGGGGCACAAGTGCGGGCTAGGCATAAGGCAGGGGCACAAGTGCGGGTTAGGCATAAGGCAGGGGCACAAGTGCGGGTTAGGCATAAGGCAGGGGCACAAGTGCGGGCTAGGCATAAGGCAGGGGCACAAGTGCGGGCTAGGCATAAGGCAGGGGCACACGTGCGGGCTAGGCATAAGGCAGGGGCACACGTGCGGGCTAGGCATAAGGCAGGGGCACACGTGCGGGCTAGGCATAAGGCAGGGGCACACGTGCGGGCTAGGCATAAGGCAGGGGCACACGTGCGGGCTAGGCATAAGGCAGGGGCACACGTGCTGGCTAGGCATAAGGCAGGGGCACACGTGCTGGCTAGGCATAAGGCAGGGGCACACGTGCTGGCTAGGCATAAGGCAGGGGCACACGTGCTGGCTAGGCATAAGGCAGGGGCACACGTGCTGGCTAGGCATAAGGCAGGGGCACACGTGCTGGCTAGGCATAAGGCAGGGGCACACGTGCGCAGGGGCACACGTGCGGGCTAGGCATAAGGCAGGGGCACAAGTGCGGGCTAGGCATAAGGCAGGGGCACAAGTGCGGGCTAGGCATAAGGCAGGGGCACAAGTGCGGGCTAGGCATAAGGCAGGGGCACAAGTGCGGGCTAGGCATAAGGCAGGGGCACAAGTGCGGGCTAGGCATAAGGCAGGGGCACAAGTGCGGGCTAGGCATAAGGCAGGGGCACAAGTGCGGGCTAGGCATAAGGCAGGGGCACAAGTGCGGGCTAGGCATAAGGCAGGGGCACAAGTGCGGGCTAGGCATAAGGCAGGGGCACAAGTGCGGGCTAGGCATAAGGCAGGGGCACAAGTGCGGGCAAGGCATAAGGCAGGGGCACAAGTGCGGGCTAGGCATAAGGCAGGGGCACAAGTGCGGGCTAGGCATAAGGCAGCGGCACAAGTGCTGGCTAGGCATAAGGCAGGGGCACAAGTGCTGGCTAGGCATAAGGCAGGGGCACAAGTGCTGGCTAGGCATAAGGCAGGGCCACAAGTGCTGGCTAGGCATAAGGCAGGGCCACAAGTGCAGGCTAGGCATTAGGCAGGGCCACAAGTGCAGGCTAGGCATAAGGCAGGGCCACAAGTGCAGGCTAGGCATAAGGCAGGGACACAAGTGCTGGCTAGGCATAAGGCAGGGGCACAAGTGCTGGCTAGGCATAAGGCAGGGGCTCAAGTGCTGGCTAGGCATAAGGCAGGGGCACAAGTGCTGGCTAGGCATAAGGCAGGGGCACAAGTGCTGGCTAGGCATAAGGCAGGGGCACAAGTGCTGGCTAGGCATAAGGCAGGGGCACAAGTGCTGGCTAGGCATAAGGCAGGGGCACAAGTGCGGGCTAGGCATAAGGCAGGGGCACAAGTGCGGGCAAGGCATAAGGCAGGGGCACAAGTGCGGGCAAGGCATAAGGCAGGGGCACAAGTGCGGGCTAGGCATAAGGCAGGGGCACAAGTGCGGGCTAGGCATAAGGCAGGGGCACAAGTGCGGGCTAGGCATAAGGCAGGGGCACAAGTGCGGGCTAGGCATAAGGCAGGGGCACAAGTGCGGGGTAGGCATAAGGCAGGGGCACAAGTGCGGGCTAGGCATAAGGCAGGGGCACAAGTGCGGGCTAGGCATAAGGCAGGAGCACAAGTGCGGGCTAGGCATAAGGCAGGGGCCCAAGTGCGGCTAGGCATAAGGCAGGGGCCCAAGTGCGGCTAGGCATAAGGCAGGGGCCCAAGTGCGGCTAGGCATAAGGCAGGGGCCCACGTGCTGACTAGGCATAAGGCAGGGGCACACGTGCGGGCTAGGCATAAGGCAGGGGCACACGTGCGGGCTAGGCATAAGGCAGGGGCAAACGTGCGGGCTAGGCATAAGGCAGGGGCACAAGTGCGGGCTAGGCATAAGGCAGGGGCACAAGTGCGGGCTAGGCATAAGGCAGGGGCACAAGTGCGGGCTAGGCATAAGGCAGGGGCACAAGTGCGGGCTAGGCATAAGGCAGGGGCACAAGTGAGGGCTAGGCATAAGGCAGGGGCACAAGTGCGGGCTAGGCATAAGGCAGGGGCACAAGTGCGGGCTAGGCATAAGGCAGGGGCACAAGTGCGGGCTAGGCATAAGGCAGGGGCACAAGTGCGGGCTAGGCATAAGGCAGGGGCACAAGTGCGGGCTAGGCATAAGGCAGGGGCACAAGTGCGGGCTAGGCATAAGGCAGGGGCACAAGTGCGGGCTAGGCATAAGGCAGGGGCACAAGTGCGGGCTAGGCATAAGGCAGGGGCACACGTGCGGGCTAGGCATAAGGCAGGGGCACAAGTGCGGGCTAGGCATAAGGCAGGGGCACACGTGCGGGCTAGGCATAAGGCAGGGGCACACGTGCGGGCTAGGCATAAGGCAGGGGCACACGTGCGGGCTAGGCATAAGGCAGGGGCACACGTGCGGGCTAGGCATAAGGCAGGGGCACACGTGCGGGCTTGGCATAAGGCAGGGGCACACGTGCGGGCTTGGCATAAGGCAGGGGCACACGTGCGGGCTAGGCATAAGGCAGGGGCACACGTGCGGGCTAGGCATAAGGCAGGGGCACACGTGCGGGCTAGGCATAAGGCAGGGGCACACGTGCGGGCTAGGCATAAGGCAGGGGCACACGTGCTGGCTAGGCATAAGGCAGGGGCACACGTGCTGGCTAGGCATAAGGCAGGGGCACACGTGCTGGCTAGGCATAAGGCAGGGGCACACGTGCTGGCTAGGCATAAGGCAGGGGCACACGTGCTGGCTAGGCATCAGGCAGGGGCACAAGTGCTGGCTAGGCATCAGGCAGGGGCACACGTGCTGGCTAGGCATAAGGCAGGGGCACACGTGCTGGCTAGGCATAAGGCAGGGGCACACGTGCTGGCTAGGCATAAGGCAGGGGCACACGTGCTGGCTAGGCATAAGGCAGGGGCACACGTGCTGGCTAGGCATAAGGCAGGGGCACACGTGCTGGCTAGGCATAAGGCAGGGGCACACGTGCTGGCTAGGCATAAGGCAGGGGCACACGTGCTGGCTAGGCATAAGGCAGGGGCACACGTGCTGGCTAGGCATAAGGCAGGGGCACACGTGCTGGCTAGGCATAAGGCAGGGGCACACGTGCTGGCTAGGCATAAGGCAGGGGCACACGTGCTGGCTAGGCATAAGGCAGGGGCACACGTGCGGGCTAGGCATAAGGCAGGGGCACAAGTGCGGGCTAGGCATAAGGCAGGGGCACAAGTGCGGGCTAGGCATAAGGCAGGGGCACAAGTGCGGGCTAGGCATAAGGCAGGGGCACAAGTGCGGGCTAGGCATAAGGCAGGGGCACAAGTGCTGGCTAGGCATAAGGCAGGGGCACAAGTGCTGGCTAGGCATAAGGCAGGGGCACAAGTGCTGGCTAGGCATAAGGCAGGGGCACAAGTGCTGGCTAGGCATAAGGCAGGGGCACAAGTGCCGGCTAGGCATAAGGCAGGGGCACAAGTGCCGGCTAGGCATAAGGCAGGGGCACAAGTGCCGGCTAGGCATAAGGCAGGGGCACAAGTGCCGGCTAGGCATAAGGCAGGGGCACAAGTGCCGGCTAGGCATAAGGCAGGGGCACAAGTGCTGGCTAGGCATAAGGCAGGGGCACAAGTGCTGGCTAGGCATAAGGCAGGGGCACAAGTGCTGGCTAGGCATAAGGCAGGGGCACAAGTGCTGGCTAGGCATAAGGCAGGGGCACAAGTGCTGGCTAGGCATAAGGCAGGGGCACAAGTGCTGGCTAGGCATAAGGCAGGGGCACAAGTGCGGGCTAGGCATAAGGCAGGGGCACAAGTGCTGGTTAGGCATAAGGCAGGGGCACAAGTGCGGGCTAGGCATAAGGCAGGGGCACAAGTGCGGGCTAGGCATAAGGCAGGGGCACAAGTGCGGGCTAGGCATAAGGCAGGGGAACAAGTGCGGGCTAGGCATAAGGCAGGGGCACAAGTGCGGGCTAGGTATAAGGCAGGGGCACAAGTGCTGGCTAGGTATAAGGCAGGGGCACAAGTGCTGGCTAGGCATAAGGCAAGGGCACAAGTGCTGGCTAGGCATAAGGCAGGGGCACAAGTGCTGGCTAGGCATAAGGCAGGGGCACAAGTGCGGGCTAGACTTTAGGCAGGGGCACAAGAGCAAACTAAGCATAAGGCAGAGGCACAAGTGCAAGCTAGGCATAAGGCAGGGGCACCTATGCAGGCTAGGCTTAAGGCAGGGGCACAAGTGATGGCTACACATAAGGCATACGGCTAACTCTTTGCACTCTTTGCATAAAGGGATAGGCACCCTTAGGGGTGAAGAGCTAGCTTTCACCCCTCTACTCTGTACTTTGTTGTACAGTGCGGAGCCACTCCATAACCCCCATGCTCCAAGCGACCAGGCACATCTTGTCTGTCCTCCGTAAATGGGTAATGCCTTCGTCCCCAATTACAGTCGTGCATGTGCATTCAGACGGGACAAGAGCGAAGAGCGTAAAGCCTGCCCTGTGTGCATAACCAACATGAAGCTAAAGACAAAAAAACAATACAAGGGGCTCAAAAGTGCTGGCTAGGCATAAGGCAGGGGCTCAAAAGTGCTGGCTAGACATAAGGCAGGGGCACAAGTGCTGGCTAGGCATAAGGCAGGGGCACAAGTGCTGGCTAGGCATAAGGCAGGGGCACAAGTGCTGGCTAGGCATAAGGCAGGGGCACAAGTGCTGGCTAGGCATAAGGCAGGGGCACAAGTGCTGGCTAGGCATAAGGCAGGGGCACAAGTGCTGGCTAGGCATAAGGCAGGGGCACAAGTGCTGGCTAGGCATAAGGCAGGGGCACAAGTGCTGGCTAGGCATAAGGCAGGGGCACAAGTGCTGGCTAGGCATAAGGCAGGGGCACAAGTGCTGGCTAGGCATAAGGCAGGGGCACAAGTGCTGGCTAGGCATAAGGCAGGGGCACAAGTGCTGGCTAGGCATAAGGCAGGGGCACAAGTGCTAACTAGGCATAAGGCAGGAGCACAAGTGCTGGCTAGGCTTAAGGCAGGGGCACAAGTGCTGGCTAGGCATAAGGCAGGGGCACAAGTGCTGGCTAGGCATAAGGCAGGGGCACAAGTGCTGGCTAGGCATAAGGCAGGGGCACAAGTGCTGGCTAGGCATAAGGCAGGGGCACAAGTGCTGGCTAGGCATAAGGCAGGGGCACAAGTGCTGGCTAGGCATAAGGCAGGGGCACAAGTGCTGGCTAGGCATAAGGCAGGGGCACAAGTGCTGGCTAGGCATAAGGCAGGGGCACAAGTGCTGGCTAGGCATAAGGCAGGGGCACAAGTGCTGGCTAGGCATAAGGCAGGGGCACAAGTGCTGGCTAGGCATAAGGCAGGGGCACAAGTGCTGGCTAGGCATAAGGCAGGGGCACAAGTGCTGGCAAGGCATAAGGCAGGGGCACAAGTGCTGGCTAGGCATAAGGCAGGGGCACAAGTGCTGGCTAGGCATAAGGCAGGGGCACAAGTGCTGGCTAGGCATAAGGCAGGGGCACAAGTGCTGGCTAGGCATAAGGCAGGGGCACAAGTGCTGGCTAGGCATAAGGCAGGGGCACAAGTGCTGGCTAGGCATAAGGCAGGGGCACAAGTGCTGGCTAGGCATAAGGCAGGGGCACAAGTGCTGGCTAGGCATAAGGCAGGGGCACAAGTGCTGGCTAGGCATAAGGCAGGGGCACAAGTGCTGGCTAGGCATAAGGCAGGGGCACAAGTGCTGGCTAGGCATAAGGCAGGGGCACAAGTGCTGGCTAGGCATAAGGCAGGGGCACAAGTGCTGGCTAGGCATAAGGCAGGGGCACAAGTGCTGGCTAGGCATAAGGCAGGGGCACAAGTGCTGGCTAGGCATAAGGCAGGGGCACAAGTGCTGGCTAGGCATAAGGCAGGGGCACAAGTGCTGGCTAGGCATAAGGCAGGGGCACAAGTGCTGGCTAGGCATAAGGCAGGGGCACAAGTGCTGGCTAGGCATAAGGCAGGGGCACAAGTGCTGGCTAGGCATAAGGCAGGGGCACAAGTGCTGGCTAGGCATAAGGCAGGGGCACAAGTGCTGGCTAGGCATAAGGCAGGGGCACAAGTGCTGGCTAGGCATAAGGCAGGGGCACAAGTGCTGGCTAGGCATAAAGCAGGGGCACAAGTGCTGGCTAGGCATAAGGCAGGGGCACAAGTGCAGACTAGGCATAAGGCAGGGGCACAAGTGCGGGCTAGGCATAAGGCAGGGGCACAAGTGCGGGCTAGGCATAAGGCAGGGGCACAAGTGCGGGCTAGGCATAAGGCAGGGGCACAAGTGCGGGCTAGGCATAAGGCAGGGGCACAAGTGCGGGCTAGGCATAAGGCAGGGGCACAAGTGAGGGCTAGGCATAAGGCAGGGGCACAAGTGAGGGCTAGGCATAAGGCAGGGGCACAAGTGCGGGCTAGGCATAAGGCAGGGGCACAAGTGCTGGCTAGGCATAAGGCAGGGGCACAAGTGCTGGCTAGGCATAAGGCAGGGGCACAAGTGCTGGCTAGGCATAAGGCAGGGGCACAAGTGCTGGCTAGGCATAAGGCAGGGGCACAAGTGCTGGCTAGGCATAAGGCAGGGGCACAAGTGCTGGCTAGGCATAAGGCAGGGGCACAAAAACTGGCTAGGCATAAGGCAGGGGCACAAGTGCGGGCTAGGCATAAGGCAGGGGCACAAGTGCGGGCTAGGCATAAGGCAGGGGCACAAGTGCGGGCTAGGCATAAGGCAGGGGCACAAGTGCGGGATAGGCATGAGGCAGGGGCACAAGTGCGGGCTAGGCATGAGGCAGGGGCACAAGTGCGGGCAAGGCATGAGGCAGGGGCACAAGTGCGGTCTAGGCATAAGGCAGGGGCACAAGTGCGAGCTAGACATAAGGCAGGGGCACAAGTGCGGGCTAGGCATAAGGCAGGGGCACAAGTGCGGGCTAGGCATAAGGCAGGGGCACAAGTGCGGGCTAGGCATAAGGCAGGGGCACAAGTGCGGGCTAGGCATAAGGCAGGGGCACAAGTGCGGGCTAGGCATAAGGCAGGGGCACAAGTGCGGGCTAGGCATAAGGCAGGGGCACAAGTGCGGGCTAGGCATAAGGCAGGGGCACAAGTGCGGGCTAGGCATAAGGCAGGGGCACAAGTGCGGGCTAGGCATAAGGCAGAGGCACAAGTGCGGCTAGGCATAAGGCAGGGGCCCAAGTGCGGCTAGGCATAAGGCAGGGGCACACGTGCTGGCTAGGCATAAGGCAGGGGCACACGTGCGGGCTAGGCATAAGGCAGGGGCACACGTGCGGGCTAGGCATAAGGCAGGGGCACAAGTGCGGGCTAGGCATAAGGCAGGGGCACAAGTGCGGGCTAGGCATAAGGCAGGGGCACAAGTGCGGGCTAGGCATAAGGCAGGGGCACAAGTGCGGGCTAGGCATAAGGCAGGGGCACAAGTGAGGGCTAGGCATAAGGCAGGGGCACACGTGCGGGCTAGGCATAAGGCAGGGGCACACGTGCTGGCTAGGCATAAGGCAGGGGCACACGTGCTGGCTAGGCATAAGGCAGGGGCACACGTGCGGGCTAGGCATAAGGCAGGGGCACACGTGCGGGCTAGGCATAAGGCAGGGGCAAACGTGCGGGCTAGGCATAAGGCAGGGGCACACGTGCGGGCTAGGCATAAGGCAGGGGCACACGTGCGGGCTAGGCATAAGGCAGGGGCACACGTGCTGGCTAGGCATAAGGCAGGGGCACACGTGCGGGCTAGGCATAAGGCAGGGGCACACGTGCGGGCTAGGCATAAGGCAGGGGCACACGTGCGGGCTAGGCATAAGGCAGGGGCACAAGTGCGGGCTAGGCATAAGGCAGGGGCACACGTGCGGCCTAGGCATAAGGCAGGGGCACAAGTGCTGGCTAGGCATAAGACAGGGGCACAAGTGCTGGCTAGGCATAAGGCAGGGGCACAAGTGCTGGCTAGGCATAAGGCAGGGGCACAAGTGCTGGCTAGGCATAAGGCAGGGGCACAAAAGCTGGCTAGGCATAAGGCAGGGGCACAAGTGCAGGCTAGGCATAAGGCAGGGGCACAAGTGCTGGCTAGGCATAAGGCAGGGGCACAAGTGCTGGCTAGGCTTAAGGCAGGGGCACAAGTGCTGGCTAGGCTTAAGGCAGGGGCACAAGTGCTGGCTAGGCTTAAGGCAGGGGCACAAGTGCTGGCTAGGCATAAGGCAGGGGCACAAGTGCAGTCTAGGCATTAGGCAGGGGCACAAGTGCAGTCTAGGCATAAGGCAGGGGCACAAGTGCAGTCTAGGCATAAGGCAGGGGCACAACTGCGGGCTAGGCATAAGGCAGGGGCACAAGTGCGGGCTAGGCATAAGGCAGGGGCACAAGTGCGGGCTAGGCATAAGGCAGGGGCACAAGTGCGGGCTAGGCATAAGGCAGGGGCACAAGTGCGGGCTAGGCATAAGGCAGGGGCACAAGTGCGGGCTAGGCATAAGGCAGGGGCACAAGTGCGGGCTAGGCATAAGGCAGGGGCACAAGTGCGGGCTAGGCATAAGGCAGGGGCACAAGTGCGGGCTAGGCATAAGGCAGGGGCACAAGTGCGGGCTAGGCATAAGGCAGGGGCACAAGTGCGGGCTAGGCATAAGGCAGGGGAACAAGTGCGGGCTAGGCATAAGGCAGGGGCACAAAAGCTGGCTAGGCATAAGGCAGGGGCACAAGTGCAGGCTAGGCATAAGGCAGGGGCACAAGTGCTGGCTAGGCATAAGGCAGGGGCACAAGTGCTGGCTAGGCTTAAGGCAGGGGCACAAGTGCTGGCTAGGCTTAAGGCAGGGGCACAAGTGCTGGCTAGGCATAAGGCAAGGGCACAAGTGCTGGCTAGGCATAAGGCAGGGGCACACGTGCTGGCTAGGCATAAGGCAGGGGCACAACTGCGGGCTAGGCATAAGGCAGGGGCACAAGTGCGGGCTAGGCATAAGGCAGGGGCACAAGTGCGGGCTAGGCATAAGGCAGGGGCACAAGTGCGGGCTAGGCATAAGGCAGGGGCACAAGTGCGGGCTAGGCATAAGGCAGGGGCACAAGTGCGGGCTAGGCATAAGGCAGGGGCACAAGTGCGGGCTAGGCATAAGGCAGGGGCACAAGTGCGGGCTAGGCATAAGGCAGGGGCACAAGTGCGGGCTAGGCATAAGGCAGGGGAACAAGTGCGGGCTAGGCATAAGGCAGGGGCACAAGTGCAGGCTAGGTATAAGGCAGGGGCACAAGTGCTGGCTAGGCATAAGGCAAGGGCACAAGTGCTGGCTAGGCATAAGGCAGGGGCACAAGTGCTGGCTAGGCATAAGGCAGGGGCACAAGTGCGGGCTAGACTTTAGGCAGGGGCACAAGAGCAAACTAAGCATAAGGCAGAGGCACAAGTGCAAGCTAGGCATAAGGCAGGGGCACCTATGCAGGCTAGGCTTAAGGCAGGGGCACAAGTGATGGCTACACATAAGGCATACGGCTAACTCTTTGCACTCTTTGCATAAAGGGATAGGCACCCTTAGGGGTGAAGAGCTAGCTTTCACCCCTCTACTCTGTACTTTGTTGTACAGTGCGGAGCCACTCCATAACCCCCATGCTCCAAGCGACCAGGCACATCTTGTCTGTCCTCCGTAAATGGGTAATGCCTTCGTCCCCAATTACAGTCGTGCATGTGCATTCAGACGGGACAAGAGCGAAGAGAGTAAAGCCTGCCCTGTGTGCATAACCAACATGAAGCTAAAGACAAAAAAACAATACAAGGGGCTCAAAAGTGCTGGCTAGGCATAAGGCAGGGGCTCAAAAGTGCTGGCTAGGCATAAGGCAGGGGCACAAGTGCTGGCTAGGCATAAGGCAGGGGCACAAGTGCTGGCTAGGCATAAGGCAGGGGCACAAGTGCTGGCTAGGCATAAGGCAGGGGCACAAGTGCTGGCTAGGCATAAGGCAGGGGCACAAGTGCTGGCTAGGCATAAGGCAGGGGCACAAGTGCTGGCTAGGCATAAGGCAGGGGCACAAGTGCTGGCTAGGCATAAGGCAGGGGCACAAGTGCTGGCTAGGCATAAGGCAGGGGCACAAGTGCTGGCTAGGCATAAGGCAGGGGCACAAGTGCTGGCTAGGCATAAGGCAGGGGCACAAGTGCTGGCTAGGCATAAGGCAGGGGCACAAGTGCTGGCTAGGCATAAGGCAGGGGCACAAGTGCTGGCTAGGCATAAGGCAGGGGCACAAGTGCTGGCTAGGCATAAGGCAGGGGCACAAGTGCTGGCTAGGCATAAGGCAGGGGCACAAGTGCTGGCTAGGCTTAAGGCAGGGGCACAAGTGCTGGCTAGGCATAAGGCAGGGGCACAAGTGCTGGCTAGGCATAAGGCAGGGGCACAAGTGCTGGCTAGGCATAAGGCAGGGGCACAAGTGCTGGCTAGGCATAAGGCAGGGGCACAAGTGCTGGCTAGGCATAAGGCAGGGGCACAAGTGCTGGCTAGGCATAAGGCAGGGGCACAAGTGCTGGCTAGGCATAAGGCAGGGGCACAAGTGCTGGCTAGGCATAAGGCAGGGGCACAAGTGCTGGCTAGGCATAAGGCAGGGGCACAAGTGCTGGCTAGGCATAAGGCAGGGGCACAAGTGCTGGCTAGGCATAAGGCAGGGGCACAAGTGCTGGCTAGGCATAAGGCAGGGGCACAAGTGCTGGCTAGGCATAAGGCAGGGGCACAAGTGCTGGCTAGGCATAAGGCAGGGGCACAAGTGCTGGCTAGGCATAAGGCAGGGGCACAAGTGCTGGCTAGGCATAAGGCAGGGGCACAAGTGCTGGCTAGGCATAAGGCAGGGGCACAAGTGCTGGCTAGGCATAAGGCAGGGGCACAAGTGCTGGCTAGGCATAAGGCAGGGGCACAAGTGCTGGCTAGGCATAAGGCAGGGGCACAAGTGCTGGCTAGGCATAAGGCAGGGGCACAAGTGCTGGCTAGGCATAAGGCAGGGGCACAAGTGCGGGCTAGGCATAAGGCAGGGGCACAAGTGCGGGCTAGGCATTAGGCAGGGGCACAAGTGCGGGCTAGGCATAAGGCAGGGGCACAAGTGCGGGCTAGGCATAAGGCAGGGGCACAAGTGCGGCTAGGCATAAGGCAGGGGCCCAAGTGCGGGCTAGGCATAAGGCAGGGGCACACGTGCGGGCTAGGCATAAGGCAGGGGCACACGTGCGGGCTAGGCATAAGGCAGGGGCACACGTGCGGGCTAGGCATAAGGCAGGGGCACACGTGCGGGCTAGGCATAAGGCAGGGCCACAAGTGCAGGCTAGGCATAAGGCAGGGGCACAAGTGCTGGCTAGGCATAAGGCAGGGGCACAAGTGCTGGCTAGGCATAAGGCAGGGGCTCAAGTGCTGGCTAGGCATAAAGCAGGGGCACAAGTGCTGGCTAGGCATAAGGCAGGGGCACAAGTGTCGGCTAGACTTTAGGCAGGGGCACAAGAGCAAACTAAGCATAAGGCAGAGGCACAAGTGCAAGCTAGGCATAAGGCAGGGGCACCTATGCAGGCTAGGCTTAAGGCAGGGGCACAAGTGATGGCTACATATAAGGCATACGGCTAACTCTTTGCACTCTTTGCATAAAGGGATAGGCACCCTTAGGGGTGAAGAGCTAGCTTTCACCCCTCTACTCTGTACTTTGTTGTACAGTGCGGAGCCACTCCATAACCCCCATGCTCCAAGCGACCAGGCACATCTTGTCTGTCCTCCGTAAATGGGTAATGCCTTCGTCCCCAATTACAGTCGTGCATGTGCATTCAGACGGGACAAGAGCGAAGAGCGTAAAGCCTGCCCTGTGTGCATAACCAACATGAAGCTAAAGACAAAAAAACAATAATACAAGGGGCTCAAAAGTGCTGGCTAGGCATAAGGCAGGGGCACAAGTGCAGGCTAGGCATAAGGCAGGGGCACAAGTGCTGGCTAGGCATAAGTCAGGGGCACAAGTGCTGGCTAGGCATAAGGCAGGGGCACAAGTGCTGGCTAGGCATAAGGCAGGGGCACAAGTGCTGGCTAGGCATAAGGCAGGGGCACAAGTGCGGGCTAGGCATAAGGCAGGGGCACAAGTGCGGGCTAGGCATAAGGCAGGGGCACAAGTGCGGGCTAGGCATAAGGCAGGGGCACACGTGCGGGCTAGGCATAAGGCAGGGGCACACGTGCTGGCTAGGCATAAGGCAGGGGCACACGTGCTGGCTAGGCATAAGGCAGGGGCACAAGTGCGGGCTAGGCATAAGGCAGGGGCACAAGTGCGGGCTAGGCATAAGGCAGGGGCACAAGTGCAGGCTAGGTATAAGGCAGGGGCACAAGTGCTGGCTAGGCATAAGGCAAGGGCACAAGTGCTGGCTAGGCATAAGGCAAGGGCACAAGTGCTGGCTAGGCATAAGGCAGGGGCACAAGTGCTGGCTAGGCATAAGGCAGGGGCACAAGTGCGGGCTAGACTTTAGGCAGGGGCACAAGAGCAAACTAAGCATAAGGCAGAGGCACAAGTGCAAGCTAGGCATAAGGCAGGGGCACCTATGCAGGCTAGGCTTAAGGCAGGGGCACAAGTGATGGCTACACATAAGGCATACGGCTAACTCTTTGCACTCTTTGCATAAAGGGATAGGCACCCTTAGGGGTGAAGAGCTAGCTTTCACCCCTCTACTCTGTACTTTGTTGTACAGTGCGGAGCCACTCCATAACTGCCATGCTCCAAGCGACCAGGCACATCTTGTCTGTCCTCCGTAAATGGGTAATGCCTTCGTCCCCAATTACAGTCGTGCATGTGCATTCAGACGGGACAAGAGCGAAGAGCGTAAAGCCTGCCCTGTGTGCATAACCAACATGAAGCTAAAGACAAAAAAACAATAATACAAGGGGCTCAAAAGTGCTGGCTAGGCATAAGGCAGGGGCACAAGTGCTGGCTAGGCATAAGGCAGGGGCACAAGTGCTGGCTAGGCATAAGGCAGGGGCACAAGTGCTGGCTAGGCATAAGGCAGGGGCACAAGTGCTGGCTAGGCTTAAGGCAGGGGCACAAGTGCTGGCTAGGCATAAGGCAGGGGCACAAGTGCTGGCTAGGCATAAGGCAGGGGCACAAGTGCTGGCTAGGCATAAGGCAGGGGCACAAGTGCTGGCTAGGCATAAGGCAGGGGCACAAGTGCTGGCTAGGCATAAGGCAGGGGCACAAGTGCTGGCTAGGCATAAGGCAGGGGCACAAGTGCTGGCTAGGCATAAGGCAGGGGCACAAGTGCTGGCTAGGCATAAGGCAGGGGCACAAGTGCTGGCTAGGCATAAGGCAGGGGCACAAGTGCTGGCTAGGCATAAGGCAGGGGCACAAGTGCTGGCTAGGCATAAGGCAGGGGCACAAGTGCTGGCTAGGCATAAGGCAGGGGCACAAGTGCTGGCTAGGCATAAGGCAGGGGCACAAGTGCTGGCTAGGCATAAGGCAGGGGCACAAGTGCTGGCTAGGCATAAGGCAGGGGCACAAGTGCTGGCTAGGCATAAGGCAGGGGCACAAGTGCTGGCTAGGCATAAGGCAGGGGCACAAGTGCTGGCTAGGCATAAGGCAGGGCCACAAGTGCAGGCTAGGCATAAGGCAGGGGCACAAGTGCTGGCTAGGCATAAGGCAGGGGCACAAGTGCTGGCTAGGCATAAGGCAGGGGCTCAAGTGCTGGCTAGGCATAAGGCAGGGGCACAAGTGCTGGCTAGGCATAAGGCAGGGGCACAAGTGCTGGCTAGGCATAAGGCAGGGGCACAAGTGTGGGCTACACTTTAGGCAGGGGCACAAGAGCAAACTAAGCATAAGGCAGAGGCACAAGTGCAAGCTAGGCATAAGGCAGGGGCACCTATGCAGGCTAGGCTTAAGGCAGGGGCACAAGTGATGGCTACACATAAGGCATACGGCTAACTCTTTGCACTCTTTGCATAAAGGGATAGGCACCCTTAGGGGTGAAGAGCTAGCTTTCACCCCTCTACTCTGTACTTTGTTGTACAGTGCGGAGCCACTCCATAACCCCCATGCTCCAAGCGACCAGGCACATCTTGTCTGTCCTCCGTAAATGGGTAATGCCTTCGTCCCCAATTACAGTCGTGCATGTGCATTCAGACGGGACAAGAGCGAAGAGCGTAAAGCCTGCCCTGTGTGCATAACCAACATGAAGCTAAAGACAAAAAAACAATAATACAAGGGGCTCAAAAGTGCTGGCTAGGCATAAGGCAGGGGCACAAGTGCTGGCTAGGCATAAGGCAGGGGCACAAGTGCTGGCTAGGCATAAGGCAGGGGCACAAGTGCTGGCTAGGCATAAGGCAGGGGCACAAGTGCTGGCTAGGCATAAGGCAGGGGCACAAGTGCTGGCTAGGCATAAGGCAGGGGCACAAGTGCGGGCTAGGCATAAGGCAGGGGCACAAGTGCGGGCTAGGCATAAGGCAGGGGCACACGTGCGGGCTAGGCATAAGGCAGGGGCACACGTGCTGGCTAGGCATAAGGCAGGGGCACACGTTCTGGCTAGGCATAAGGCAGGGGCACAAGTGCGGGCTAGGCATAAGGCAGGGGCACAAGTGCGGGCTAGGCATAAGGCAGGGGCACAAGTGCTGGCTAGGCATAAGGCAAGGGCACAAGTGCTGGCTAGGCATAAGGCAAGGGCACAAGTGCTGGCTAGGCATAAGGCAGGGGCACAAGTGCAGTCTAGGCATAACGCAGGGGCACCTATGCGGGCTAGGCATAAGGCAGGGGCACCTATGCGGGCTAGGCATAAGGCAGGGGCACAAGTGCGGGCTAGGCATAAGGCAGGGGCACAAAAGCTGGCTAGGCATAAGGCAGGGGCACAAGTGCAGGCTAGGCATAAGGCAGGGGCACAAGTGCTGGCTAGGCATAAGGCAGGGGCACAAGTGCTGGCTAGGCTTAAGGCAGGGGCACAAGTGCTGGCTAGGCATAAGGCAGGGGCACAAGTGCTGGCTAGGCATAAGGCAGGGGCACAAGTGCTGGCTAGGCATAAGGCAGGGGCACAAGTGCGGGCTAGGCATAAGGCAGGGGCACAAGTGCGGGCTAGGCATAAGGCAGGGGCACAAGTGCGGGCTAGGCATAAGGCAGGGGCACAAGTGCTGGCTAGGCATAGGGCAGGGCACAAGTGCTGGCTAGGCATAAGGCAGGGGCACAAGTGCTGGCTAGGCATAAGGCAGGGGCACAAGTGCTTGCTAGGCATAAGGCAGGGGCACAAAAGCTGGCTAGGCATAAGGCAGGGGCACAAGTGCAGGCTAGGCATAAGGCAGGGGCACAAGTGCTGGCTAGGCATAAGGCAGGGGCACAAGTGCTGGCTAGGCATAAGGCAGGGGCACAAGTGCTGGCTAGGCTTAAGGCAGGGGCACAAGTGCTGGCTAGGCTTAAGGCAGGGGCACAAGTGCTGGCTAGGCTTAAGGCAGGGGCACAAGTGCAGTCTAGGCATAAGGCAGGGGCACAAGTGCAGTCTAGGCATAAGGCAGGGGCACAAGTGCAGTCTAGGCATAAGGCAGGGGCACAAGTGCAGTCTAGGCATAAGGCAGGGGCACAAGTGCAGTCTAGGCATAAGGCAGGGGCACAAGTGCAGTCTAGGCATAAGGCAGGGGCACCTATGCGGGCTAGGCATAAGGCAGGGGCACCTATGCGGGCTAGGCATAAGGCAGGGGCACCTATGCGGGCTAGGCATAAGGCAGGGGCACCTATGCGGGCTAGGCATAAGGCAGGGGCACCTATGCGGGCTAGGCATAAGGCAGGGGCACAAGTGCGGGCTAGGCATAAGGCAGGGGCACAAGTGCGGGCTAGGCATAAGGCAGGGGCACAAGTGCTTGCTAGGCATAAGGCAGGGGCACAAGTGCTTGCTAGGCATAAGGCAGGGGCACAAAAGCTGGCTAGGCATAAGGCAGGGGCACAAGTGCAGGCTAGGCATAAGGCAGGGGCACAAGTGCTGGCTAGGCATAAGGCAGGGGCACAAGTGCTGGCTAGGCATAAGGCAGGGGCACAAGTGCTGGCTAGGCATAAGGCAGGGGCACAAGTGCTGGCTAGGCTTAAGGCAGGGGCACAAGTGCTGGCTAGGCTTAAGGCAGGGGCACAAGTGCTGGCTAGGCTTAAGGCAGGGGCACAAGTGCAGTCTAGGCATAAGGCAGGGGCACAAGTGCAGTCTAGGCATAAGGCAGGGGCACAAGTGCAGTCTAGGCATAAGGCAGGGGCACAAGTGCAGTCTAGGCATAAGGCAGGGGCACAAGTGCAGTCTAGGCATAAGGCAGGGGCACAAGTGCAGTCTAGGCATAAGGCAGGGGCACCTATGCGGGCTAGGCATAAGGCAGGGGCACCTATGCGAGCTAGGCATAAGGCAGGGGCACCTATGCGGGCTAGGCATAAGGCAGGGGCACCTATGCGGGCTAGGCATAAGGCAGGGGCACCTATGCGGGCTAGGCATAAGGCAGGGGCACAAGTGCGGGCTAGGCATAAGGCAGGGGCACAAGTGCGGGCTAGGCATAAGGCAGGGGCACAAGTGCGGGCTAGGCATAAGGCAGGGGCACAAGTGCGGGCTAGCCATAAGGCAGGGGCACAAGTGCGGGCTAGGCATAAGGCAGGGGCACAAGTGCGGGCTAGGCATAAGGCAGGGGCACAAGTGCGGGCTAGGCATAAGGCAGGGGCACAAGTGCGGCTAGGCATAAGGCAGGGGCCCAAGTGCGGGCTAGGCATAAGGCAGGGGCACACGTGCTGGCTAGGCATAAGGCAGGGGCACACGTGCGGGCTAGGCATAAGGCAGGGGCACACGTGCGGGCTAGGCATAAGGCAGGGGCACACGTGCGGGCTAGGCATAAGGCAGGGGCACACGTGCGGGCTAGGCATAAGGCAGGGGCACAAGTGCAGTCTAGGCATAAGGCAGGGGCACAAGTGCTGGCTAGGCATAAGGCAGGGGCACAAGTGCGGGCTAGGCATAAGGCAGGGGCACAAGTGCGGGCTAGGCATAAGGCAGGGGCACAAGTGCTGGCTAGTCATAGGGCAGGGCACAAGTGCTGGCTAGGCATAAGGCAGGGGCACAAGTGCTGGCTAGGCATAAGGCAGGGGCACAAGTGCTTGCTAGGCATAAGGCAGGGGCACAAAAGCTGGCTAGGCATAAGGCAGGGGCACAAGTGCAGGCTAGGCATAAGGCAGGGGCACAAGTGCTGGCTAGGCATAAGGCAGGGGCACAAGTGCTGGCTAGGCATAAGGCAGGGGCATAAGTGCTGGCTAGGCTTAAGGCAGGGGCACAAGTGCTGGCTAGGCTTAAGGCAGGGGCACAAGTGCTGGCTAGGCTTAAGGCAGGGGCACAAGTGCAGTCTAGGCATAAGGCAGGGGCACAAGTGCAGTCTAGGCATAAGGCAGGGGCACAAGTGCAGTCTAGGCATAAGGCAGGGGCACAAGTGCTGGCTAGGCACAAGGCAGGGGCACAAGTGCTGGCTAGGCACAAGGCAGGGGCACAAGTGCTGGCTAGTCATAAGGCAGGGGCACAAGTGCTGGCTAGTCATAAGGCAGGGGCACAAGTGCTGGCTAGGCATAAGGCAGGGGCACAAGTGCTGGCTAGGCATAAGGCAGGGGCACAAGTGCTGGCTAGGCATAAAGGAGGGGCACAAGTGCTGGCTAGGCATAAGGCAGGGGCACAAGTGCTGGCTAGGCATAAGGCAGGGGCACAAGTGCTGGCTAGGCATAAGGCAGGGGCACAAGTGCTGGCTAGGCATAAGGCAGGGGCACAAGTGCTGGCTAGGCATAAGGCAGGGGCACAAGTGCTGGCTAGGCATAAGGCAGGGGCACAAGTGCTGGCTAGGCATAAGGCAGGGGCACAAGTGCTGGCTAGGCATAAGGCAGGGGCACAAGTGCTGGCTAGGCATAAGGCAGGGGCACAAGTGCTGGCTAGGCATAAGGCAGGGGCACAAGTGCTGGCTAGGCATAAGGCAGGGGCACAAGTGCTGGCTAGGCATAAGGCAGGGGCACAAGTGCTGGCTAGGCATAAGGCAGGGGCACAAGTGCTGGCTAGGCATAAGGCAGGGGCACAAGTGCTGGCTAGGCATAAGACAGGGGCACAAGTGCTGGCTAGGCATAAGGCAGGGGCACAAGTGCTGGCTAGGCATAAGGCAGGGGCACAAGTGCTGGCTAGGCATAAGGCAGGAGCACAAAAGCTGGCTAGGCATAAGGCAGGGGCACAAGTGCAGGCTAGGCATAAGGCAGGGGCACAAGTGCTGGCTAGGCATAAGGCAGGGGCACAAGTGCTGGCTAGGCTTAAGGCAGGGGCACAAGTGCTGGCTAGGCTTAAGGCAGGGGCACAAGTGCTGGCTAGGCATAAGGCAGGGGCACAAGTGCAGTCTAGGCATAAGGCAGGGGCACAAGTGCAGTCTAGGCATAAGGCAGGGGCACAAGTGCAGTCTAGGCATAAGGCAGGGGCACAAGTGCAGTCTAGGCATAAGGCAGGGGCACAAGTGCAGTCTAGGCATAAGGCAGGGGCACAAGTGCAGTCTAGGCATAAGGCAGGGGCACAAGTGCAGTCTAGGCATAAGGCAGGGGCACCTATGTGGGCTAGGCATAAGGCAGGGGCACCTATGCGGGCTAGGCATAAGGCAGGGGCACAAGTGCGGGCTAGGCATAAGGCAGGGGCACAAAAGCTGGCTAGGCATAAGGCAGGGGCACAAGTGCAGGCTAGGCATAAGGCAGGGGCACAAGCGCTGGCTAGGCATAAGGCAGGGGCACAAGTGCTGGCTAGGCTTAAGGCAGGGGCACAAGTGCTGGCTAGACTTAAGGCAGGGGCACAAGTGCTGGCTAGGCATAAGGCAGGGGCACAAGTGCAGTCTAGGCATAAGGCAGGGGCACAAGTGCAGTCTAGGCATAAGGCAGAGGCACAAGTGCAGTCTAGGCATAAGGCAGGGGCACAAGTGCAGTCTAGGCATAAGGCAGGGGCACAAGTGCAGTCTAGGCATAAGGCAGGGGCACAAGTGCAGTCTAGGCATAAGGCAGGGGCACAAGTGCAGTCTAGGCATAAGGCAGGGGCACAAGTGCAGTCTAGGCATAAGGCAGGGGCACAAGTGCAGTCTAGGCATAAGGCAGGGGCACCTATGCGGGCTAGGCATAAGGCAGGGGCACCTATGCGGGCTAGGCATAAGGCAGGGGCACCTATGCGGGCTAGGCATAAGGCAGGGGCACCTGTGCGGGCTAGGCATAAGGCAGGGGCACAAGTGCGGGCTAGGCATAAGGCAGGGGCACAAGTGCGGGCTAGGCATGAGGCAGGGGCACAAGTGCGGGCTAGGCATAAGGCAGGGGCACAAGTGCGGGCTAGGCATAAGGCAGGGGCACAAGTGCGGGCTAGGCATAAGGCAGGGGCACAAGTGCGGGCTAGGCATAAGGCAGGGGCACAAGTGCGGGCTAGGCATAAGGCAGGGGCACAAGTGCGGGCTAGGCATAAGGCAGGGGCACAAGTGCTGGCTAGACTTAAGGCAGGGGCACACGTTCTGGCTAGGCATAAGGCAGGGGCACACGTTCTGGCTAGGCATAAGGCAGGGGCACACGTGCTGGCTAGGCATAAGGCAGGGGCACAAGTGCTGGCTAGGCATAAGGCAGGGGCACAAGTGCTGGCTAGACTTAAGGCAGGGGCACAAGTGCTGGCTAGGCATAAGGCAGGGGCACAAGTGCTAGCTAGGCATAAGGCAGGGGCACAAGTGCTGGCTAGGCATAAGGCAGGGGCACAAGTGCTGGCTAGGCATAAGGCAGGGGCACAAGTGCTGGCTAGGCATAAGGCAGGGGCACAAGTGCTGGCTAGGCATAAGGCAGGGGCACAAGTGCAGGCTAGGCATAAGGCAGGGGCACAAGTGCGGGCTAGGCATAAGGCAGGGGCACAAGTGCGGGCTAGGCATAAGGCAGGGGCACAAGTGCGGGCTAGGCATAAGGCAGGGGCACAAGTGCGGGCTAGGCATAAGGCAGGGGCACAAGTGCGGGCTAGGCATAAGGCAGGGGCACAAGTGCGGGCTAGGCGTAAGGCAGGGGCACAAGTGCTGGCTAGGCGTAAGGCAGGGCACAAGTGCTGGCTAGGCATAAGGCAGGGGCACAAGTGCTTGCTAGGCATAAGGCAGGGGCACAAGTGCTTGCTAGGCATAAGGCAGGGGCACAAAAGCTGGCTAGGCATAAGGCAGGGGCACAAGTGCAGGCTAGGCATAAGGCAGGGGCACAAGTGCTGGCTAGGCATAAGGCAGGGGCACAAGTGCTGGCTAGGCTTAAGGCAGGGGCACAAGTGCTGGCTAGGCATAAGGCAGGGGCACAAGTGCAGTCTAGGCATAAGGCAGGGGCACACGTGCTGGCTAGGCATAAGGCAGGGGCACAGGTGCTGGCTAGGCATAAGGCAGGGGCACACGTGCTGGCTAGGCATAAGGCAGGGGCACAAGTGCAGGCTAGGCATAAGGCAGGGGCACAAGTGCGGACTAGGCATAAGGCAGGGGCACAAGTGCGGGCTAGGCATAAGGCAGGGGCACAAGTGCTGGGTAGACTTAAGGCAGGGGCACAAGTGCTGGCTAGGCATAAGGCAGGGGCACAAGTGCTGGCTAGGCATAAGGCAGGGGCACAAGTGCTGGCTAGGCATAAGGCAGGGGCACAAGTGCTGGCTAGGCATAAGGCAGGGGCACAAGTGCTGGCTAGGCATAAGGCAGGGGCACAAGTGCTGGCTAGGCATAAGGCAGGGGCACAAGTGCAGGCTAGGCATAAGGCAGGGGCACAAGTGCAGGCTAGGCCATAAGGCAGGGGCACAAGTGCTGGCTAGGCATAAGGCAGGGGCACAAGTGCAGGCTAGGCATAAGGCAGGGGCACAAGTGCAGACTAGGCATAAGGCAGGGGCACAAGTGCGGGCTAGGCATAAGGCAGGGGCACAAGTGCTGGGTAGACTTAAGGCAGGGGCACAAGTGCTGGCTAGGCATAAGGCAGGGGCACAAGTGCTGGCTAGGCATAAGGCAGGGGCACAAGTGCTGGCTAGGCATAAGGCAGGGGCACAAGTGCTGGCTAGGCATAAGGCAGGGGCACAAGTGCTGGCTAGGCATAAGGCAGGGGCACAAGTGCTGGCTAGGCATAAGGCAGGGGCACAAGTGCAGGCTAGGCATAAGGCAGGGGCACAAGTGCAGGCTAGGCCATAAGGCAGGGGCACAAGTGCAGGCTAGGCATAAGGCAGGGGCACAAGTGCAGGCTAGGCATAAGGCAGGGGCACAAGTGCAGGCTAGGCATAAGGCAGGGGCACAAGTGCAGGCTAGGCATAAGGCAGGGGCACAAGTGTAGGCTAGGCCATAAGGCAGGGGCACAAGTGCAGGCTAGGCATAAGGCAGGGGCACAAGTGCAGGCTAGGCATAAGGCAGGGGCACAAGTGCAGGCTAGGCATAAGGCAGGGGCACAAGTGCAGCTAGGCATAAGGCAGGGGCACAAGTGCAGGCTAGGCATAAGGCAGGGGCACAAGTGCAGGCTAGGCATAAGGCAGGGGCACACGTGCTGGCTAGGCATAAGGCAGGGGCACAGGTGCTGGCTAGGCATAAGGCAGGGGCACACGTGCTGGCTAGGCATAAGGCAGGGGCACAAGTGCAGGCTAGGCATAAGGCAGGGGCACAAGTGCGGACTAGGCATAAGGCAGGGGCACAAGTGCTGGCTAGGCATAAGGCAGGGGCACAAGTGCTGGCTAGGCATAAGGCAGGGGCACCTATGCGGGCTAGGCATAAGGCAGGGGCACCTATGCGGGCTAGGCATAAGGCAGGGGCACCTATGCGGGCTAGGCATAAGGCAGGGGCACCTATGCGGGCTAGGCATAAGGCAGGGGCACAAGTGCGGGCTAGGCATAAGGCAGGGGCACAAGTGCGGGCTAGGCATAAGGCAGGGGCACAAGTGCGGGCTAGGCATAAGGCAGGGGCACAAGTGCTGGCTAGACTTAAGGCAGGGGCACACGTTCTGGCTAGGCATAAGGCAGGGGCACACGTTCTGGCTAGGCATAAGGCAGGGGCACACGTGCTGGCTAGGCATAAGGCAGGGGCACAAGTGCTGGCTAGGCATAAGGCAGGGGCACAAGTGCTGGCTAGACTTAAGGCAGGGGCACAAGTGCTGGCTAGGCATAAGGCAGGGGCACAAGTGCTGGCTAGGCATAAGGCAGGGGCACAAGTGCGGGCTAGGCATAAGGCAGGGGCACAAGTGCGGGCTAGGCATAAGGCAGGGGCACAAGTGCGGGCTAGGCATAAGGCAGGGGCACAAGTGCGGGCTAGGCATAAGGCAGGGGCACAAGTGCGGGCTAGGCATAAGGCAGGGGCACAAGTGCGGGCTAGGCATAAGGCAGGGGCACAAGTGCGGGCTAGGCATAAGGCAGGGGCACAAGTGCGGGCTAGGCATAAGGCAGGGGCACAAGTGCGGGCTAGGCATAAGGCAGGGGCACAAGTGCGGGCTAGGCATAAGGCAGGGGCACAAGTGCGGGCTAGGCATAAGGCAGGGGCACAAGTGCGGGCTAGGCATAAGGCAGGGGCACAAGTGCGGGCTAGGCATAAGGCAGGGGCACACGTGCTGGCTAGGCATAAGGCAGGGGCACAAGTGCTGGCTAGGCATAAGGCAGGGGCACAAGTGCTGGCTAGGCATAAGGCAGGGGCACAAGTGCTGGCTAGGCATAAGGCAGGGGCACAAGTGCTGGCTAGGCATAAGGCAGGGGCACAAGTGCTGGCTAGGCATAAGGCAGGGGCACAAGTGCTGGCTAGGCATAAGGCAGGGGCACAAGTGCTGGCTAGGCATAAGGCAGGGGCACAAGTGCTGGCTAGGCATAAGGCAGGGGCACAAGTGCTGGCTAGGCATAAGGCAGGGGCACAAGTGCTGGCTAGGCATAAGGCAGGGGCACAAGTGCTGGCTAGGCATAAGGCAGGGGCACAAGTGCTGGCTAGGCATAAGGCAGGGGCACAAGTGCTGGCTAGGCATAAGGCAGGGGCACAAGTGCTGGCTAGGCATAAGGCAGGGGCACAAGTGCTGGCTAGGCATAAGGCAGGGGCACAAGTGCTGGCTAGGCATAAGGCAGGGGCACAAGTGCTGGCTAGGCATAAGGCAGGGGCACAAGTGCTGGCTAGGCATAAGGCAGGGGCACAAGTGCTGGCTAGGCATAAGGCAGGGGCACAAGTGCTGGCTAGGCATAAGGCAGGGGCACAAGTGCTGGCTAGGCATAAGGCAGGGGCACAAGTGCTGGCTAGGCATAAGGCAGGGGCACAAGTGCTGGCTAGGCATAAGGCAGGGGCACAAGTGCTGGCTAGGCATAAGGCAGGGGCACAAGTGCTGGCTAGGCATAAGGCAGGGGCACAAGTGCTGGCTAGGCATAAGGCAGGGGCACAAGTGCTGGCTAGGCATAAGGCAGGGGCACAAGTGCTGGCTAGGCATAAGGCAGGGGCACAAGTGCTGGCTAGGCATAAGGCAGGGGCACAAGTGCTGGCTAGGCATAAGGCAGGGGCACAAGTGCTGGCTAGGCATAAGGCAGGGGCACAAGTGCTGGCTAGGCATAAGGCAGGGGCACAAGTGCTGGCTAGGCATAAGGCAGGGGCACAAGTGCTGGCTAGGCATAAGGCAGGGGCACAAGTGCTGGCTAGGCATAAGGCAGGGGCACAAGTGCTGGCTAGGCATAAGGCAGGGGCACAAGTGCTGGCTAGGCATAAGGCAGGGGCACAAGTGCGGGCTAGGCATAAGGCAGGGGCACAAGTGCTGGCTAGGCATAAGGCAGGGGCACAAGTGCGGGCTAGGCATAAGGCAGGGGCACAAGTGCGGGCTAGGCATAAGTCAGGGGCACAAGTGCGGGCTAGGCATAAGTCAGGGGCACAAGTGCGGGCTAGGCATAAGGCAGGGGCACAAGTGCGGGCTGGGCACAAGTGCGGGCTAGGCATAAGGCAGGGGCACAAGTGCGGGCTAGGCATAAGGCAGGGGCACAAGTGCGGGCTAGGCATAAGGCAGGGGAACAAGTGCGGGCTAGGCATAAGGCAGGGGCACAAGTGCAGGCTAGGTATAAGGCAGGGGCACAAGTGCTGGCTAGGCATAAGGCAAGGGCACAAGTGCTGGCTAGGCATAAGGCAGGGGCACAAGTGCTGGCTAGGCATAAGGCAGGGGCACAAGTGCGGGCTAGACTTTAGGCAGGGGCACAAGAGCAAACTAAGCATAAGGCAGAGGCACAAGTGCAAGCTAGGCATAAGGCAGGGGCACCTATGCAGGCTAGGCTTAAGGCAGGGGCACAAGTGATGGCTACACATAAGGCATACGGCTAACTCTTTGCACTCTTTGCATAAAGGGATAGGCACCCTTAGGGGTGAAGAGCTAGCTTTCACCCCTCTACTCTGTACTTTGTTGTACAGTGCGGAGCCACTCCATAACCCCCATGCTCCAAGCGACCAGGCACATCTTGTCTGTCCTCCGTAAATGGGTAATGCCTTCGTCCCCAATTACAGTCGTGCATGTGCATTCAGACGGGACAAGAGCGAAGAGCGTAAAGCCTGCCCTGTGTGCATAACCAACATGAAGCTAAAGACAAAAAAACAATACAAGGGGCTCAAAAGTGCTGGCTAGGCATAAGGCAGGGGCTCAAAAGTGCTGGCTAGACATAAGGCAGGGGCACAAGTGCTGGCTAGGCATAAGGCAGGGGCACAAGTGCTGGCTAGGCATAAGGCAGGGGCACAAGTGCTGGCTAGGCATAAGGCAGGGGCACAAGTGCTGGCTAGGCATAAGGCAGGGGCACAAGTGCTGGCTAGGCATAAGGCATGGGCACAAGTGCTGGCTAGGCATAAGGCAGGGGCACAAGTGCTGGCTAGGCATAAGGCAGGGGCACAAGTGCTGGCTAGGCATAAGGCAGGGGCACAAGTGCTGGCTAGGCATAAGGCAGGGGCACAAGTGCTGGCTAGGCATAAGGCAGGGGCACAAGTGCTAACTAGGCATAAGGCAGGGGCACAAGTGCTGGCTAGGCATAAGGCAGGGGCACCTATGCGGGCTAGGCATAAGGCAGGGGCACCTATGCGGGCTAGGCATAAGGCAGGGGCACAAGTGCGGGCTAGGCATAAGGCAGGGGCACAAGTGCGGGCTAGGCATAAGGCAGGGGCACAAGTGCGGGCTAGGCATAAGGCAGGGGCACAAGTGCGGGCTAGGCATAAGGCAGGGGCACAAGTGAGGGCTAGGCATAAGGCAGGGGCACAAGTGCAGGCTAGGCATAAGGCAGGGGCACAAGTGCTGGCTAGACTTAAGGCAGGGGCACACGTTCTGGCTAGGCATAAGGCAGGGGCACACGTGCTGGCTAGGCATAAGGCAGGGGCACAAGTGCTGGCTAGGCATAAGGCAGGGGCACACGTGCTGGCTAGGCATAAGGCAGGGGCACAAGTGCTGGCTAGGCATAAGGCAGGGGCACAAGTGCGGGCTAGGCATAAGGCAGGGGCACAAGTGCGGCTAGGCATAAGGCAGGGGCCCAAGTGCGGCTAGGCATAAGGCAGGGGCACACGTGCTGGCTAGGCATAAGGCAGGGGCACACGTGCGGGCTAGGCATAAGGCAGGGGCACACGTGCGGGCTAGGCATAAGGCAGGGGCACACGTGCGGGCTAGGCATAAGGCAGGGGCACAAGTGCGGGCTAGGCATAAGGCAGGGGCACAAGTGCGGGCTAGGCATAAGGCAGGGGCACAAGTGCGGGCTAGGCATAAGGCAGGGGCACAAGTGAGGGCTAGGCATAAGGCAGGGGCACAAGTGCGGGCTAGGCATAAGGCAGGGGCACAAGTGCGGGCTAGGCATAAGGCAGGGGCACAAGTGCGGGCTAGGCATAAGGCAGGGGCACAAGTGCGGGCTAGGCATAAGGCAGGGGCACAAGTGCGGGCTAGGCATAAGGCAGGGGCACAAGTGCGGGCTAGGCATAAGGCAGGGGCACAAGTGCGGGCTAGGCATAAGGCAGGGGCACAAGTGCGGGCTAGGCATAAGGCAGGGGCACAAGTGCGGGCTAGGCATAAGGCAGGGGCACACGTGCGGGCTAGGCATAAGGCAGGGGCACACGTGCGGGCTAGGCATAAGGCAGGGGCACACGTGCGGGCTAGGCATAAGGCAGGGGCACACGTGCGGGCTAGGCATAAGGCAGGGGCACACGTGCGGGCTAGGCATAAGGCAGGGGCACACGTGCGGGCTAGGCATAAGGCAGGGGCACACGTGCGGGCTAGGCATAAGGCAGGGGCACACGTGCTGGCTAGGCATAAGGCAGGGGCACACGTGCTGGCTAGGCATAAGGCAGGGGCACACGTGCTGGCTAGGCATAAGGCAGGGGCACACGTGCTGGCTAGGCATAAGGCAGGGGCACACGTGCTGGCTAGGCATAAGGCAGGGGCACACGTGCTGGCTAGGCATAAGGCAGGGGCACACGTGCTGGCTAGGCATAAGGCAGGGGCACACGTGCTGGCTAGGCATAAGGCAGGGGCACACGTGCTGGCTAGGCATAAGGCAGGGGCACACGTGCTGGCTAGGCATAAGGCAGGGGCACACGTGCTGGCTAGGCATAAGGCAGGGGCACACGTGCTGGCTAGGCATAAGGCAGGGGCACACGTGCTGGCTAGGCATAAGGCAGGGGCACACGTGCTGGCTAGGCATAAGGCAGGGGCACACGTGCTGGCTAGGCATAAGGCAGGGGCACACGTGCTGGCTAGGCATAAGGCAGGGGCACACGTGCTGGCTAGGCATAAGGCAGGGGCACACGTGCTGGCTAGGCATAAGGCAGGGGCACACGTGCTGGCTAGGCATAAGGCAGGGGCACACGTGCTGGCTAGGCATAAGGCAGGGGCACACGTGCTGGCTAGGCATAAGGCAGGGGCACACGTGCTGGCTAGGCATAAGGCAGGGGCACACGTGCTGGCTAGGCATAAGGCAGGGGCACACGTGCTGGCTAGGCATAAGGCAGGGGCACACGTGCGGGCTAGGCATAAGGCAGGGGCACACGTGCGGGCTAGGCATAAGGCAGGGGCACACGTGCGGGCTAGGCATAAGGCAGGGGCACACGTGCTGGCTAGGCATAAGGCAGGGGCACACGTGCTGGCTAGGCATAAGGCAGGGGCACACGTGCTGGCTAGGCATAAGGCAGGGGCACACGTGCTGGCTAGGCATAAGGCAGGGGCACACGTGCTGGCTAGGCATAAGGCAGGGGCAAACGTGCTGGCTAGGCATAAGGCAGGGGCACACGTGCTGGCTAGGCATAAGGCAGGGGCACAAGTGCGGGCTAGGCATAAGGCAGGGGCACAAGTGCGGGCTAGGCATGAGGCAGGGGCACAAGTGCGGGCTAGGCATGAGGCAGGGGCACAAGTGCGGGCTAGGCATGAGGCAGGGGCACAAGTGCGGGCTAGGCATGAGGCAGGGGCACAAGTGCGGGCAAGGCATGAGGCAGGGGCACAAGTGCGGGCTAGGCATAAGGCAGGGGCACAAGTGCGAGCTAGGCATAAGGCAGGGGCACAAGTGCGAGCTAGGCATAAGGCAGGGGCACAAGTGCGAGCTAGGCATAAGGCAGGGGCACAAGTGCGGGCTAGGCATAAGGCAGGGGCACAAGTGCGGGCTAGGCATAAGGCAGGGGCACAAGTGCGGGCTAGGCATAAGGCAGGGGCACAAGTGCGGGCTAGGCATAAGGCAGGGGCACAAGTGCGGGCTAGGCATAAGGCAGGGGCACAAGTGCGGGCTAGGCATAAGGCAGGGGCCCAAGTGCGGCTAGGCATAAGGCAGGGGCCCAAGTGCGGCTAGGCATAAGGCAGGGGCACACGTGCTGGCTAGGCATAAGGCAGGGGCACACGTGCGGGCTAGGCATAAGGCAGGGGCACACGTGCGGGCTAGGCATAAGGCAGGGGCACACGTGCGGGCTAGGCATAAGGCAGGGGCAAACGTGCGGGCTAGGCATAAGGCAGGGGCACAAGTGCGGGCTAGGCATAAGGCAGGGGCACAAGTGCTGGCTAGGCATAAGGCAGGGGCACAAGTGCTGGCTAGGCATAAGGCAGGGGCACAAGTGCGGGCTAGGCATAAGGCAGGGGCACAAGTGCGGGCTAGGCATAAGGCAGGGGCACAAGTGCGGGCTAGGCATAAGGCAGGGGCACAAGTGCGGGCTAGGCATAAGGCAGGGGCACAAGTGCGGGCTAGGCATAAGGCAGGGGCACAAGTGCGGGCTAGGCATAAGGCAGGGGCACACGTGCTGGCTAGGCATAAGGCAGGGGCACAAGTGCTGGCTAGGCATAAGGCAGGGGCACAAGTGCTGGCTAGGCATAAGGCAGGGGCACAAGTGCTGGCTAGGCATAAGGCAGGGGCACAAGTGCTGGCTAGGCATAAGGCAGGGGCACAAGTGCTGGCTAGGCATAAGGCAGGGGCACAAGTGCTGGCTAGGCATAAGGCAGGGGCACAAGTGCTGGCTAGGCATAAGGCAGGGGCACAAGTGCTGGCTAGGCATAAGGCAGGGGCACAAGTGCTGGCTAGGCATAAGGCAGGGGCACAAGTGCTGGCTAGGCATAAGGCAGGGGCACAAGTGCTGGCTAGGCATAAGGCAGGGGCACAAGTGCTGGCTAGGCATAAGGCAGGGGCACAAGTGCTGGCTAGGCATAAGGCAGGGGCACAAGTGCTGGCTAGGCATAAGGCAGGGGCACAAGTGCTGGCTAGGCATAAGGCAGGGGCACAAGTGCTGGCTAGGCATAAGGCAGGGGCACAAGTGCTGGCTAGGCATAAGGCAGGGGCACAAGTGCTGGCTAGGCATAAGGCAGGGGCACAAGTGCTGGCTAGGCATAAGGCAGGGGCACAAGTGCTGGCTAGGCATAAGGCAGGGGCACAAGTGCTGGCTAGGCATAAGGCAGGGGCACAAGTGCTGGCTAGGCATAAGGCAGGGGCACAAGTGCTGGCTAGGCATAAGGCAGGGGCACAAGTGCTGGCTAGGCATAAGGCAGGGGCACAAGTGCTGGCTAGGCATAAGGCAGGGGCACAAGTGCTGGCTAGGCATAAGGCAGGGGCACAAGTGCTGGCTAGGCATAAGGCAGGGGCACAAGTGCTGGCTAGGCATAAGGCAGGGGCACAAGTGCTGGCTAGGCATAAGGCAGGGGCACAAGTGCTGGCTAGGCATAAGGCAGGGGCACAAGTGCTGGCTAGGCATAAGGCAGGGGCACAAGTGCTGGCTAGGCATAAGGCAGGGGCACAAGTGCTGGCTAGGCATAAGGCAGGGGCACAAGTGCTGGCTAGGCATAAGGCAGGGGCACAAGTGCTGGCTAGGCATAAGGCAGGGGCACAAGTGCTGGCTAGGCATAAGGCAGGGGCACAAGTGCTGGCTAGGCATAAGGCAGGGGCACAAGTGCGGGCTAGGCATAAGGCAGGGGCACAAGTGCTGGCTAGGCATAAGGCAGGGGCACAAGTGCGGGCTAGGCATAAGGCAGGGGCACAAGTGCGGGCTAGGCATAAGTCAGGGGCACAAGTGCGGGCTAGGCATAAGTCAGGGGCACAAGTGCGGGCTAGGCATAAGGCAGGGGCACAAGTGCGGGCTGGGCACAAGTGCGGGCTAGGCATAAGGCAGGGGCACAAGTGCGGGCTAGGCATAAGGCAGGGGCACAAGTGCGGGCTAGGCATAAGGCAGGGGAACAAGTGCGGGCTAGGCATAAGGCAGGGGCACAAGTGCAGGCTAGGTATAAGGCAGGGGCACAAGTGCTGGCTAGGCATAAGGCAAGGGCACAAGTGCTGGCTAGGCATAAGGCAGGGGCACAAGTGCTGGCTAGGCATAAGGCAGGGGCACAAGTGCGGGCTAGACTTTAGGCAGGGGCACAAGAGCAAACTAAGCATAAGGCAGAGGCACAAGTGCAAGCTAGGCATAAGGCAGGGGCACCTATGCAGGCTAGGCTTAAGGCAGGGGCACAAGTGATGGCTACACATAAGGCATACGGCTAACTCTTTGCACTCTTTGCATAAAGGGATAGGCACCCTTAGGGGTGAAGAGCTAGCTTTCACCCCTCTACTCTGTACTTTGTTGTACAGTGCGGAGCCACTCCATAACCCCCATGCTCCAAGCGACCAGGCACATCTTGTCTGTCCTCCGTAAATGGGTAATGCCTTCGTCCCCAATTACAGTCGTGCATGTGCATTCAGACGGGACAAGAGCGAAGAGCGTAAAGCCTGCCCTGTGTGCATAACCAACATGAAGCTAAAGACAAAAAAACAATACAAGGGGCTCAAAAGTGCTGGCTAGGCATAAGGCAGGGGCTCAAAAGTGCTGGCTAGACATAAGGCAGGGGCACAAGTGCTGGCTAGGCATAAGGCAGGGGCACAAGTGCTGGCTAGGCATAAGGCAGGGGCACAAGTGCTGGCTAGGCATAAGGCAGGGGCACAAGTGCTGGCTAGGCATAAGGCAGGGGCACAAGTGCTGGCTAGGCATAAGGCATGGGCACAAGTGCTGGCTAGGCATAAGGCAGGGGCACAAGTGCTGGCTAGGCATAAGGCAGGGGCACAAGTGCTGGCTAGGCATAAGGCAGGGGCACAAGTGCTGGCTAGGCATAAGGCAGGGGCACAAGTGCTGGCTAGGCATAAGGCAGGGGCACAAGTGCTAACTAGGCATAAGGCAGGGGCACAAGTGCTGGCTAGGCATAAGGCAGGGGCACCTATGCGGGCTAGGCATAAGGCAGGGGCACCTATGCGGGCTAGGCATAAGGCAGGGGCACAAGTGCGGGCTAGGCATAAGGCAGGGGCACAAGTGCGGGCTAGGCATAAGGCAGGGGCACAAGTGCGGGCTAGGCATAAGGCAGGGGCACAAGTGCGGGCTAGGCATAAGGCAGGGGCACAAGTGAGGGCTAGGCATAAGGCAGGGGCACAAGTGCAGGCTAGGCATAAGGCAGGGGCACAAGTGCTGGCTAGACTTAAGGCAGGGGCACACGTTCTGGCTAGGCATAAGGCAGGGGCACACGTGCTGGCTAGGCATAAGGCAGGGGCACAAGTGCTGGCTAGGCATAAGGCAGGGGCACACGTGCTGGCTAGGCATAAGGCAGGGGCACAAGTGCTGGCTAGGCATAAGGCAGGGGCACAAGTGCGGGCTAGGCATAAGGCAGGGGCACAAGTGCGGCTAGGCATAAGGCAGGGGCCCAAGTGCGGCTAGGCATAAGGCAGGGGCACACGTGCTGGCTAGGCATAAGGCAGGGGCACACGTGCGGGCTAGGCATAAGGCAGGGGCACACGTGCGGGCTAGGCATAAGGCAGGGGCACACGTGCGGGCTAGGCATAAGGCAGGGGCACAAGTGTGGGCTAGGCATAAGGCAGGGGCACAAGTGCGGGCTAGGCATAAGGCAGGGGCACAAGTGCGGGCTAGGCATAAGGCAGGGGCACAAGTGAGGGCTAGGCATAAGGCAGGGGCACAAGTGCGGGCTAGGCATAAGGCAGGGGCACAAGTGCGGGCTAGGCATAAGGCAGGGGCACAAGTGCGGGCTAGGCATAAGGCAGGGGCACAAGTGCGGGCTAGGCATAAGGCAGGGGCACAAGTGCGGGCTAGGCATAAGGCAGGGGCACAAGTGCGGGCTAGGCATAAGGCAGGGGCACAAGTGCGGGCTAGGCATAAGGCAGGGGCACAAGTGCGGGCTAGGCATAAGGCAGGGGCACAAGTGCGGGCTAGGCATAAGGCAGGGGCACACGTGCGGGCTAGGCATAAGGCAGGGGCACACGTGCGGGCTAGGCATAAGGCAGGGGCACACGTGCGGGCTAGGCATAAGGCAGGGGCACACGTGCGGGCTAGGCATAAGGCAGGGGCACACGTGCGGGCTAGGCATAAGGCAGGGGCACACGTGCGGGCTAGGCATAAGGCAGGGGCACACGTGCGGGCTAGGCATAAGGCAGGGGCACACGTGCTGGCTAGGCATAAGGCAGGGGCACACGTGCTGGCTAGGCATAAGGCAGGGGCACACGTGCTGGCTAGGCATAAGGCAGGGGCACACGTGCTGGCTAGGCATAAGGCAGGGGCACACGTGCTGGCTAGGCATAAGGCAGGGGCACACGTGCTGGCTAGGCATAAGGCAGGGGCACACGTGCTGGCTAGGCATAAGGCAGGGGCACACGTGCTGGCTAGGCATAAGGCAGGGGCACACGTGCTGGCTAGGCATAAGGCAGGGGCACACGTGCTGGCTAGGCATAAGGCAGGGGCACACGTGCTGGCTAGGCATAAGGCAGGGGCACACGTGCTGGCTAGGCATAAGGCAGGGGCACACGTGCTGGCTAGGCATAAGGCAGGGGCACACGTGCTGGCTAGGCATAAGGCAGGGGCACACGTGCTGGCTAGGCATAAGGCAGGGGCACACGTGCTGGCTAGGCATAAGGCAGGGGCACACGTGCTGGCTAGGCATAAGGCAGGGGCACACGTGCTGGCTAGGCATAAGGCAGGGGCACACGTGCTGGCTAGGCATAAGGCAGGGGCACACGTGCTGGCTAGGCATAAGGCAGGGGCACACGTGCTGGCTAGGCATAAGGCAGGGGCACACGTGCTGGCTAGGCATAAGGCAGGGGCACACGTGCTGGCTAGGCATAAGGCAGGGGCACACGTGCTGGCTAGGCATAAGGCAGGGGCACACGTGCTGGCTAGGCATAAGGCAGGGGCACACGTGCTGGCTAGGCATAAGGCAGGGGCACACGTGCTGGCTAGGCATAAGGCAGGGGCACACGTGCTGGCTAGGCATAAGGCAGGGGCACACGTGCTGGCTAGGCATAAGGCAGGGGCACACGTGCTGGCTAGGCATAAGGCAGGGGCACACGTGCTGGCTAGGCATAAGGCAGGGGCACAAGTGCGGGCTAGGCATAAGGCAGGGGCACAAGTGCGGGCTAGGCATAAGGCAGGGGCACAAGTGCGGGCTAGGCATGAGGCAGGGGCACAAGTGCGGGCTAGGCATGAGGCAGGGGCACAAGTGCGGGCTAGGCATGAGGCAGGGGCACAAGTGCGGGCTAGGCATGAGGCAGGGGCACAAGTGCGGGCAAGGCATGAGGCAGGGGCACAAGTGCGGGCTAGGCATAAGGCAGGGGCACAAGTGCGAGCTAGGCATAAGGCAGGGGCACAAGTGCGAGCTAGGCATAAGGCAGGGGCACAAGTGCGAGCTAGGCATAAGGCAGGGGCACAAGTGCGGGCTAGGCATAAGGCAGGGGCACAAGTGCGGGCTAGGCATAAGGCAGGGGCACAAGTGCGGGCTAGGCATAAGGCAGGGGCACAAGTGCGGGCTAGGCATAAGGCAGGGGCACAAGTGCGGGCTAGGCATAAGGCAGGGGCACAAGTGCGGGCTAGGCATAAGGCAGGGGCCCAAGTGCGGCTAGGCATAAGGCAGGGGCCCAAGTGCGGCTAGGCATAAGGCAGGGGCACACGTGCTGGCTAGGCATAAGGCAGGGGCACACGTGCGGGCTAGGCATAAGGCAGGGGCACACGTGCGGGCTAGGCATAAGGCAGGGGCACACGTGCGGGCTAGGCATAAGGCAGGGGCAAACGTGCGGGCTAGGCATAAGGCAGGGGCACAAGTGCGGGCTAGGCATAAGGCAGGGGCACAAGTGCGGGCTAGGCATAAGGCAGGGGCACAAGTGAGGGCTAGGCATAAGGCAGGGGCACAAGTGCGGGCTAGGCATAAGGCAGGGGCACAAGTGCGGGCTAGGCATAAGGCAGGGGCACAAGTGCGGGCTAGGCATAAGGCAGGGGCACAAGTGCGGGCTAGGCATAAGGCAGGGGCACAAGTGCGGGCTAGGCATAAGGCAGGGGCACAAGTGCGGGCTAGGCATAAGGCAGGGGCACAAGTGCGGGCTAGGCATAAGGCAGGGGCACAAGTGCGGGCTAGGCATAAGGCAGGGGCACAAGTGCGGGCTAGGCATAAGGCAGGGGCACAAGTGCGGGCTAGGCATAAGGCAGGGGCACAAGTGCGGGCTAGGCATAAGGCAGGGGCACAAGTGCGGGCTAGGCATAAGGCAGGGGCACACGTGCGGGCTAGGCATAAGGCAGGGGCACACGTGCGGGCTAGGCATAAGGCAGGGGCACACGTGCGGGCTAGGCATAAGGCAGGGGCACACGTGCGGGCTAGGCATAAGGCAGGGGCACACGTGCGGGCTAGGCATAAGGCAGGGGCACACGTGCGGGCTAGGCATAAGGCAGGGGCACACGTGCGGGCTAGGCATAAGGCAGGGGCACACGTGCGGGCTAGGCATAAGGCAGGGGCACACGTGCGGGCTAGGCATAAGGCAGGGGCACACGTGCTGGCTAGGCATAAGGCAGGGGCACACGTGCTGGCTAGGCATAAGGCAGGGGCACACGTGCTGGCTAGGCATAAGGCAGGGGCACACGTGCTGGCTAGGCATAAGGCAGGGGCACACGTGCTGGCTAGGCATAAGGCAGGGGCAAACGTGCTGGCTAGGCATAAGGCAGGGGCACACGTGCTGGCTAGGCATAAGGCAGGGGCACACGTGCTGGCTAGGCATAAGGCAGGGGCACACGTGCTGGCTAGGCATAAGGCAGGGGCACACGTGCTGGCTAGGCATAAGGCAGGGGCACACGTGCTGGCTAGGCATAAGGCAGGGGCACACGTGCTGGCTAGGCATAAGGCAGGGGCACACGTGCTGGCTAGGCATAAGGCAGGGGCACACGTGCTGGCTAGGCATAAGGCAGGGGCACACGTGCTGGCTAGGCATAAGGCAGGGGCACACGTGCTGGCTAGGCATAAGGCAGGGGCACACGTGCTGGCTAGGCATAAGGCAGGGGCACACGTGCTGGCTAGGCATAAGGCAGGGGCACACGTGCTGGCTAGGCATAAGGCAGGGGCACACGTGCTGGCTAGGCATAAGGCAGGGGCACACATGCTGGCTAGGCATAAGGCAGGGGCACACATGCTGGCTAGGCATAAGGCAGGGGCACACATGCTGGCTAGGCATAAGGCAGGGGCACACGTGCTGGCTAGGCATAAGGCAGGGGCACACGTGCTGGCTAGGCATAAGGCAGGGGCACACGTGCGGGCTAGGCATAAGGCAGGGGCACAAGTGCGGGCTAGGCATAAGGCAGGGGCACAAGTGCGGGCTAGGCATAAGGCAGGGGCACAAGTGCGGGCTAGGCATAAGGCAGGGGCACAAGTGCGGGCTAGGCATAAGGCAGGGGCACAAGTGCGGGCTAGGCATAAGGCAGGGGCACAAGTGCGGGCAAGGCATAAGGCAGGGGCACAAGTGCGGGCTAGGCATAAGGCAGGGGCACAAGTGCGGGCTAGGCATAAGGCAGCGGCACAAGTGCTGGCTAGGCATAAGGCAGGGGCACAAGTGCTGGCTAGGCATAAGGCAGGGCCACAAGTGCAGGCTAGGCATTAGGCAGGGCCACAAGAGCAGGCTAGGCATAAGGCAGGGCCACAAGTGCTGGCTAGGCATAAGGCAGGGGCACAAGTGCAGGCTAGGCATAAGGCAGGGGCACAAGTGCTGGCTAGGCATAAGGCAGGGGCACAAGTGCTGGCTAGGCATAAGGCAGGGGCTCAAGTGCTGGCTAGGCAAAAGGCAGGGGCACAAGTGCTGGCTAGGCAAAAGGCAGGGGCACAAGTGCTGGCTAGGCATAAGGCAGGGGCACAAGTGCTGGCTAGGCATAAGGCAGGGGCACAAGTGCTGGCTAGGCATAAGGCAGGGGCACAAGTGCTGGCTAGGCATAAGTCAGGGGCACAAGTGCTGGCTAGGCATAAGGCAGGGGCTTAAGTGCTGGCTAGGCATAAGGCAGGGGCACCTATGCAGGCTAGGCTTAAGGCAGGGGCACAAGTGATGGCTACACTTAAGGCAGGGGCACAAGTGCTGGCTAGGCATAAGGCAGGGGCACAAGTGCGGGCTAGCCATAAGGCAGGGGCACAAGTGCAGGCTAGGCATAAGGCAGGGGCACAAGTGCAGGCTAGGCATAAGGCAGGGGCACAAGTGCAGGCTAGGCATAAGGCAGGGGCACAAGTGCAAACTAAGCATAAGGCAGAGGCACAAGTGCAGCTAGGCATAAGGCAGGGGCACAAGTGCAGGCTAGGCATAAGGCAGGGGCACAAGTGCGGGCTAGGCATAAGGCAGGGGCACAAGTGCTGGCTAGGCATAAGGCAGGGTCACAAGTGCGGGCTAGGCATAAGGCAGGGGCACAAGTGCGGGCTAGGCATAAGGCAGGGGCACAAGTGCGGGCTAGGCATAAGGCAGGGGCACAAGTGCGGGCTAGGCATAAGGCAGGGGCACAAGTGCGGGCTAGGCATAAGGCAGGGGCACAAGTGCGGGCTAGGCATAAGGCAGGGGCACAAGTGCGGGCTAGGCATAAGGCAGGGGCACAAGTGCGGGCTAGGCATAAGGCAGGGGCACAAGTGCGGGCTAGGCATAAGGCAGGGGCACAAGTGCGGGATAGGCATAAGGCAAGGGCACAAGTGCGGCCTAGGCATAAGGCAGGGGCACAAGTGCGGGCTAGGCATAAGGCAGGGGCACAAGTGCGGGCTAGGCATAAGGCAGGGGCACAAGTGCGGGCTAGGCATAAGGCAGGGGCACAAGTGCGGGCTAGGTATAAGGCAGGGCACAAGTGCGGGCTAGGCATAATTCAGGGGCACAAGTGCGGGCTAGGCATAAGGCAGGGGCACAAGTGCGGGCTAGGCATAAGGCAGGGGCACAAGTGCGGGCTAGGCATAAGGCAGGGGCACAAGTGCGGGCTAGGCATAAGGCAGGGGCACACGTGCTGGCTAGGCATAAGGCAGGGGCACACGTGCTGGCTAGGCATAAGGCAGGGGCACAACTGCGGGCTAGGCATAAGGCAGGGGCACAACTGCGGGCTAGGCATAAGGCAGGGGCACAAGTGCGGGCTAGGCATAAGGCAGGGGCACAAGTGCGGGCTAGGCATAAGGCAGGGGCACAAGTGCGGGCTAGGCATAAGGCAGGGGCACAAGTGCGGGCTAGGCATAAGGCAGGGGCACAAGTGCGGGCTAGGCATAAGGCAGGGGCACAAGTGCGGGCTAGGCATAAGGCAGGGGCACAAGTGCGGGCTAGGCATAAGGCAGGGGCACAAGTGCGGGCTAGGCATAAGGCAGGGGAACAAGTGCGGGCTAGGCATAAGGCAGGGGCACAAGTGCAGGCTAGGCATAAGGCAGGGGCACAAGTGCTGGCTAGGCATAAGGCAAGGGCACAAGTGCTGGCTAGGCATAAGGCAGGGGCACACGTGCTGGCTAGGCATAAGGCAGGGGCACAACTGCGGGCTAGGCATAAGGCAGGGGCACAACTGCGGGCTAGGCATAAGGCAGGGGCACAAGTGCGGGCTAGGCATAAGGCAGGGGCACAAGTGCGGGCTAGGCATAAGGCAGGGGCACAAGTGCGGGCTAGGCATAAGGCAGGGGCACAAGTGCGGGCTAGGCATAAGTCAGGGGCACAAGTGCGGGCTAGGCATAAGGCAGGGGCACAAGTGCGGGCTAGGCATAAGGCAGGGGCACAAGTGCGGGCTAGGCATAAGGCAGGGGCACAAGTGCGGGCTAGGCATAAGGCAGGGGAACAAGTGCGGGCTAGGCATAAGGCAGGGGCACAAGTGCAGGCTAGGTATAAGGCAGGGGCACAAGTGCTGGCTAGGCATAAGGCAAGGGCACAAGTGCTGGCTAGGCATAAGGCAGGGGCACAAGTGCTGGCTAGGCATAAGGCAGGGGCACAAGTGCGGGCTAGACTTTAGGCAGGGGCACAAGAGCAAACTAAGCATAAGGCAGAGGCACAAGTGCAAGCTAGGCATAAGGCAGGGGCACCTATGCAGGCTAGGCTTAAGGCAGGGGCACAAGTGACGGCTACACATAAGGCATACGGCTAACTCTTTGCACTCTTTGCATAAAGGGATAGGCACCCTTAGGGGTGAAGAGCTAGCTTTCACCCCTCTACTCTGTACTTTGTTGTACAGTGCGGAGCCACTCCATAACCCCCATGCTCCAAGCGACCAGGCACATCTTGTCTGTCCTCCGTAAATGGGTAATGCCTTGGTCCCCAATTACAGTCGTGCATGTGCATTCAGACGGGACAAGAGCGAAGAGCGTAAAGCCTGCCCTGTGTGCATAACCAACATGAAGCTAAAGACAAAAAAACAATACAAGGGGCTCAAAAGTGCTGGCCAGGCATAAGGCAGGGGCTCAAAAGTGCTGGCTAGGCATAAGGCAGGGGCACAAGTGCTGGCTAGGCATAAAGCAGGGGCACAAGTGCTGGCTAGGCATAAGGCAGGGGCACAAGTGCTGGCTAGGCATAAGGCAGGGGCACAAGTGCTGGCTAGGCATAAGGCAGGGGCACAAGTGCTGGCTAGGCATAAGGCAGGGGCACAAGTGCTGGCTAGGCATAAGGCAGGGGCACAAGTGCTGGCTAGGCATAAGGCAGGGGCACAAGTGCTGGCTAGGCATAAGGCAGGGGCACAAGTGCTGGCTAGGCATAAGGCAGGGGCAAAAGTGCTGGCTAGGCATAAGGCAGGGGCACAAGTGCTGGCTAGGCATAAGGCAGGGGCACAAGTGCTGGCTAGGCATAAGGCAGGGGCACAAGTGCTGGCTAGGCATAAGGCAGGGGCACAAGTGCTGGCTAGGCATAAGGCAGGGGCACAAGTGCTGGCTAGGCTTAAGGCAGGGGCACAAGTGCTGGCTAGGCATAAGGCAGGGGCACAAGTGCTGGCTAGGCATAAGGCAGGGGCACAAGTGCTGGCTAGGCATAAGGCAGGGGCACAAGTGCTGGCTAGGCATAAGGCAGGGGCACAAGTGCTGGCTAGGCATAAGGCAGGGGCACAAGTGCTGGCTAGGCATAAGGCAGGGGCACAAGTGCTGGCTAGGCATAAGGCAGGGGCACAAGTGCTGGCTAGGCATAAGGCAGGGGCACAAGTGCTGGCTAGGCATAAGGCAGGGGCACAAGTGCTGGCTAGGCATAAGGCAGGGGCACAAGTGCTGGCTAGGCATAAGGCAGGGGCACAAGTGCTGGCTAGGCATAAGGCAGGGGCACAAGTGCTGGCTAGGCATAAGGCAGGGGCACAAGTGCTGGCTAGGCATAAGGCAGGGGCACAAGTGCTGGCTAGGCATAAGGCAGGGGCACAAGTGCTGGCTAGGCATAAGGCAGGGGCACAAGTGCTGGCTAGGCATAAGGCAGGGGCAAAAGTGCTGGCTAGGCATAAGGCAGGGGCACAAGTGCTGGCTAGGCATAAGGCAGGGGCACAAGTGCTGGCTAGGCATAAGGCAGGGGCACAAGTGCTGGCTAGGCATAAGGCAGGGGCACAAGTGCTGGCTAGGCATAAGGCAGGGGCACAAGTGCTGGCTAGGCATAAGGCAGGGGCACAAGTGCTGGCTAGGCATAAGGCAGGGGCACAAGTGCTGGCTAGGCATAAGGCAGGGGCACAAGTGCTGGCTAGTCATAAGGCAGGGGCACAAGTGCTGGCTAGGCATAAGGCAGGGGCACAAGTGCTGGCTAGGCATAAGGCAGGGGCACAAGTGCTGGCTAGGCATAAGGCAGGGGCACAAGTGCTGGCTAGGCATAAGGCAGGGGCACAAGTGCTGGCTAGGCATAAGGCAGGGGCACAAGTGCTGGCTAGGCATAAGGCAGGGGCACAAGTGCTGGCTAGGCATAAGGCAGGGGCACAAGTGCTGGCTAGGCATAAGGCAGGGGCACAAGTGCTGGCTAGGCATAAGGCAGGGGCACAAGTGCTGGCTAGGCATAAGGCAGGGGCACAAGTGCTGGCTAGGCATAAGGCAGGGGCACAAGTGCTGGCTAGGCATAAGGCAGGGGCACAAGTGCTGGCTAGGCATAAGGCAGGGGCACAAGTGCTGGCTAGGCATAAGGCAGGGGCACAAGTGCTGGCTAGGCATAAGGCAGGGGCACAAGTGCTGGCTAGGCATAAGGCAGGGGCACAAGTGCTGGCTAGGCATAAGGCAGGGGCACAAGTGCTGGCTAGGCATAAGGCAGGGGCACAAGTGCTGGCTAGGCATAAGGCAGGGGCACAAGTGCTGGCTAGGCATAAGGCAGGGGCACAAGTGCTGGCTAGGCATAAGGCAGGGGCACAAGTGCTGGCTAGGCATAAGGCAGGGGCACAAGTGCTGGCTAGGCATAAGGCAGGGGCACAAGTGCGGGCTAGGCATAAGGCAGGGGCACAAGTGCGGGCTAGGCATAAGGCAGGGGCACAAGTGCGGGCTAGGCATAAGGCAGGGGCACAAGTGCGGGCTAGGCATAAGGCAGGGGCACAAGTGCGGGCTAGGCATAAGGCAGGGGCACACGTGCGGGCTAGGCATAAGGCAGGGGCACACGTGCGGGCTAGGCATAAGGCAGGGGCACAAGTGCGGGCTAGGCATAAGGCAGGGGCACAAGTGCGGGCTAGGCATAAGGCAGGGGCACAAGTGCGGGCTAGGCATAAGGCAGGGGCACAAGTGCGGGCTAGGCATAAGGCAGGGGCACAAGTGCGGGCTAGGCATAAGGCAGGGGCACAAGTGCGGGCTAGGCATAAGGCAGGGGCACAAGTGCGGGCTAGGCATAAGGCAGGGGCACAAGTGCGGGCTAGGCATAAGGCAGGGGCACAAGTGCGGGCTAGGCATAAGGCAGGGGCACAAGTGCGGGCTAGGCATAAGGCAGGGGCACAAGTGCGGGCTAGGCATAAGGCAGGGGCACAAGTGCGGGCTAGGCATAAGGCAGGGGCACAAGTGCGGGCTAGGCATAAGGCAGGGGCACAAGTGCGGGCTAGGCATAAGGCAGGGGCACAAGTGCGGGCTAGGCATAAGGCAGGGGCACAAGTGCGGGCTAGGCATAAGGCAGGGGCACAAGTGCGGGCTAGGCATAAGGCAGGGGCACAAGTGCGGGCTAGGCATAAGGCAGGGGCACAAGTGCGGGCTAGGCATAAGGCAGGGGCACAAGTGCGGGCTAGGCATAAGGCAGGGGCACAAGTGCGGGCTAGGCATAAGGCAGGGGCACAAGTGCGGCTAGGCATAAGGCAGGGGCCCAAGTGCGGGCTAGGCATAAGGCAGGGGCACACGTGCTGGCTAGGCATAAGGCAGGGGCCCAAGTGCGGGCTAGGCATAAGGCAGGGGCACACGTGCGGGCTAGGCATAAGGCAGGGGCACAAGTGCGGGCTAGGCATAAGGCAGGGGCACACGTGCGGGCTAGGCATAAGGCAGGGGCACACGTGCGGGCTAGGCATAAGGCAGGGGCACACGTGCGGGCTAGGCATAAGGCAGGGGCACACGTGCGGGCTAGGCATAAGGCAGGGGCACAAGTGCGGGCTAGGCATAAGGCAGGGGCACAAGTGCGGGCTAGGCATAAGGCAGGGGCACAAGTGCGGGCTAGGCATAAGGCAGGGGCACAAGTGCGGGCTAGGCATAAGGCAGGGGCACAAGTGCGGGCTAGGCATAAGGCAGGGGCACAAGTGCGGGCTAGGCATAAGGCAGGGGCACAAGTGCGGGCTAGGCATAAGGCAGGGGCACAAGTGTGGGCTAGGCATAAGGCAGGGGCACAAGTGCGGGCTAGGCATAAGGCAGGGGCACAAGTGCGGGCTAGGCATAAGGCAGGGGCACAAGTGCGGGCTAGGCATAAGGCAGGGGCACAAGTGCGGGCTAGGCATAAGGCAGGGGCACAAGTGCGGGCTAGGCATAAGGCAGGGGCACAAGTGCGGGCTAGGCATAAGGCAGCGGTACAAGTGCTGGCTAGGCATAAGGCAGGGGCACAAGTGCTGGCTAGGCATAAGGCAGGGGCACAAGTGCTGGCTAGGCATAAGGCAGGGCCACAAGTGCAGGCTAGGCATAAGGCAGGGCCACAAGTGCAGGCTAGGCATAAGGCAGGGCCACAAGTGCAGGCTAGGCATAAGGCAGGGGCACAAGTGCTGGCTAGGCATAAGGCAGGGGCACAAGTGCTGGCTAGGCATAAGGCAGGGGCTCAAGTGCTGGCTAGGCATAAGGCAGGGGCACAAGTGCTGGCTAGGCATAAGGCAGGGGCACAAGTGCTGGCTAGGCATAAGGCAGGGGCACAAGTGTGGGCTAGACTTTAGGCAGGGGCACAAGAGCAAACTAAGCATAAGGCAGAGGCACAAGTGCAAGCTAGGCATAAGGCAGGGGCACCTATGCAGGCTAGGCTTAAGGCAGGGGCACAAGTGATGGCTACACATAAGGCATATGGCTAACTCTTTGCACTCTTTGCATAAAGGGATAGGCACCCTTAGGGGTGAAGAGCTAGCTTTCACCCCTCTACTCTGTACTTTATTGTACAGTGCGGAGCCACTCCATAACCCCCATGCTCCAAGCGACCAGGCACATCTTGTCTGTCCTCCGTAAATGGGTAATGCCTTCGTCCCCAATTACAGTCGTGCATGTGCATTCAGACGGGACAAGAGCGAAGAGCGTAAAGCCTGCCCTGTGTGCATAACCAACATGAAGCTAAAGACAAAAAAACAATAATACAAGGGGCTCAAAAGTGCTGGCTAGGCATAAGGCAGGGGCACAAGTGCTGGCTAGGCATAAGGCAGGGGCACAAGTGCTGGCTAGGCATAAGGCAGGGGCACAAGTGCTGGCTAGGCATAAGGCAGGGGCACAAGTGCTGGCTAGGCATAAGGCAGGGGCACAAGTGCTGGCTAGGCATAAGGCAGGGGCACAAGTGCTGGCTAGGCATAAGGCAGGGGCACAAGTGCGGGCTAGGCATAAGGCAGGGGCACAAGTGCGGGCTAGGCATAAGGCAGGGGCACACGTGCGGGCTAGGCATAAGGCAGGGGCACACGTGCTGGCTAGGCATAAGGCAGGGGCACACGTGCTGGCTAGGCATAAGGCAGGGGCACACGTGCTGGCTAGGCATAAGGCAGGGGCACAAGTGCGGGCTAGGCATAAGGCAGGGGCACAAGTGCGGGCTAGGCATAAGGCAGGGGCACAAGTGCAGGCTAGGTATAAGGCAGGGGCACAAGTGCTGGCTAGGCATAAGGCAAGGGCACAAGTGCTGGCTAGGCATATGGCAAGGGCACAAGTGCTGGCTAGGCATAAGGCAGGGGCACAAGTGCTGGCTAGGCATAAGGCAGGGGCACAAGTGCGGGCTAGACTTTAGGCAGGGGCACAAGAACAAACTAAGCATAAGGCAGAGGCACAAGTGCAAGCTAGGCATAAGGCAGGGGCACCTATGCAGGCTAGGCTTAAGGCAGGGGCACAAGTGATGGCTACACATAAGGCATACGGCTAACTCTTTGCACTCTTTGCATAAAGGGATAGGCACCCTTAGGGGTGAAGAGCTAGCTTTCACCCCTCTACTCTGTACTTTGTTGTACAGTGCGGAGCCACTCCATAACCCCCATGCTCCAAGCGACCAGGCACATCTTGTCTGTCCTCCGTAAATGGGTAATGCCTTCGTCCCCAATTACAGTCGTGCATGTGCATTCAGACGGGACAAGAGCGAAGAGCGTAAAGCCTGCCCTGTGTGCATAACCAACATGAAGCTAAAGACAAAAAAACAATAATACAAGGGGCTCAAAAGTGCTGGCTAGGCATAAGGCAGGGGCACAAGTGCTGGCTAGGCATAAGGCAGGGGCACAAGTGCTGGCTAGGCATAAGGCAGGGGTACAAGTGCTGGCTAGGCATAAGGCAGGGGCACAAGTGCTGGCTAGGCATAAGGCAGGGGCACAAGTGCTGGCTAGGCATAAGGCAGGGGCACAAATGCGGGCTAGGCATAAGGCAGGGGCACAAGTGCGGGCTAGGCATAAGGCAGGGGCACACGTGCGGGCTAGGCATAAGGCAGGGGCACACGTGCTGGCTAGGCATAAGGCAGGGGCACACGTGCTGGCTAGGCATAAGGCAGGGGCACAAGTGCGGGCTAGGCATAAGGCAGGGGCACAAGTGCGGGCTAGGCATAAGGCAGGGGCACAAGTGCAGGCTAGGTATAAGGCAGGGGCACAAGTGCTGGCTAGGCATAAGGCAAGGGCACAAGTGCTGGCTAGGCATAAGGCAAGGGCACAAGTGCTGGCTAGGCATAAGGCAGGGGCACAAGTGCTGGCTAGGCATAAGGCAGGGGCACAAGTGCGGGCTAGACTTTAGGCAGGGGCACAAGAGCAAACTAAGCATAAGGCAGAGGCACAAGTGCAAGCTAGGCATAAGGCAGGGGCACCTATGCAGGCTAGGCTTAAGGCAGGGGCACAAGTGATGGCTACACATAAGGCATACGGCTAACTCTTTGCACTCTTTGCATAAAGGGATAGGCACCCTTAGGGGTGAAGAGCTAGCTTTCACCCCTCTACTCTGTACTTTGTTGTACAGTGCGGAGCCACTCCATAACTGCCATGCTCCAAGCGACCAGGCACATCTTGTCTGTCCTCCGTAAATGGGTAATGCCTTCGTCCCCAATTACAGTCGTGCATGTGCATTCAGACGGGACAAGAGCGAAGAGCGTAAAGCCTGCCCTGTGTGTATAACCAACATGAAGCTAAAGACAAAAAAACAATAATACAAGGGGCTCAAAAGTGCTGGCTAGGCATAAGGCAGGGGCACAAGTGCTGGCTAGGCATAAGGCAGGGGCACAAGTGCTGGCTAGGCATAAGGCAGGGGCACAAGTGCTAACTAGGCATAAGGCAGGGGCACAAGTGCTGGCTAGGCTTAAGGCAGGGGAACAAGTGCTGGCTAGGCATAAGGCAGGGGCACAAGTGCTGGCTAGGCATAAGGCAGGGGCACAAGTGCTGGCTAGGCATAAGGCAGGGGCACAAGTGCTGGCTAGGCATAAGGCAGGGGCACAAGTGCTGGCTAGGCATAAGGCAGGGGCACAAGTGCTGGCGAGGCATAAGGCAGGGGCACAAGTGCTGGCTAGGCATAAGGCAGGGGCACAAGTGCTGGCTAGGCATAAGGCAGGGGCACAAGTGCTGGCTAGGCATAAGGCAGGGGCACAAGTGCTGGCTAGGCATAAGGCAGGGGCACAAGTGCTGGCTAGGCATAAGGCAGGGGCACAAGTGCTGGCTAGGCATAAGGCAGGGGCACAAGTGCTGGCTAGGCATAAGGCAGGGGCACAAGTGCTGGCTAGGTATAAGGCAGGGGCACAAGTGCAGTCTAGGCATAAGGCAGGGGCACAAGTGCAGTCTAGGCATAAGGCAGGGGCACAAGTGCAGTCTAGGCATAAGGCAGGGGCACCTATGTGGGCTAGGCATAAGGCAGGGGCACAAGTGCTGGCTAGGCATAAGGCAGGGGCACAAGTGCAGTCTAGGCATAAGGCAGGGGCACAAGTGCTGGCTAGGCATAAGGCAGGGGCACAAGTGCAGTCTAGGCATAAGGCAGGGGCACCTATGCGGGCTAGGCATAAGGCAGGGGCACAAGTGCAGTCTAGGCATAAGGCAGGGGCACAAGTGCAGTCTAGGCATAAGGCAGGGGCACAAGTGCAGTCTAGGCATAAGGCAGGGGCACAAGTGCAGTCTAGGCATAAGGCAGGGGCACAAGTGCAGTCTAGGCATAAGGCAGGGGCAAACGTTCTGGCTTGGCATAAGGCAGGGGCACAAGTGCAGTCTAGGCATAAGGCAGGGGCACCTATGCGGGCTAGGCATAAGGCAGGGGCACAAGTGCAGTCTAGGCATAAGGCAGGGGCACAAGTGCAGTCTAGGCATAAGGCAGGGGCACAAGTGCAGTCTAGGCATAAGGCAGGGCCACAAGTGCAGGCTAGGCATAAGGCAGGGCCACAAGTGCAGGCTAGGCATAAGGCAGGGGCACAAGTGCTGGCTAGGCATAAGGCAGGGGCACAAGTGCTGGCTAGGCATAAGGCAGAGGCTCAAGTGCTGGCTAGGCATAAGGCAGGGGCACAAGTGCTGGCTAGGCATAAGGCAGGGGCACAAGTGCTGGCTAGGCATAAGGCAAGGGCACAAGTGCTGGCTAGGCATAAGGCAGGGGCACAAGTGCTGGCTAGGCATAAGGCAGGGGCACAAGTGCGGGCTAGACTTTAGGCAGGGGCACAAGAGCAAACTAAGCATAAGGCAGAGGCACAAGTGCAAGCTAGGCATAAGGCAGGGGCACCTATGCAGGCTAGGCTTAAGGCAGGGGCACAAGTGATGGCTACACATAAGGCATACGGCTAACTCTTTGCACTCTTTGCATAAAGGGATAGGCACCCTTAGGGGTGAAGAGCTAGCTTTCACCCCTCTACTCTGTACTTTGTTGTACAGTGCGGAGCCACTCCATAACCCCCATGCTCCAAGCGACCAGGCACATCTTGTCTGTCCTCCGTAAATGGGTAATGCCTTCGTCCCCAATTACAGTCGTGCATGTGCATTCAGACGGGACAAGAGCGAAGAGCGTAAAGCCTGCCCTGTGTGCATAACCAACATGAAGCTAAAGACAAAAAAACAATAATACAAGGGGCTCAAAAGTGCTGGCTAGGCATAAGGCAGGGGCACAAGTGCTGGCTAGGCATAAGGCAGGGGCACAAGTGCTGGCTAGGCATAAGGCAGGCGCACAAGTGCTGGCTAGGCATAAGGCAGGGGCACAAGTGCTGGTTAGGCATAAGGCAGGGGCACAAGTGCTGGCTAGGCATAAGGCAGGGGCACAAGTGCTGGCTAGGCATAAGGCAGGGGCACAAGTGCGGGCTAGGCATAAGGCAGGGGCACAAGTGCGGGCTAGGCATAAGGCAGGGGCACAAGTGCGGGCTAGGCATAAGGCAGGGGCACACGTGCGGGCTAGGCATAAGGCAGGGGCACACGTGCTGGCTAGGCATAAGGCAGGGGCACACGTGCTGGCTAGGCATAAGGCAGGGGCACACGTGCTGGCTAGGCATAAGGCAGGGGCACAAGTGCGGGCTAGGCATAAGGCAGGGGCACAAGTGCGGGCTAGGCATAAGGCAGGGGCACAAGTGCGGGCTAGGCATAAGGCAGGGGCACAAGTGCGGGCTAGGCATAAGTCAGGGGCACAAGTGCGGGCTAGGCATAAGGCAGGGGCACAAGTGCGGGCTAGGCTTAAGGCCTGGGCACAAGTGCGGGCTAGGCTTAAGGCCTGGGCACAAGTGCAGTTCTGGCTAGGATCAAGGCAGGGGGCACAAGTGCCGGCTAGGCTTAAGGCATGGGCACAAGTGCCAGCTAGGCTTAAGGCCTGGGCACAAGTGCGGGCTAGGCATAAGGCAGGAGCACAAGTGCTGGCTGGGCATAAGGCAGGAGCACAAGTGCTGGCTGGGCATAAGGCAGGAGCACAAGTGCTGGCTGAGCATAAGGCAGGAGCACATGTGCTGGCTAGGCTTAAGGCTGAGGCTTAAATGCTGGCTAGGTAGTAGACAGAGGCACAAGTTTAAACCAGGCATAAGGAAGGGGCACAAGTGATGGCTAACTTTGTGTAAATGGTGAGGCACCCATAGGAATGAAGAGCTAGTTTTCAACCCTCTGCTCTGTACTTGAACATTTAGGACTTGATACTTTGTAGAAAAGTGAGGAGCCACTACACAACTCCATGCTCCAAATGAGCATGCACTTCTGTCCTCTTACCTGTCAACACAGCATTTCCCATACAGATTAAAATATAAGCAATAGAAAACAGACAAGCTGTTCATGGCTAAAAATATTTTATTCAGGCCATAATATGTTCTAATACAATTTAAAAAAAATTAATTTGGTAATTTAAATGATGGTAAAATCCCAAACCATGGACAAGGCTTTATAACCCCTACATAGCGCAGGCAATGCAGAGGGTCCCCCCCACAGAGCGCAGGCAATGTAGAGTCCCCCCCACAGAGCGCAGGCAATGCAGTGCCCCCCTCCCACAGAGCGCTGACAATGCAGAGGGTCCCTCCCACAGAGCGCTGACAATGCAGAGGGTCCCCCCCACAGAGATCAGGCAATGCAGAGGGTCCCACCCCACAGAGCGCAGGCAATGCAGAGGGTCCCCCCCCCCCACAGAGCGCAGGCAATGCAGAGGGTTCCCCCCCAGAGCGCAGGCAATGCAGAGGGCCCCCCCCCTACAGAGTGCAGGCAATGCAGAGGGTTCCCCCCCCCCCGGAGCGCAGGCAATGCAGAGGGTCCCCCCCACAGAGCGCAGGCAATGCAGAGGGTCCCCCCCACAGAGCGCAGGCAATGCAGAGGGTCCCCCCCACAGAGCGCAGGCAATGCAGAGGGTCCCCCCCACAGAGCGCAGGCAATGCAGAGGGTCCCCCCCACAGAGCGCAGGCAATGCAGAGGGTCCCCCCCACAGAGCGCAGGCAATGCAGAGGGTCCCCCCCACAGAGCGCAGGCAATGCAGAGGGTCCCCCCCACAGAGCGCAGGCAATGCAGGGTCCCCCCCCCACAGAGCGCAGGCAATGCAGAGGGTCCCCCCCACAGAGCGCAGGCAATGCAGAGGGTCCCCACACAGAGCGCAGGCAATGCAGAGGGTCCCCACACAGAGCGCAGGCAATGCATAGGGTCCCCACACAGAGCGCAGGCAATGCAGAGGGTCCCCCCACAGAGCGCAGGCAATGCAGAGGGTCCCCCCACAGAGCGCAGGCAATGCAGAGGGTCCCCCCACAGAGCGCAGGCAATGCAGAGGGTCCCCCCACAGAGCGCAGGCAATGCAGAGGGTCCCCCCCACAGAGCGCAGGCAATGCAGAGGGTCCCCCCCACAGAGCGCAGGCAATGCAGAGGGTCCCCCCCACAGAGCGCAGTCAATGCAGAGGGTCCCCCCCACAGAGCGCAGGCAATGCAGAGGGTTCCCCCCCACAGAGCGCAGGCAATGCAGAGGGTCCCCCCCCAGAGCGCAGGCAATGCAGAGGGCCCCCCCACAGAGCGCAGGCAATGCAGAGGGTCCCCCCCACAGAGCGCAGGCAATGCAGAGGGTCCCCTTCAGAGCGCAGGCAATGCAGAGGGTCCCCCCCACAGAGCGCAGGCAATGCAGAGGGTCCACCCCACAGAGCGCAGGCAATGCAGAGGGTCCACCCCACAGAGCGCAGGCAATGCAGAGGGTCCCCACACAGAGCGCAGGCAATGCAGAGGGTCCCCACAGCACGCAGGCAATGCAGAGGGTCCCCCCACAGAGCGCAGGCAATACAGGGGCACAAGTGCGGGCTAGGCATAACGCAGGGGCACAAGTGCTGGCTAGGCATAAGGCAGGGGCACAAGTGCTGGCTAGGCATAAGGCAGGGGCACAAGTGCTGGCTGAGCATAAGGCAGGAGCACAAGTGCTGGCTGAGCATAAGGCTGAGGCTTAAATGCTGGCTAGGTAGTAGACAGAGGCACAAGTTTAAACCAGGCATAAGGAAGGGGCACAAGTGCTGGCTAGGCATAAGGCAGGGGCACAAGTGCTGGCTGAGCATAAGGCAGGGGCCCAAGTGCGGGCTAGGCATAAGGCAGGGGCACACGTGCGGGCTAGGCATAAGGCAGGGGCACACGTGCGGGCTAGGCATAAGGCAGGGGCACACGTGCGGGCTAGGCATAAGGCAGGGGCACAAGTGCGGGCTAGGCATAAGGCAGGGGCACAAGTGCGGGCTAGGCATAAGGCAGGGGCACAAGTGCGGGCTAGGCATAAGGCAGGGGCACAAGCGCGGGCTATGCATAAGGCAGGGGCACAAGTGCGGGCTAGGCATAAGGCAGGGGCACAAGTGCGGGCAAGGCATAAGGCAGGGGCACAAGTGCGGGCTAGGCATAAGGCAGGGGCACAAGTGCGGGCTAGGCATAAGGCAGCGGCACAAGTGCGGGCTAGGCATAAGGCAGCGGCACAAGTGCTGGCTAGGCATAAGGCAGGGGCACAAGTGCTGGCTAGGCATAAGGCAGGGCCACAAGTGCAGGCTAGGCATAAGGCAGGGCCACAAGTGCAGGCTAGGCATAAGGCAGGGGCACAAGTGCTGGCTAGGCATAAGGCAGGGGCACAAGTGCTGGCTAGGCATAAGGCAGGGGCTCAAGTGCTGGCTCGGCATAAGGCAGGGGCACAAGTGCTGGCTAGGCATAAGGCAGGGGCACAAGTGCTGGCTAGGCATAAGGCAGGGGCACAAGTGTGGGCTAGACTTTAGGCAGGGGCACAAGAGCAAACTAAGCATAAGGCAGAGGCACAAGTGCAAGCTAGGCATAAGGCAGGGGCACAAGTGCGGGCTAGGCATAAGGCAGGGGCACAAGTGCGGGCTAGGCATAAGGCAGGGGCACACGTGCGGGCTAGGCATAAGGCAGGGGCACACGTGCTGGCTAGGCATAAGGCAGGGGCACACGTGCTGGCTAGGCATAAGGCAGGGGCACAAGTGCGGGCTAGGCATAAGGCAGGGGCACAAGTGCGGGCTAGGCATAAGGCAGGGGCACAAGTGCAGGCTAGGTATAAGGCAGGGGCACAAGTGCTGGCTAGGCATAAGGCAAGGGCACAAGTGCTGGCTAGGCATAAGGCAGGGGCACAAGTGCTGGCGAGGCATAAGGCAGGGGCACAAGTGCGGGCTAGACTTTAGGCAGGGGCACAAGAGCAAACTAAGCATAAGGCAGAGGCACAAGTGCAAGCTAGGCATAAGGCAGGGGCACCTATGCAGGCTAGGCTTAAGGCAGGGGCACAAGTGATGGCTACACATAAGGCATACGGCTAACTCTTTGCACTCTTTGCATAAAGGGATAGGCACCCTTAGGGGTGAAGAGCTAGCTTTCACCCCTCTACTCTGTACTTTGTTGTACAGTGCGGAGCCACTCCATAACTGCCATGCTCCAAGCGACCAGGCACATCTTGTCTGTCCTCCGTAAATGGGTAATGCCTTCGTCCCCAATTACAGTCGTGCATGTGCATTCAGACGGGACAAGAGCGAAGAGCGTAAAGCCTGCCCTGTGTGCATAACCAACATGAAGCTAAAGACAAAAAAACAATAATACAAGGGGCTCAAAAGTGCTGGCTAGGCATAAGGCAGGGGCACAAGTGCTGGCTAGGCATAAGGCAGGGGCACAAGTGCTGGCTAGGCATAAGGCAGGGGCACAAGTGCTGGCTAGGCATAAGGCAGGGGCACAAGCGCTGGCTAGGCATAAGGCAGGGGCACAAGCGCTGGCTAGGCATAAGGCAGGGGCACAAGTGCTGGCTAGGCATAAGGCAGGGGCACAAGTGCGGGCTAGGCATAAGGCAGGGGCACAAGTGCGGGCTAGGCATAAGGCAGGGGCACACGTGCTGGCTAGGCATAAGGCAGGGGCACACGTGCTGGCTAGGCATAAGGCAGGGGCACAAGTGCGGGCTAGGCATAAGGCAGGGGCACAAGTGCGGGCTAGGCATAAGGCAGGGGCACAAGTGCAGGCTAGGTATAAGGCAGGGGCACAAGTGCTGGCTAGGCATAAGGCAAGGGCACAAGTGCTGGCTAGGCATAAGGCAAGGGCACAAGTGCTGGCTAGGCATAAGGCAGGGGCACAAGTGCTGGCTAGGCATAAGGCAGGGGCACAAGTGCGGGCTAGACTTTAGGCAGGGGCACAAGAGCAAACTAAGCATAAGGCAGAGGCACAAGTGCAAGCTAGGCATAAGGCAGGGGCACCTATGCAGGCTAGGCTTAAGGCAGGGGCACAAGTGATGGCTACACATAAGGCATACGGCTAACTCTTTGCACTCTTTGCATAAAGGGATAGGCACCCTTAGGGGTGAAGAGCTAGCTTTCACCCCTCTACTCTGTACTTTGTTGTACAGTGCGGAGCCACTCCATAACTGCCATGCTCCAAGCGACCAGGCACATCTTGTCTGTCCTCCGTAAATGGGTAATGCCTTCGTCCCCAATTACAGTCGTGCATGTGCATTCAGACGGGACAAGAGCGAAGAGCGTAAAGCCTGCCCTGTGTGCATAACCAACATGAAGCTAAAGACAAAAAAACAATAATACAAGGGGCTCAAAAGTGCTGGCTAGGCATAAGGCAGGGGCACAAGTGCTGGCTAGGCATAAGGCAGGGGCACAAGTGCTGGCTAGGCATAAGGCAGGGGCACAAGTGCTAACTAGGCATAAGGCAGGGGCACAAGTGCTGGCTAGGCTTAAGGCAGGGGCACAAGTGCTGGCTAGGCATAAGGCAGGGGCACAAGTGCTGGCTAGGCATAAGGCAGGGGCACAAGTGCTGGCTAGGCATAAGGCAGGGGCACAAGTGCTGGCTAGACATAAGGCAGGGGCACAAGTGCTGGCTAGGCATAAGGCAGGGGCACAAGTGCTGGCTAGGCATAAGGCAGGGGCACAAGTGCTGGCTAGGCATAAGGCAGGGGCACAAGTGCTGGCTAGGCATAAGGCAGGGGCACAAGTGCTGGCTAGGCATAAGGCAGGGGCACAAGTGCTGGCTAGGCATAAGGCAGGGGCACAAGTGCTGGCTAGGCATAAGGCAGGGGCACAAGTGCTGGCTAGGCATAAGGCAGGGGCACAAGTGCTGGCTAGGCATAAGGCAGGGGCACAAGTGCTGGCTAGGCATAAGGCAGGGGCACAAGTGCTGGCTAGGCATAAGGCAGGGGCACAAGTGCTGGCTAGGCATAAGGCAGGGGCACAAGTGCTGGCTAGGCATAAGGCAGGGCCACAAGTGCAGGCTAGGCATAAGGCAGGGGCACAAGTGCTGGCTAGGCATAAGGCAGGGGCACAAGTGCTGGCTAGGCATAAGGCAGGGGCTCAAGTGCTGGCTAGGCATAAGGCAGGGGCACAAGTGCTGGCTAGGCATAAGGCAGGGGCACAAGTGCTGGCTAGGCATAAGGCAGGGGCACAAGTGTGGGCTAGACTTTAGGCAGGGGCACAAGAGCAAACTAAGCATAAGGCAGAGGCACAAGTGCAAGCTAGGCATAAGGCAGGGGCACCTATGCAGGCTAGGCTTAAGGCAGGGGCACAAGTGATGGCTACACATAAGGCATACGGCTAACTCTTTGCACTCTTTGCATAAAGGGATAGGCACCCTTAGGGGTGAAGAGCTAGCTTTCACCCCTCTACTCTGTACTTTGTTGTACAGTGCGGAGCCACTGCATAACCCCCATGCTCCAAGCGACCAGGCACATCTTGTCTGTCCTCCGTAAATGGGTAATGCCTTCGTCCCCAATTACAGTCGTGCATGTGCATTCAGACGGGACAAGAGCGAAGAGCGTAAAGCCTGCCCTGTGTGCATAACCAACATGAAGCTAAAGACAAAAAAACAATAATACAAGGGGCTCAAAAGTGCTGGCTAGGCATAAGGCAGGGGCACAAGTGCTGGCTAGGCATAAGGCAGGGGCACAAGTGCTGGCTAGGCATAAGGCAGGGGCACAAGTGCTGGCTAGGCATAAGGCAGGGGCACAAGTGCGGGCTAGGCATAAGGCAGGGGCACAAGTGCGGGCTAGGCATAAGGCAGGGGCACAAGTGCGGGCTAGGCATAAGGCAGGGGCACAAGTGCGGGCTAGGCATAAGGCAGGGGCACACGTGCGGGCTAGGCATAAGGCAGGGGCACACGTGCTGGCTAGGCATAAGGCAGGGGCACACGTTCTGGCTAGGCATAAGGCAGGGGCACAAGTGCGGGCTAGGCATAAGGCAGGGGCACAAGTGCGGGCTAGGCATAAGGCAGGGGCACAAGTGCGGGCTAGGTATAAGGCAGGGGCACAAGTGCTGGCTAGGCATAAGGCAAGAGCACAAGTGCTGGCTAGGCATAAGGCAAGGGCACAAGTGCTGGCTAGGCATAAGGCAGGGGCACAAGTGCAGTCTAGGCATAAGGCAGGGGCACCTATGCGGGCTAGGCATAAGGCAGGGGCACCTATGCGGGCTAGGCATAAGGCAGGGGCACAAGTGCGGGCTAGGCATAAGGCAGGGGCACAAAAGCTGGCTAGGCATAAGGCAGGGGCACAAGTGCAGGCTAGGCATAAGGCAGGGGCACAAGTGCTGGCTAGGCATAAGGCAGGGGCACAAGTGCTGGCTAGGCATAAGGCAGGGGCACAAGTGCTGGCTAGGCATAAGGCAGGGGCACAAGTGCGGGCTAGGCATAAGGCAGGGGCACAAGTGCGGCTAGGCATAAGGCAGGGGCCCAAGTGCGGGCTAGGCATAAGGCAGGGGCACACGTGCTGGCTAGGCATAAGGCAGGGGCACACGTGCGGGCTAGGCATAAGGCAGGGGCACACGTGCGGGCTAGGCATAAGGCAGGGGCACACGTGCGGGCTAGGCATAAGGCAGGGGCACAAGTGCGGGCTAGGCATAAGGCAGGGGCACAAGTGCGGGCTAGGCATAAGGCAGGGGCACAAGTGCGGGCTAGGCATAAGGCAGGGGCACAAGTGCTGGCTAGGCATAAGGCAGGGGCACAAGTGCGGGCTAGGCATAAGGCAGGGGCACAAGTGCGGGCTAGGCATAAGGCAGGGGCACAAGTGCGGCTGGGCATAAGGCAGGGGCCCAAGTGCGGGATAGGCATAAGGCAGGGGCCCACGTGCTGGCTAGGCATAAGGCAGGGGCCCACGTGCGGGCTAGGCATAAGGCAGGGGCCCACGTGCGGGCTAGGCATAAGGCAGGGGCACACGTGCGGGCTAGGCATAAGGCAGGGGCACACGTGCGGGCTAGGCATAAGGCAGGGGCACAAGTGCGGGCTAGGCATAAGGCAGGGGCACAAGTGCGGGCTAGGCATAAGGCAGGGGCACAAGTGCGGGCTAGGCATAAGGCAGGGGCACAAGTGCGGGCTAGGCATAAGGCAGGGGCACAAGTGCGGGCTAGGCATAAGGCAGGGGCACAAGTGCGGGCTAGGCATAAGGCAGGGGCACAAGTGCGGGCTAGGCATAAGGCAGGGGCACAAGTGCGGGCTAGGCATAAGGCAGGGGCACAAGTGCAGGCTAGGTATAAGGCAGGGGCACAAGTGCTGGCTAGGCATAAGGCAAGAGCACAAGTGCTGGCTAGGCATAAGGCAAGGGCACAAGTGCTGGCTAGGCATAAGGCAGGGGCACAAGTGCAGTCTAGGCATAAGGCAGGGGCACCTATGCGGGCTAGGCATAAGGCAGGGGCACCTATGCGGGCTAGGCATAAGGCAGGGGCACAAGTGCTGGCTAGGCATAAGGCAGGGGCACAAGTGCTGGCTAGGCATAAGGCAGGGGCACAAGTGCAGTCTAGGCATAAGGCAGGGGCACAAGTGCTGGCTAGGCATAAGGCAGGGGCACAAGTGCTGGCTAGGCATAAGGCAGGGGCACAAGTGCTGGCTAGGCATAAGGCAGGGGCACAAGTGCTGGCTAGGCATAAGGCAGGGGCACAAGTGCTGGCTAGGCATAAGGCAGGGGCACAAGTGCTGGCTAGGCATAAGGCAGGGGCACAAGTGCTGGCTAGGCATAAGGCAGGGGCACAAGTGCTGGCTAGGCATAAGGCAGGGGCACAAGTGCTGGCTAGGCATAAGGCAGGGGCACAAGTGCTGGCTAGGCATAAGGCAGGGGCACAAGTGCTGGCTAGGCATAAGGCAGGGGCACAAGTGCTGGCTAGGCATAAGGCAGGGGCACAAGTGCTGGCTAGGCATAAGGCAGGGGCACAAGTGCTGGCTAGGCATAAGGCAGGGGCACAAGTGCTGGCTAGGCATAAGGCAGGGGCACAAGTGCTGGCTAGGCATAAGGCAGGGGCACAAGTGCTGGCTAGGCATAAGGCAGGGGCACAAGTGCTGGCTAGGCATAAGGCAGGGGCACAAGTGCTGGCTAGGCATAAGGCAGGGGCACAAGTGCTGGCTAGGCATAAGGCAGGGGCACAAGTGCTGGCTAGGCATAAGGCAGGGGCACAAGTGCTGGCTAGGCATAAGGCAGGGGCACAAGTGCTGGCTAGGCATAAGGCAGGGGCACAAGTGCTGGCTAGGCATAAGGCAGGGGCACAAGTGCTGGCTAGGCATAAGGCAGGGGCACAAGTGCTTGCTAGGCATAAGGCCGGGGCACAAGTGCTTGCTAGGCATAAGGCAGGGGCACAAGTGCTGGCTAGGCATAAGGCAGGGGCACAAGTGCTGGCTAGGCATAAGGCAGGGGCACAAGTGCTTGCTAGGCATAAGGCAGGGGCACAAGTGCTTGCTAGGCATAAGGCAGGGGCACAAAAGCTGGCTAGGCATAAGGCAGGGGCACAAGTGCAGTCTAGGCATAAGGCAGGGGCACAAGTGCAGTCTAGGCATAAGGCAGGGGCACAAGTGCAGTCTAGGCATAAGGCAGGGGCACAAGTGCAGTCTAGGCATAAGGCAGGGGCACAAGTGCAGTCTAGGCATAAGGCAGGGGCACCTATGGGGGCTAGGCATAAGGCAGGGGCACCTATGCGGGCTAGGCATAAGGCAGGGGCACAAGTGCGGGCTAGGCATAAGGCAGGGGCACAAGTGCGGGCTAGGCATAAGGCAGGGGCACAAGTGCGGGCTAGGCATAAGGCAGGGGCACAAGTGCGGGCTAGGCATAAGGCAGGGGCACAAGTGCTGGCTAGGCATAAGGCAGGGGCACAAGTGCGGGCTAGGCATAAGGCAGGAGCACAAGTGCGGGCTAGGCATAAGGCAGGGGCACAAGTGCGGGCTAGGCATAAGGCAGGGGCACAAGTGCTGGCTAGGCATAAGGCAGGGCACAAGTGCTGGCTAGGCATAAGGCAGGGGCACAAGTGCTTGCTAGGCATAAGGCAGGGGCACAAGTGCTTGCTAGGCATAAGGCAGGGGCACAAAAGCTGGCTAGGCATAAGGCAGGGGCACAAGTGCAGTCTAGGCATAAGGCAGGGGCACAAGTGCAGTCTAGGCATAAGGCAGGGGCACAAGTGCTGGCTAGGCATAAGGCAGGGGCACAAGTGCAGTCTAGGCATAAGGCAGGGGCACAAGTGCAGTCTAGGCATAAGGCAGGGGCACAAGTGCAGTCTAGGCATAAGGCAGGGGCACAAGTGCGGGCTAGGCATAAGGCAGGGGCACAAGTGCTGGCTAGACTTAAGGCAGGGGCAAACGTTCTGGCTTGGCATAAGGCAGGGGCACAAGTGCAGTCTAGGCATAAGGCAGGGGCACCTATGCGGGCTAGGCATAAGGCAGGGGCACAAGTGCAGTCTAGGCATAAGGCAGGGGCACAAGTGCAGTCTAGGCATAAGGCAGGGGCACAAGTGCAGTCTAGGCATAAGGCAGGGCCACAAGTGCAGGCTAGGCATAAGGCAGGGCCACAAGTGCAGGCTAGGCATAAGGCAGGGCCACAAGTGCAGGCTAGGCATAAGGCAGGGGCACAAGTGCTGGCTAGGCATAAGGCAGGGGCACAAGTGCTGGCTAGGCATAAGGCAGAGGCTCAAGTGCTGGCTAGGCATAAGGCAGGGGCACAAGTGCTGGCTACGCATAAGGCAGGGGCACAAGTGCTGGCTAGGCATAAGGCAAGGGCACAAGTGCTGGCTAGGCATAAGGCAGGGGCACAAGTGCTGGCTAGGCATAAGGCAGGGGCACAAGTGAGGGCTAGACTTTAGGCAGGGGCACAAGAGCAAACTAAGCATAAGGCAGAGGCACAAGTGCAAGCTAGGCATAAGGCAGGGGCACCTATGCAGGCTAGGCTTAAGGCAGGGGCACAAGTGATGGCTACACATAAGGCATACGGCTAACTCTTTGCACTCTTTGCATAAAGGGATAGGCACCCTTAGGGGTGAAGAGCTAGCTTTCACCCCTCTACTCTGTACTTTGTTGTACAGTGCGGAGCCACTCCATAACCCCCATGCTCCAAGCGACCAGGCACATCTTGTCTGTCCTCCGTAAATGGGTAATGCCTTCGTCCCCAATTACAGTCGTGCATGTGCATTCAGACGGGACAAGAGCGAAGAGCGTAAAGCCTGCCCTGTGTGCATAACCAACATGAAGCTAAAGACAAAAAAACAATAATACAAGGGGCTCAAAAGTGCTGGCTAGGCATAAGGCAGGGGCACAAGTGCTGGCTAGGCATAAGGCAGGCGCACAAGTGCTGGCTAGGCATAAGGCAGGGGCACAAGTGCTGGTTAGGCATAAGGCAGGGGCACAAGTGCTGGCTAGGCATAAGGCAGGGGCACAAGTGCTGGCTAGGCATAAGGCAGGGGCACAAGTGCTGGCTAGGCATAAGGCAGGGGCACAAGTGCTGGCTAGGCATAAGGCAGGGGCACAAGTGCTGGCTAGGCATAAGGCAGGGGCACAAGTGTGGGCTAGGCATAAGGCAGGGGCACAAGTGCGGGCTAGGCATAAGGCAGGGGCACACGTGCGGGCTAGGCATAAGGCAGGGGCACACGTGCGGGCTAGGCATAAGGCAGGGGCACACGTGCTGGCTAGGCATAAGGCAGGGGCACACGTGCTGGCTAGGCATAAGGCAGGGGCACAAGTGCGGGCTAGGCATAAGGCAGGGGCACAAGTGCGGGCTAGGCATAAGGCAGGGGCACAAGTGCGGGCTAGGCATAAGGCAGGGGCACAAGTGCAGGCTAGGCATAAGTCAGGGGCACAAGTGCGGGCTAGGCATAAGGCAGGGGCACAAGTGCGGGCTAGGCTTAAGGCCTGGGCACAAGTGCGGGCTAGGCTTAAGGCCTGGGCACAAGTGCAGTTCTGGCTAGGATCAAGGCAGGGGGCACAAGTGCCGGCTAGGCTTAAGGCATGGGCACAAGTGCCAGCTAGGCTTAAGGCCTGGGCACAAGTGCGGGCTAGGCATAAGGCAGGAGCACAAGTGCTGGCTGGGCATAAGGCAGGAGCACAAGTGCTGGCTGGGCATAAGGCAGGAGCACAAGTGCTGGCTGAGCATAAGGCAGGAGCACATGTGCTGGCTAGGCTTAAGGCTGAGGCTTAAATGCTGGCTAGGTAGTAGACAGAGGCACAAGTTTAAACCAGGCATAAGGAAGGGGCACAAGTGATGGCTAACTTTGTGTAAATGGTGAGGCACCCATAGGAATGAAGAGCTAGTTTTCAACCCTCTGCTCTGTACTTGAACATTTAGGACTTGATACTTTGTAGAAAAGTGAGGAGCCACTACACAACTCCATGCTCCAAATGAGCATGCACTTCTGTCCTCTTACCTGTCAACACAGCATTTCCCATACAGATTAAAATATAAGCAATAGAAAACAGACAAGCTGTTCATGGCTAAAAATATTTTATTCAGGCCATAATATGTTCTAATACAATTTAAAAAAAATTAATTTGGTAATTTAAATGATGGTAAAATCCCAAACCATGGACAAGGCTTTATAACCCCTACATAGCGCAGGCAATGCAGAGGGTCCCCCCCACAGAGCGCAGGCAATGCAGAGGGTTCCCCCCCAGAGCGCAGGCAATGCAGAGGGCCCCCCCCTACAGAGTGCAGGCAATGCAGAGGGTTCCCCCCCCCGGAGCGCAGGCAATGCAGAGGGTCCCCCCCACAGAGCGCAGGCAATGCAGAGGGTCCCCCCCACAGCGCAGGCAATGCAGAGGGTCCCCCCCCCCACAGAGCGCAGGCAATGCAGAGGGTCCCCCCCCCCCCCACAGAGCGCAGGCAATGCAGAGGGTCCCCCCCACAGAGCGCAGGCAATGCAGAGGGTCCGCTTCAGAGCGCAGGCAATGCAGAGGGTCCCCCCCACAGAGCGCAGGCAATGCAGAGGGTCCCCCCCACAGAGCGCAGGCAATGCAGAGGGTCCCCCCCACAGAGCGCAGGCAATGCAGAGGGTCCCCCCCACAGAGCGCAGGCAATGCAGAGGGTCCCCCCCACAGAGCACAGGCAATGCAGAGGGTCCCCCCCCACAGAGTGCAGGCAATGCAGAGGGTCCCCCCCAGAGCGCAGGCAATGCAGAGGGTCCCCCCCACAGAGCGCAGGCAATGCAGAGGGTCCCCCCCACAGAGAACAGGCAATGCAGAGGGTCCCCTTCAGAGCGCAGGCAATGCAGAGGGTCCCCCCCCCACAGAGCGCAGGCATTGCAAAGGGCCCCCCCCCCACAGAGTGCAGGCAATGCAGAGGGTCCCCCCCACAGAGCGCAGGCAATGCAGAGTCCCGCCCACAGAGCGCAGGCAATGCAGAGGGTCCTTCACACAGAGCGCAGGCAATGCAGAGGGTCCCCACACAGAGCGCAGACAATGCATAGGGTCCCCACACAGAGCGCAGGCAATGCAGAGGGTCCCCCCACAGAGCGCAGGCAATGCAGAGGGTCCCCCCACAGAGCGCAGGCAATGCAGAGGGTCCCCCCACAGAGCGCAGGCAATGCAGAGGGTCCCCCCCACAGAGCGCAGGCAATGCAGAGGGTCCCCCCCACAGAGCGCAGGCAATGCAGAGGGACCCCCCCACAGAGCGCAGGCAATGCAGAGGGTTCCCCCCCCACAGAGCGCAGGCAATGCAGAGGGTCCCCCCCCAGAGCGCAGGCAATGCAGAGGGCCCCCCCACAGAGCGCAGGCAATGCAGAGGGTCCCCCCCACAGAGCGCAGGCAATGCAGAGGGTCCCCTTCAGAGCGCAGGCAATGCAGAGGGTCCCCCCCACAGAGCGCAGGCAATGCAGAGGGTCCACCCCACAGAGCGCAGGCAATGCAGAGGGTCCACCCCACAGAGCGCAGGCAATGCAGAGGGTCCACCCCACAGAGCGCAGGCAATGCAGAGGGTCCACCCCACAGAGCGCAGGCAATGCAGAGGGTCCCCACACAGAGCGCAGGCAATGCAGAGGGTCCCCACAGCACGCAGGCAATGCAGAGGGTCCCCCCACAGAGCGCAGGCAATGCAGGGGCACAAGTGCGGGCTAGGCATAAGGCAGGGGCACAAGTGCTGGCTGGGCATAAGGCAGGAGCACAAGTGCTGGCTAGTCATAACGCAGGGGCACAAGTGCTGGCTAGGCATAAGGCAGGGGCACAAGTGCTGGCTAGGCATAAGGCAGGGGCACAAGTGCTGGCTGAGCATAAGGCAGGAGCACAAGTGCTGGCTGAGCATAACGCTGAGGCTTAAATGCTGGCTAGGTAGTAGACAGAGGCACAAGTTGAAACCAGGCATAAGGAAGGGGCACAAGTGATGGCTAACTTTGTGTAAATGGTGAGGCACCCATAGGAATGAAGAGCTAGTTTTCAACCCTCTGCTCTGTACTTGAACATTTAGGACTTGATACTTTGTAGAAAAGTGAGGAGCCACTACACAACTCCATGCTCCAAATGAGCATGCACTTCTGTCCTCTTACCTGACTTACCTGTCAACACAGCATTTCCCATACAGATTAAAATATAAGCAATAGAAAACAGACAAGCTGTTCATGGCCAAAAATGTTTTATTCAGGCCATAATATGTTCTAATACAATTTTAAAAACAAATTAATTTGGTAATTTAAATGATGGTAAAATCCCAAACCATGGACAAGGTTTTATAACCCCCCACATAGCGCAGGCAATGCAGAGGGTCCCCCCCCCACAGAGCGCAGGCAATGCAGAGGGTCCCCCCCCACAGAGCGGAGGCAATGCAGAGGGTCCCCCCCACAGAGCGCAAGCAATGCAGAGGGTCCCCCCCCCCCACAGAGCGCAGGCAATGCAGAGGGTCCCCTTCAGAGCGCAGGCAATGCAGAGGGTCCCCCCCACAGAGCGCAGGCAATGCAGAGGGTCCACCCCACAGAGCGCAGGCAATGCAGAGGGTCCACCCCACAGTGCGCAGGCAATGCAGAGGGTCCCCACACAGAGCGCAGGCAATGCAGGGGCACAAGTGCGGGCTGGGCACAAGTGCTGGCTGGGCATAAGGCAGGGGCTTAAGTGCTGGCTAGGCATAAGGCAGGGGCACCTATGCAGGCTAGGCTTAAGGCAGGGGCACAAGTGATGGCTACACATAAGGCATACGGCTAACTCTTTGCACTCTTTGCATAAAGGGATAGGCACCCTTAGGGGTGAAGAGCTAGCTTTCACCCCTCTACTCTGTACTTTGTTGTACAGTGCGGAGCCACTCCATAACCCCCATGCTCCAAGCGACCAGGCACATCTTGTCTGTCCTCCGTAAATGGGTAATGCCTTCGTCCCCAATTACAGTCGTGCATGTGCATTCAGACGGGACAAGAGCGAAGAGCGTAAAGCCTGCCCTGTGTGCATAACCAACATGAAGCTAAAGACAAAAAAACAATAATGCAAGGGGCTCAAAAGTGCTGGCTAGGCATAAGGCAGGGGCACAAGTGGTGGCTAGGCATAAGGCAGGGGCAAAAGTGGTGGCTAGGCTTAAGGCAGGGGCACAAGTGCTGGCTAGGCATAAGGCAGGGGCACAAGTGCTGGCTAGGCATAAGGCAGGGGCACAAGTGCTGGCTAGACTTAAGGCAGGGGCACAAGTGCTGGCTAGACTTAAGGCAGGGGCACAAGTGCTGGCTAGGCATAAGGCAGGGGCACAAGTGCAGGCTAGGCCATAAGGCAGGGGCACAAATGCAGGCTAGGCATAAGGCAGGGGCACAAGTGCAGGCTAGGCATAAGGCAGGGGCACAAGTGCAGGCTAGGGATAAGGCAGGGGCACAAGTGCAAACTAAGCATAAGGCAGAGGCACAAGTGCAGCTAGGCATAAGGCAGGGGCACAAGTGCAGGCTAGGCATAAGGCAGGAGCACAAGTGCAGGCTAGGCATAAGGCAGGGGCACAAGTGCGGGCTAGGCAAAAAGGCAGGGGCACAAGTGCGGGCTAGGCATAAGGCAGGGGCACAAGTGCGGGCTAGGCATAAGGCAGGGGCACAAGTGCGGGCTAGGCATAAGGCAGGGGCACAAGTGCGGGCTAGGCATAAGGCAGGGGCACAAGTGCGGGCTAGGCATAAGGCAGGGGCACAAGTGCGGGCTAGGCATAAGGCAGGGGCACAAGTGCGGGCTAGGCATAAGGCAGGGGCACAAGTGCGGGCTAGGCATAAGGCAAGGGCACAAGTGCGGGCTAGGCATAAGGCAGGGGCACAAGTGCGGGCTAGGCATAAGGCAGGGGCACAAGTGCTGGCTAGGCATAAGGCAGGGGCACAAGTGCTGGCTAGGCATAAGGCAGGGGCACAAGTGCTGGCTAGGCATAAGGCAGGGGCACAAGTGCTGGCTAGGCATAAGGCAGGGGCACAAGTGCTGGCTAGGCATAAGGCAGGGGCACAAGTGCTGGCTAGGCATAAGGCAGGGGCACAAGTGCTGGCTAGGCATAAGGCAGGGGCACAAGTGCTGGCTAGACTTAAGGCAGGGGCACAAGTGCTGGCTAGGCATAAGGCAGGGGCACAAGTGCAGGCTAGGCCATAAGGCAGGGGCACAAATGCAGGCTAGGCATAAGGCAGGGGCACAAGTGCAGGCTAGGCATAAGGCAGGGGCACAAGTGCAGGCTAGGGATAAGGCAGGGGCACAAATGCAAACTAAGCATAAGGCAGAGGCACCAGTGCAGCTAGGCATAAGGCAGGGGCACAAGTGCAGGCTAGGCATAAGGCAGGGGCACAAGTGCGGGCTAGGCATAAGGCAGGGGCACAAGTGCGGGCTAGGCAAAAAGGCAGGGGCACAAGTGCGGGCTAGGCATAAGGCAGGGGCACAAGTGCGGGCTAGGCATAAGGCAGGGGCACAAGTGCGGGCTAGGCATAAGGCAGGGGCACAAGTGCGGGCTAGGCATAAGGCAGGGGCACAAGTGCGGGCTAGGCATAAGGCAGGGGCACAAGTGCGGGCTAGGCATAAGGCAGGGGCACAAGTGCGGGCTAGGCATAAGGCAGGGGCACAAGTGCGGGCTAGGCATAAGGCAAGGGCACAAGTGCGGGCTAGGCATAAGGCAGGGGCACAAGTGCGGGCTAGGCATAAGGCAGGGGCACAAGTGCTGGCTAGGCATAAGGCAGGGGCACAAGTGCTGGCTAGGCATAAGGCAGGGGCACAAGTGCTGGCTAGGCATAAGGCAGGGGCACAAGTGCTGGCTAGGCATAAGGCAGGGGCACAAGTGCTGGCTAGGCATAAGGCAGGGGCACAAGTGCTGGCTAGGCATAAGGCAGGGGCACAAGTGCTGGCTAGGCATAAGGCAGGGGCACAAGTGCTGGCTAGGCATAAGGCAGGGGCACAAGTGCTGGCTAGGCATAAGGCAGGGGCACAAGTGCTGGCTAGGCATAAGGCAGGGGCACAAGTGCTGGCTAGGCATAAGGCAGGGGCACAAGTGCTGGCTAGGCATAAGGCAGGGGCACAAGTGCTGGCTAGGCATAAGGCAGGGGCACAAGTGCTGGCTAGGCATAAGGCAGGGGCACAAGTGCTGGCTAGGCATAAGGCAGGGGCACAAGTGCTGGCTAGGCATAAGGCAGGGGCACAAGTGCTGGCTAGGCATAAGGCAGGGGCACAAGTGCTGGCTAGGCATAAGGCAGGGGCACAAGTGCTGGCTAGGCATAAGGCAGGGGCACAAGTGCTGGCTAGGCATAAGGCAGGGGCACAAGTGCTGGCTAGGCATAAGGCAGGGGCACAAGTGCTGGCTAGGCATAAGGCAGGGGCACAAGTGCTGGCTAGGCATAAGGCAGGGGCACAAGTGCTGGCTAGGCATAAGGCAGGGGCACAAGTGCTGGCTAGGCATAAGGCAGGGGCACAAGTGCTGGCTGAGCATAAGGCTGAGGCTTAAATGCTGGCTAGGTAGTAGACAGAGGCACAAGTTTAAACCAGGCATAAGGCAGGGGCACAAGTACTGGCTGAGCATAAGGCTGAGGCTTAAATGCTGGCTAGGTAGTAGACAGAGGCACAAGTTTAAACCAGGCATAAGGCAGGGGCACAAGTGCGGGCTAGGCATAAGGCAGGGGCACAAGTGCGGGCTAGGCATAAGGCAGGGGCACAAGTGCGGGCTAGGCATAAGGCAGGGGCACAAGTGCTGGCTAGGCATAAGGCAGGGCACAAGTACTGGCTAGGCATAAGGCAGGGCACAAGTGCTGGCTAGGCATAAGGCAGGGGCACAAGTGCTGGCTAGGCTTAAGGCAGGGGCACAAAAGCTGGCTAGGCATAAGGCAGGGGCACAAGTGCAGGCTAGGCATAAGGCAGGGGCACAAGTGCTGGCTAGGCTTAAGGCAGGGGCACAAGTGCGGGCTAGGCATAAGGCAGGGGCACAAGTGCAGGCTAGGCATAAGGCAGGGGCACAAGTGCTGGCTAGGCTTAAGGCAGGGGCACAAGTGCGGGCTAGGCTTAAGGCAGGGGCACAAGTGCTGGCTAGGCATAAGGCAGGGGCACAAGTGCAGTCTAGGCATAAGGCAGGGGCACAAGTGCAGTCTAGGCATAAGGCAGGGGCACAAGTGCAGTCTAGGCATAAGGCAGGGGCACAAGTGCAGTCTAGGCATAAGGCAGGGGCACAAGTGCAGTCTAGGCATAAGGCAGGGGCACCTATGCAGGCTAGGCATAAGGCAGGGGCACCTATGCAAGCTAGGCATAAGGCAGGGGCACCTATGCGGGCTAGGCATAAGGCAGGGGCACAAGTGCGGGCTAGGCATAAGGCAGGGGCACAAGTGCGGGCTAGGCATAAGGCAGGGGCACAAGTGCGGGCTAGGCATAAGGCAGGGGCACAAGTGCGGGCTAGGCATAAGGCAGGGGCACAAGTGCGGGCTAGGCATGAGTCAGGGGCACAAGTGCGGGCTAGGCATAAGGCAGGGGCACAAGTGCGGGCTAGGCATAAGGCAGGGGCACAAGTGCGGGCTAGGCATAAGGCAGGGGCACAAGTGCTGGCTAGGCATACGGCAGGGGCACAAGTGCGGGCTAGGCTTAAGGCCTGGGCACAAGTGCAGTTCTGGCTAGGATCAAGGCAGGGGGCACAAGTGCCGGCTAGGCTTAAGGCATGGGCACAAGTGCCAGCTAGGCTTAAGACCTGGGCACAAGTGCGGGCTAGGCATAAGGCAGGAGCACAAGTGCTGGCTGGGCATAAGGCAGGAGCACAAGTGCTGGCTGGGCATAAGGCAGGAGCACAAGTGCTGGCTGAGCATAAGGCAGGAGCACAAGTGCTGGCTGAGCATAAGGCAGGAGCACAAGTGCTGGCTGAGCATAAGGCTGAGGCTTAAATGCTGGCTAGGTAGTAGACAGAGGCACAAGTTTAAACCAGGCATAAGGAAGGGGCACAAGTGATGGCTAACTTTGTGTAAATGGTGAGGCACCCATAGGAATGAAGAGCTAGTTTTCAACCCTCTGCTCTGTACTTGAACATTTAGGACTTGATACTTTGTAGAAAAGTGAGGAGCCACTACACAACTCCATGCTCCAAATGAGCATGCACTTCTGTCCTCTTACCTGACTTACCTGTCAACACAGCATTTCCCATACAGATTAAAATATAAGCAATAGAAAACAGACAAGCTGTTCATGGCTAAAAATGTTTTATTCAGGCCACAATATGTTCTAATACAATTTTAAAAAAGAAATTAATTTGGTAATTTAAATGATGGTAAAATCCCAAACCATGGACAAGGCTTTATAACCCCTACATAGCGCAGGCAATGCAGAGGGTCCCCCCCACAGAGCGCAGGCAATGTAGAGTCCCCCCCACAGAGCGCAGGCAATGCAGTGCCCCCCTCCCACAGAGCGCTGACAATGCAGAGGGTCCCCCCCACAGAGCGCAGGCAATGCAGAGGGTTCCCCCCCCCACAGAGCGCAGGCAATGCAGAGGGTCCCCCCCCACAGAGCGCAGGCAATGCAGAGGGTCCCCCACACAGAGCGCAGGCAATGCAGAGGGTCCCCCACACAGAGCGCAGGCAATGCAGAGGGTCCCCACACAGAGCGCAGGCAATGCATAGGGTCCCCACACAGAGCGCAGGCAATGCAGAGGGTCCCCCCACAGAGCGCAGGCAATGCAGAGGGTCCCCCCACAGAGCGCAGGCAATGCAGAGGGTCCCCCCCACAGAGCGCAGGCAATGCAGAGGGTCCCCCCCACAGAGCGCAGGCAATGCAGAGGGTCCCCCCCCCACAGAGCGCAGGCAATGCAGAGGGTCCCCCCAGAGCGCAGGCAATGCAGAGGGCCCCCCCCCCCCACAGAGCGCAGGCAATGCAGAGGGTCCCCCCCCCCCCCACAGAGCGCAGGCAATGCAGAGGGTCCCCCCCACAGAGCGCAGGCAATGCAGAGGGTCCCCCCCACAGAGCGCAGGCAATGCAGAGGGTCCCCCCCACAGAGCGCAGGCAATGCAGAGGGTCCCCTTCAGAGCGCAGGCAATGCAGAGGGTCCCCCCCACAGAGCGCAGGCAATGCAGAGGGTCCACCCCACAGAGCGCAGGCAATGCAGAGGGTCCCCACACAGAGCGCAGGCAATGCAGAGGGTCCCCACAGCACGCAGGCAATGCAGAGGGTCCCCCCACAGAGCGCAGGCAATGCAGGGGCACAAGTGCGGGCTAGGCATAAGGCAGGGGCACAAGTGCTGGCTGGGCATAAGGCAGGAGCACAAGTGCTGGCTAGGCATAACGCAGGGGCACAAGTGCTGGCTAGGCATAAGGCAGGGGCACAAGTGCTGGCTAGGCATAAGGCAGGGGCACAAGTGCTGGCTGAGCATAAGGCTGAGGCTTAAATGCTGGCTAGGTAGTAGACAGAGGCACAAGTTTAAACCAGGCATAAGGAAGGGGCACAAGTGATGGCTAACTTTGTGTAAATGGTGAGGCACCCATAGGAATGAAGAGCTAGTTTTCAACCCTCTGCTCTGTACTTGAACATTTAGGACTTGATACTTTGTAGAAAAGTGAGGAGCCACTACACAACTCCATGCTCCAAATGAGCATGCACTTCTGTCCTCTTACCTGACTTACCTGTCAACACAGCATTTCCCATACAGATTAAAATATAAGCAATAGAAAACAGACAAGCTGTTCATGGCTAAAAATGTTTTATTCAGGCCATAATATGTTCTAATACAATTTTAAAAACAAATTAATTTGGTAATTTAAATGATGGTAAAATTCCAAACCATGGACAAGGTTTTATAACCCCCCACATAGTGCAGGCAATGCAGAGGGTCCCCCCCCCCCCCCCACAGAGCGCAGGCAATGCAGAGGGTCCCCCCCCCCCACAGAGCGCAGGCAATGCAGAGGGTCCCCCCCCCCCCCACAGAGCGCAGGCAATGCAGAGGGTCCCCCCCCCCCACAGAGCGCAGGCAATGCAGAGGGCCCCCCCCCCCCACAGAGCGCAGGCAATGCAGAGAGTCCCCCCCCCCCCACAGAGCGCAGGCAATGCAGAGGGTCCCCCCCCCCCACAGAGCGCAGGCAATGCAGAGGGTCCCCCCCCCACAGAGCGCAGGCAATGCAGAGGGTCCCCACAGCATAGACATTTTTAACAGGGTCCCCACAGCATAGACATTTTTAACAGAGCCCCCACAGCATAGACATTTTTAACAGAGCCCCCACAGCATAGACATTTTTAACAGAGCCCCCACAGCATAGACATTTTTAACAGAGCCCCCACAGCATAGACATTTTTAACAGAGCCCCCACAGCATAGACATTTTTAACAGAGCCCCCACAGCATAGACATTTTTAACAGAGCCCCCACAGCATAGACATTTTTAACAGAGCCCCCACAGCATAGACATTTTTAACAGAGCCCCCACAGCATAGACATTTTTAACAGAGCCCCCACAGCATAGACATTTTTAACAGAGCCCCCACAGCATAGACATTTTTAACAGAGGCCCCCACTGCGCATAGACATATTTAGCAGAAGCCCCCACAGCATAGACATTTTTAACAGAGCCCCCACAGCATAGACATATTTAGCAGAAGCCCCCACAGCATAGACATTTTTAACAGAGCCCCCACAGCATAGACATTTAGCAGAAGCCCCCACAGCATAGACATTTAGCAGAAGCCCCCACGGCACAGACATATTTAGCAGAAGCCCCCACGGGGCATAGACATATTTAGCAGAAGCCCCCACGGGGCATAGACATAATGAACAAGGTAGCCTTGGCACAGTTGTAAACACAGTTTAAAAAATAAATTAAGTACAATTCTCACCTATTCCTCCCCCCCACCCCCCTGCTCCTCAGCAGCGTGGGGCATAATGAATGCAGAGGGTCCCCACAGAGCCGTCCCCGACCCACACAGTACACAATGCAGAGCCAGCAATACGGGGCTCCCTGCAGAGATAATGTGCAGCCCTCCCCCCCCCCCAGAGCAAAATACTAAGGCTTAAGGAAGAACACAATGCAGAGACCCCACGCACACGGAGTACACACTGCAGAACCTACACACAGTGCACACTGCAGAACCTACACACACCGCCTTCCAGGTAGAGAACACAATGAAGTAATAAAAAAAAAAAAAAACACATTGCTCTCCTATCCCCCATTTCCCCGCTTCTCCTCAACAGTGTGGCGCGCAATGACTGACGTGCATAGACGTCACCGGAAGCTCTCCTCCATCATGGATTTCATCTGTGGGGGCAAGCATCACGCTGATACAGTTGAATGCATGATGGAAGCTGGCAACGGGCCCTAGAGAAATGTCAAGCTTCCCAAACCAATCACGGCGTACAACAGCTCTTACCTTGCTCTGACGTACGATTGGCGCGCTTTTAGCCAGCATGACGATGCACGTGGCAGGTATTTACAGAGCGCGGGTGGACCGGAAGTGCGTCATCTTCAGTACCGTATCACGTGGGTGATCACCAGTTATCATGGCCGTGGGTAGATGCTGGCGCATGCGCAGGTGCAGTTATGTAGGAGGCGTGTAGAAGGAGCAGGAGCAATGTCAACTTTGTCATTGACAGCGGGCGAACGCCCGCGCATGCGTGCGTGGAACTGAGCGGAAGCTCTGCACTGTAGAGGCTCCGCTCTTCCCGTGACGTCATCCCTCTAAGGCTCAGCACCAGTCTAGACAAGAGCAGCTGATTGGTACTGGTGAGGATACGGTTGTGGCTAAATCCCAGTCGGCTAAACGCCCTGGTCCTTCTGTGCACTGGGATTTAGCTTTCTCACACAGAGTCAGCTATTTCCTAGTTGGCAGAGGGACCAGGTCCTTTAGCCGGCTTGGATTTATCCTGCTCTATATAAGAATGCTAAATTCCAGTAGATAGAATGACACTTATTGTATATAGATATATATCAATACTGTCATGTCATTTTTTGAGCTGCAGCCTAGATCTGACATCTGATTACACATTTATTTATACTTGACAATTATACACAAGAATTTTCCCCTTAATCCCAGTGTGTACAATATTCTGCGCCAATCTGATCCGCGTCCCATTTTATTTACTGGTGATCATATTTGTAGATTACACTACCACAGATTTTTTCCATGCATGCACCTAGGATTGTTTTAACCCTCAGGCCATTTTCCATTTTTTAACATTTTTTTTCCTTCCCATAACTTATTTTTTCATCCACATCGCCTTTTGGTATTTTTTTTTTTATTTTGGCGGGACGTTCTTATTGATACCATTTTGGCGAGGATACCATGTTTTGATCACCTCCTATTTCATTTTATTGCAATGTTGTGGCAACCAAAAAAAGTCATCATGGCGTTTCGAGTTTTTTTCTCTTTGTGCCATTTACTGATCAGATTATTTTACATTTTGATTGGTCAGACCTTTCTGAACACGTCAGTTCCAAATTTCCAATTTATTTTTTTTAAATGGAGCAAAAGTGATATTATTTTTTCTTATATTTTTATGATATATGACGTAACTACATCATGCGTTGTGAAGGGGTCAATACTATAAATATTGGCCAAATGGACCTAATCCTTCTGCCGACTTGGATTTAGCCTGCTCTCTGTGAGAAAGCTAAATCCCAGTCGGCTAAAGGTCCAGGTGCCTGTGAGTGTTTTAATACTAGATCTAGTAGGTTAAAGGACCAGGTCCCTCTGTGCACTGGGATTTAGCTTTCTCAGGCCAGTCTCACACGTCCAGATAATTCCGGTACCGGAATTATCTGTGTCCGTGTGCCGGTGCGTTTCTGTAGCACATCAGTGTGGCACACGTGCGGCACACGTGTGCCCACTGGGTACCACACGCACCGTGCCGGAGACAGCGCTAAAGTTTAGCGCTGTCCCCTGCATCGTGCTGAAGCCCCATTCATATCTTCCCTGCAGCAGCGTTTGCTGTGGAGAAGATATGAATAATAGTGTGTAAAATCCAGGTCCCCACCCCTGTGCGCCCCCCCTCGCTGTGATTAAAATACTCACCCAACTCGCGGCTCCCTCGCAGCGTCCTGTCCTGGCCGCACCTTGTACTGTATGAGCGGTCACGTGGGGCCGCTCATTTACAGTAATGAATATGCGGCTCCACCTCCCATAGGGATCTGGATTTTACACACTATTATTCATATCTTCTCTACAGCAAACGCTGCTGCAGGGAAGATATGAATGGCGGATTCAGCACCAGTAGGGGGGACAGCGCTTAATGTAGCGCTGTCCACTGCACGGCACACGGACGGCACACGGACAACGTCCGTTGTGCTGTACGTGTTTTACATGGACCCGTTGACTTTAATGGGTCCGAGTAATCGTGCGCTCCCACGAACACTGACATGTCTCCGTGTTTGGCACATGGAGACACGGTCCGCAAAAAATCAATGACATCTGCACAGATGCATTGATTTTAATGTGTGTACATGTGTCAGTGGCTCCGGTACGTGAGGAAACTGTCACCTCACATACCGGAGCCACTGACGTGTGAAACCGGCCTCACACAGAGTCCGCTATTTCCTGGTTGTCAGAGGGACCAGGTCCTTTAGCTGACTTGGATTTATCCTGCTCTATATACGAATGCTAAATCCCAGTAGATAGAAGGACCTTTATTGTATATAGATATATATGAATCCTGTCATGTGCTTTTTTTGCAGTAATATTGAGCCGCAGACTAAATATGACATCTGATTACACATTTATTTATATGTGACATTTATATGCAAGAATTTTCCCCTTAATCCCAGTGTGTACAATATTCTGCGCCAATCTCTTCTGCGTCCCGTTTTATTTACTGGTGATCATTTTTGTAGATCAGACAACCACAGATTTTTTCCATGCATGCACCTAGGAGTGTTTTAACCCTCGGGCGGTTTTCCTTTTTTTTTTTTTTTTTTTAATTTCCTTCCCATAACTTATTTATTTTTTTATCCACATCGCCGTTGGGAATTTTTTTTGTTTTGGCGGGACGTTCTTATGCCATTTTGGCGTGGATACCATGTTTTGATCACCTTTTATTTCACGCTCCGCTCTTGAGTGACAGTGGCAATGCCGGGTATTACCATGCGAGACTCGGACGCATTTCTCGCGTGTGTGATCCCGGCCTTTATTGCAATGTTGCGGCGACCAAAAAAAAAGTCATTATGGTGTTTCAAGTTTTTTTCTCGTTATGCCGTTTACCAATCAGATTATTTGACATTTTGATTGGTCAGACCTTTCTGAACACGTCAATTCCAAATTTGTGTATTTTTTTTTAATTGCGCAAAAGCAATATTTTTTTTCTTATATTTCTATGATATATGACATAACTGCATCATGCGTTGTGAAGGGGTTAATACTATAATTATTGGCCAAATGGACCAGGTCCTTCTGCCAACTTGGATTTAGCCTGCTCTCTGTGAGAAAGCTAAATCACGGTCGGCTAAAGGACCAGGTCCCTGTGAGTGTTTTAATACTAGATCTAGCAGGCTAAAGGACCAGGCAGTGGCCCATGAGTAGTGGCTCATCCTTAACCCCTTAAGCCCCGAGGGTGGTTTGCACGTTAATGACCGGGCCAATTTTTACAATTCTGACCACTGTCCCTTTATGAGGTTATAACTCTGGAACGCTTCAACGGATCTTGGCGATTCTGACATTGTTTTCTCGTGACATATTGTACTTCATTTTAGTAGTAACATTTATTCGATATAACTTGCGTTTATTTGTGAAAAAAACGGAAATTTGGCGAAAATTTTGAAAATTTCGCAATTTTCCAACTTTAAATTTTTATGCCCTTAAATCACAGAGATATGTCACGCAAAATACTTAATAAGTAACATTTCCCACATGTCTCCTTTACATCAGCACAATTTTGGAACCAAAATTTTTTTTTGTTAGGGAGTTATAAGGGTTCAAAGTTGACCAGCAATTTCTCATTTTTACAACACCATTTTTTTTTAGGGACCACATCTCATTTGATGTCATTTTGAGGGGTCTATATGATAGAAAATACCCAAGTGTGACACCATTCTAAAAACTGCACCCCTCAAGGTGCTCAAAACCACATTCAAGAAGTTTATTAACCCTTCAGGGGTTTCACAGGAATTTTTGGAATGTTTAAATAAAAATGAATATTTAACTTTTTTTCACACAAAATTTATTTCAGCTCCAATTTGTTTTATTTTACCAAGGGTAACAGGATAAAATGGATGCCAAACATTGTTGTACAATCTGTACTGAGTACGCTGATACCCCATATGTGGGGGTAAACCACTGTTTGGGCGCATGGCAGAGCTCGGAAGGGAAGGAGCGCCATTTGACTTTTAAATGCAAAATTGACAGGAATTGAGATGGGACACCATGTTGCGTTTGGAGAGCCACTGATGTGCCTAAACATTGAAACCCCCCACAAGTGACACCATTTTGGAAAGTAGACACCCTAAGGAACTTATCTAGATGTGTGGTGACCACTTTGACCCACCAATTGCTTCACAGAAGTTTATAATGCAGAGCCGTAAAAATAAAAAATCATATTTTTTCACAAAAATGATCTTTTCGCCCCCAATTTTTTATTTTCCCAAGAGTAAGAGAAGAAATTGAACCTCAAAAATTGTTGGCCAATTTGTCCTGAGTACGCTGATACCCCGTATATGGGTGTAAACCATTGTTTGGGCGTATGGCAGAGCTCGGAAGGGAAGGAGCGCCATTTTACTTTTCAATGCAAAATTGACTGGAATTGAGATGGGATGCCATGTTGCGTTTGGAGAGCCCCTGATGTGCCTAAACATTGAAATCCCCACAAGTGACACCATTTTGGAAAGTAGACCCCTTAAGGAACTTATCTAGAGGTGTGGTGAGCACTTTGACCCAACAAGTGCTTCACAGAAGTTTATAATGCAGAGCCGTAAAAATAAAAAATCATATTTTTTCACAAAAATAATCTTTTCGCCACCAATTTTTTATTTTCCCAAGGGTAAGAGAAGAAATTAGACCACAAAAGTTGTTGTGCAATTTGTCCTGAGTGCGACGATACCCCATATGTGGGGGTAAACCACTGTTTGGGCGCATGGCAGAGCTCGGAAGGAAAGGAGCGCCATTTGACTTTTCAATGCAAAATTGACTGGAATTGAGATGGGACGCCATGTTGCGTTTGGAGAGCCCCTGATGTGCCTAAACATTGGAACCCCTCACAAGTGACACCATTTTGAAAAGTAGACCCCTTAAGGAACTTATCTAGATGTGTGGTGAGCACTTTGACCCAACAAGTGCTTCACAGAAGTTTATAATGCAGAGCCGTAAAAATAAAAAATCTTATTTTTTCACAAAAATGATCTTTTCGCCCCCAATTTTTTATTTTCCCAAGGGTAAGAGAAGAAATTAGACCACAAAAATTGTTGTGCAATTTGTCCTGAGTGCGACGATACCCCATATGTGGGGGTAAACCACTTTTTGGGTGCATAGCAGAGCTCGGAAGGGAAGGAGCGCCATTTGACTTTTCAATGCAAAATTGACTGGAATTAAGATGGGACGCCATGTTGGTTTGGAGAGCCCCTGATGTGCCTAAACATTAAAAACCCCCACAAGTGACACCATTTTGGAAACTAGACCCTCTAAGGAACTTATCTAGATGTGTTTTGAGAGCTTTGAACCCCCAAGTGTTTCACTACAGTTTATAACGCAGAGCTGTTAAAATAAATTTATTTTTTTTTCGCAAAAATTTTTTAGCCCCCAGTTTTGTATTTTCACAAGGGTAACATAATAAATTGGACCCCAAAAGTTGTTGTCCAATTTGTCCTGAGTACGCTGATACCCCATATGTGGGGGGGAACCACTGTTTGGGCGCATGGCAGAGCTCGGAAGGGAAGGAGCGCCATTTGGAATGCAGACTTAGATGGATTGGTCTGCAGGAGTCACGTTGCATTTGCAGAGCCCCTGATGTACCCAAACAGTACAAACCCCCCACAAGTGACCCCATATTAGAAACTAGACCTCCCATGGAACTTATCTAGATGTGTTGTGAGAACTTTGAACCCCTAAGTGTTTCACTACAGTTTATAACGCAGACCCGTGAAAATAAAAATTCTTTTTTTTTTCACAAAAATGATTTTTTAGCCCCCAGCTTTGTATTTTTACAAGGGTAACAGAATAAATTGGACCCCAAAAGTTGTTGTTCAATTTGTCCTGAGTACGCTGATACCCCATATGTGGGGGGGAACCACTGTTTGGGCTCATGGCAGAGCTCGGAAGGGAAGGAGCGCCATTTGGAATGCAGACTTAGATGGATTGGTCTGCAGGCGTCACGTTGCATTTGCAGAGCCCCTGATGTACCCAAACAGTAGAAACCACCCACAAGTGACCCCATATTGGAAACTAGACCTCCCATGGAACTTATCTAGATGTGTTGTGAAAACTTTGAACCCCCAAGTGTTTCACTACAGTTTACAACGCAGAGCCGTGAAAATAAAAATCCTTTTTTTTCCCACAAAAATGATTTTTAGCCCCCCAAATTTTTATTTTCCCAAGGATAACAAGAGAACTTGGACCCAAAAAGTTGTTGTCCAATTTGTCTCGAGTACGCTGATACCCCATATGTTGGGGTAAACCCCTGTTTGGGCGCACGGGAGAGCTCGGAAGTGAAGGAGCACTGTTTTACTTTTTCAATGCAGAATTGGCTGGAATTGAGATCGGACGCCATGTCGCGTTTGGAGAGCCCCTGATGTGTCTAAACAGTGGAAACCCCCCAATTATAAATGAAACCCTAATCCAAACGCACCACTAACCCTAATCCCAACTGTAACCCTAACCACACACCTAACCCAGACACACCCCTAATTCTAATCCCAACCCTAATCCCAACCGTAAATGTAATCCAAACCCTAACCCTAGCCCCAACCCTAGCCCTAACCCTAACCCTAACCGGAAAATGGAAATAAATACATTTTTTTTAATTTTATTATTTTTCCCTAAGGCTAGGTTCACATTGCGTTAGGGAAATCCGTTTAGCACTAGCGGATTGCGCTAACACAATGTCTTTTTAGGTGTCGTGTTTAGTGGTCGCGTTAACGTCCCCGCTCTGGAAGATCGGGGATCGGACCTCGGGCGCGCCGCGGACGCTGCAAGCAGCGTCTGAGGCGCGCCACAAAAGAATGGCACCTTGCTAGCGCGAGCCGAAAATGGCACGCTCTAGCGATGCGCTACACCTGAAAATCACATTGCTGTCAATGGTTGTGCTAACGGACCCGTTGCACGGCGTTAATTGTGACATTTTCGCCGTGCAACGCTGTCCGTTAGCGTTAACCCATTAACGCAATGTGAACCTAGCCTAACTAAGGGGGTGATGAAGGGGGGTTTGATTTACTTTTATAGCGAGTTTTTTAGCGGATTTTTATGATTGGCAGCCGTCACACACTAAAAGACGCTTTTTATAGCAAAAAAGTTTTTGCGTCTCCACATTTTGAGACCTATAATTTTTCCATATTTTGGTCCACAGAGTCATGTGAGGTCTTGTTTTTTGCGGGACGAGTTGACGTTTTTATCGGTTACATTTTCGGACACGTGACAGTTTTTGATCGCTTTTTATTCCGATTTTTTTGTGAGGCAGAATGACCAAAAACCAGCTATTCATGAAATTCTTTTGGGGGAGGCGTTTATACCGTTCCGCGTTTGGTAAAATTGATGAAGCAGTTTTATTCTTCGGGTCAGTACGATTACAGCGACACCTCATTTATATCATTTTTTTTATGTTTTGGCGCTTTTATACGATAAAAGCTATTTTATAGAAAAAATAATTATTTTGGCATCGCTTTATTCAGAGGACTATAACTTTTTTATTTTTTTGGTTATGATGCTATATGGCGGCTCGTTTTTTGCGGGACAAGATGACGTTTTCAGAGGTAACATGGTTATTTATATCCGTCTTTTTGATCGCGTGTTATTCCACTCTTTGTTCAGCGTTATGATAATAAAGCGTTGTTTTTTGGCTCGTTTTTTTTTTTTTTTTCTTACGGTGTTCACTGAAGGGGTTAACTAGTGGGCCAGTTTTATAGGTCGGGTCGTTACGGACGCGGCGATACTAAATATGTGTACTTTTATTGTTTTTTTGTTTTTTTTTATGTAAAGAAATGTATTTATGGGAATAATATTTTTTTTTTTCTGCTTTATTTAGGAATTTTTTTTTTATTTTTTTTTTTACAAGTGTGGAAATTTTTTTTTTTACTTTTTCACTTTGTCCCAGGGGGGGACATCACAGATCACCGATCTGACAGTGTGCACAGCACTCTGTTAGATCGGTGATCTAACATACAGCCGGGCAGGATTAGAGCTGCAGCTGCAGCCTGATCCTGACCCGGAAGTGCTCCCTGCAGGACCCGGATGCAGCCCGGCGGCCATTTTGGATCCGGGGACTGCAGGGAGAAGACGCTCGGTACACGGTGAGCACATCACCGTGTACCGATCGTCTCAGGGAAGCCCGCAGGGAGCCCCCTCCCTGCGCGATGCTTCCCTGCACCGCCGGCACACCGCGATCATCTTTGATCGCGGTGTGCCGGGGGTTAATGTGCCGGGAGCGGTCCGTGACCGCTCCTGGCACATAGTGCCGGATGTCAGCTGCGATAGGCAGCTGACACCCGGCCGCGATCGGCCGCGCTCCCCCCGTGAGCGCGGCCGATCGCATATGACGTACTATCCCGTCCATGGGAATTAAGTCCCAGGTCACCTGGACGGGATAGTACGTCATATGGGATTAAGGGGTTAAAGGGGTTGTCGGATCTTATGCTACATGTCTACAGTCACTATGTGTGAATCCTCATATCGTGTGCACTGTGCGCTGTGAAGATTCTCTGGTGCCGTCAACAGGTGGTTTTGTGACCACAAGCATGCAATATATATATTACCAGACACATTTCGACTAGACTGTTTTGGCCTTGTTCAATACAGTTGCATTAGGCCATGCAAGTCTACTCGGCATGTGACCGCATGTATGCAAATCACAAACTTGCAGCCAGACACCCACCAAATAACAACAGCTCTGTGAGCAATGTGAGAAGCACAAGTCTGCAGTCACATAGAATGACACAGAGTGAATGCACCAATGACACACACACACACGCACAGCCCCACTGTATAATGACACACACGCACAGCCCCACTGCATAATGACACACACGCACAGCCCCACTGCATAATGACACACACGCACAGCCCCACTGTATAATGACACACACGCACAGCCCCACTGCATAATGACACACACGCACAGCCCCACTGCATAATGACACACACGCACAGCCCCACTGTATAATAACACACACGCACAGCCCCACTGTATAATGACACGCACGCACAGCCCCACTGTATAATGACACGCACGCACAGCCCCACTGTATAATGACAGGCACACACAGCCCCACTGTATAATGACACACAGACACGCACAGCCCCAATGTATAATGACATACACACACGCAGCTCACACACACGCACACAGCTCACACACACGCACACAGCTCACACACACGCACACAGCTCACATGCACACGCAGCTCACACGCACACGCAGCTCACACGCACACGCAGCTCACACGCACACGCAGCTCACACACACACGCAGCTCACACACACACGCAGCTCACACACACAAACACGCAGCTCACACACACACACGCATCACACATACACATGCAGCAACAAGTATAAAATGAACAGCACTCCATCCAGGTGTAGAAATCTTGAAAAAATAAGCTTTATTCAGCCATGTCACAGCAACGTTTCGACCAGCACCTGGTCTTTATCAAGCGTACGTATGCTTGATAAAGACCAGATGCTGGTCGAAACGTTGCTGTGACATGGCTGAATAAAGCTTATTTTTTCAAGATTTCTACACCTGGATGGAGCGCTGTTCATTTTATACTTGTTGATTTGGCTATATCTGGGACGGTTCCCTGGATGTCGAACGGGCGCCCCAATGCTGTGAGTGCTGTCAGTTTTCGCTTTTTCTACATACACATGCAGCATCACACATGTAGCTCACACACACATGCAGCTCTGACACAAATGCAGTTCAAATTTCGTGTTTCAAGTTTGCATGTTTCAGCGCTGCAGTGTGCTGCCTTATTTACTTAACTATATACGAGTTGGCGACTCTAGGTTCAGCACCTGTTTACACTTAGTCTATGTTGGATGTGCCGGTCAGGTTTTTGAAATGTATTCTTTAGCCTTCTGATCGTGCACTCCGCCTCCTAGCCACAGGTGTTTTAATTACAGCAGGTCCATTACCCCTCCACAGAGAGAGAGAATTTTAGTCTAGGAAGAGGTTTCACAAGTGCCCATTCAGATGGAGACGTTTATTCTCAGCGAGGTAAGGCAAGTGTAGGACCTGGTATAAGAGAGATGCCGTAAAGTAGCTACCAGGTACACATAAAATTGGCCATTTTTATGCGCTAAACGCTCTCATTTTTCATATTTCTAGTGCAGTAATGCAGTTCAAATTTCGTGTTTCAAGTTTGCATGTTTCAGCGCTGCAGTGTGCTGCCTTATTTACTTAACTATATACGAGTTGGCGACTCTAGGTTCAGCACCTGTTTACACTTAGTCTATGTTGGATGTGCCGGTCAGGTTTTTGAAATGTATTCTTTAGCCTTCTGATCGTGCACTCCGCCTCCTAGCCACAGGTGTTTTAATTTCAGCAGGTCCATTACCCCTCCACAGAGAGAGAGAATTTTAGTCTAGGAAGAGGTTTCACATGTACCCATTCAGATGGAGACGTTTATTGTTGTGAATTCTGTGGCAGAGCTCCCTCCTGTGGTCACAAGTGGTACTTCGGCTGGTTCTCTCTGTGAGCTTCCGTTGGTGGAGGAAAGTGGTACTGCGGCTTCTGAGTTTCCTTCCTCAGGTGTGTGGTGAAGTCGTTAGGTGCTTCTCTATTTAACTCCACCTAGTGCTTTGATCCTGGCCTCCAGTCAATGTTCTAGTATTGGACCTGTTTCCTCCTTGATCGTTCCTGTGGCCTGCTGCTCTGCATAGCTAAGTTCCTCTTTGCTATTTGTTTGCTGTTTTTTTCTGTCCAGCTTGTCAATTTGTATTTTTCTGCTTGCTGGAAGCTCTGGGACGCAGAGGGTGTACCTCCGTGCTGTTAGTTCGGTACGGAGGGTCTTTTTGCCCCCTTTGCGTGGTTTTTGTAGGGTTTTGTGTTGACCGCAAAGTTACCTTTCCTATCCTCGCTCTGTTCAGAAAGTTGGGCCTCACTTTGCTAAGTCTATTTCATCTCTACGTTTGTCTTTTCATCTTAACTCACAGTCATTATATGTGGGAGCTGCCTTTTCCTTTGGGGTATTTCTCTGAGGCAAGGTAGGCTTATTTTCTATCTTCAGGCTAGCTAGTTTCTCAGGCCGTGCCGAGTTGCATAGGCAGCGTTAGGCGCAATCCACGGCTGCCTTTATTGTGGTTGGAGAGGATTAGGGATTGCGGTCAACAGAGTTCCCACGTCTCAGAGCTCGTTCTTGTTTTTTGGGTTATTGCCAGGTCACTGTATGTGCGCTGACCTCTATGTCCATTGTGGTACTGAATTACCTTTCATAACAGTACTGGAGGCCAAAAGTACTAATGCTTCTCAATAGAGGGAAAAAAGAAGTTCTGAGACCATTTTTTTTTCTTTGCACTGTGTTTTGCCTTTTTTTTCCCCTAGACATTTGGGTGGTTCAGGACACAGGTGTAGTGATGGACATTAAAGGTCTGTCTTCATGTGTGGATCTTCTCACTGCAAAAGTACAAAATATTCAAGACTTTGTGGTTCAGAATTCTATGTTAGAACCAAGAATTCCTATTCCTGATTTGTTTTCTGGAGATAGAGCTAAATTTCTGAGTTTCAAAAATAATTGTAAACTATTTCTGGCTTTGAAACCTCGCTCCTCTGGTGACCCAGTTCAACAAGTTAGGATCGTTATTTCTTTTTTGCGTGGCGATCCTCAGGACTGGGCATTTTCCCTTGCGCCAGGGTATCCTGCATTAAGTAATATCGATGCATTTTTCCTGGCGCTCGGATTGCTGTACGATGAGCTTAATTCTGTGGATCAGGCAGAGAAGAATTTGCTGGCTCTGTGTCAGGGTCAGGATGAAAGAGGTATATTGTCAGAAATTTAGAAAGTGGTCCGTACTCACTCAGTGGAATGAAGGTGCGCTCGCAGCTATTTTCAGAAAAGGTCTCTCTGAAGCCCTTAAGGATGTCATGGTGGGATTTCCTATGCCTGCTGGTCTGAATGAGCCTATGTCTTTGGCCATTCAGATCGGTCGACGCTTGCGCGAGCGTAAATCTGTGCACCATTTGGCGGTATTACCTGAGCTTAAACCTGAGCCTATGCAGTGCGATAGGACTTTGACCAGAGTTGAACGGCAAGAGCACAGGCGTCTGAATGGGCTGTGTTTCTACTGTGGTGATTCCACTCATGCTATCTCTGATTGTCCTAAGCGCACTAAGCGATTCGCTAGGTCTGCCACCATTGGTATGGTACAGTCAAAATTTCTTCTGTCTGTTACCTTGATCTGCTCTTTGTCATCGTATTCTGTCATGGCATTTGTGGACTCAGGCGCTGCTCTGAATTTGATGGACTTGGAGTATGCTAGGCGTTGTGGGTTTTTCTTGGAGCCCTTGCAGTGTCCTATTCCATTGAGAGGAAATGATGCTACGCCTTTGGCCAAGAATAAGCCTCAGTACTGGACCCAGCTGGCCATGTGCATGGCTCCTGCACATCAGGAGGTTATTCGCTTTCTGGTGTTGCATAATCTGCATGATGTGGTCGTGTTGGGGTTGCCATGGCTACAAGTCCATAATCCAGTTTTAGATTGGAAATCCATGTCTGTGTCCAGCTGGGGTTGTCAGGGGGTACATGGTGATGTCCCATTTCTGACTATTTCGTCATCCACCCCTTCTGAGGTTCCTGAGTTCTTGTCTGATTACCGGGATTTATTTGATGAGCCCAAGTCCGATACCCTACCTCCGCATAGGGATTGTGATTGTGCTATCGATTTGATTCCTGGTAGTAAATTCCCAAAAGGTTGACTGTTTAATTTATCTGTGCCTGAGCACGCCGCTATGCGGAGTTATGTGAAGGAGTCTTTGGAGAAGGGGCATATTCGCCCGTCATCGTCGCCATTGGGAGCAGGATTCTTTTTTGTAGCCAAGAAGGATGGTTCACTGAGACCTTGTATAGATTACCACCTTCTAAATAAGATCACGGTTAAATTTCAGTACCCCTTGCCATTGTTATCTGATTTGTTTGCTCGGATTAAGGGGGCTAGTTGGTTCACCAAGATAGATCTTCGTGGTGCGTATAATCTTGTGCGTATTTAGCGAGGCGATGAGTGGAAAACTGCATTTAATACGCCCGAGGGCCATTTTGAGTATCTAGTAATGCCATTCGGACTTGCCAATGCTCCATCAGTGTTTCAGTCCTTTATGCATGACATCTTCCTAGAGTACCTGGATAAATTCCTGATTGTGTATTTAGATGACATTTTGATCTTCTCGGATGATTGGGAGTCTCATGTGAAGCAGGTCAGAACGGTGTTTCAGGTCCTGCGTGCTAATTCTTTGTTTGTGAAGGGATCAAAGTGTCTCTTTGGTGTTCAGAAGGTTTCATTTTTGGGGTTCATCTTTTCCCCTTCTACTATCGAGATGGATCCTGTTAAGGTCCAAGCCATCCATAATTGGACTCAGCCGACATCTCTGAAAAGTCTGCAAAAGTTCCTGGGCTTTGCTAATTTTTATCGTCGCTTCATCGCTAATTTTTCTAGTATTGCTAAACCATTGACCGATTTGACCAAGAAAGGTGCTGATTTGGTCAATTGGTCTTCTGCTGCGGTGGAAGCTTTTCAAGAGTTGAAGCGTCGTTTTTCTTCTGCCCCTGTGTTGTGTCAACCAGATGTTTCGCTTCCGTTCCAGGTCGAGGTTGATGCTTCTGAGATTGGAGCAGGGGCTGTTTTGTCGCAGAGAAGTTCTGATTGCTCGGTGATGAAACCATGCGCCTTCTTTTCCAGGACGTTTTCACCTGCTGAGCGTAATTATGATGTGGGCAATCGAGAGTTGCTGGCCATGAAGTGGGCATTCGAGGAGTGGCGTCATTGGCTTGAAGGAGCTAAGCATCGCGTGGTGGTCTTGACTGATCATAAGAACTTGACTTATCTCGAGTCCGCCAAGCGGTTGAATCCTAGACAAGCTCGTTGGTCGTTGTTTTTTGCCCGTTTTGACTTTGTGATTTCATACCTTCCGGGCTCTAAAAATGTGAAGGCGGATGCTCTGTCTAGGAGTTTTGTGCCCGACTCTCCGGGTGTATCTGACCCGGCGGGTATCCTCAAAGAGGGAGTAATTGTGTCTGCCATCTCCCCTGATTTGCGGCGGGTGCTGCAAAAATTTCAGGCTAATAAACCTGATCGTTGCCCAGCGGAGAAACTGTTTGTCCCTGATAGGTGGACGAATAAAGTTATCTCTGAGGTTCATTGTTCGGTGTTGGCTGGTCATCCTGGAATCTTTGGTACCAGAGAGTTAGTGGCTAGATCCTTTTGGTGGCCATCTCTGTCGCGGGATGTGCGTACTTTTGTGCAGTCCTGTGGGATTTGTGCTCGGGCTAAGCCCTGCTGTTCTCTTGCCAGTGGGTTGCTTTTGCCCTTGCCGTTCCCGAAGAGGCCTTGGACACATATCTCTATGGATTTTATTTCAGATCTTCCCGTCTCTTAAAAGATGTCAGTCATTTGTGTGGTCTGTGATCGCTTCTCTAAGATGGTCCATTTGGTACCCTTGTCTAAATTGCCTTCCTCCTCTGATTTGGTGCCATTGTTTTTCCAGCATGTGGTTCGTTTACATGGCATTCCAGAGAATATCGTTTCTGACAGAGGTTCCCAGTTTGTTTCGAGGTTTTGGCGAGCCTTTTGTGGTAGGATGGGCATTGACTTGTCTTTTTCCTCGGCTTTCCATCCTCAGACTAATGGCCAGACCGAACGAACCAATCAGACCTTGGAAACATATCTGAGATGCTTTGTTTCTGCTGATCAGGATGACTGGGTGTCCTTTTTGCCTTTGGCTGAGTTCGCCATTAATAATCGGGCCAGCTCGGCTACCTTGGTTTCACCATTTTTCTGCAACTCTGGGTTCCATCCTCGTTTCTCTTCAGGGCAGGTTGAGTCTTCGGACTGTCCTGGTGTGGATACTGTGGTGGACAGGTTGCAGCAGATTTGGACTCATGTAGTGGACAATTTGACTTTGTCCCAGGAGAAGGCTCAACGTTTCGCTAATCGCAGACGCTGTGTGGGTCCCCGACTTCGGGTTGGGGACTTGGTTTAGTTATCTTCTCGTCATATTCCTATTAAGGTGTCCTCTCCTAAGTTTAAACCTCGTTTTATTGGTCCGTATAGGATTTCTGAGGTTCTTAATCCTGTGTCTTTTCATCTGACCCTTCCAGATTCATTTTCCATACATAACGTATTCCATAGGTCATTGTTGCGGAGATACGTGGCACCTATGGTTCCATCTGTTGATCCTCCTGCCCCGGTTTTGGTGGAGGGGGAGTTGGAGTATATTGTGGAGAAGATTTTGGATTCTCATGTTTCAAGGCGGAAACTCCAGTATCTGGTTAAGTGGAAGGGTTATGCTCAGGAAGATAATTCCTGGGTCTTTGCCTCTGATGTCCATGCTCCCGATCTTGTTCGTGCCTTTCATATGGCTCATCCTGGTCGTCCTGGGAGCTCTGGTGAGGGTTCGGTGACCCCTCCTCAAGGGGGGGGTACTGTTGTGAATTCTGTGGCAGAGCTCCCTCCTGTGGTCACAAGTGGTACTTCGGCTGGTTCTCTCTGTGAGCTTCCGTTGGTGGAGGAAACTGGTACTGCGGCTTCTGAGTTTCCTTCCTCAGGTGATGTGGTGAAGTCGTTAGGTGCTTCTCTATTTAACTCCACCTAGTGCTTTGATCCTGGCCTCCAGTCAATGTTCTAGTATTGGACCTTTTTCCTCCTGGATCGTTCCTGTGGCTTGCTGCTCTGCATAGCTTAGTTCCTCTTTGCTATTTCTTTGCTGTTTTTTTTCGTCCAGCTTGTCAATTTGTTTTTTTTTGCTTGCTGGAAGCTCTAGGACGCAGAGGGTGTACCTCCGTGCCGTTAGTTCGGTACGGAGTGTCTTTTTGCCCCCTTTGCGTGGTTTTTGTAGGGTTTTGTGTTGACCGCAAATTTACCTTTCCTATCCTCGCTCTGTTCAGAAAGTTGGGCCTCACTTTGCTAAATCTATTTCATCTCTACGTTTGTCTTTTCATCTTTACTCACAGTCATTATATGTGGGGGCTGCCTTTTCCTTTGGGGTATTTCTCTGAGGCAAGGTAGGCTTATTTTCTATCTTCAGGCTAGCTAGTTTCTCAGGCCGTGCCGAGTTGCATAGGCAGCGTTAGGCGCAATCCACGGCTGCCTCTAGTGTGGTTGGAGAGGATTAGGGATTGCGGTCAACAGAGTTCCCACGTCTCAGAGCTCGTTCTTGTTTTTTGGGTTATTGCCAGGTCACTGTATGTGCGCTGACCTCTATGTCCATTGTGGTACTGAATTACCTTTCATAACAGTTTATTCTCAGCAAGGTAAGGCAAGTGTAGGACCTGGTATAAGAGAGATGCCGTAAAGTGGCTACCAGGTACACATAAAATTGGCCATTTTTATTCGCTAAACGCTCTCATTTTTCATATTTCTAGTGCAGTAATGCAGTTCAAATTTCTTGTTTCAAGTTTGCATGTTTCAGCGCTGCAGTGTGCTGCCTTATTTACTTAACTATATACGAGTTGGCGACTCTAGGTTCAGCACCTGTTTACACTTAGTCTATGTTGGATGTGCCGGTCAGGTTTTTGAAATGTATTATTTATTTTTCCATCCACATCGCCGTTGGGAATTTTTTTTGTTTTGGCGGGACGTTCTTATGCCATTTTGGCGTGGATACCATGTTTTGATCACCTTTTATTTCATTTTGGCCGGGATCACACATGCGAGAAATATGTCCGTGTCTCGCATGGTAATACCCGGCATTGCCGCCGTCACTCAGGAGCGGAGAGTGCGGCCGCATAGCAATACATGCGGCCGCACGCTCCGCTCCTGAGTGACAGTGGCAATGCCGGGTATTACCCAGCGAGACTCGGACGTATTTCTCGCATGTGTGATCCCGGCCTTTATTGCAATGTTGCGGCGACCAAAAAAAAAAGTCATTATGGTGTTTCAAGTTTTTTTCTCGTTATGCCGTTTACCAATCAGATTATTTGACATTTTGATTGGTCAGACCTTTCTGAACACGTCAATTCCAAATTTGTGTATTTTTTTTTAATTGCGCAAAAGCAATATTTTTTTTTCTTATATTTCTATGATATATGACGTAACTGCATCATGCGTTGTGAAGGGGTTAATACTATAATTATTGGCCAAATGGACCAGGTCCTTCTGCCAACTTGGATTTAGCCTGCTCTCTGTGAGAAAGCTAAATCACGGTCGGCTAAAGGACCAGGTCCCTGTGAGTGTTTTAATACTAGATCTAGCAGGCTAAAGGACCAGGTCAGGGGCTGACTGGCAAATTTTGGCCTGGGGGGCAAGCACACAGCAGTGGCCCATGAGTAGTGGCTCATCCTTAAAGGGGTTGTCGGATCTTATGCTACATGTCTACAGTCATTATGTGTGAATCCTCATATCGTGTGCACTGTGCGCTGTGAAGATTCTCTGGTGCCGTCAACAGGTGGTCTTGTGACCACAAGCGTGCAATATATATATTACCAGACACATTTCGACTAGTCTGTTTTGGCCTTGTTCAATACAGTTGCATTAGGCCATGCAAGTCTACTCGGCATGTGACCGCATGTATGCAAATCACAAACTTGCAGCCAGACACCCACCAAATAACAACAGCTCTGTGAGCAATGTGAGAAGCACAAGTCTGCAGTCACATAGAATGACACAGAGTGAATGCACCAATGACACACACACACACGCACAGCCCCACTGTATAATGACACACACGCACAGCCCCACTGCATAATGACACACACGCACAGCCCCACTGCATAATGACACACACGCACAGCCCCACTGTATAATGACACACACGCACAGCCCCACTGCATAATGACACACACGCACAGCCCCACTGCATAATGACACACACGCACAGCCCCACTGTATAATGACACACACGCACAGCCCCACTGTATAATGACACACACGCACAGCCCCACTGTATAATGACACGCACGCACAGCCCCACTGTATAATGACAGGCACACACAGCCCCACTGTATAATGACACACACACACGCACAGCCCCAATGTATAATGACATACACACACGCAGCTCACACACACGCACACAGCTCACACGCACACGCAGCTCACACGCAGCTCAAACGCACACGCAGCTCACACGCACACGCAGCTCACACGCACACGCAGCTCACACACACAAACACGCAGCTCACACACGCATCACACATACACATGCAGCAACAAGTATAAAATGAACAGCGCTCCATCCAGGTGTAGAAATCTTGTAAAAATAAGCTTTATTCAGCCATGTCACAGCAACGTTTCGACCAGCACCTGGTCTTTATCAAGCATACGTATGCTTGATAAAGACCAGGTGCTGGTCGAAACGTTGCTGTGACATGGCTGAATAAAGCTTATTTTTTCAAGATTTCTACACCTGGATGGAGCGCTGTTCATTTTATACTTGTTGATTTGGCTATATCTGGGACGGTTCCCTGGATGTCGAACGGGTGCCCCAATGCTGTGAGTGCTGTCAGTTTTCGCTTTTTCTACATACACATGCAGCATCACACATGTAGCTCACACACACATGCAGCTCTGACACAAATGCAGTTCAAATTTCGTGTTTCAAGTTTGCATGTTTCAGTGCTGCAGTGTGCTGCCTTATTTACTTAACTATATACGAGTTGGCGACTCTAGGTTCAGCACCTGTTTACACTTAGTCTATATTGGATGTGCCGGTCAGGTTTTTGAAATGTATTCTTTAGCCTTCTGATCGTGCACTCCGCCTCCTAGCCACAGGTGTTTTAATTACAGCAGGTCCATTACCCCTCCACAGAGAGAGAGAATTTTAGTCTAGGAAGAGGTTTCACATGTGCCCATTCAGATGGAGACGCTTATTCTCAGCGAGGTAAGGCAAGTGTAGGACCTGGTATAAGAGAGATGCCGTAAAGTGGCTACCAGGTACACATAAAATTGGCCATTTTTATGCGCTAAACGCTCTCATTTTTCATATTTCTAGTGCAGTAATGCAGTTCAAATTTCGTGTTTCAAGTTTGCATGTTTCAGCGCTGCAGTGTGCTGCCTTATTTACTTAACTATATACGAGTTGGCGACTCTAGGTTCAGCACCTGTTTACACTTAGTCTATGCTGGATGTGCCGGTCAGGTTTTTGAAATGTATTCTTTAGCCTTCTGATCGTGCACTCCGCCTCCTAGCCACAGGTGTTTTAATTACAGCAGGTCCATTACCCCTCCACAGAGAGAGAGAATTTTAGTCTAGGAAGAGGTTTCACATGTACCCATGGAGACGTTTATTGTTGTGAATTCTGTGGCAGAGCTCCCTCCTGTGGTCACAAGTGGTACTTCGGCTGGTTCTCTCTGTGAGCTTCCGTTGGTGGAGGAAAGTGGTACTGCGGCTTCTGAGTTTCCTTCCTCAGGTGATGTGGTGCAGTCGTTAGGTGCTTCTCTATTTAACTCCACCTAGTGCTTTGATCCTGGCCTCCAGTCAATGTTCTAGTATTGGACCTGTTTCCTCCTGGATCGTTCCTGTGGCCTGCTGCTCTGCATAGCTAAGTTCCTCTTTGCTATTTGTTTGCTGTTTTTTTCTGTCCAGCTTGTCAATTTGTATTTTTCTGCTTGCTGGAAGCTCTGGGACGCAGAGGGTGTACCTCCGTGCCGTTAGTTCGGTACGGAGGGTCTTTTTGCCCCCTTTGCGTGGTTTTTATAGGGTTTTGTGTTGACCGCAAAGTTACCTTTCCTATCCTCGCTCTTTTCAGAAAGTTGGGCCTCACTTTGCTAAATCTATTTCATCTCTACGTTTGTCTTTTCATCTTAACTCACAGTCATTATATGTGGGGGCTGCTGTTATGATAGGCAATTCAGTATCACAATGGACATAGCGATCAGAGCACATACAGTGATCTGACAACAACCCAAAATAATAGAACGAGCTCTGAGACGTGGGAACTCTGCAGACCGCAATCCCTAATCCTCTCCAAACAACACTAGAGGCAGCCGTGGATTGCGCCTAACTCTGCCTATGCAACTCGGCACAGCCTGAGAAACTAACTAGCCTGAAGATAGAAAAATAAGCCTACCTTGCCTCAGAGAAATACCCCAAAGGAAAAGGCAGCCCCCCACATATAATGACTGTGAGTTAAGATGAAAAGACAATCGTAGAGATGAAATAGATTCAGCAAAGTGAGGCCCGACTTTCTTAACAGAACGAGGATAGGAAAGATAACTTTGCGGTCCACACAAAACCCTAAAGAAAACCACGCAAAGGGGGCAAAAAGACCCTCCGTACCGAACTAACGGCACGGAGGTACACCCTTTGCGTCCCAGAGCTTCCAGCAAAACAAATAGACAACCTGGACAGAAAAAATAGCAAACAAATAGCAAAGAGGAACTTAGCTATGCAGAGCAGCAGGCCACAGGAATGATCCAGGGAAAAACAAGTCCAACACTGGCACATTGACAGGAAGCCTGGATCAAAGCATTAGGTGGATTTAAGTAGAGAAGCACCTAACGACCTCACCAGATCACCTGAGGGAGGAAACTCAGAAGCTGCAGTACCACTTTCCTCCACAAACGGAAGCTCCCAGAGAGAATCAGCCGAAGTACCACTTGTGACCACAGGGGTGAACTCTGCCACAGAATTCACAACAGGCTGCCTTTTCCTTTGGGGTATTTTTCTGAGGCAAGGTAGGCTTATTTTCTATCTTCAGGCTAGCTAGTTTCTCAGGCCGTGCCGAGTTGCATAGGCAGCGTTAGGCGCAATCCACGGCTGCCTTTAGTGTGGTTGGAGAGGATTAGGGATTGCTGTCAACAGAGTTCCCACGTCTCAGAGCTCGTTCTTGTTTTTTGGGTTATTGCCAGGTCACTGTATGTACGCTGACCTCTATGTCCATTGTGGTACTGAATTACCTTTCATAACAGTACTGGAGGCCAAAAGTACTAATGCTTCTCAATAGAGGGAAAAAAGAAGTTCTGAGACCATTTTTTTTTCTTTGCACTGTGTTTTGCCTTTTTTTTCCCCTAGACATTTGGGTGGTTCAGGACACAGGTGTAGTGATGGACATTAAAGGTCTGTCTTCATGTGTGGATCTTCTCACTGCAAAAGTACAAAATATTCAAGACTTTGTGGTTCAGAATTCTATGTTAGAACCAAGAATTCCTATTCCTGATTTGTTTTCTGGAGATAGAGCTAAATTTCTGAGTTTCAAAAATAATTGTAAACTATTTCTGGCTTTGAAACCTCGCTCCTCTGGTGACCCAGTTCAACAAGTTAGGATCGTTATTTCTTTTTTGCGTGGCGATCCTCAGGACTGGGCATTTTCCCTTGCGCCAGGGGATCCTGCATTAAGTAATATCGATGCATTTTTCCTGGCGCTCGGATTGCTGTACGATGAGCCTAATTCTGTGGATCAGGCAGAGAAGAATTTGCTGGCTCTGTGTCAGGGTCAGGATGAAATAGAGGTATATTGTCAGAAATTTAGAAAGTGGTCCGTACTCACTCAGTGGAATGAAGGTGCGCTCGCAGCTATTTTCAGAAAAGGTCTCTCTGAAGCCCTTAAGGATGTCATGGTGGGATTTCCTATGCCTGCTGGTCTGAATGAGTCTATGTCTTTGGCCATTCAGATCGGTCCACGCTTGCGCGAGCGTAAATCTGTGTACCATTTGGCGGTATTACCTGAGCTTAAACCTGAGCCTATGCAGTGCGATAGGACTTTGACCAGAGATGAACGGCAAGAGCACAGGCGTCTGAATGGGCTGTGTTTCTACTGTGGTGATTCCACTCATGCTATCTCTGATTGTCCTAAGCGCACTAAGCGGTTCGCTAGGTCTGCCACCATTGGTATGGTACAGTCAAAATTTCTTCTGTCTTTTACCTTGATCTGCTCTTTGTCATCGTATTCTGTCATGGCATTTGTGGACTCAGGCGCTGCTCTGAATTTGATGGACTTGGAGTATGCTAGGCGTTGTGGGTTTTTCTTGGAGCCCTTGCAGTGTCCTATTCCATTGAGAGGAATTGATGCTACGCCTTTGTCCAAGAATAAGCCTCAGTACTGGACCCAGCTGGCCATGTGCATGGCTCCTGCACATCAGGAGGTTATTCGCTTTCTAGTGTTGCATAATCTGCATGATGTGGTCGTGTTGGGGTTGCCATGGCTACAAGTCCATAATCCAGTTTTAGATTGGAAATCCATGTCTGTGTCCAGCTGGGGTTGTCAGGGGGTACATGGTGATGTCCCATTTCTGACTATTTCGTCATCCACCCCTTCTGAGGTTCCTGAGTTCTTGTCTGATTACCGGGATTTATTTGATGAGCCCAAGTCCGATACCCTACCTCCGCGTTGGGATTGTGATTGTGCTATCGATTTGATTCCTGGTAGTAAATTCCCAAAAGTTCGACTGTTTAATTTATCTGTGCCTGAGCACGCTGCTATGCGGAGTTATGTGAAGGAGTCTTTTGAGAAGGGGCATATTCGCCCGTCATCGTCGCCATTGGGAGCAGGGTTCTTTTTTGTAGCCAAGAAGGATGGTTCACTGAGACCTTGTATAGATTACCGCCTTATAAATAAGATCACGGTTAAATTTCAGTACCCCTTGCCATTGTTATCTGATTTGTTTGCTCGGATTAAGGGGGCTAGTTGGTTCACCAAGATAGATCTTCGTGGTGCGTATAATCGTGTGCGTATTAAGCGAGGCGATGAGTGGAAAACTGCATTTAATACGCCCGAGGGCCATTTTGAGTATCTAGTAATGCCATTCGGACTTGCCAATGCTCCATCAGTGTTTCAGTCCTTTATGCATGACATCTTCCGAGAGTACCTGGATAAATTCCTGATTGTGTATTTAGATGACATTTTGATCTTCTCGGATGATTGGGAGTCTCATGTGAAGCAGGTCAGAACGGTGTTTCAGGTCCTGCGTGCTAATTCTTTGTTTGTGAAGGGATCAAAGTGTCTCTTTGGTGTTCAGAAGGTTTCATTTTTGGGGTTCATCTTTTCCCCTTCTACTATCGAGATGGATCCTGTTAAGGTCCAAGCCATCCATAATTGGACTCAGCCGACATCTCTGAAAAGTCTGCAAAAGTTCCTGGGCTTTGCTAATTTTTATCGTCGCTTCATCTGCAATTTTTCTAGTATTGCTAAACCATTGACTGATTTGACCAAGAAAGGTGCTGATTTGGTCAATTGGTCTTCTGCTGCTGTGGAAGCTTTTCAAGAGTTGAAGCGTCGTTTTTCTTCTGCCCCTGTGTTGTGTCAACCAGATGTTTCGCTTCCGTTCCAGGTCAAGGTTGATGCTTCTGAGATTGGAGCAGGGGCTGTTTTGTCGCAGAGAAGTTCTGATTGCTCGGTGATGAAACCATGCGCCTTCTTTTCCAGGAAGTTTTCGCCTGCTGAGCGTAATTATGATGTGGGCAATCGAGAGTTGCTGGCCATGAAGTGGGCATTCGAGGAGTGGCGTCATTGGCTTGAAGGAGCAAAGCATCGCGTGGTGGTCTTGACTGATCATAAGAACTTGACTTATCTCGAGTCCGCCAAGCGGTTGAATCCTAGACAAGCTCGTTGGTCGTTTTTTGCCCTTTTTGACTTTGTGATTTCATACCTTCCGGGCTCTAAAAATGTGAAGGCGGATGCTCTGTCTAGGAGTTTTGTGCCCGACTCTCCGGGTGTATCTGAGCCGGCGGGTATCCTCAAAGAGGGAGTAATTGTGTCTGCCATCTCCCCTGATTTGCGGCAGGTGCTGCAAAAATTTCAGGCTAATAAACCTGATCGTTGCCCAGCGGAGAAACTGTTTGTCCCTGATAGGTGGACGAATAAAGTTATCTCTGAGGTTCATTGTTCGGTGTTGGCTGGTCATCCTGGAATCTTTGGTACCAGAGAGTTAGTGGCTAGATCCTTTTGGTGGCCATCTCTGTCGCGGGATGTGCGTACTTTTGTGCAGTCCTGTGGGATTTGTGCTCGGTCTAAGCCCTGCTGTTCTTGTGCCAGTGGGTTGCTTTTGCCCTTGCCGGTCCCGAAGAGGCCTTGGACACATATCTCTATGGATTTTATTTCAGATCTTCCCGTCTCTCAAAAGATGTCAGTCATTTGGGTGGTCTGTGATCGCTTCTCTAAGATGGTCCATTTGGTACCCTTGTCTAAATTGCCTTCCTCCTCTGATTTGGTGCCATTGTTTTTCCAGCATGTGGTTCGTTTACATGGCATTCCAGAGAATATCATTTCTGACAGAGGTTCCCAGTTTGTTTCGAGGTTTTGGCGAGCCTTTTGTGGTAGGATGAGCATTGACTTGTCTTTTTCCTCGGCTTTCCATCCTCAGACTAATGGCCAGACCGAACGAACCAATCAGACCTTGGAAACATATCTGAGATGCTTTGTTTCTGCTGATCAGGATGACTGGGTGTCCTTTTTGCCTTTGGCTGAGTTCGCCCTTAATAATCGGGCCAGCTCGGCTACCTTGGTTTCACCGTTTTTCTGCAACTCTGGGTTCCATCCTCGTTTCTCTTCAGGGCAGGTTGAGTCTTCGGACTGTCCTGGTGTGGATACTGTGGTGGACAGGTTGCAGCAGGTTTGGACTCATGTAGTGGACAATTTGACTTTGTCCCAGGAGAAGGCTCAACGTTTCGCTAATCGCAGACGCTGTGTGGGTCCCCGACTTCGGGTTGGGGACTTGGTTTGGTTATCTTCTCGTCATATTCCTATGAAGGTGTCCTCTCCTAAGTTTAAACCTCGTTTTATTGGTCCGTATAGGATTTCTGAGGTTCTTAATCCTGTGTCTTTTCGTCTGACCCTTCCAGATTCATTTTCCATACATAACGTATTCCATAGGTCATTGTTGCGGAGATACGTGGCACCTATGGTTCTATCTGTTGATCCTCCTGCCCCGGTTTTGGTGGAGGGGGAGTTGGAGTATATTGTGGAGAAGATTTTGGATTCTCGTGTTTCAAGGCGGAAACTCCAGTATCTGGTTAAGTGGAAGGGTTATGCTCAGGAAGATAATTCCTGGGTCTTTGCCTCTGATGTCCATGCTCCCGATCTTGTTCGTGCCTTTCATATGGCTCATCATGGTCGTCCTGGGAGCTCTGGTGAGGGTTCGGTGACCCCTCCTCAAGGGGGGGGTACTGTTGTGAATTCTGTGGCAGAGCTCCCTCCTGTGGTCACAAGTGGTACTTCGGCTGGTTCTCTCTGTGAGCTTCCGTTGGTGGAGGAAAGTGGTACTGCGGCTTCTGAGTTTTCTTCCTCAGGTGATGTGGTGAAGTCGTTAGGTGCTTCTCTATTTAACTCCACCTAGTGCTTTGATCCTGGCCTCCAGTCAATGTTCTAGTATTGGACCTGTTTCCTCCTGGATCGTTCCTGTGGCCTGCTGCTCTGCATAGCTAAGTTCCTCTTTGCTATTTGTTTGCTGTTTTTTTCTGTCCAGCTTGTCAATTTGTATTTTTCTGCTTGCTGGAAGCTCTGGGATGCAGAGGGTGTACCTCCGTGCCGTTAGTTCGGTACGGAGGGTCTTTTTGCCCCCTTTGCATGGTTTTTGTAGGGTTTTGTGTTGACCACAAAGTTACCTTTCCTATCCTCGCTCTGTTCAGAACGTTGGGCCTCACTTTGCTAAATCTATTTCATCTCTACGTTTGTCTTTTCATCTTAACTCACAGTCATTATATGTGGGGGCTGCCTTTTCCTTTGGGGTATTTCTCTGAGGCAAGGTAGGCTTATTTTCTATCTTCAGGCTAGCTAGCTTCTCAGGCCGTGCCGAGTTGCATAGGCAGCGTTAGGCGCAATCCACGGCTGCCTCTAGTGTGGTTGGAGAGGATTAGGGATTGCGGTCAACAGAGTTCCCACATCTCAGAGCTCGTTCTTGTTTTTTGGGTTATTGCCAGTTCACTGTATATGCGCTGACCTCTATGTCCATTGTGGTACTGAATTACCTTTCATAACAGTTTATTCTCAGCAAGGTAAGGCAAGTGTAGGACCTGGTATAAGAGAGATGCCGTAAAGTGGCTACCAGGTACACATAAAATTGGCCATTTTTATGCGCTAAACGCTCTCATTTTTCATATTTCTAGTGCAGTAATGCAGTTCAAATTTCTTGTTTCAAGTTTGCATGTTTCAGCGCTGCAGTGTGCTGCCTTATTTACTTAACTATATACGAGTTGGCGACTCTAGGTTCAGCACCTGTTTACACTTAGTCTATGTTGGATGTGCCGGTCAGGTTTTTGAAATGTATTATTTATTTTTCCATCCACATCGCCGTTGGGAATTTTTTTTGTTTTGGCGGGACGTTCTTATGCCATTTTGGCGTGGATACCATGTTTTGATCACCTTTTATTTCATTTTGGCCGGGATCACACATGCGAGAAATATGTCCGTGTCTCGCATGGTAATACCCAGCATTGCCGCCGTCACTCAGGAGCGGAGAGTGCGGCCGCATAGCAATACATGCGGCCGCACGCTCCGCTCCTGAGTGACAGTGGCAATGCCGGGTATTACCATGCGAGACTCGGACGTATTTCTCGCATGTGTGATCCCGGCCTTTATTGCAATGTTGCGGCGACCAAAAAAAAGTCATTATGGTGTTTCAAGTTTTTTTCTCGTTATGCCGTTTACCAATCAGATTATTTGATATTTTGATTGGTCAGACCTTTCTGAACACGTCAATTCCAAATTTGTGTATTTTTTTTTAATTGCGCAAAAGCAATATTTTTTTTTCTTATATTTCTATGATATATGACGTAACTGCATCATGTGTTGTGAAGGGGTTAATACTATAATTATTGGCCAAATGGACCAGGTCCTTCTGCCAACTTGGATTTAGCCTGCTCTCTGTGAGAAAGCTAAATCACGGTCGGCTAAAGGACCAGGTCCCTGTGAGTGTTTTAATACTAGATCTAGCAGGCTAAAGGACCAGGTCAGGGGCTGACTGGCAAATTTTGGCCTGGGGGGCAAGCACACAGCAGTGGCCCATGAGTAGTGGCTCATCCTTAAAGGGGTTGTCGGATCTTATGCTACATGTCTACAGTCACTATGTGTGAATCCTCATATCGTGTGCACTGTGCGCTGTGAAGATTCTCTGGTGCCGTCAACAGGTGGTCTTGTGACCACAAGCATGCAATATATATATTACCAGACACATTTCGACTAGACTGTTTTGGCCTTGTCCAATACAGTTGCATTAGGCCATGCAAGTCTACTCGGCATGTGACCGCATGTATGCAAATCACAAACTTGCAGCCAGACACCCACCAAATAACAACAGCTCTGTGAGCAATGTGAGAAGCACAAGTCTGCAGTCACATAGAATGACACAGAGTGAATGCACCAATGACACACACACACGCACAGCCCCACTGTATAATGACACACACGCACAGCCCCACTGCATAATGACACACACGCACAGCCCCACTGTATAATGACACACACGCACAGCCCCACTGCATAATTACACACACGCACAGCCCCACTGTATAATGACACACACGCACAGCCCCACTGCATAATGACACACACGCACAGCCCCACTGTATAATGACACACACGCACAGCCCCACTGCATAATGACACACACGCACAGCACCACTGTATAATGACACACACGCACAGCCCCACTGCATAATTACACACACGCACAGCCCCACTGTATAATGACACACACGCACAGCCCCACTGTATAATGACACACACGCACAGCCCCACTGTATAATGAGACACACGCACAGCCCCACTGTATAATGACAGGCACACACAGCCCCACTGTATAATGACACACACGCACAGCCCCAATGTATAATGACATACACACACGCAGCTCACATACACACACGCAGCTCACACACACGCACGCAGCTCACACGCACACGCAGCTCACACGCACACGCAGCTCACAAGCACACGCAGCTCACACACACAAACACACAGTTCACACACACATGCAGCATCACACACGTAGCTCACACACACATGCAGCTCTGACACAAATGCATCACACACACGAAGCTCACACACACACACACACGCAGCTCTGACACAAATGGATCACACACATGCAGCCATCACACACATGCAGCCATCACACACACGCAGCCATCACACACATGCAGTCATCACGCACACGCAGCCATCACATACACACCAGATACCTCATACACACATCACACACATGCAGCATCACACACACACACACCAGATACTTCATACACACATCACACAATCTCCTATGTGGTGCAGGGGCAGCTTATGTCCACATGCAGCTCTTCAGTTTCTCCTGCTCACAGCTCTGCACTGTCCCGGCACCTCCCCCGTCTCTCCTTCTCTGCTGGGATAACAGATAAGAGCAGGAGAAGCTGGAGCTCCATGCACACACAGGCCGGTATGCTGACCTCTCATCTTGATTATTGCTGGCTCTGTCCCTCAGAGTGGCAGTGCTGCACAGGAGCCTGCTCATCACATACTGCTGCAGCCTACATGTCGAGGCTGCTAGCGAGATGATGCCGACCCGTGCACTACAGGTGCGCTATGTATTACAATCACTGCTAGTCCTCCAGCGGCCCTGTGCAGCTGCTTAGGCAGCGGCCCGGGGGGCATGAGCATTCCTGCCACCCGGCCCAGTCCGCCCCTGGACCAGGTCCTTCTGCCAACTTGGATTTAGCCTGCTCTCTGTGAGAAAGCTAAATCCCAGTTGGCTAACGGACCAGGTCCCTGTGAGTGTCTTAATACTAGATCTAGCAAGCTAAAGGACCAGGTTCTTCTGCCAACTTGGATTTAGCCTGCTCTGTGAGAAAGCTAAATCCCAGTCACCTAAAGGACCAGGTCCTTCTGCCAACTTGGATTTAGCTTGCTCTCTGTGAGAAAGCTAAATCCCAGTTGGCTAAAGGACCAGGTCCCTGTGAGTGTTTTAATACTAGATCTAGCAGGCTAAAGGACCAGGTCCTTCTGCCAACTTGGATTTAGCCTGCTCTCTGTGAGAAAGCTAAATCCCAGTCACCTAAAGGACCAGGTCCTTCTGCCAATTTGGATTTAGCTTGCTCTGTGAGAAAGCTAAATCCCAGTCACCTAAAGGACCAGGTCCTTCTGCCAACTTGGATTTAGCTTGCTCTCTGTGAGAAAGCTAAATCCCAGTTGGCTAAAGGACCAGGTCCCTGTGAGTGTTTTAATACTAGATCTAGCAGGCTAAAGGACCAGGTCCTTCTGCCAACTTGGATTTAGCCTGCTCTCTGTGAGAAAGCTAAATCCCAGTCACCTAAAGGACCAGGTCCTTCTGCCAATTTGGATTTAGCTTGCTCTCTGTGAGAAAGCTAAATCCCATTTGGCTAAGGCCTCTTTCACACTTCCTTTTTTTGCAATCTGTCATTTTGGGCAAAAAATGGATCCTGCAAATGTGCTCGCAGGATGTGTTTTTTTGCCCATAAACTTGTATTAACGACGGATCGCGACGGATTGCCACACGTCGCGTCCGTCGTGCGATGGAGCCATCGTGTTTTGGCAGACCGTCGTCACAAAAAAAGTTCAATGTAACGTTTTTTTGGACGTCGCGGCCGAAACTCCGTCCCCTCCTTTCCGGACTGCAGAATGGGCAGCGGATGCGTCGAAAAACTGTATCCGCTGCCCACGTCGTGCAAAACTTTCACAACGTCTGTCGGTACGTCGGCCCGACGCATTGCGACGAAAGATGATCTAGATCTAGCAGGCTAAAGGACCAGGTCCTTCTGCCAACTTGGATTTAGCCTGCTCACTGTGAGAAAGCTAAATCCAAGTGGGATAAAGGACCAAGTCCCTTGAAGTGGTTTAATACCAGACTTAGTAAGCTAAAACACCAGGTCCTTCTGCCCACTTAGATTTAGCTTGCTGTATATAACAAATTCTAGTGGGCAATTCCAGTCCAACAGTGATTCACCAATCTGATGCACTGTAATGATTCCACTGGTTCACTGTCGGACTTCCGTACTGTAGTGCCCGTGTGTCACGCAGGGGGCAGTCCGGCAATCCAACCTACTACAATGTTTCCGCCAGGTTATGTGTATTGCCGGTCACTGTGCTCCTTGAGTTCACCTCAAGTGACAGTTGACAGCTCAGAGGGTACTGTGAAAACCGCAAACTGTAATCTCCAGTGACCTCACAGGTGGCGGCTTCCATGCCACCCTTAGTGTGTGTACGGCGGACACGGGGAGGGGTCACATTTTATGTCACTGTGGCTTCTGTATGTCTTGGAGCAGGGGATCGTCTTGGGACCTCGATGTGGATTACGTTGGACCTTGTGGATCTCTTTGAACCTGCAGGTGGTTTTTTTTTGGTAAATGGGTGAAAGAGGGTGTCTGTTTTTATATTTTAATTACATGTTTTTAATCTGTGTTTCTTTATTTTTACTTACAGTGTAAACGGGGTGTTTCATAGACACTTCTCTATTACTAACCCTGGGCTTGATGTCAGCTGTGATTTTTGACAAATCACAGTTGTAATTATACTTACAGCCCTGGCAAAAATTAAGAGACCACTGCAAAATGTCCAGGTTGTCTGATTTTTCTCTTTATAGGTATAAACTTCCTGTCTGGTGCCGGTACCCAAGACTTCTTCTCCTGCAACCCTAAATGACTATCGTCCTGTAGCCTTAACATCTCACGCTATGAAGGCCTTGGAAAGATTAGTGCTTGCTCACTTAAGACCAAGGGTCAATGCTTTTATCGATCCCCTTCAGTTTGCCTACCGACATAGATTGGGGGTGGATGATGCTATTCTTTCTCTGTTACATAGGGTACACTCATTTCTGGAGATTGACGGAACCATGGTGCGAGCGATGTTCTTTGATTTCTCGAGTGCATTTAACTCCCTGCAGCCACTTTTACTACACAAAAAGATGACTGATATGAAGGTTGAGGAGGGGATGAGAAATTGGATAACTGACTACCTATCAGATCGGCCACAGTTTGTACAGATGGGAGCAGTGGTGTCAAGCAGATTACTGAGCAGTGTAGGTGCCCCCCAGGGAACGGTGCTTGCGCTCTTTCTATTCACACTGTATACTTCAGACTTTCAGTATAAATCTGAACTTTGCCACCTTCAAAAATTTTTGGATGACTCCGTGGTTGTGGGATGTATTAGGGGAGATCAGGGGGATGAGGAATACAGAAGGGTGGTGTCGAATTTCGTGGATTGGTGCAATGGTAACTATCTACAACTAAATGTTAAGAAAACCAAGGAGTTGGTGGCCAACTATAGAAGGATTAAGTTGGAATGCTTACCGATCACTATTGCTGGTCAGGAGGTAGAGCAGGTGGAGAGTTACAAATATTTGGGGGTCCATTTGGATAGCAAACTGGACTGGAGATGCCACTCAGAGTTTGTCTACAAGAAGGGGATGAGCAGATTGTATTTCCTAAGGAAACTGAGGTATTTTAATGTGTGCAGCAAAATGTTAGAAATGTTCTACCAGTCTGTGGTGGCAAGTGCCATCTTTTTTGCAATAACATGCTGGGGTAGTAGTGTGCGGGCCTCTGATGCTAATAAGCTGAATAAGATTATTAAGAAGGCAAGTTCTGCTGTGGGCTGTAATCTGGACTCTTTTGGGGAGGTAGTGGAGAAAAGAACTCTGAGAAAGTGTATGGCAATTATGAACAATAATGCACATCCACTATATGAGCTATTCATGAGACAGAAAAGCACCTTCAGTAACCGGCTAATACTTCTGAGGTGTAAGAAGGAAAAATATAGGAAATCGTTTGTGCCAACTGCCATGGGAATGTACAACAATAACATTAGGGTTAAACCACCAAGGTGAATGTCTACTTATTTCTCTACATTTCAGTTCACTCGTTGTGTATGTCCTATTCTAATGTATAATGTATAATGTTCTTCTGTCAACTCCACTGTCATGTCAACTATGTAATTCTTTATGATTTTTATGATTTGATTTAAGTTGTGCTGCTGTGATACCATAATTTCCCATGGGATCAATAAAGTGTATCACGAGTGCGGGCTAGGCTTAAGGCCAGGGCACGAGTGCGGGCTAGGCTTAAGGCCTGGGCTCAAAAGTGCGGGCTAGGCTTAAGGCCTGGGCACAAGTGCGGGCTAGGCTTAAGGCCTGGGCACAAGTGCGGGCTAGGCTTAAAGCCTGGGCACAAGTGCAGTGCTGGCTAGGATTAAGGCAGGGGGCACAAGTGCAGACTAGGCTTAAGGCCTGGGCACAAGTGCGAGCTAGGCTTAAGGCCTGGGCACAAGTGCAGGCTAGGCTTAAGTCCTGGGCACACGTGCGGGCTAGGCTTAAGGCCTGGGCACACGTGCGGGCTAGGCTTAAGGCCTGGGCACAAGTGCGGGCTAGGCTTAAGGCCTGGGCACAAGTGCGGGCTTGGCTTAACGCCTGGGCACAAGTGCGGGCTAGGCTTAAGGCCTGGGCACAAGTGCGGGCTAGGCTTAAGGCCTGGGCACAAGTGCGGGCTAGGCTTAAGGCCTGGGCACAAGTGCGGGCTAGGCTTAAGGCCTGGGCACAAGTGCGGGCTAGGCTTAAGGCCTGGGCACAAGTGCGGGCTAGGCTTAAGGCCTGGGCACAAGTGCGGGCTAGGCTTAAGGCCTGGGCACAAGTGCGGGCTAGGCTTAAGTCCTGGGCACAAGTGCGGGCTAGGCTTAAGTCCTGGGCACAAGTGCAGGCTAGGCTTAAGGCCTGGGCACAAGTGCAGTGCTGGCTAGGATCAAGGCAGGGGGCACAAGTGCTGGCTAGGCTAAAGGCATGGGCACAAGTGCAGGCTAGGCTTAAGGCCTGGGAACAAGTGCGGGCTTGGCTTAAGGACTGGGCACAAGTGCGGGCTAGGCTTAAGGCCTGGGCACAAGTGCGGGCTAGGCTTAAGGCCTGGGCACAAGTGTGGGCTAGGCTTAAGTCCTGGGCACAAGTGCAGGCTAGGCTTAAGTCCTGGGCACAAGTGCAGGCTAGGCTTAAGGCCTGGGCACAAGTGCAGTGCTGGCTAGGATCAAGGCAGGGGGCACAAGTGCTGGCTAGGCTTAAGGCATGGGCACAAGTGCGGGCAAGGCTTAAAGCCTGGGCACAAGTGCGGGCTAGGCTTAAGGCCTGGGCACAAGTGCAGTGCTGGCTAGGATCAAGGCAGGGGGCACAAGTGCTGGCTAGGCTTAAGGCATGGGCACAAGTGCGGGCTAGGCTTAGGGCCTGGGCTCAAAAGTGCGGGCTAGGCTTAAGTCCTGGGCACAAGTGCGGGCTAGGCTTAAGTCCTGGGCACAAGTGCAGGCTAGGCTTAAGGCCTGGGCACAAGTGCAGTGCTGGCTAGGATCAAGGCAGGGGGCACAAGTGCTGGCTAGGCTTAAGGCATGGGCACAAGTGCGGGCTAGGCTTAAGGCCTGGGCTCAAAAGTGCGAGCTAGGCTTAAGGCCTGGGCTCAAAAGTGCGGGCTAGGCTTAAGGCCTGGGCTCAAAAGTGCGGGCTAGGCTTAAGGCCTGGGCACAAGTGGAGGCTAGGCTTAAGGCCTGGGCACAAGTGCGGGTGAGGCTTAAAGCCTGGGCACAAGTGCCGTGCTGGCTAGGATTAAGGCAGGGGGCACAAGTGCTGACTAGGCTTAAGGCCTGGGCACAAGTGCGAGCTAGGCTTAAGGCCTGGGCACAAGTGCAGGCTAGGCTTAAGGCCTGGGCACACGTGCGGGCTAGGCTTATGGCCTGGACACAAGTGCGGGCTAGGCTTACGTCCTGGGCACAAGTGCGGGCTAGGCTTAAGTCCTGGGCACAAGTGCGGGCTAGGCTTAAGTCCTGGGCACAAGTGCAGGCTAGGCTTAAGTCCTGGGCACAAGTGCAGGCTAGGCTTAAGGCCTGGGCACAAGTGCTGACTAGGCTTAAGGCCTGGGCACAAGAGCGGGCTAGGCTTAAGTCCTGGGCACAAGTGCTGACTAGGCTTAAGGCCTGGGCACAAGTGCTGACTAGGCTTAAGGCCTGGGCACAAGAGCGGGCTAGGCTTAAGTCCTGGGCACAAGTGCTGACTAGGCTTAAGGCCTGGGCACAAGTGCGAGCTAGGCTTAAGGCCTGGGCACAAGTGCGAGCTAGGCTTAAGGCCTGGGCACAAGTGCGGGCTAGGCTTAAGGCCTGGGCACACGTGCGGGCTAGGCTTAAGGCCTGGGCACAAGTGCGGGCTAGGCTTAAGGCCAGGGCACAAGTGCGGGCTAGGCTTAAGGCCAGGGCACAAGTGCGGGCTAGGCTTAACGCCTGGGCACAAGTGCGGGCTAGGCTTAAGGCCTGGGCTCAAAAGTGCGGGCTAGGCTTAAGTCCTGGGCACAAGTGCAGGCTAGGCTTAAGGCCTGGGCACAAGTGCAGTGCTGGCTAGGATCAAGGCAGGGGGCACAAGTGCTGGCTAGGCTTAAGGCATGGGCACAAGTGCGGGCTAGGCTTAAGGCCTGGGCTCAAAAGTGCGGGCTAGGCTTAAGGCCTGGGCTCAAAAGTGCGGGCTAGGCTTAAGGCCTGGGCACAAGTGCAGGCTAGGCTTAAGGCCTGGGCACAAGTGCGGGCTAGGCTTAAGGCCTGGGCACAAGTGCGGGCTAGGCTTAAAGCCTGGGCACAAGTGCAGTGCTGGCTAGGATTAAGGCAGGGGGCACAAGTGCTGACTAGGCTTAAGGCCTGGGCACAAGTGCGAGCTAGGCTTAAGGCCTGGGCACAAGTGCAGGCTAGGCTTAAGGCCTGGGCACACGTGCAGGCTAGGCTTAAGGCCTGGGCACACGTGCGGGCTAGGCTTAAGGCCTGGGCACAAGTGCTGACTAGGCTTAAGGCCTGGGCACAAGTGCGAGCTAGGCTTAAGGCCTGGGCACAAGTGCGAGCTAGGCTTAAGGCCTGGGCACAAGTGCGGGCTAGGCTTAAGGCCTGGGCACACGTGCGGGCTAGGCTTAAGGCCTGGGCACAAGTGCGGGCTAGGCTTAAGGGCAGGGCACAAGTGCGGGCTAGGCTTAACGCCTGGGCACATTTGCGGGCTAGGCTTAAGGCCTGGGCTCAAAAGTGCGGGCTAGGCTTAAGTCCTGGGCACAAGTGCAGGCTAGGCTTAAGGCCTGGGCACAAGTGCAGTGCTGGCTAGGATCAAGGCAGGGGGCACAAGTGCTGGCTAGGCTTAAGGCATGGGCACAAGTGCGGGCTAGGCTTAAGGCCTGGGCTCAAAAGTGCGGGCTAGGCTTAAGTACTGGGCACAAGTGCAGGCTAGGCTTAAGGCCTGATCACAAGTGCAGTGCTGGCTAGGATCAAGGCAGGGGGCACAAGTGCTGGCTAGGCTTAAGGCCTGGGCACAAGTGCGAGCTAGGCTTAAGGCCTGGGCACAAGTGCAGGCAAGGCTTAAGGCCTGGGCACACGTGCGGGCTAGGCTTAAGGCCTGGGCACAAGTGCGGGCTAGGCTTAAGGCCTGGGCACAAGTGCGGGCTAGGCTTAAGGCCTGGGCACAAGTGCGGGCTAGGCTTAACGCCTGGGCACAAGTGCAAGCTAGGCTTAACGCCTGGGCACAAGTGCGGGCTAGGCTTAAGGCCTGGGCACAAGTGCTGACTAGGCTTAAGGCCTGGGCACAAGAGCGGGCTAGGCTTAAGTCCTGGGCACAAGTGCTGACTAGGCTTAAGGCCTGGGCACAAGTGCGAGCTAGGCTTAAGGCCTGGGCACAAGTGCGGGCTAGGCTTAAGGCCTGGGCACACGTGCCGGCTAGGCTTAAGGCCTGGGCACAAGTGCGGGCTAGGCTTAAGGCCAGGGCACAAGTGCGGGCTAGGCTTAACGCCTGGGCTCAAAAGTGCGGGCTAGGCTTAAGTCCTGGGCACAAGTGCAGGCTAGGCTTAAGGCCTGGGCACAAGTGCAGTGCTGGCTAGGATCAAGGCAGGGGGCACAAGTGCTGGCTAGGCTAAAGGCATGGGCACAAGTGCAGGCTAGGCTTAAGGCCTGGGCACAAGTGCGGGCTTGGCTTAAGGCCTGGGCACAAGTGCGGGCTAGGCTTAAGGCCTGGGCACAAGTGCGGGCTAGGCTTAAGGCCTGGGCACAAGTGTGGGCTAGGCTTAAGTTCTGGGCACAAGTGCAGGCTAGGCTTAAGTCCTGGGCACAAGTGCAGGCTAGGCTTAAGGCCTGGGCACAAGTGCAGTGCTGGCTAGGATCAAGGCAGGGGGCACAAGTGCTGGCTAGGCTTAAGGCATGGGCACAAGTGTGGGCAAGGCTTAAAGCCTGGACACAAGTGCAGGCTAGGCTTAAGGCCTGGGCACAAGTGCAGTGCTGGCTAGGATCAAGGCAGGGGGCACAAGTGCTGGCTAGGCTTAAGGCATGGGCACAAGTCCGGCTAGGCTTAGGGCCTGGGCTCAAAAGTGCGGGCTAGGCTTAAGTCCTGGGCACAAGTGCGGGCTAGGCTTAAGGCCTGGGCACAAGTGCAGTGCTGGCTAGGATCAAGGCAGAGGGCACAAGTGCTGGCTAGGCTTAAGGCATGGGCACAAGTGCAGGCTAGGCTTAAGGCCTGGGCTCAAAAGTGCGAGCTAGGCTTACGGCCTGGGCTCAAAAGTGCGGGCTAGGCTTAAGGCCTGGGCTCAAAAGTGCGGGCTAGGCTTAAGGCCTGGGCACAAGTGGAGGCTAGGCTTAAGGCCTGGGCACAAGTGCGGGTGAGGCTTAAAGCCTGGGCACAAGAGCAGTGCTGGCTAGGATTAAGGCAGGGGGCACAAGTGCTGACTAGGCTTAAGGCCTGAGCACAAGTGCGAGCTAGGCTTAAGGCCTGGGCACAAGTGCAGGCTAGGCTTAAGGCCTGGGCACACGTGCGGGCTAGGCTTAAGGCCTGGACACAAGTGCGGGCTAGGCTTAAGGCCTGGGCACAAGTGCGGGCTAGGCTTAACGCCTGGGCACAAGTGCGGGCTAGGATTAACGCCTGGGCACAAGTGCGGGCTAGGCTTAAGGCCTGGGCACAAGTGCGGGCTAGGCTTAAGTACTGGGCACAAGTGCGGGCTAGGCTTAAGTCCTGGGCACAAGTGCGGGCTAGGCTTAAGGCCTGGGCACAAGTGCAGGCTAGGCTTAAGGCCTGGGCACAAGTGCTGACTAGGCTTAAGGCCTGGGCACAAGAGCGGGCTAGGCTTAAGTCTTGGGCACAAGTGCTGACTAGGCTTAAGGCCTGGGCACAAGTGCGAGCTAGGCTTAAGGCCTGGGCACAAGTGCGAGCTAGGCTTAAGGCCTGGGCACAAGTGCGGGCTAGGCTTAAGGCCTGGGCACACGTGCGGGCTAGGCTTAAGGCCTGGGCACAAGTGCGGGCTAGGCTTAAGGCCAGGGCACAAGTGCGGGCTAGGCTTAACGCCTGGGCACAAGTGCGGGCTAGGCTTAAGGCCTGGGCTCAAAAGTGCGGGCTAGGCTTAAGTCCTGGGCACAAGTGCAGTCTAGGCTTAAGGCCTGGGCACAAGTGCAGTGCTGGCTAGGATCAAGGCAGGGGGCACAAGTGCTGGCTAGGCTTAAGGCATGGGCACAAGTGCGGGCTAGGCTTAAGGCCTGGGCTCAAAAGTGCGGGCTAGGCTTAAGGCCTGGGCACAAGTGCAGGCTAGGCTTAAGGCCTGGGCACAAGTGCAGGCTAGGCTTAAGGCCTGGGCACAAGTGCGGGCTAGGCTTAAAGCCTGGGCACAAGTGCAGTGCTGGCTAGGATTAAGGCAGGGGGCACAAGTGCTGACTAGGCTTAAGGCCTGGGCACAAGTGCGAGCTAGGCTTAAGGCCTGGGCACAAGTGCAGGCAAGGCTTAAGGCCTGGGCACACGTGCTGGCTAGGCTTAAGGCCTGGGCACAAGTGCGGGCTAGGCTTAAGGCCTGGGCACAAGTGCGGGCTAGGCTTAAGGCCTGGGCACAAGTGCGGGCTAGGCTTAACGCCTGGGCACAAGTGCGGGCTAGGCTTAACGCCTGGGCACAAGTGCGGGCTAGGCTTAAGGCCTGGGCACAAGTGCGGGCTAGGCTTAAGTCCTGGGCACAAGTGCGGGCTAGGCTTAAGTCCTGGGCACAAGTGCGGGCTAGGCTTAAGTCCTGGGCACAAGTGCGGGCTAGGCTTAAGTCCTGGGCACAAGTGCGGGCTAGGCTTAAGGCCTGGGCACAAGTGCTGACTAGGCTTAAGGCCTGGGCACAAGAGCGGGCTAGGCTTAAGTCCTGGGCACAAGTGCTGACTAGGCTTAAGGCCTGGGCACAAGTGCGAGCTAGGCTTAAGGCCTGGGCACAAGTGCGAGCTAGGCTTAAGGCCTGGGCACAAGTGCGAGCTAGGCTTAAGACCTGGGCACAAGTGCGGGCTAGGCTTAAGGCCTGGGCACACGTGCGGGCTAGGCTTAAGGCCTGGGCACACGTGCGAGCTAGGCTTAAGGCCTGGGCACACGTGCGGGCTAGGCTTAAGGCCTGGGCACAAGTGCGGGCTAGGCTTAAGGCCAGGGCACAAGTGCAGGCTAGGCTTAACGCCTGGGCACAAGTGCAGGCTAGGCTTAAGGCCTGGGCTCAAAAGTGCGGGCTAGGCTTAAGTCCTGGGCACAAGTGCAGGCTAGGCTTAAGGCCTGGGCACAAGTGCAGTGCTGGCTAGGATCAAGGCAAGGGGCACAAGTGCTGGCTAGGCATAAGGCAGGGGCACAAGTGCTGGCTAGGCATAAGGCAGGGGCACGAGTGCTGGCTAGGCATAAGGCAGGGGCACAAGTGATGGCTAGGCATAAGGCAGGGGCACAAGTGCTGGCTAGGCATAAGGCAGGGGCACAAGTGCTGGCTAGGCATAAGGCAGGGGCACAAGTGCTGGCTAGGCATAAGGCAGGGGCACAAGTGCTGGCTAGGCATAAGGCAGGGGCACAAGTGCTGGCTAGGCATAAGGCAGGGGCACAAGTGCTGGCTACACATTAGGCATACGGCTAACTCTTTGCACTCTTTGCATAAAGGGATAGGCACCCTTAGGGGTGAAGAGCTAGCTTTCACCCCTCTACTCTGTACTTTTTTGTACAGTGTAGAGCCACTCCATAACCCCCATGCTCCAAGCGACCAGGCACATCTTGTCTGTCCTCTGTAAATGGGTAATGCCTTCGTCCCCAATTACAGTCGTGCATGTGCATTCAGACGGGACAAGAGCTTAGAGCGTAAAGCCTGCCCTGTGTACATAACCAACATGAAGCTAAAGACAAAAAAACAATAATGCAAGGGGCTCAAAAGTGCTGGCTAGGCATAAGGCAGGGGCACAAGTGCTGGCTAGGCATAAGGCAGGGGCACAAGTGCTGGCTAGGCATAAGGCAGGGGCACAAGTGCTGGCTAGGCTTAAGGCCTGGGCACAAGTGCGAGCTAGGCTTAAGGCCTGGGCACAAGTGCAGGCTAGGCTTAAGGCCTGGGCACACGTGCGGGCTAGGCTTATGGCCTGGACACAAGTGCGGGCTAGGCTTACGTCCTGGGCACAAGTGCGGGCTAGGCTTAAGTCCTGGGCACAAGTGCGGGCTAGGCTTAAGTCCTGGGCACAAGTGCAGGCTAGGCTTAAGTCCTGGGCACAAGTGCAGGCTAGGCTTAAGGCCTGGGCACAAGTGCTGACTAGGCTTAAGGCCTGGGCACAAGAGCGGGCTAGGCTTAAGTCCTGGGCACAAGTGCTGACTAGGCTTAAGGCCTGGGCACAAGTGCGAGCTAGGCTTAAGGCCTGGGCACAAGTGTGAGCTAGGCTTAAGGCCTGGGCACAAGTGCGGGCTAGGCTTAAGGCCTGAGCACACGTGCGGGCTAGGCTTAAGGCCTGGGCACAAGTGCGGGCTAGGCTTAAGGCCAGGGCACAAGTGCGGGCTAGGCTTAACGCCTGGGCACAAGTGCGGGCTAGGCTTAAGGCCTGGGCTCAAAAGTGCGGGCTAGGCTTAAGTCCTGGGCACAAGTGCAGGCTAGGCTTAAGGCCTGGGCACAAGTGCAGTGCTGGCTAGGATCAAGGCAGGGGGCACAAGTGCTGGCTAGGCTTAAGGCATGGGCACAAGTGCGGGCTAGGCTTAAGGCCTGGGCTCAAAAGTGCGGGCTAGGCTTAAGGCCTGGGCTCAAAAGTGCGGGCTAGGCTTAAGGCCTGGGCACAAGTGCAGGCTAGGCTTAAGGCCTGGGCACAAGTGCGGGCTAGGCTTAAGGCCTGGGCACAAGTGCGGGCTAGGCTTAAGGCCTGGGCACAAGTGCAGTGCTGGCTAGGATTAAGGCAGGGGGCACAAGTGCTGACTAGGCTTAAGGCCTGGGCACAAGTGCAGGCTAGGCTTAAGGCCTGGGCACACGTGCAGGCTAGGCTTAAGGCCTGGGCACACGTGCGGGCTAGGCTTAAGGCCTGGGCACAAGTGCTGACTAGGCTTAAGGCCTGGGCACAAGTGCGAGCTAGGCTTAAGGCCTGGGCACAAGTGCGAGCTAGGCTTAAGGCCTGGGCACAAGTGCGGGCTAGGCTTAAGGCCTGGGCACACGTGCGGGCTAGGCTTAAGGCCTGGGCACAAGTGCGGGCTAGGCTTAAGGGCAGGGCACAAGTGCGGGCTAGGCTTAACGCCTGGGCACATTTGCGGGCTAGGCTTAAGGCCTGGGCTCAAAAGTGCGGGCTAGGCTTAAGTCCTGGGCACAAGTGCAGGCTAGGCTTAAGGCCTGGGCACAAGTGCAGTGCTGGCTAGGATCAAGGCAGGGGGCACAAGTGCTGGCTAGGCTTAAGGCATGGGCACAAGTGCAAGCTAGGCTTAAGGCCTGGGCTCAAAAGTGCGGGCTAGGCTTAAGTCCTGGGCACAAGTGCAGGCTAGGCTTAAGGCCTGATCACAAGTGCAGTGCTGGCTAGGATCAAGGCAGGGGGCACAAGTGCTGGCTAGGCTTAAGGCCTGGGCACAAGTGCGAGCTAGGCTTAAGGCCTGGGCACAAGTGCAGGCAAGGCTTAAGGCCTGGGCACACGTGCGGGCTAGGCTTAAGGCCTGGGCACAAGTGCGGGCTAGGCTTAAGGCCTGGGCACAAGTGCGGGCTAGGCTTAAGGCCTGGGCACAAGTGCGGGCTAGGCTTAACGCCTGGGCACAAGTGCAAGCTAGGCTTAACGCCTGGGCACAAGTGCGGGCTAGGCTTAAGGCCTGGGCACAAGTGCTGACTAGGCTTAAGGCCTGGGCACAAGAGCGGGCTAGGCTTAAGTCCTGGGCACAAGTGCTGACTAGGCTTAAGGCCTGGGCACAAGTGCGAGCTAGGCTTAAGGCCTTGGCACAAGTGCGGGCTAGGCTTAAGGCCTGGGCACACGTGCCGGCTAGGCTTAAGGCCTGGGCACAAGTGCGGGCTAGGCTTAAGGCCAGGGCACAAGTGCGGGCTAGGCTTAACGCCTGGGCACAAGTGCGGGCTAGGCTTATGGCCTGGGCTCAAAAGTGCGGGCTAGGCTTAAGTCCTGGGCACAAGTGCAGGCTAGGCTTAAGGCCTGGGCACAAGTGCAGTGCTGGCTAGGATCAAGGCAGGGGGCACAAGTGCTGGCTAGGCTAAAGGCATGGGCACAAGTGCAGGCTAGGCTTAAGGCCTGGGCACAAGTGCGGGCTTGGCTTAAGGCCTGGGCACAAGTGTGGGCTAGACTTAAGGCCTGGGCACAAGTGCGGGCTAGGCTTAAGGCCTGGGCACAAGTGTGGGCTAGGCTTAAGTCCTGGGCACAAGTGCAGGCTAGGCTTAAGTCCTGGGCACAAGTGCAGGCTAGGCTTAAGGCCTGGGCACAAGTGCAGTGCTGGCTAGGATCAAGGCAGGGGGCACAAGTGCTGGCTAGGCTTAAGGCATGGGCACAAGTGCGGGCAAGGCTTAAAGCCTGGACACAAGTGCAGGCTAGGCTTAAGGCCTGGGCACAAGTGCAGTGCTGGCTAGGATCAAGGCAGGGGGCACAAGTGCTGGCTAGGCTTAAGGCATGGGCACAAGTCCGGCTAGGCTTAGGGCCTGGGCTCAAAAGTGCGGGCTAGGCTTAAGTCCTGGGCACAAGTGCGGGCTAGGCTTAAGGCCTGGGCACAAGTGCAGTGCTGGCTAGGATCAAGGCAGAGGGCACAAGTGCTGGCTAGGCTTAAGGCATGGGCACAAGTGCGGGCTAGGCTTAAGGCCTGGGCTCAAAAGTGCGAGCTAGGCTTACGGCCTGGGCTCAAAAGTGCGGGCTAGGCTTAAGGCCTGGGCTCAAAAGTGCGGGCTAGGCTAAAGGCCTGGGCACAAGTGGAGGCTAGGCTTAAGGCCTGGGCACAAGTGCGGGTGAGGCTTAAAGCCTGGGCACAAGAGCAGTGCTGGCTAGGATTAAGGCAGGGGGCACAAGTGCTGACTAGGCTTAAGGCCTGAGCACAAGTGCGAGCTAGGCTTAAGGCCTGGGCACAAGTGCAGGCTAGGCTTAAGGCCTGGGCACACGTGCGGGCTAGGCTTAAGGCCTGGACACAAGTGCGGGCTAGGCTTAAGGCCTGGGCACAAGTGCGGGCTAGGCTTAACGCCTGGGCACAAGTGCGGGCTAGGCTTAACGCCTGGGCACAAGTGCGGGCTAGGCTTAAGGCCTGGGCACAAGTGCGGGCTAGGCTTAAGTCCTGGGCACAAGTGCGGGCTAGGCTTAAGTCCTGGGCACAAGTGCGGGCTAGGCTTAAGTCCTGGGCACAAGTGCAGGCTAGGCTTAAGGCCTGGGCACAAGTGCTGACTAGGCTTAAGGCCTGGGCACAAGAGCGGGCTAGGCTTAAGTCTTGGGCACAAGTGCTGACTAGGCTTAAGGCCTGGGCACAAGTGCGAGCTAGGCTTAAGGCCTGGGCACAAGTGCGAGCTAGGCTTAAGGCCTGGGCACAAGTGCGGGCTAGGCTTAAGGCCTGGGCACACGTGCGGGCTAGGCTTAAGGCCTGGGCACAAGTGCGGGCTAGGCTTAAGGCCAGGGCACAAGTGCGGGCTAGGCTTAACGCCTGGGCACAAGTGCGGGCTAGGCTTAAGGCCTGGGCTCAAAAGTGCGGGCTAGGCTTAAGTCCTGGGCACAAGTGCAGTGCTGGCTAGGATCAAGGCAGGGGGCACAAGTGCTGGCTAGGCTTAAGGCATGGGCACAAGTGCGGGCTAGGCTTAAGGCCTGGGCTCAAAAGTGCGGGCTAGGCTTAAGGCCTGGGCACAAGTGCGGGCTAGGCTTAAGGCCTGGGCACAAGTGCGGGCTAGGCTTAAAGCCTGGGCACAAGTGCAGTGCTGGCTAGGATTAAGGCAGGGGGCACAAGTGCTGACTAGGCTTAAGGCCTGGGCACAAGTGCGAGCTAGGCTTAAGGCCTGGGCACAAGTGCAGGCAAGGCTTAAGGCCTGGGCACACGTGCTGGCTAGGCTTAAGGCCTGGGCACAAGTGCGGGCTAGGCTTAAGGCCTGGGCACAAGTGCGGGCTAGGCTTAAGGCCTGGGCACAAGTGCGGGCTAGGCTTAAGGCCTGGGCACAAGTGCGGGCTAGGCTTAACGCCTGGGCACAAGTGCGGGCTAGGCTTAACGCCTGGGCACAAGTGCGGGCTAGGCTTAAGGCCTGGGCACAAGTGCGGGCTAGGCTTAAGTCCTGGGCACAAGTGCGGGCTAGGCTTAAGTCCTGGGCACAAGTGCGGGCTAGGCTTAAGTCCTGGGCACAAGTGCGGGCTAGGCTTAAGTCCTGGGCACAAGTGCGGGCTAGGCTTAAGGCCTGGGCACAAGTGCTGACTAGGCTTAAGGCCTGGGCACAAGAGCGGGCTAGGCTTAAGTCCTGGGCACAAGTGCTGACTAGGCTTAAGGCCTGGGCACAAGTGCGAGCTAGGCTTAAGGCCTGGGCACAAGTGCGAGCTAGGCTTAAGGCCTGGGCACAAGTGCGAGCTAGGCTTAAGACCTGGGCACAAGTGCGGGCTAGGCTTAAGGCCTGGGCACACGTGCGGGCTAGGCTTAAGGCCTGGGCACACGTGCGGGCTAGGCTTAAGGCCTGGGCACAAGTGCGGGCTAGGCTTAAGGCCTGGGCACAAGTGCAGGCTAGGCTTAACGCCTGGGCACAAGTGCAGGCTAGGCTTAAGGCCTGGGCTCAAAAGTGCGGGCTAGGCTTAAGTCCTGGGCACAAGTGCAGGCTAGGCTTAAGGCCTGGGCACAAGTGCAGTGCTGGCTAGGATCAAGGCAAGGGGCACAAGTGCTGGCTAGGCATAAGGCAGGGGCACAAGTGCTGGCTAGGCATAAGGCAGGGGCACGAGTGCTGGCTAGGCATAAGGCAGGGGCACGAGTGCTGGCTAGGCATAAGGCAGGGGCACAAGTGATGGCTAGGCATAAGGCAGGGGCACAAGTGCTGGCTAGGCATAAGGCAGGGGCACAAGTGCTGGCTAGGCATAAGGCAGGGGCACAAGTGCTGGCTAGGCATAAGGCAGGGGCACAAGTGCTGGCTAGGCATAAGGCAGGGGCACAAGTGCTGGCTAGGCATAAGGCAGGGGCACAAGTGCTGGCTAGGCATAAGGCAGGGGCACAAGTGCTGGCTAGGCATAAGGCAGGGGCACAAGTGCTGGCTAGGCTTAAGGCAGGGGCACAAGTGATGGCTACACATAAGGCATACGGCTAACTCTTTGCACTCTTTGCATAAAGGGATAGGCACCCTTAGGGGTAAAGAGCTAGCTTTCACCCCTCTACTCTGTACTTTTTTGTACAGTGTAGAGCCACTCCATAACCCCCATGCTCCAAGCGACCAGGCACATCTTGTCTGTCCTCTGTAAATGGGTAATGCCTTCGTCCCCAATTACAGTCGTGCATGTGCATTCAGACGGGACAAGAGCTTAGAGCGTAAAGCCTGCCCTGTGTACATAACCAACATGAAGCTAAAGACAAAAAAACAATAATGCAAGGGGCTCAAAAGTGCTGGCTAGGCATAAGGCAGGGGCACAAGTGCTGGCTAGGCATAAGGCAGGGGCACAAGTGCTGGCTAGGCATAAGGCAGGGGCACAAGTGCTGGCTAGGCATAAGGCAGGGGCACAAGTGCTGGCTAGGCTTAAGGCAGGGGCACAAGTGCTGGCTAGGCTTAAGGCAGGGGCACAAGTGCTGGCTAGGCATAAGGCAGGGGCACAAGTGCTGGCTAGGCATAAGGCAGGGGCACAAGTGCTGGCTAGGCATAAGGCAGGGGCACAAGTGCTGGCTAGGCATAAGGCAGGGGCACAAGTGCAGGCTAGGCATAAGGCAGGGGCACAAGTGCGGGCTAGGCATACGGCAGGGGCACAAGTGCGGGCTAGGCATAAGGCAGGGGCACAAGTGCGGGCTAGGCATAAGGCAGGGGCACAAGTGCTGGCTAGGCATAAGGCAGGGGCACAAGTGCTGGCTAGGCATAAGGCAGGGCACAAGTGCTGGCTAGGCATAAGGCAGGGGCACAAGTGCTGGCTAGGCATAAGGCAGGGGCACAAAAGCTGGCTAGGCATAAGGCAGGGGCACAAGTGCAGGCTAGGCATAAGGCAAGGGCACAAGTGCTGGCTAGGCATAAGGCAGGGGCACAAGTGCTGGCTAGGCTTAAGGCAGGGGCACAAGTGCTGGCTAGGCTTAAGGCAGGGGCACAAGTGCTGGCTAGGCATAAAGCAGTGGCACAAGTGCTGGCTAGGCATAAGGCAGGGGCACAAGTGCTGGCTAGGCATAAGGCAGGGGCACAAGTGCTGGCTAGGCATAAGGCAGGGGCACAAGTGCAGTCTAGGCATAAGGCAGGGGCACAAGTGCAGTCTAGGCATAAGGCAGGGCCACAAGTGCAGTCTAGGCATAAGGCAGGGGCACAAGTGCAGTCTAGGCATAAGGCAGGGGCACCTATGCAGGCTAGGCATAAGGCAGGGGCACCTATGCAGGCTAGGCATAAGGCAGGGGCACCTATGCAGGCTAGGCATAAGGCAGGGGCACAAGTGCTGGCTAGGCATAAGGCAGGGGCACAAGTGCTGGCTAGGCATAAGGCAGGGGCACAAGTGCTGGCTAGGCATAAGGCAGGGGCACAAGTGCTGGCTAGGCATAAGGCAGGGGCACAAGTGCTGGCTAGGCATAAGGCAGGGGCACAAGTGCTGGCTAGGCATAAGGCAGGGGCACAAGTGCTGGCTAGGCATAAGGCAGGGGCACAAGTGCTGGCTAGGCATAAGGCAGGGGCACAAGTGCTGGCTAGGCATAAGGCAGGGGCACAAGTGCTGGCTAGGCATAAGGCAGGGGCACAAGTGCAGGCTAGGCATAAGGCAGGGCCACAAGTGCAGGCTAGGCATAAGGCAGGGCCACAAGTGCAGGCTAGGCATAAGGCAGGGCCACAAGTGCAGGCTAGGCATAAGGCAGGGGCACAAGTGCTGGCTAGGCATAAGGCAGGGGCACAAGTGCTGGCTAGGCATAAGGCAGGGGCACAAGTGCTGGCTAGGCATAAGGCAGGGGCCCAAGTGCTGGCTAGGCATAAGGCAGGGGCACAAGTGCTGGCTAGGCATAAGGCAGGGGCACAAGTGCTGGCTAGGCATAAGGCAGGGGCCCAAGTGCTGGCTAGGCATAAGGCAGGGGCACAAGTGCTGGCTAGGCATAAGGCAGGGGCACAAGTGCTGGCTTGGCTTTAGGCAGGGGCACAAGTGCGGGCTAGGCTTTAGGCAGGGGCACAAGTGCAAACTAAGCATAAGGCAGAGGCACAAGTGCAAGCTAGGCATAAGGCAGGGGCACCTATGCAGGCTAGGCTTAAGGCAGGGGCACAAGTGATGGCTACACATAAGGCATACGGCTAACTCTTTGCACTCTTTGCATAAAGGGATAGAGCTAGCTTTCACCCCTCTACTCTGTACTATGTTGTACAGTGCGGAGCCACTCCATAACCCCCATGCTCCAAGCGACCAGGCACATCTTGTCTGTCCTCCGTAAATGGGTAATGCCTTCGTCCCCAATTACAGTCGTGCATGTGCATACAGACGGGACAAGAGCGAAGAGCGTAAAGCCTGCCCTGTGTGCATAACCAACATGAAGCTAAAGACAAAAAAACAATAATGCAAGGGGCTCAAAAGTGCTGGCTAGGCATAAGGCAGGGGCACAAGTGCTGGCTAGGCATAAGGCAGGGGCACAAGTGCTGGCTAGGCATAAGGCAGGGGCACCTATGCAGGCTAGGCTTAAGGCAGGGGCACAAGTGCAGGCTAGGCCATAAGGCAGGGGCACAAGTGCGGGCTAGGCCATAAGGCAGGGGCACATGTGCGGGCTAGGCCATAAGGCAGGGGCACAAGTGCGGGCTAGGCCATAAGGCAGGGGCACAAGTGCGGGCTAGGCCATAAGGCAGGGGCACAAGTGCGGGCTAGGCATAATGCAGGGGCACACGTGCTGGCTAGGCATAAGGCAGGGGCACACGTGCTGGCTAGGCATAAGGCAGGGGCACACGTGCTGGCTAGGCATAAGGCAGGGGCACACGTGCTGGCTAGGCATAAGGCAGGGGCACACGTGCTGGCTAGGCATAAGGCAGGGGCACAAGTGCTGGCTAGGCATAAGGCAGGGGCACACGTGCGGGCTAGGCATAAGGCAGGGGCACACGTGCGGGCTAGGCATAAGGCAGGGGCACACGTGCGGGCTAGGCATAAGGCAGGGGCACAAGTGCGGGCTAGGCATAAGGCAGGGGCACAAGTGCGGGCTAGGCATAAGGCAGGGGCATAAGTGCTGGCTAGGCATAAGGCAGGGGCACAAGTGCGGGCTAGGCATAAGGCAGGGGCACAAGTGCGGGCTAGGCATAAGGCAGGGGCACAAGTGCGGGCTAGGCATAAGGCAGCGGCACAAGTGCGGGCTAGGCATAAGGCAGCGGCACAAGTGCGGGCTAGGCATAAGGCAGGGGCACAAGTGCGGGCTAGGCATAAGGCAGGGGCACAAGTGCGGGCTAGGCATAAGGCAGGGGCACCTATGCAGGCTAGGCTTAAGGCAGGGGCACAAGTGATGGCTACACATAAGGCATACGGCTAACTCTTTGCACTCTTTGCATAAAGGGATAGGCACCCTTAGGGGTGAAGAGCTAGCTTTCACCCCTCTACTCTGTACTTTGTTGTACAGTGCGGAGCCACTCCATAACCCCCATGCTCCAAGCGACCAGGCACATCTTGTCTGTCCTCCGTAAATGGGTAATGCCTTCGTCCCCAATTACAGTCGTGCATGTGCATTCAGACGGGACAAGAGCGAAGAGCGTAAAGCCTGCCCTGTGTGCATAACCAACATGAAGCTAAAGACAAAAAAACAATAATACAAGGGGCTCAAAAGTGCTGGCTAGGCATAAGGCATGGGCACAAGTGCTGGCTAGGCATAAGGCAGGGGCACAAGTGCTGGCTAGGCATAAGGCAGGGGCACAAGTGCTGGCTAGGCATAAGGCAGGGGCACAAGTGCTGGCTAGGCATAAGGCAGGGGCACAAGTGCGGGCTAGGCATAAGGCAGGGGCACAAGTGCGGGCTAGGCATAAGGCAGGGGCACAAGTGCGGGCTAGGCATAAGGCAGGGGCACACGTGCGGGCTAGGCATAAGGCAGGGGCACACGTGCGGGCTAGGCATAAGGCAGGGGCACACGTGCTGGCTAGGCATAAGGCAGGGGCACACGTTCTGGCTAGGCATAAGGCAGGGGCACAAGTGCGGGCTAGGCATAAGGCAGGGGCACAAGTGCGGGCTAGGCATAAGGCAGGGGCACAAGTGCAGGCTAGGTATAAGGCAGGGGCACAAGTGCTGGCTAGGCATAAGGCAAGAGCACAAGTGCTGGCTAGGCATAAGGCAAGGGCACAAGTGCTGGCTAGGCATAAGGCAGGGGCACAAGTGCAGTCTAGGCATAAGGCAGGGGCACCTATGCGGGCTAGGCATAAGGCAGGGGCACCTATGCGGGCTAGGCATAAGGCAGGGGCACAAGTGCGGGCTAGGCATAAAGCAGGGGCACAAAAGCTGGCTAGGCATAAGGCAGGGGCACAAGTGCAGGCTAGGCATAAGGCAGGGGCACAAGTGCTGGCTAGGCATAAGGCAGGGGCACAAGTGCTGGCTAGGCTTAAGGCAGGGGCACAAGTGCTGGCTAGGCATAAGGCAGGGGCACAAGTGCTGGCTAGGCATAAGGCAGGGGCACAAGTGCGGGCTAGGCATAAGGCAGGGGCCCAAGTGCGGGCTAGGCATAAGGCAGGGGCACAAGTGCGGGCTAGGCATAAGGCAGGGGCACAAGTGCTGGCTAGGCATAAGGCAGGGCACAAGTGCTGGCTAGGCATAAGGCAGGGGCACAAGTGCTTGCTAGGCATAAGGCAGGGGCACAAGTGCTTGCTAGGCATAAGGCAGGGGCACAAAAGCTGGCTAGGCATAAGGCAGGGGCACAAGTGCAGGCTAGGCATAAGGCAGGGGCACAAGTGCTGGCTAGGCATAAGGCAGGGGCACAAGTGCTGGCTAGGCTTAAGGCAGGGGCACAAGTGCTGGCTAGGCTTAAGGCAGGGGCACAAGTGCTGGCTAGGCTTAAGGCAGGGGCACAAGTGCAGTCTAGGCATAAGGCAGGGGCACAAGTGCAGTCTAGGCATAAGGCAGGGGCACAAGTGCAGTCTAGGCATAAGGCAGGGGCACAAGTGCAGTCTAGGCATAAGGCAGGGGCACAAGTGCAGTCTAGGCATAAGGCAGGGGCACCTATGCGGGCTAGGCATAAGGCAGGGGCACCTATGCGGGCTAGGCATAAGGCAGGGGCACCTATGCGGGCTAGGCATAAGGCAGGGGCACCTATGCGGGCTAGGCATAAGGCAGGGGCACAAGTGCGGGCTAGGCATAAGGCAGGGGCACAAGTGCGGGATAGGCATAAGGCAGGGGCACAAGTGCGGGCTAGGCATAAGGCAGGGGCACAAGTGCGGGCTAGCCATAAGGCAGGGGCACAAGTGCGGGCTAGGCATAAGGCAGGGGCACAAGTGCGGGCTAGGCATAAGGCAGGGGCACAAGTGCGGGCTAGGCATAAGGCAGGGGCACAAGTGCGGGCTAGGCATAAGGCAGGGGCCCAAGTGCGGCTAGGCATAAGGCAGGGGCCCAAGTGCGGGCTAGGCATAAGGCAGGGGCACACGTGCTGGCTAGGCATAAGGCAGGGGCACACGTGCGGGCTAGGCATAAGGCAGGGGCACACGTGCGGGCTAGGCATAAGGCAGGGGCACACGTGCGGGCTAGGCATAAGGCAGGGGCACACGTGCGGGCTAGGCATAAGGCAGGGGCACAAGTGCGGGCTAGGCATAAGGCAGGGGCACAAGTGCGGGCTAGGCATAAGGCAGGGGCACAAGTGCGGGCTAGGCATAAGGCAGGGGCACAAGTGCGGGCTAGGCATAAGGCAGGGGCACAAGTGCGGGCTAGGCATAAGGCAGGGGCACAAGTGCTGGCTAGGCATAAGGCAGGGGCACAAGTGCTGGCTAGGCATAAGGCAGGGGCACAAGTGCTGGCTAGGCATAAGGCAGGGGCACAAGTGCTGGCTAGGCATAAGGCAGGGGCACAAGTGCTGGCTAGGCATAAGGCAGGGGCACAAGTGCTGGCTAGGCATAAGGCAGGGGCACAAGTGCTGGCTAGGCATAAGGCAGGGGCACAAGTGCGGGCTAGGCATAAGGCAGGGGCACAAGTGCTGGCTAGTCATAAGGCAGGGGCACAAGTGCTGGCTAGGCATAAGGCAGGGGCACAAGTGCTGGCTAGGCATAAGGCAGGGGCACAAGTGCTGGCTAGGCATAAGGCAGGGGCACAAGTGCTGGCTAGGCATAAGGCAGGGGCACAAGTGCTGGCTAGGCATAAGGCAGGGGCACAAGTGCTGGCTAGGCATAAGGCAGGGGCACAAGTGCTGGCTAGGCATAAGGCAGGGGCACAAGTGCTGGCTAGGCATAAGGCAGGGGCACAAGTGCTGGCTAGGCATAAGGCAGGGGCACAAGTGCTGGCTAGGCATAAGGCAGGGGCACAAGTGCTGGCTAGGCATAAGGCAGGGGCACAAGTGCTGGCTAGGCATAAGGCAGGGGCACAAGTGCTGGCTAGGCATAAGGCAGGGGCACAAGTGCTGGCTAGGCATAAGGCAGGGGCACAAGTGCTGGCTAGGCATAAGGCAGGGGCACAAGTGCTGGCTAGGCATAAGGCAGGGGCACAAGTGCTGGCTAGGCATAAGGCAGGGGCACAAGTGCTGGCTAGGCATAAGGCAGGGGCACAAGTGCTGGCTAGGCATAAGGCAGGGGCACAAGTGCTGGCTAGGCATAAGGCAGGGGCACAAGTGCGGGCTAGGCATAAGGCAGGGGCACAAGTGCGGGCTAGGCATAAGGCAGGGGCACAAGTGCGGGCTAGGCATAAGGCAGGGGCACAAGTGCGGGCTAGGCATAAGGCAGGGGCACAAGTGCTGGCTAGGCATAAGGCAGGGGCACAAGCGCTGGCTAGGCATAAGGCAGGGGCACAAGCGCTGGCTAGGCATAAGGCAGGGGCACAAGCGCTGGCTAGGCATAAGGCAGGGGCACAAGCGCTGGCTAGGCATAAGGCAGGGGCACAAGTGCTGGCTAGGCATAAGACAGGGGCACAAGTGCTGGCTAGGCATAAGGCAGGGGCACAAGTGCTGGCTAGGCATAAGGCAGGGGCACAAAAGCTGGCTAGGCATAAGGCAGGGGCACAAGTGCAGGCTAGGCATAAGGCAGGGGCACAAGTGCTGGCTAGGCATAAGGCAGGGGCACAAGTGCTGGCTAGGCTTAAGGCAGGGGCACAAGTGCTGGCTAGGCTTAAGGCAGGGGCACAAGTGCTGGCTAGGCATAAGGCAGGGGCACAAGTGCTGGCTAGGCATAAGGCAGGGGCACAAGTGCAGTCTAGGCATAAGGCAGGGGCACAAGTGCAGTCTAGGCATAAGGCAGGGGCACAAGTGCAGTCTAGGCATAAGACAGGGGCACAACTGCGGGCTAGGCATAAGGCAGGGGCACAAGTGCGGGCTAGGCATAAGGCAGGGGCACAAGTGCGGGCTAGGCATAAGGCAGGGGCACAAGTGCGGGCTAGGCATAAGGCAGTGCTGGCTAGGCTTAAGGCAGGGGCACAAGTGCTGGCTAGGCATAAGGCAGGGGCACAAGTGCTGGCTAGGCATAAGGCAGGGGCACAAGTGCAGTCTAGGCATAAGGCAGGGGCACAAGTGCAGTCTAGGCATAAGGCAGGGGCACAACTGCGGGCTAGGCATAAGGCAGGGGCACAACTGCGGGCTAGGCATAAGGCAGGGGCACAAGTGCGGGCTAGGCATAAGGCAGGGGCACAAGTGCGGGCTAGGCATAAGGCAGGGGCACAAGTGCGGGCTAGGCATAAGGCAGGGGCACAAGTGCGGGCTAGGCATAAGGCAGGGGAACAAGTGCGGGCTAGGCATAAGGCAGGGGCACAAGTGCAGGCTAGGCATAAGGCAGGGGCACAAGTGCTGGCTAGGCATAAGGCAAGGGCACAAGTGCTGGCTAGGCATAAGGCAGGGGCACAAGTGCTGGCTAGGCATAAGGCAGGGGCACAACTGCGGGCTAGGCATAAGGCAGGGGCTTAACTGCGGGCTAGGCATAAGGCAGGGGCACAACTGCGGGCTAGGCATAAGGCAGGGGCACAAGTGCGGGCTAGGCATAAGGCAGGGGCACAAGTGCGGGCTAGGCATAAGGCAGGGGCACAAGTGCGGGCTAGGCATAAGGCAGGGGCACAAGTGCGGGCTAGACTTTAGGCAGGGGCACAAGAGCAAACTAAGCATAAGGCAGAGGCACAAGTGCAAGCTAGGCATAAGGCAGGGGCACCTATGCAGGCTAGGCTTAAGGCAGCGGCACAAGTGATGGCTACACATAAGGCATACGGCTAACTCTTTGCACTCTTTGCATAAAGGGATAGGCACCCTTAGGGGTGAAGAGCTAGCTTTCACCCCTCTACTCTGTACTTTGTTGTACAGTGCGGAGCCACTCCATAACCCCCATGCTCCAAGCGACCAGGCACATCTTGTCTGTCCTCCGTAAATGGGTAATGCCTTCGTCCCCAATTACAGTCGTGCATGTGCATTCAGACGGGACAAGAGCGAAGAGAGTAAAGCCTGCCCTGTGTGCATAACCAACATGAAGCTAAAGACAAAAAAACAATACAAGGGGCTCAAAAGTGCTGGCTAGGCATAAGGCAGGGGCTCAAAAGTGCTGGCTAGGCATAAGGCAGGGGCACAAGTGCTGGCTAGGCATAAGGCAGGGGCACAAGTGCTGGCTAGGCATAAGGCAGGGGCACAAGTGCTGGCTAGGCATAAGGCAGGGGCACAAGTGCTGGCTAGGCATAAGGCAGGGGCACAAGTGCTGGCTAGGCATAAGGCAGGGGCACAAGTGCTGGCTAGGCATAAGGCAGGGGCACAAGTGCTGGCTAGGCATAAGGCAGGGGCACAAGTGCTGGCTAGGCATAAGGCAGGGGCACAAGTGCTGGCTAGGCATAAGGCAGGGGCACAAGTGCTGGCTAGGCATAAGGCAGGGGCACAAGTGCTGGCTAGGCATAAGGCAGGGGCACAAGTGCTGGCTAGGCATAAGGCAGGGGCACAAGTGCTGGCTAGGCTTAAGGCAGGGGCACAAGTGCTGGCTAGGCATAAGGCAGGGGCACAAGTGCTGGCTAGGCATAAGGCAGGGGCACAAGTGCTGGCTAGGCATAAGGCAGGGGCACAAGTGCTGGCTAGGCATAAGGCAGGGGCACAAGTGCTGGCTAGCCATAAGGCAGGGGCACAAGTGCTGGCTAGGCATAAGGCAGGGGCACAAGTGCTGGCTAGGCATAAGGCAGGGGCACAAGTGCTGGCTAGGCATAAGGCAGGGGCACAAGTGCTGGCTAGGCATAAGGCAGGGGCACAAGTGCTGGCTAGGCATAAGGCAGGGGCACAAGTGCTGGCTAGGCATAAGGCAGGGGCACAAGTGCTGGCTAGGCATAAGGCAGGGGCACAAGTGCTGGCTAGGCATAAGGCAGGGGCACAAGTGCTGGCTAGGCATAAGGCAGGGGCACAAGTGCTGGCTAGGCATAAGGCAGGGGCACAAGTGCTGGCTAGGCATAAGGCAGGGGCACAAGTGCTGGCTAGGCATAAGGCAGGGGCACAAGTGCTGGCTAGGCATAAGGCAGGGGCACAAGTGCTGGCTAGGCATAAGGCAGGGGCACAAGTGCTGGCTAGGCATAAGGCAGGGGCACAAGTGCTGGCTAGGCATAAGGCAGGGGCACAAGTGCTGGCTAGGCATAAGGCAGGGGCACAAGTGCGGGCTAGGCATAAGGCAGGGGCACAAGTGCGGGCTAGGCATAAGGCAGGGGCACAAGTGCGGGCTAGGCATAAGGCAGGGGCACAAGTGCGGGCTAGGCATAAGGCAGGGGCACAAGTGCGGGCTAGGCATAAGGCAGGGGCACAAGTGCGGGCTAGGCATAAGGCAGGGGCACAAGTGCGGGCTAGGCATAAGGCAGGGGCACAAGTGCGGGCTAGGCATAAGGCAGGGGCACAAGTGCGGGCTAGGCATAAGGCAGGGGCACAAGTGCGGGCTAGGCATAAGGCAGGGGCACAAGTGCGGGCTAGGCATAAGGCAGGGGCACAAGTGCGGGCTAGGCATAAGGCAGGGGCACAAGTGCGGGCTAGGCATAAGGCAGGGGCACAAGTGCGGGCTAGGCATAAGGCAGGGGCACAAGTGCGGGCTAGGCATAAGGCAGGGGCACAAGTGCGGGCTAGGCATAAGGCAGGGGCACAAGTGCGGGCTAGGCATAAGGCAGGGGCACAAGTGCGGCTAGGCATAAGGCAGGGGCACAAGTGCGGCTAGGCATAAGGCAGGGGCCCACGTGCTGGCTAGGCATAAGGCAGGGGCCCACGTGCTGGCCAGGCATAAGGCAGGGGCACACGTGCGGGCCAGGCATAAAGCAGGGGCACACGTGCGGGCCAGGCATAAGGCAGGGGCACACGTGCGGGCCAGGCATAAGGCAGGGGCACACGTGCGGGCCAGGCATAAGGCAGGGGCACACGTGCGGGCTAGGCATAAGGCAGGGGCACAAGTGCGGGCTAGGCATAAGGCAGGGGCACAAGTGCGGGCTAGGCATAAGGCAGGGGCACAAGTGCGGGCTAGGCATAAGGCAGGGGCACAAGTGCGGGCTAGGCATAAGGCAGGGGCACAAGTGCTGGCTAGGCATAAGGCAGGGGCACAAGTGCTGGCTAGGCATAAGGCAGGGGCACAAGTGCGGGCTAGGCATAAGGCAGGGGCACAAGTGCGGGCTAGGCATAAGGCAGGGGCACAAGTGCGGGCTAGGCATAAGGCAGGGGCACAAGTGCTGGCTAGGCATAAGGCAGGGGCACAAGTGCTGGCTAGGCATAAGGCAGGGGCACAAGTGCTGGCTAGGCATAAGGCAGGGGCACAAGTGCGGGCTAGGCATAAGGCAGGGGCACAAGTGCGGGCTAGGCATAAGGCAGGGGCACAAGTGCGGGCTAGGCATAAGGCAGGGGCACAAGTGCGGGCTAGGCATAAGGCAGGGGCACAAGTGCGGCTAGGCATAAGGCAGGGGCCCAAGTGCGGGCTAGGCATAAGGCAGGGGCACACGTGCGGGCTAGGCATAAGGCAGGGGCACACGTGCGGGCTAGGCATAAGGCAGGGGCACACGTGCGGGCTAGGCATAAGGCAGGGGCACACGTGCGGGCTAGGCATAAGGCAGGGGCACACGTGCGGGCTAGGCATAAGGCAGGGGCACACGTGCGGGCTAGGCATAAGGCAGGGGCACAAGTGCTGGCTAGGCATAAGGCAGGGGCACAAGTGTGGGCTAGACTTTAGGCAGGGGCACAAGAGCAAACTAAGCATAAGGCAGAGGCACAAGTGCAAGCTAGGCATAAGGCAGGGGCACCTATGCAGGCTAGGCTTAAGGCAGGGGCACAAGTGATGGCTACACATAAGGCATACGGCTAACTCTTTGCACTGTGTGCATAAAGGGATAGGCACCCTTAGGGGTGAAGAGCTAGCTTTCACCCCTCTACTCTGTACTTTGTTGTACAGTGCGGAGCCACTCCATAACCCCCATGCTCCAAGCGACCAGGCACATCTTGTCTGTCCTCCGTAAATGGGTAATGCCTTCGTCCCCAATTACAGTCGTGCATGTGCATTCAGACGGGACAAGAGCGAAGAGAGTAAAGCCTGCCCTGTGTGCATAACCAACATGAAGCTAAAGACAAAAAAACAATACAAGGGGCTCAAAAGTGCTGGCTAGGCATAAGGCAGGGGCTCAAAAGTGCTGGCTAGGCATAAGGCAGGGGCACAAGTGCTGGCTAGGCATAAGGCAGGGGCACAAGTGCTGGCTAGGCATAAGGCAGGGGCACAAGTGCGGGCTAGGCATAAGGCAGGGGCACAAGTGCGGGCTAGGCATAAGGCAGGGGCACAAGTGCGGGCTAGGCATAAGGCAGGGGCACAAGTGCGGGCTAGGCATAAGGCAGGGGCACAAGTGCGGGCTAGGCATAAGGCAGGGGCACAAGTGCGGGCTAGGCATAAGGCAGGGGCACAAGTGCGGCTAGGCATAAGGCAGGGGCACAAGTGCGGCTAGGCATAAGGCAGGGGCCCACGTGCTGGCTAGGCATAAGGCAGGGGCCCACGTGCTGGCTAGGCATAAGGCAGGGGCACACGTGCGGGCCAGGCATAAAGCAGGGGCACACGTGCGGGCCAGGCATAAGGCAGGGGCACACGTGCGGGCCAGGCATAAGGCAGGGGCACACGTGCGGGCCAGGCATAAGGCAGGGGCACACGTGCGGGCTAGGCATAAGGCAGGGGCACAAGTGCGGGCTAGGCATAAGGCAGGGGCACAAGTGCGGGCTAGGCATAAGGCAGGGGCACAAGTGCGGGCTAGGCATAAGGCAGGGGCACAAGTGCGGGCTAGGCATAAGGCAGGGGCACAAGTGCTGGCTAGGCATAAGGCAGGGGCACAAGTGCTGGCTAGGCATAAGGCAGGGGCACAAGTGCGGGCTAGGCATAAGGCAGGGGCACAAGTGCGGGCTAGGCATAAGGCAGGGGCACAAGTGCGGGCTAGGCATAAGGCAGGGGCACAAGTGCTGGCTAGGCATAAGGCAGGGGCACAAGTGCTGGCTAGGCATAAGGCAGGGGCACAAGTGCTGGCTAGGCATAAGGCAGGGGCACAAGTGCTGGCTAGGCATAAGGCAGGGGCACAAGTGCTGGCTAGGCATAAGGCAGGGGCACAAGTGCTGGCTAGGCATAAGGCAGGGGCACAAGTGCTGGCTAGGCTTAAGGCAGGGGCACAAGTGCTGGCTAGGCATAAGGCAGGGGCACAAGTGCTGGCTAGGCATAAGGCAGGGGCACAAGTGCTGGCTAGGCATAAGGCAGGGGCACAAGTGCTGGCTAGGCATAAGGCAGGGGCACAAGTGCTGGCTAGGCATAAGGCAGGGGCACAAGTGCTGGCTAGCCATAAGGCAGGGGCACAAGTGCTGGCTAGGCATAAGGCAGGGGCACAAGTGCTGGCTAGGCATAAGGCAGGGGCACAAGTGCTGGCTAGGCATAAGGCAGGGGCACAAGTGCTGGCTAGGCATAAGGCAGGGGCACAAGTGCTGGCTAGGCATAAGGCAGGGGCACAAGTGCTGGCTAGGCATAAGGCAGGGGCACAAGTGCTGGCTAGGCATAAGGCAGGGGCACAAGTGCTGGCTAGGCATAAGGCAGGGGCACAAGTGCTGGCTAGGCATAAGGCAGGGGCACAAGTGCTGGCTAGGCATAAGGCAGGGGCACAAGTGCTGGCTAGGCATAAGGCAGGGGCACAAGTGCTGGCTAGGCATAAGGCAGGGGCACAAGTGCTGGCTAGGCATAAGGCAGGGGCACAAGTGCTGGCTAGGCTTAAGGCAGGGGCACAAGTGCTGGCTAGGCATAAGGCAGGGGCACAAGTGCTGGCTAGGCATAAGGCAGGGGCACAAGTGCTGGCTAGGCATAAGGCAGGGGCACAAGTGCTGGCTAGGCATAAGGCAGGGGCACAAGTGCTGGCTAGGCATAAGGCAGGGGCACAAGTGCTGGCTAGCCATAAGGCAGGGGCACAAGTGCTGGCTAGGCATAAGGCAGGGGCACAAGTGCTGGCTAGGCATAAGGCAGGGGCACAAGTGCTGGCTAGGCATAAGGCAGGGGCACAAGTGCTGGCTAGGCATAAGGCAGGGGCACAAGTGCTGGCTAGGCATAAGGCAGGGGCACAAGTGCTGGCTAGGCATAAGGCAGGGGCACAAGTGCTGGCTAGGCATAAGGCAGGGGCACAAGTGCTGGCTAGCCATAAGGCAGGGGCACAAGTGCTGGCTAGGCATAAGGCAGGGGCACAAGTGCTGGCTAGGCATAAGGCAGGGGCACAAGTGCTGGCTAGGCATAAGGCAGGGGCACAAGTGCTGGCTAGGCATAAGGCAGGGGCACAAGTGCTGGCTAGGCATAAGGCAGGGGCACAAGTGCTGGCTAGGCATAAGGCAGGGGCACAAGTGCTGGCTAGGCATAAGGCAGGGGCACAAGTGCTGGCTAGGCATAAGGCAGGGGCACAAGTGCTGGCTAGGCATAAGGCAGGGGCACAAGTGCTGGCTAGGCATAAGGCAGGGGCACAAGTGCTGGCTAGGCATAAGGCAGGGGCACAAGTGCTGGCTAGGCATAAGGCAGGGGCACAAGTGCTGGCTAGGCATAAGGCAGGGGCACAAGTGCTGGCTAGGCATAAGGCAGGGGCACAAGTGCTGGCTAGGCATAAGGCAGGGGCACAAGTGCTGGCTAGCCATAAGGCAGGGGCACAAGTGCTGGCTAGGCATAAGGCAGGGGCACAAGTGCTGGCTAGGCATAAGGCAGGGGCACAAGTGCTGGCTAGGCATAAGGCAGGGGCACAAGTGCTGGCTAGGCATAAGGCAGGGGCACAAGTGCTGGCTAGGCATAAGGCAGGGGCACAAGTGCTGGCTAGGCATAAGGCAGGGGCACAAGTGCTGGCTAGGCATAAGGCAGGGGCACAAGTGCTGGCTAGGCATAAGGCAGGGGCACAAGTGCTGGCTAGGCATAAGGCAGGGGCACAAGTGCTGGCTAGGCATAAGGCAGGGGCACAAGTGCTGGCTAGGCATAAGGCAGGGGCACAAGTGCTGGCTAGGCATAAGGCAGGGGCACAAGTGCTGGCTAGGCATAAGGCAGGGGCACAAGTGCTGGCTAGGCTTAAGGCAGGGGCACAAGTGCTGGCTAGGCATAAGGCAGGGGCACAAGTGCTGGCTAGGCATAAGGCAGGGGCACAAGTGCTGGCTAGGCATAAGGCAGGGGCACAAGTGCTGGCTAGGCATAAGGCAGGGGCACAAGTGCTGGCTAGGCATAAGGCAGGGGCACAAGTGCTGGCTAGCCATAAGGCAGGGGCACAAGTGCTGGCTAGGCATAAGGCAGGGGCACAAGTGCTGGCTAGGCATAAGGCAGGGGCACAAGTGCTGGCTAGGCATAAGGCAGGGGCACAAGTGCTGGCTAGGCATAAGGCAGGGGCACAAGTGCTGGCTAGGCATAAGGCAGGGGCACAAGTGCTGGCTAGGCATAAGGCAGGGGCACAAGTGCTGGCTAGGCATAAGGCAGGGGCACAAGTGCTGGCTAGGCATAAGGCAGGGGCACAAGTGCTGGCTAGGCATAAGGCAGGGGCACAAGTGCTGGCTAGGCATAAGGCAGGGGCACAAGTGCTGGCTAGGCATAAGGCAGGGGCACAAGTGCTGGCTAGGCATAAGGCAGGGGCACAAGTGCTGGCTAGGCATAAGGCAGGGGCACAAGTGCTGGCTAGGCATAAGGCAGGGGCACAAGTGCTGGCTAGGCATAAGGCAGGGGCACAAGTGCTGGCTAGGCATAAGGCAGGGGCACAAGTGCTGGCTAGGCATAAGGCAGGGGCACAAGTGCGGGCTAGGCATAAGGCAGGGGCACAAGTGCGGGCTAGGCATAAAGCAGGGGCACAAGTGCGGGCTAGGCATAAGGCAGGGGCACAAGTGCGGGCTAGGCATAAGGCAGGGGCACAAGTGCGGGCTAGGCATAAGGCAGGGGCACAAGTGCGGGCTAGGCATAAGGCAGGGGCACAAGTGCGGGCTAGGCATAAGGCAGGGGCACAAGTGCGGGCTAGGCATAAGGCAGGGGCACAAGTGCGGGCTAGGCATAAGGCAGGGGCACAAGTGCGGGCTAGGCATAAGGCAGGGGCACAAGTGCGGGCTAGGCATAAGGCAGGGGCACAAGTGCGGGCTAGGCATAAGGCAGGGGCACAAGTGCGGGCTAGGCATAAGGCAGGGGCACAAGTGCGGGCTAGGCATAAGGCAGGGGCACAAGTGCGGGCTAGGCATAAGGCAGGGGCACAAGTGCGGGCTAGGCATAAGGCAGGGGCACAAGTGCGGCTAGGCATAAGGCAGGGGCACAAGTGCGGCTAGGCATAAGGCAGGGGCCCACGTGCTGGCTAGGCATAAGGCAGGGGCCCACGTGCTGGCTAGGCATAAGGCAGGGGCACACGTGCGGGCCAGGCATAAAGCAGGGGCACACGTGCGGGCCAGGCATAAGGCAGGGGCACACGTGCGGGCCAGGCATAAGGCAGGGGCACACGTGGGGGCCAGGCATAAGGCAGGGGCACACGTGCGGGCTAGGCATAAGGCAGGGGCACAAGTGCGGGCTAGGCATAAGGCAGGGGCACAAGTGCGGGCTAGGCATAAGGCAGGGGCACAAGTGCGGGCTAGGCATAAGGCAGGGGCACAAGTGCGGGCTAGGCATAAGGCAGGGGCACAAGTGCTGGCTAGGCATAAGGCAGGGGCACAAGTGCTGGCTAGGCATAAGGCAGGGGCACAAGTGCGGGCTAGGCATAAGGCAGGGGCACAAGTGCGGGCTAGGCATAAGGCAGGGGCACAAGTGCGGGCTAGGCATAAGGCAGGGGCACAAGTGCTGGCTAGGCATAAGGCAGGGGCACAAGTGCTGGCTAGGCATAAGGCAGGGGCACAAGTGCTGGCTAGGCATAAGGCAGGGGCACAAGTGCGGGCTAGGCATAAGGCAGGGGCACAAGTGCGGGCTAGGCATAAGGCAGGGGCACAAGTGCGGGCTAGGCATAAGGCAGGGGCACAAGTGCGGGCTAGGCATAAGGCAGGGGCACAAGTGCGGCTAGGCATAAGGCAGGGGCCCAAGTGCGGGCTAGGCATAAGGCAGGGGCACACGTGCGGGCTAGGCATAAGGCAGGGGCACACGTGCGGGCTAGGCATAAGGCAGGGGCACACGTGCGGGCTAGGCATAAGGCAGGGGCACACGTGCGGGCTAGGCATAAGGCAGGGGCACACGTGCGGGCTAGGCATAAGGCAGGGGCACACGTGCGGGCTAGGCATAAGGCAGGGGCACACGTGCGGGCTAGGCATAAGGCAGGGGCACAAGTGCTGGCTAGGCATAAGGCAGGGGCACAAGTGTGGGCTAGACTTTAGGCAGGGGCACAAGAGCAAACTAAGCATAAGGCAGAGGCACAAGTGCAAGCTAGGCATAAGGCAGGGGCACCTATGCAGGCTAGGCTTAAGGCAGGGGCACAAGTGATGGCTACACATAAGGCATACGGCTAACTCTTTGCACTCTTTGCATAAAGGGATAGGCACCCTTAGGGGTGAAGAGCTAGCTTTCACCCCTCTACTCTGTACTTTGTTGTACAGTGCGGAGCCACTCCATAACCCCCATGCTCCAAGCGACCAGGCACATCTTGTCTGTCCTCCGTAAATGGGTAATGCCTTTGTCCCCAATTACAGTCGTGCATGTGCATTCAGACGGGACAAGAGCGAAGAGCGTAAAGCCTGCCCTGTGTGCATAACCAACATGAAGCTAAAGACAAAAAAACAATAATACAAGGGGCTCAAAAGTGCTGGCTAGGCATAAGGCAGGGGCACAAGTGCTGGCTAGGCATAAGGCAGGGGCACAAGTGCTGGCTAGGCATAAGGCAGGGGCACAAGTGCTGGCTAGGCATAAGGCAGGGGCACAAGTGCTGGCTAGGCATAAGGCAGGGGCACAAGTGCTGGCTAGGCATAAGGCAGGGGCACAAGTGCGGGCTAGGCATAAGGCAGGGGCACAAGTGCGGGCTAGGCATAAGGCAGGGGCACACGTGCGGGCTAGGCATAAGGCAGGGGCACACGTGCTGGCTAGGCATAAGGCAGGGGCACACGTTCTGGCTAGGCATAAGGCAGGGGCACAAGTGCGGGCTAGGCATAAGGCAGGGGCACAAGTGCGGGCTAGGCATAAGGCAGGGGCACAAGTGCAGGCTAGGCATAAGGCAGGGGCACAAGTGCTGGCTAGGCATAAGGCAAGGGCACAAGTGCTGGCTAGGCATAAGGCAAGGGCACAAGTGCTGGCTAGGCATAAGGCAGGGGCACAAGTGCAGTCTAGGCATAAGGCAGGGGCACCTATGCGGGCTAGGCATAAGGCAGGGGCACCTATGCGGGCTAGGCATAAGGCAGGGGCACAAGTGCGGGCTAGGCATAAGGCAGGGGCACAAAAGCTGGCTAGGCATAAGGCAGGGGCACAAGTGCAGGCTAGGCATAAGGCAGGGGCACAAGTGCTGGCTAGGCATAAGGCAGGGGCACAAGTGCTGGCTAGGCTTAAGGCAGGGGCACAAGTGCTGGCTAGGCATAAGGCAGGGGCACAAGTGCTGGCTAGGCATAAGGCAGGGGCACAAGTGCGGGCTAGGCATAAGGCAGGGGCACAAGTGCGGGCTAGGCATAAGGCAGGGGCACAAGTGCGGGCTAGGCATAAGGCAGGGGCACAAGTGCGGGCTAGGCATAAGGCAGGGGCACAAGTGCTGGCTAGGCATAGGGCAGGGCACAAGTGCTGGCTAGGCATAAGGCAGGGGCACAAGTGCTTGCTAGGCATAAGGCAGGGGCACAAGTGCTTGCTAGGCATAAGGCAGGGGCACAAGTGCTTGCTAGGCATAAGGCAGGGGCACAAAAGCTGGCTAGGCATAAGGCAGGGGCACAAGTGCAGGCTAGGCATAAGGCAGGGGCACAAGTGCTGGCTAGGCATAAGGCAGGGGCACAAGTGCTGGCTAGGCATAAGGCAGGGGCACAAGTGCTGGCTAGGCTTAAGGCAGGGGCACAAGTGCTGGCTAGGCTTAAGGCAGGGGCACAAGTGCTGGCTAGGCTTAAGGCAGGGGCACAAGTGCAGTCTAGGCATAAGGCAGGGGCACAAGTGCAGTCTAGGCATAAGGCAGGGGCACAAGTGCAGTCTAGGCATAAGGCAGGGGCACAAGTGCAGTCTAGGCATAAGGCAGGGGCACAAGTGCAGTCTAGGCATAAGGCAGGGGCACCTATGCGGGCTAGGCATAAGGCAGGGGCACCTATGCGGGCTAGGCATAAGGCAGGGGCACCTATGCGGGCTAGGCATAAGGCAGGGGCACCTATGCGGGCTAGGCATAAGGCAGGGGCACCTATGCGGGCTAGGCATAAGGCAGGGGCACAAGTGCGGGCTAGGCATAAGGCAGGGGCAAAAGTGCGGGCTAGGCATAAGGCAGGGGCACAAGTGCGGGCTAGGCATAAGGCATGGGCACAAGTGCGGGCTAGCCATAAGGCAGGGGCACAAGTGCGGGCTAGGCATAAGGCAGGGGCACAAGTGCGGGCTAGGCATAAGGCAGGGGCACAAGTGCGGGCTAGGCATAAGGCAGGGGCACAAGTGCGGCTAGGCATAAGGCAGGGGCCCAAGTGCGGGCTAGGCATAAGGCAGGGGCACACGTGCTGGCTAGGCATAAGGCAGGGGCACACGTGCGGGCTAGGCATAAGGCAGGGGCACACGTGCGGGCTAGGCATAAGGCAGGGGCACACGTGCGGGCTAGGCATAAGGCAGGGGCACACGTGCGGGCTAGGCATAAGGCAGGGGCACAAGTGCGGGCTAGGCATAAGGCAGGGGCACAAGTGCGGGCTAGGCATAAGGCAGGGGCACAAGTGCTGGCTAGGCATAAGGCAGGGGCACAAGTGCTGGCTAGGCATAAGGCAGGGGCACAAGTGCTGGCTAGGCATAAGGCAGGGGCACAAGTGCTGGCTAGGCATAAGGCAGGGGCACAAGTGCTGGCTAGGCATAAGGCAGGGGCACAAGTGCTGGCTAGGCATAAGGCAGGGGCACAAGTGCTGGCTAGTCATAAGGCAGGGGCACAAGTGCTGGCTAGTCATAAGGCAGGGGCACAAGTGCTGGCTAGGCATAAGGCAGGGGCACAAGTGCTGGCTAGGCATAAGGCAGGGGCACAAGTGCTGGCTAGGCATAAAGGAGGGGCACAAGTGCTGGCTAGGCATAAGGCAGGGGCACAAGTGCTGGCTAGGCATAAGGCAGGGGCACAAGTGCTGGCTAGGCATAAGGCAGGGGCACAAGTGCTGGCTAGGCATAAGGCAGGGGCACAAGTGCTGGCTAGGCATAAGGCAGGGGCACAAGTGCTGGCTAGGCATAAGGCAGGGGCACAAGTGCTGGCTAGGCATAAGGCAGGGGCACAAGTGCTGGCTAGGCATAAGGCAGGGGCACAAGTGCTGGCTAGGCATAAGGCAGGGGCACAAGTGCTGGCTAGGCATAAGGCAGGGGCACAAAAGCTGGCTAGGCATAAGGCAGGGGCACAAGTGCAGGCTAGGCATAAGGCAGGGGCACAAGTGCTGGCTAGGCATAAGGCAGGGGCACAAGTGCTGGCTAGGCTTAAGGCAGGGGCACAAGTGCTGGCTAGGCTTAAGGCAGGGGCACAAGTGCTGGCTAGGCATAAGGCAGGGGCACAAGTGCAGTCTAGGCATAAGGCAGGGGCACAAGTGCAGTCTAGGCATAAGGCAGGGGCACAAGTGCAGTCTAGGCATAAGGCAGGGGCACAAGTGCAGTCTAGGCATAAGGCAGGGGCACAAGTGCAGTCTAGGCATAAGGCAGGGGCACAAGTGCAGTCTAGGCATAAGGCAGGGGCACCTATGTGGGCTAGGCATAAGGCAGGGGCACAAGTGCGGGCTAGGCATAAGGCAGGGGCACAAGTGCGGGCTAGGCATAAGGCAGGGGCACAAAAGCTGGCTAGGCATAAGGCAGGGGCACAAGTGCAGGCTAGGCATAAGGCAGGGGCACAAGTGCTGGCTAGGCATAAGGCAGGGGCACAAGTGCTGGCTAGGCTTAAGGCAGGGGCACAAGTGCTGGCTAGGCTTAAGGCAGGGGCACAAGTGCTGGCTAGGCATAAGGCAGGGGCACAAGTGCAGTCTAGGCATAAGGCAGGGGCACAAGTGCAGTCTAGGCATAAGGCAGGGGCACAAGTGCAGTCTAGGCATAAGGCAGGGGCACAAGTGCAGTCTAGGCATAAGGCAGGGGCACAAGTGCAGTCTAGGCATAAGGCAGGGGCACAAGTGCAGTCTAGGCATAAGGCAGGGGCACAAGTGCAGTCTAGGCATAAGGCAGGGGCACCTATGCGGGCTAGGCATAAGGCAGGGGCACCTATGCGGGCTAGGCATAAGGCAGGGGCACCTATGCGGGCTAGGCATAAGGCAGGGGCACCTATGCGGGCTAGGCATAAGGCAGGGGCACAAGTGCGGGCTAGGCATAAGGCAGGGGCACAAGTGCGGGCTAGGCATAAGGCAGGGGCACAAGTGCGGGCTAGGCATAAGGCAGGGGCACAAGTGCGGGCTAGGCATAAGGCAGGGGCACAAGTGCGGGCTAGGCATAAGGCAGGGGCACAAGTGCTGGCTAGACTTAAGGCAGGGGCACACGTTCTGGCTAGGCATAAGGCAGGGGCACACGTTCTGGCTAGGCATAAGGCAGGGGCACACGTGCTGGCTAGGCATAAGGCAGGGGCACAAGTGCTGGCTAGGCATAAGGCAGGGGCACAAGTGCTGGCTAGACTTAAGGCAGGGGCACAAGTGCTGGCTAGGCATAAGGCAGGGGCACAAGTGCTGGCTAGGCATAAGGCAGGGGCACAAGTGCTGGCTAGGCATAAGGCAGGGGCACAAGTGCTGGCTAGGCATAAGGCAGGGGCACAAGTGCTGGCTAGGCATAAGGCAGGGGCACAAGTGCTGGCTAGGCATAAGGCAGGGGCACAAGTGCGGGCTAGGCATAAGGCAGGGGCACAAGTGCGGGCTAGGCATAAGGCAGGGGCACAAGTGCGGGCTAGGCATAAGGCAGGGGCACAAGTGCGGGCTAGGCATAAGGCAGGGGCACAAGTGCGGGCTAGGCATAAGGCAGGGGCACAAGTGCGGGCTAGGCATAAGGCAGGGGCACAAGTGCGGGCTAGGCATAAGGCAGGGGCACAAGTGCGGGCTAGGCATAAGGCAGGGGCACAAGTGCGGGCTAGGCATAAGGCAGGGGCACAAGTGCTGGCTAGGCATAAGGCAGGGCACAAGTGCTGGCTAGGCATAAGGCAGGGGCACAAGTGCTTGCTAGGCATAAGGCAGGGGCACAAGTGCATGCTAGGCATAAGGCAGGGGCACAAAAGCTGGCTAGGCATAAGGCAGGGGCACAAGTGCAGGCTAGGCATAAGGCAGGGGCACAAGTGCTGGCTAGGCATAAGGCAGGGGCACAAGTGCTGGCTAGGCTTAAGGCAGGGGCACAAGTGCTGGCTAGGCATAAGGCAGGGGCACAAGTGCAGTCTAGGCATAAGGCAGGGGCACAAGTGCAGTCTAGGCATAAGGCAGGGGCACAAGTGCAGTCTAGGCATAAGGCAGGGGCACAAGTGCAGTCTAGGCATAAGGCAGGGGCACAAGTGCAGTCTAGGCATAAGGCAGGGGCACAAGTGCAGTCTAGGCATAAGGCAGGGGCACAAGTGCAGTCTAGGCATAAGGCAGGGGCACCTATGCGGGCTAGGCATAAGGCAGGGGCACCTATGCGGGCTAGGCATAAGGCAGGGGCACCTATGCGGGCTAGGCATAAGGCAGGGGCACAAGTGCGGGCTAGGCATAAGGCAGGGGCACAAGTGCGGGCTAGGCATAAGGCAGGGGCACAAGTGCGGGCTAGGCATAAGGCAGGGGCACAAGTGCGGGCTAGGCATAAGGCAGGGGCACAAGTGCGGGCTAGGCATAAGGCAGGGGCACAAGTGCGGGCTAGGCATAAGGCAGGGGCACAAGTGCGGGCTAGGCATAAGGCAGGGGCACAAGTGCGGGCTAGGCATAAGGCAGGGGCACACGTTCTGGCTAGGCATAAGGCAGGGGCACACGTGCTGGCTAGGCATAAGGCAGGGGCACAAGTGCTGGCTAGGCATAAGGCAGGGGCACAAGTGCTGGCTAGACATAAGGCAGGGGCACAAGTGCTGGCTAGGCATAAGGCAGGGGCACAAGTGCTGGCTAGGCATAAGGCAGGGGCACAAGTGCTGGCTAGGCATAAGGCAGGGGCACAAGTGCTGGCTAGGCATAAGGCAGGGGCACAAGTGCTGGCTAGGCATAAGGCAGGGGCACAAGTGCTGGCTAGGCATAAGGCAGGGGCACAAGTGCAGGCTAGGCATAAGGCAGGGGCACAAGTGCAGGCTAGGCCATAAGGCAGGGGCACAAGTGCAGGCTAGGCATAAGGCAGGGGCACAAGTGCAGGCTAGGCATAAGGCAGGGGCACAAGTGCAGGCTAGGCATAAGGCAGGGGCACAAGTGCAGGCTAGGCATAAGGCAGGGGCACAAGTGCAGGCTAGGCATAAGGCAGGGGCACAAGTGCAGGCTAGGCATAAGGCAGGGGCACAAGTGCAGGCTAGGCATAAGGCAGGGGCACAAGTGCAGGCTAGGCATAAGGCAGGGGCACACGTGCTGGCTAGGCATAAGGCAGGGGCACACATTCTGGCTAGGCATAAGGCAGGGGCACACGTGCTGGCTAGGCATAAGGCAGGGGCACACGTGCTGGCTAGGCATAAGGCAGGGGCACACGTGCTGACTAGGCATAAGGCAGGGGCACACGTGCTGGCTAGGCATAAGGCAGGGGCACACGTGCGGGCTAGGCATAAAGCAGGGGCACAAGTGCGGGCTAGGCATAAGGCAGGGGCACAAGTGCGGGCTAGGCATAAGGCAGGGGCACAAGTGCGGGCTAGGCATAAGGCAGGGACACAAGTGCGGGCTAGGCATAAGGCAGGGGCACAAGTGCGGGCTAGGCATAAGGCAGGGGCACAAGTGCGGGCTAGGCATAAGGCAGGGGCACAAGTGCGGGCTAGGCATAAGGCAGGGGCACAAGTGCGGGCTAGGCATAAGGCAGGGGCACAAGTGCGGGCTAGGCATAAGGCAGGGGCACAAGTGCGGGCTAGGCATAAGGCAGGGGCACAAGTGCGGGCTAGGCATAAGGCAGGGGCACAAGTGCGGGCTAGGCATAAGGCAGGGGCACAAGTGCGGCTGGGCATAAGGCAGGGGCCCAAGTGCGGGATAGGCATAAGGCAGGGGCACACGTGCTGGCTAGGCATAAGGCAGGGGCACACGTGCGGGCTAGGCATAAGGCAGGGGCACACGTGCGGGCTAGGCATAAGGCAGGGGCACACGTGCGGGCTAGGCATAAGGCAGGGGCACAAGTGCGGGCTAGGCATAAGGCAGGGGCACAAGTGCGGGCTAGGCATAAGGCAGGGGCACAAGTGCGGGCTAGGCATAAGGCAGGGGCACAAGTGCGGGCTGGGCACAAGTGCGGGCTAGGCATAAGGCAGGGGCACAAGTGCGGGCTAGGCATAAGGCAGGGGCACAAGTGCGGGCTAGGCATAAGGCAGGGGCACAAGTGCGGGCTAGGCATAAGGCAGGGGCACAAGTGCGGGCTAGGCATAAGGCAGGGGCACAAGTGCGGGCTAGGCATAAGGCAGGGGCACAAGTGCGGGCTAGGCATAAGGCAGGGGCACAAGTGCGGGCAAGGCATAAGGCAGGGGCACAAGTGCGGGCAAGGCATAAGGCAGGGGCACAAGTGCGGGCAAGGCATAAGGCAGGGGCACAAGTGCGGGCTAGGCATAAGGCAGGGGCACAAGTGCGGGCTAGGCATAAGGCAGGGGCACAAGTGCGGGCTAGGCATAAGGCAGGGGCACAAGTGCGGGCTAGGCATAAGGCAGGGGCACAAGTGCAGGCTAGGCATAAGGCAGGGGCACAAGTGCAGGCTAGGCATAAGGCAGGGGCAAAAGTGCAGGCTAGGCATAAGGCAGGGGCACAAGTGCAGCTAGGCATAAGGCAGGGGCACAAGTGCAGGCTAGGCATAAGGCAGGGGCCCAAGTGCGGGCTAGGCATAAGGCAGGGGCACACGTGCTGGCTAGGCATAAGGCAGGGGCACACGTGCGGGCTAGGCATAAGGCAGGGGCACACGTGCTGGCTAGGCATAAGGCAGGGGCACAAGTGCTAACTAGGCATAAGGCAGGGGCACAAGTGCTGGCTAGGCTTAAGGCAGGGGCACAAGTGCTGGCTAGACATAAGGCAGGGGCACAAGTGCTGGCTAGGCATAAGGCAGGGGCACAAGTGCTGGCTAGACATAAGGCAGGGGCACAAGTGCTGGCTAGGCATAAGGCAGGGGCACAAGTGCTGGCTAGGCATAAGGCAGGGGCACAAGTGCTGGCTAGGCATAAGGCAGGGGCATAAGGCAGGGGCACAAGTGCAGGCTAGGCATAAGGCAGGGGCACAAGTGCTGGCTAGGCATGAGGAAGGGGCACAAGTGCGGGCTAGGCATAAGGCAGGGGCACAAGTGCAGGCTAGGCATAAAGCAGGGGCATAAGGCAGGGGCACAAGTGCAGGCTAGGCATAAGGCAGGGGCACAAGTGCTGGCTAGGCATAAGGAAGGGGCACAAGTGCGGGCTAGGCATAAGGCAGGGGCACAAGTGCGGGCTAGGCATAAGGCAGGGGCACAAGTGCGGGCTAGGCATAAGGCAGGGGCACAAGTGCGGGCTAGGCATAAGGCAGGGGCACAAGTGCGGGCTAGGCATAAGGCAGGGGCACAAGTGCGGGCTAGGCATAAGGCAGGGGCACACGTGCGGGCTAGGCATAAGGCAGGGGCACACGTGCGGGCTAGGCATAAGGCAGGGGCACACGTGCTGGCTAGGCATAAGGCAGGGGCACACGTGCTGGCTAGGCATAAGGCAGGGGCACACGTGCTGGCTAGGCATAAGGCAGGGGCACACGTGCTGGCTAGGCATAAGGCAGGGGCACACGTGCTGGCTAGGCATAAGGCAGGGGCACAAGTGCAGGCTAGGCCATAAGGCAGGGGCACAAGTGCGGGCTAGGCATAAGGCAGGGGCACAAGTGCTGACTAGACATAAGGCAGGGGCACAAGTGCTGGCTAGGCATAAGGCAGGGGCACAAGTGCTGGCTAGGCATAAGGCAGGGGCACAAGTGCTGGCTAGGCATAAGGCAGGGCACAAGTGCTGGCTAGGCATAAGGCAGGGGCACAAGTGCTGGCTAGGCATAAGGCAGGGGCACAATTGCTGGCTAGACTTAAGGCAGGGACACAAGTGCTGGCTAGACTTAAGGCAGGGGCACAAGTGCTGGCTAGGCATAAGGCAGGGGCACAAGTGCGGGCTAGCCATAAGGCAGGGGCACAAGTGCAGGCTAGGCATAAGGCAGGGGCACAAGTGCAGGCTAGGCATAAGGCAGGGGCACAAGTGCAGGCTAGGCATAAGGCAGGGGCACAAGTGCAGGCTAGGCATAAGGCAGGGGCACAAGTGCAAACTAAGCATAAGGCAGAGGCACAAGTGCAGCTAGGCATAAGGCAGGGGCACAAGTGCAGGCTAGGCATAAGGCAGGGGCACAAGTGCTGGCTAGGCATAAGGCAGGGGCACAAGTGCTGGCTAGGCATAAGGCAGGGGCACAAGTGCTGGCTAGACATAAGGCAGGGGCACAAGTGCTGGCTAGGCATAAGGCAGGGGCACAAGTGCAGGCTAGGCATAAGGCAGGGGCACAAGTGCTGGCTAGGCATAAGGCAGGGGCACAAGTGCTGGCTAGGCATAAGGCAGGGGCACAAGTGCTGGCTAGACATAAGGCAGGGGCACAAGTGCTGGCTAGGCATAAGGCAGGGGCACAAGTGCTGGCTAGGCATAAGGCAGGGGCATAAGGCAGGGGCACAAGTGCAGGCTAGGCATAAGGCAGGGGCACAAGTGCTGGCTAGGCATAAGGAAGGGGCACAAGTGCGGGCTAGGCATAAGGCAGGGGCACAAGTGCAGGCTAGGCATAAAGCAGGGGCATAAGGCAGGGGCACAAGTGCAGGCTAGGCATAAGGCAGGGGCACAAGTGCGGGCTAGGCATAAGGCAGGGGCACAAGTGCGGGCTAGGCATAAGGCAGGGGCACAAGTGAGGGCTAGGCATAAGGCAGGGGCACAAGTGCGGGCTAGGCATAAGGCAGGGGCACAAGTGCGGGCTAGGCATAAGGCAGGGGCACAAGTGCGGGCTAGGCATAAGGCAGGGGCACAAGTGCGGGCTAGGCATAAGGCAGGGGCACAAGTGCGGGCTAGGCATAAGGCAGGGGCACAAGTGCGGGCTAGGCATAAGGCAGGGGCACAAGTGCGGGCTAGGCATAAGGCAGGGGCACAAGTGCGGGCTAGGCATAAGGCAGGGGCACAAGTGCGGCCTAGGCATAAGGCAGGGGCACAAGTGCGGGCTAGGCATAAGGCAGGGGCACAAGTGCGGGCTAGGCATAAGGCAGGGGCACAAGTGCGGGCTAGGCATAAGGCAGGGGCACAAGTGCGGGCTAGGCATAAGGCAGGGGCACAAGTGCGGGCTAGGCATAAGGCAGGGGCACAAGTGCGGGCTAGGCATAAGGCAGGGGCACAAGTGCGGGCTAGGCATAAGGCAGGGGCACAAGTGCGGGCTAGGCATAAGGCAGGGGCACACGTGCTGGCTAGGCATAAGGCAGGGGCACAAGTGCTGGCTAGGCATAAGGCAGGGGCACAAGTGCTGGCTAGGCATAAGGCAGGGGCACAAGTGCTGGCTAGGCATAAGGCAGGGGCACAAGTGCTGGCTAGGCATAAGGCAGGGGCACAAGTGCTGGCTAGGCATAAGGCAGGGGCACAAGTGCTGGCTAGGCATAAGGCAGGGGCACAAGTGCTGGCTAGGCATAAGGCAGGGGCACAAGTGCTGGCTAGGCATAAGGCAGGGGCACAAGTGCTGGCTAGGCATAAGGCAGGGGCACAAGTGCTGGCTAGGCATAAGGCAGGGGCACAAGTGCTGGCTAGGCATAAGGCAGGGGCACAAGTGCTGGCTAGGCATAAGGCAGGGGCACAAGTGCTGGCTAGGCATAAGGCAGGGGCACAAGTGCTGGCTAGGCATAAGGCAGGGGCACAAGTGCTGGCTAGGCATAAGGCAGGGGCACAAGTGCTGGCTAGGCATAAGGCAGGGGCACAAGTGCTGGCTAGGCATAAGGCAGGGGCACAAGTGCTGGCTAGGCATAAGGCAGGGGCACAAGTGCTGGCTAGGCATAAGGCAGGGGCACAAGTGCTGGCTAGGCATAAGGCAGGGGCACAAGTGCTGGCTAGGCATAAGGCAGGGGCACAAGTGCTGGCTAGGCATAAGGCAGGGGCACAAGTGCTGGCTAGGCATAAGGCAGGGGCACAAGTGCTGGCTAGGCATAAGGCAGGGGCACAAGTGGTGGCTAGGCATAAGGCAGGGGCACAAGTGGTGGCTAGGCATAAGGCAGGGGCACAAGTGCTGGCTAGGCATAAGGCAGGGGCACAAGTGCGGGCTAGGCATAAGGCAGGGGCACAAGTGCTGGCTAGGCATAAGGCAGGGGCACAAGTGCGGGCTAGGCATAAGGCAGGGGCACAAGTGCGGGCTAGGCATAAGTCAGGGGCACAAGTGCGGGCTAGGCATAAGTCAGGGGCACAAGTGCGGGCTAGGCATAAGGCAGGGGCACAAGTGCGGGCTAGGCATAAGGCAGGGGCACAAGTGCGGGCTAGGCATAAGGCAGGGGCACAAGTGCGGGCTAGGCATAAGGCAGGGGAACAAGTGCGGGCTAGGCATAAGGCAGGGGCACAAGTGCAGGCTAGGTATAAGGCAGGGGCACAAGTGCTGGCTAGGCATAAGGCAAGGGCACAAGTGCTGGCTAGGCATAAGGCAGGGGCACAAGTGCTGGCTAGGCATAAGGCAGGGGCACAAGTGCGGGCTAGACTTTAGGTAGGGGCACAAGAGCAAACTAAGCATAAGGCAGAGGCACAAGTGCAAGCTAGGCATAAGGCAGGGGCACCTATGCAGGCTAGGCTTAAGGCAGGGGCACAAGTGATGGCTACACATAAGGCATACGGCTAACTCTTTGCACTCTTTGCATAAAGGGATAGGCACCCTTAGGGGTGAAGAGCTAGCTTTCACCCCTCTACTCTGTACTTTGTTGTACAGTGCGGAGCCACTCCATAACCCCCATGCTCCAAGCGACCAGGCACATCTTGTCTGTCCTCCGTAAATGGGTAATGCCTTCGTCCCCAATTACAGTCGTGCATGTGCATTCAGACGGGACAAGAGCGAAGAGCGTAAAGCCTGCCCTGTGTGCATAACCAACATGAAGCTAAAGACAAAAAAACAATACAAGGGGCTCAAAAGTGCTGGCCAGGCATAAGGCAGGGGCTCAAAAGTGCTGGCTAGGCATAAGGCAGGGGCACAAGTGCTGGCTAGGCATAAGGCAGGGGCACAAGTGCTGGCTAGGCATAAGGCAGGGGCACAAGTGCTGGCTAGGCATAAGGCAGGGGCACAAGTGCTGGCTAGGCATAAGGCAGGGGCACAAGTGCTGGCTAGGCATAAGGCAGGGGCACAAGTGCTGGCTAGGCATAAGGCAGGGGCACAAGTGCTGGCTAGGCATAAGGCAGGGGCACAAGTGCTGGCTAGGCATAAGGCAGGGGCACAAGTGCTAACTAGGCATAAGGCAGGGGCACAAGTGCTGGCTAGGCATAAGGCAGGGGCACAAGTGCTGGCTAGGCATAAGGCAGGGGCACAAGTGCTGGCTAGGCATAAGGCAGGGGCACAAGTGCTGGCTAGGCATAAGGCAGGGGCACAAGTGCTGGCTAGGCATAAGGCAGGGGCACAAGTGCTGGCTAGGCATAAGGCAGGGGCACAAGTGCTGGCTAGGCATAAGGCAGGGGCACAAGTGCTGGCTAGGCATAAGGCAGGGGCACAAGTGCTGGCTAGGCATAAGGCAGGGGCACAAGTGCTGGCTAGGCATAAGGCAGGGGCACAAGTGCTGGCTAGGCATAAGGCAGGGGCACAAGTGCTGGCTAGGCATAAGGCAGGGGCACAAGTGCTGGCTAGGCATAAGGCAGGGGCACAAGTGCTGGCTAGGCATAAGGCAGGGGCACAAGTGCTGGCTAGGCATAAGGCAGGGGCACAAGTGCTGGCTAGGCATAAGGCAGGGGCACAAGTGCTGGCTAGGCATAAGGCAGGGGCACAAGTGCTGGCTAGGCATAAGGCAGGGGCACAAGTGCTGGCTAGGCATAAGGCAGGGGCACAAGTGCTGGCTAGGCATAAGGCAGGGGCACAAGTGCGGGCTAGGCATAAGGCAGGGGCACAAGTGCTGGCTAGGCATAAGGCAGGGGCACAAGTGCTGGCTAGGCATAAGGCAGGGGCACAAGTGCTGGCTAGGCATAAGGCAGGGGCACAAGTGCTGGCTAGGCATAAGGCAGGGGCACAAGTGCGGGCTAGGCATAAGGCAGGGGCACAAGTGCGGGCTAGGCATAAGGCAGGGGCACAAGTGCGGGCTAGGCATAAGGCAGGGGCACAAGTGCGGGCTAGGCATAAGGCAGGGGCACAAGTGCGGGCTAGGCATAAGGCAGGGGCACAAGTGCGGGCTAGGCATAAGGCAGGGGCACACGTGCGGGCTAGGCATAAGGCAGGGGCACACGTGCGGGCTAGGCATAAGGCAGGGGCACACGTGCTGGCTAGGCATAAGGCAGGGGCACACGTGCTGGCTAGGCATAAGGCAGGGGCACACGTGCTGGCTAGGCATAAGGCAGGGGCACACGTGCTGGCTAGGCATAAGGCAGGGGCACACGTGCTGGCTAGGCATAAGGCAGGGGCACACGTGCTGGCTAGGCATAAGGCAGGGGCACAAGTGCAGGCTAGGCCATAAGGCAGGGGCACAAGTGCGGGCTAGGCATAAGGCAGGGGCACAAGTGCTGACTAGACATAAGGCAGGGGCACAAGTGCTGGCTAGGCATAAGGCAGGGGCACAAGTGCTGGCTAGGCATAAGGCAGGGGCACAAGTGCTGGCTAGGCATAAGGCAGGGCACAAGTGCTGGCTAGGCATAAGGCAGGGGCACAAGTGCTGGCTAGGCATAAGGCAGGGGCACAATTGCTGGCTAGACTTAAGGCAGGGACACAAGTGCTGGCTAGACTTAAGGCAGGGGCACAAGTGCTGGCTAGGCATAAGGCAGGGGCACAAGTGCGGGCTAGCCATAAGGCAGGGGCACAAGTGCAGGCTAGGCATAAGGCAGGGGCACAAGTGCAGGCTAGGCATAAGGCAGGGGCACAAGTGCAGGCTAGGCATAAGGCAGGGGCACAAGTGCAAACTAAGCATAAGGCAGAGGCACAAGTGCAGCTAGGCATAAGGCAGGGGCACAAGTGCAGGCTAGGCATAAGGCAGGGGCACAAGTGCTGGCTAGGCATAAGGCAGGGGCACAAGTGCTGGCTAGGCATAAGGCAGGGGCACAAGTGCTGGCTAGACATAAGGCAGGGGCACAAGTGCTGGCTAGGCATAAGGCAGGGGCACAAGTGCAGGCTAGGCATAAGGCAGGGGCACAAGTGCTGGCTAGGCATAAGGCAGGGGCACAAGTGCTGGCTAGGCATAAGGCAGGGGCACAAGTGCTGGCTAGACATAAGGCAGGGGCACAAGTGCTGGCTAGGCATAAGGCAGGGGCACAAGTGCTGGCTAGGCATAAGGCAGGGGCATAAGGCAGGGGCACAAGTGCAGGCTAGGCATAAGGCAGGGGCACAAGTGCTGGCTAGGCATAAGGAAGGGGCACAAGTGCGGGCTAGGCATAAGGCAGGGGCACAAGTGCAGGCTAGGCATAAAGCAGGGGCATAAGGCAGGGGCACAAGTGCAGGCTAGGCATAAGGCAGGGGCACAAGTGCGGGCTAGGCATAAGGCAGGGGCACAAGTGCGGGCTAGGCATAAGGCAGGGGCACAAGTGAGGGCTAGGCATAAGGCAGGGGCACAAGTGCGGGCTAGGCATAAGGCAGGGGCACAAGTGCGGGCTAGGCATAAGGCAGGGGCACAAGTGCGGGCTAGGCATAAGGCAGGGGCACAAGTGCGGGCTAGGCATAAGGCAGGGGCACAAGTGCGGGCTAGGCATAAGGCAGGGGCACAAGTGCGGGCTAGGCATAAGGCAGGGGCACAAGTGCGGGCTAGGCATAAGGCAGTGGCACAAGTGCGGGCTAGGCATAAGGCAGGGGCACAAGTGCGGCCTAGGCATAAGGCAGGGGCACAAGTGCGGGCTAGGCATAAGGCAGGGGCACAAGTGCGGGCTAGGCATAAGGCAGGGGCACAAGTGCGGGCTAGGCATAAGGCAGGGGCACAAGTGCGGGCTAGGCATAAGGCAGGGGCACAAGTGCGGGCTAGGCATAAGGCAGGGGCACAAGTGCGGGCTAGGCATAAGGCAGGGGCACAAGTGCTGGCTAGACATAAGGCAGGGGCACAAGTGCTGGCTAGGCATAAGGCAGGGGCACAAGTGCTGGCTAGGCATAAGGCAGGGGCACACGTGCGGGCTAGGCATAAGGCAGGGGCAAACGTGCGGGCAAGGCATAAGGCAGGGGCACAAGTGCGGGCTAGGCATAAGGCAGGGGCACAAGTGCGGGCTAGGCATAAGGCAGGGGAACAAGTGCGGGCTAGGCATAAGGCAGGGGCACAAGTGCAGGCTAGGTATAAGGCAGGGGCACAAGTGCTGGCTAGGCATAAGGCAAGGGCACAAGTGCTGGCTAGGCATAAGGCAGGGGCACAAGTGCTGGCTAGGCATAAGGCAGGGGCACAAGTGCGGGCTAGACTTTAGGCAGGGGCACAAGAGCAAACTAAGCATAAGGCAGAGGCACAAGTGCAAGCTAGGCATAAGGCAGGGGCACCTATGCAGGCTAGGCTTAAGGCAGGGGCACAAGTGATGGCTACACATAAGGCATACGGCTAACTCTTTGCACTCTTTGCATAAAGGGATAGGCACCCTTAGGGGTGAAGAGCTAGCTTTCACCCCTCTACTCTGTACTTTGTTGTACAGTGCGGAGCCACTCCATAACCCCCATGCTCCAAGCGACCAGGCACATCTTGTCTGTCCTCCGTAAATGGGTAATGCCTTCGTCCCCCAATTACAGTCGTGCATGTGCATTCAGACGGGACAAGAGCGAAGAGCGTAAAGCCTGCCCTGTGTGCATAACCAACATGAAGCTAAAGACAAAAAAACAATACAAGGGGCTCAAAAGTGCTGGCTAGGCATAAGGCAAGGGCTCAAAAGTGCTGGCTAGACATAAGGCAGGGGCACAAGTGCTGGCTAGGCATAAGGCAGGGGCACAAGTGCTGGCTAGGCATAAGGCAGGGGCACAAGTGCTGGCTAGGCATAAGGCAGGGGCACAAGTGCTGGCTAGGCATAAGGCAGGGGCACAAGTGCTGGCTAGGCATAAGGCAGGGGCACAAGTGCTGGCTAGGCATAAGGCAGGGGCACAAGTGCTGGCTAGGCATAAGGCAGGGGCACAAGTGCTGGCTAGGCATAAGGCAGGGGCACAAGTGCTGGCTAGGCATAAGGCAGGGGCACAAGTGCTGGCTAGGCATAAGGCAGGGGCACAAGTGCTGGCTAGGCATAAGGCAGGGGCACAAGTGCTAACTAGGCATAAGGCAGGGGCACAAGTGCTGGCTAGGCATAAGGCAGGGGCACAAGTGCGGGCTAGGCATAAGGCAGGGGCACAAGTGCGGGCTAGGCATAAGGCAGGGGCACAAGTGCGGGCTAGGCATAAGGCAGGGGCACAAGTGCGGGTTAGGCATAAGGCAGGGGCACAAGTGCGGGCTAGGCATAAGGCAGGGGCACAAGTGCGGGCTAGGCATAAGGCAGGGGCACAAGTGCGGGCTAGGCATAAGGCAGGGGCACACGTGCGGGCTAGGCATAAGGCAGGGGCACACGTGCGGGCTAGGCATAAGGCAGGGGCACACGTGCGGGCTAGGCATAAGGCAGGGGCACACGTGCGGGCTAGGCATAAGGCAGGGGCACACGTGCGGGCTAGGCATAAGGCAGGGGCACACGTGCGGGCTAGGCATAAGGCAGGGGCACACGTGCTGGCTAGGCATAAGGCAGGGGCACACGTGCGGGCTAGGCATAAGGCAGGGGCACACGTGCGGGCTAGGCATAAGGCAGGGGCACAAGTGCGGGCTAGGCATAAGGCAGGGGCACAAGTGCGGGCTAGGCATAAGGCAGGGGCACAAGTGCGGGCTAGGCATAAGGCAGGGGCACAAGTGCGGGCTAGGCATAAGGCAGGGGCACAAGTGCGGGCAAGGCATAAGGCAGGGGCACAAGTGCGGGCTAGGCATAAGGCAGGGGCACAAGTGCGAGCTAGGCATAAGGCAGGGGCACAAGTGCGGGCTAGGCATAAGGCAGGGGCACAAGTGCGGGCTAGGCATAAGGCAGGGGCACAAGTGCGGGCTAGGCATAAGGCAGGGGCACAAGTGCGGGCTAGGCATAAGGCAGGGGCACAAGTGCGGGCTAGGCATAAGGCAGGGGCACAAGTGCGGGCTAGGCATAAGGCAGGGGCACAAGTGCGGCTAGGCATAAGGCAGGGGCCCAAGTGCGGCTAGGCATAAGGCAGGGGCACACGTGCTGGCTAGGCATAAGGCAGGGGCACACGTGCGGGCTAGGCATAAGGCAGGGGCACACGTGCGGGCTAGGCATAAGGCAGGGGCAAACGTGCGGGCTAGGCATAAGGCAGGGGCAAACGTGCGGGCTAGGCATAAGGCAGGGGCACAAGTGCGGGCTTGGCATAAGGCAGGGGCACAAGTGCGGGCTAGGCATAAGGCAGGGGCACAAGTGAGGGCTAGGCATAAGGCAGGGGCACAAGTGCGGGCTAGGCATAAGGCAGGGGCACAAGTGCGGGCTAGGCATAAGGCAGGGGCACAAGTGCGGGCTAGGCATAAGGCAGGGGCACAAGTGCGGGCTAGGCATAAGGCAGGGGCACAAGTGCGGCTAGGCATAAGGCAGGGGCCCAAGTGCGGCTAGGCATAAGGCAGGGGCACACGTGCTGGCTAGGCATAAGGCAGGGGCACACGTGCTGGCTAGGCATAAGGCAGGGGCACACGTGCGGGCTAGGCATAAGGCAGGGGCACACGTGCGGGCTAGGCATAAGGCAGGGGCACACGTGCGGGCTAGGCATAAGGCAGGGGCAAACGTGCGGGCAAGGCATAAGGCAGGGGGCACAAGTGCGGGCTAGGCATAAGGCAGGGGCACAAGTGCGGGCTAGGCATAAGGCAGGGGCACAAGTGCGGGCTAGGCATAAGGCAGGGGCACAAGTGAGGGCTAGGCATAAGGCAGGGGCACAAGTGCGGGCTAGGCATAAGGCAGGGGCACAAGTGCGGGCTAGGCATAAGGCAGGGGCACACGTGCGGGCTAGGCATAAGGCAGGGGCACACGTGCGGGCTAGGCATAAGGCAGGGGCACACGTGCGGGCTAGGCATAAGGCAGGGGCACACGTGCGGGCTAGGCATAAGGCAGGGGCACACGTGCGGGCTAGGCATAAGGCAGGGGCACACGTGCGGGCTAGGCATAAGGCAGGGGCACACGTGCGGGCTAGGCATAAGGCAGGGGCACACGTGCGGGCTAGGCATAAGGCAGGGGCACACGTGCTGGCTAGGCATAAGGCAGGGGCACACGTGCTGGCTAGGCATAAGGCAGAGGCACACGTGCTGGCTAGGCATAAGGCAGGGGCACACGTGCTGGCTAGGCATAAGGCAGGGGCACACGTGCTGGCTAGGCATAAGGCAGGGGCACACGTGCTGGCTAGGCATAAGGCAGGGGCACACGTGCTGGCTAGGCATAAGGCAGGGGCACACGTGCTGGCTAGGCATAAGGCAGGGGCACACGTGCTGGCTAGGCATAAGGCAGGGGCACACGTGCTGGCTAGGCATAAGGCAGGGGCACACGTGCTGGCTAGGCATAAGGCAGGGGCACACGTGCTGGCTAGGCATAAGGCAGGGGCACACGTGCTGGCTAGGCATAAGGCAGGGGCACACGTGCTGTCTAGGCATAAGGCAGGGGCACACGTGTTGGCTAGGCATAAGGCAGGGGCACACGTGCTGGCTAGGCATAAGGCAGGGGCACACGTGCTGGCTAGGCATAAGGCAGGGGCACACGTGCGGGCTAGGCATAAGGCAGGGGCACACGTGCGGGCTAGGCATAAGGCAGGGGCACACGTGCAGGCTAGGCATAAGGCAGGGGCACACGTGCGGGCTAGGCATAAGGCAGGGGCACAAGTGCGGGCTAGGCATAAGGCAGGGGCACAAGTGCGGGCTAGGCATAAGGCAGGGGCACAAGTGCGGGCTAGGCATAAGGCAGGGGCACAAGTGCGGGCTAGGCATAAGGCAGGGGCACAAGTGCGGGCTAGGCATAAGGCAGGGGCACAAGTGCGGGCTAGGCATAAGGCAGGGGCACAAGTGCGGGCTAGGCATAAGGCAGGGGCACAAGTGCGGGCAAGGCATAAGGCAGGGGCACAAGTGCGGGCTAGGCATAAGGCAGGGGCACAAGTGCGGGCTAGGCATAAGGCAGCGGCACAAGTGCTGGCTAGGCATAAGGCAGCGGCACAAGTGCTGGCTAGGCATAAGGCAGGGGCACAAGTGCTGGCTAGGCATAAGGCAGGGGCACAAGTGCTGGCTAGCCATAAGGCAGGGCCACAAGTGCAGGCTAGGCATTAGGCAGGGCCACAAGTGCAGGCTAGGCATAAGGCAGGGCCACAAGTGCTGGCTAGGCATAAGGCAGGGGCACAAGTGCAGGCTAGGCATAAGGCAGGGGCACAAGTGCTGGCTAGGCATAAGGCAGGGGCACAAGTGCTGGCTAGGCATAAGGCAGGGGCTCAAGTGCTGGCTAGGCAAAAGGCAGGGGCACAAGTGCTGGCTAGGCATAAGGCAGGGGCACAAGTGCTGGCTAGGCATAAGGCAGGGGCACAAGTGCTGGCTAGGCATAAGGCAGGGGCACAAGTGCTGGCTAGGCATAAGGCAGGGGCACAAGTGCTGGCTAGGCATAAGGCAGGGGCTTAAGTGCTGGCTAGGCATAAGGCAGGGGCACCTATGCAGGCTAGGCTTAAGGCAGGGGCACAAGTGATGGCTACACATAAGGCATACGGCTAACTCTTTGCACTCTTTGAATAAAGGGATAGGCACCCTTAGGGGTGAAGAGCTAGCTTTCACCCCTCTACTCTGTACTATGTTGTACAGTGCGGAGCCACTCCATAACCCCCATGCTCCAAGCGACCAGGCACATCTTGTCTGTCCTCCGTAAATGGGTAATGCCTTCGTCCCCAATTACAGTCGTGCATGTGCATACAGACGGGACAAGAGCTTAGAGCGTAAAGCCTGCCCTGTGTGCATAACCAACATGAATCTAAAGACAAAAAAACAATAATGCAAGGGGCTCAAAAGTGCTGGCTAGGCATAAGGCAGGGGCACAAGTGCTGGCTAGACATAAGGCAGGGGCACAAGTGCTGGCTAGGCATAAGGCAGGGGCACAATTGCTGGCTAGGCATAAGGCAGGGGCACAAGTGCTGGCTAGGCATAAGGCAGGGGCACAAGTGCTGGCTAGGCATAAGGCAGGGGCACAAGTGCTGGCTAGACTTAAGGCAGGGGCACAAGTGCTGGCTAGACTTAAGGCAGGGGCACAAGTGCTGGCTAGGCATAAGGCAGGGGCACAAGTGCGGGCTAGCCATAAGGCAGGGGCACAAGTGCAGGCTAGGCATAAGGCAGGGGCACAAGTGCAGGCTAGGCATAAGGCAGGGGCACAAGTGCAGGCTAGGCATAAGGCAGGGGCACAAGTGCAAACTAAGCATAAGGCAGGGGCACAAGTGCAGCTAGGCATAAGGCAGGGGCACAAGTGCGGGCTAGGCATAAGGCAGGGGCACAAGTGCGGGCTAGGCATAAGGCAGGGGCACAAGTGCTGGCTAGGCATAAGGCAGGGTCACAAGTGCGGGCTAGGCATAAGGCAGGGTCACAAGTGCGGGCTAGGCATAAGGCAGGGGCACAAGTGCGGGCTAGGCATAAGGCAGGGGCACAAGTGCGGGCTAGGCATAAGGCAGGGGCACAAGTGCACGCTAGGCATAAGGCAGGGGCACAAGTGCGGGCTAGGCATAAGGCAGGGGCACAAGTGCGGGCTAGGCATAAGGCAGGGGCACAAGTGCGGGCTAGGCATAAGGCAGGGGCACAAGTGCGGGCTAGGCATAAGGCAGGGGCACAAGTGCGGGCTAGGCATAAGGCAGGGGCACAAGTGCGGGATAGGCATAAGGCAAGGGCACAAGTGCGGCCTAGGCATAAGGCAGGGGCACAAGTGCGGGCTAGGCATAAGGCAGGGGCACAAGTGCGGGCTAGGCATAAGGCAGGGGCACAAGTGCGGGCTAGGCATAAGGCAGGGGCACAAGTGCGGGCTAGGCATAAGGCAGGGCACAAGTGCGGGCTAGGCATAATTCAGGGGCACAAGTGCGGGCTAGGCATAAGGCAGGGGCACAAGTGCGGGCTAGGCATAAGGCAGGGGCACAAGTGTGGGCTAGGCATAAGGCAGGGGCACAAGTGCGGGCTAGGCATAAGGCAGGGGCACACGTGCTGGCTAGGCATAAGGCAGGGGCACACGTGCTGGCTAGGCATAAGGCAGGGGCACAACTGCGGGCTAGGCATAAGGCAGGGGCACAAGTGCGGGCTAGGCATAAGGCAGGGGCACAAGTGCGGGCTAGGCATAAGGCAGGGGCACAAGTGCGGGCTAGGCATAAGGCAGGGGCACAAGTGCGGGCTAGGCATAAGGCAGGGGCACAAGTGCGGGCTAGGCATAAGGCAGGGGCACAAGTGCGGGCTAGGCATAAGGCAGGGGCACAAGTGCGGGCTAGGCATAAGGCAGGGGCACAAGTGCGGGCTAGGCATAAGGCAGGGGCACAAGTGCGGGCTAGGCATAAGGCAGGGGCACAAGTGCGGGCTAGGCATAAGGCAGGGAAACAAGTGCGGGCTAGGCATAAGGCAGGGGCACAAGTGCAGGCTAGGCATAAGGCAGGGGCACAAGTGCTGGCTAGGCATAAGGCAAGGGCACAAGTGCTGGCTAGGCATAAGGCAGGGGCACACGTGCTGGCTAGGCATAAGGCAGGGGCACAACTGCGGGCTAGGCATAAGGCAGGGGCACAAGTGCGGGCTAGGCATAAGGCAGGGGCACAAGTGCGGGCTAGGCATAAGGCAGGGGCACAAGTGCGGGCTAGGCATAAGGCAGGGGCACAAGTGCGGGCTAGGCATAAGGCAGGGGCACAAGTGCGGGCTAGGCATAAGGCAGGGGCACAAGTGCGGGCTAGGCATAAGTCAGGGGCACAAGTGCGGGCTAGGCATAAGGCAGGGGCACAAGTGCGGGCTAGGCATAAGGCAGGGGCACAAGTGCTGGCTAGGCATAAGGCAGGGGCACAAGTGCGGGCTAGGCATAAGGCAGGGGAACAAGTGCGGGCTAGGCATAAGGCAGGGGCACAAGTGCAGGCTAGGTATAAGGCAGGGGCACAAGTGCTGGCTAGGCATAAGGCAAGGGCACAAGTGCTGGCTAGGCATAAGGCAGGGGCACAAGTGCTGGCTAGGCATAAGGCAGGGGAACAAGTGCGGGCTAGACTTTAGGCAGGGGCACAAGAGCAAACTAAGCATAAGGCAGAGGCACAAGTGCAAGCTAGGCATAAGGCAGGGGCACCTATGCAGGCTAGGCTTAAGGCAGGGGCACAAGTGATGGCTACACATAAGGCATACGGCTAACTCTTTGCACTCTTTGCATAAAGGGATAGGCACCCTTAGGGGTGAAGAGCTAGCTTTCACCCCTCTACTCTGTACTTTGTTGTACAGTGCGGAGCCACTCCATAACCCCCATGCTCCAAGCGACCAGGCACATCTTGTCTGTCCTCCGTAAATGGGTAATGCCTTCGTCCCCAATTACAGTCGTGCATGTGCATTCAGACGGGACAAGAGCGAAGAGCGTAAAGCCTGCCCTGTGTGCATAACCAACATGAAGCTAAAGACAAAAAAACAATACAAGGGGCTCAAAAGTGCTGGCCAGGCATAAGGCAGGGGCTCAAAAGTGCTGGCTAGGCATAAGGCAGGGGCACAAGTGCTGGCTAGGCATAAGGCAGGGGCACAAGTGCTGGCTAGGCATAAGGCAGGGGCACAAGTGCTGGCTAGGCATAAGGCAGGGGCACAAGTGCTGGCTAGGCATAAGGCAGGGGCACAAGTGCTGGCTAGGCATAAGGCAGGGGCACAAGTGCTGGCTAGGCATAAGGCAGGGGCACAAGTGCTGGCTAGGCATAAGGCAGGGGCACAAGTGCTTGCTAGGCATAAGGCAGGGGCACAAGTGCTAACTAGGCATAAGGCAGGGGCACAAGTGCTGGCTAGGCTTAAGGCAGGGGCACAAGTGCTGGCTAGGCATAAGGCAGGGGCACAAGTGCTGGCTAGGCATAAGGCAGGGGCACAAGTGCTGGCTAGGCATAAGGCAGGGGCACAAGTGCTGGCTAGGCATAAGGCAGGGGCACAAGTGCTGGCTAGGCATAAGGCAGGGGCACAAGTGCTGGCTAGGCATAAGGCAGGGGCACAAGTGCTGGCTAGGCATAAGGCAGGGGCACAAGTGCTGGCTAGGCATAAGGCAGGGGCACAAGTGCTGGCTAGGCATAAGGCAGGGGCACAAGTGCTGGCTAGGCATAAGGCAGGGGCACAAGTGCTGGCTAGGCATAAGGCAGGGGCACAAGTGCTGGCTAGGCATAAGGCAGGGGCACAAGTGCTGGCTAGGCATAAGGCAGGGGCACAAGTGCTGGCTAGGCATAAGGCAGGGGCACAAGTGCTGGCTAGGCATAAGGCAGGGGCACAAGTGCTGGCTAGGCATAAGGCAGGGGCACAAGTGCTGGCTAGGCATAAGGCAGGGGCACAAGTGCTGGCTAGGCATAAGGCAGGGGCACAAGTGCTGGCTAGGCATAAGGCAGGGGCACAAGTGCGGGCTAGGCATAAGGCAGGGGCACAAGTGCGGGCTAGGCATAAGGCAGCGGCACAAGTGCTGGCTAGGCATAAGGCAGGGGCACAAGTGCTGGCTAGGCATAAGGCAGGGGCACAAGTGCGGGCTAGGCATAAGGCAGGGCCACAAGTGCGGGCTAGGCATAAGGCAGGGGCACAAGTGCGGGCTAGGCATAAGGCAGGGGCACAAGTGCGGGCTAGGCATAAGGCAGGGGCACAAGTGCGGGCTAGGCATAAGGCAGGGGCACAAGTGCGGGCTAGGCATAAGGCAGGGGCACAAGTGCGGGCTAGGCATAAGGCAGGGGCACAAGTGCGGGCTAGGCATAAGGCAGGGGCACAAGTGCGGGCTAGGCATAAGGCAGGGGCACAAGTGCGGGCTAGGCATAAGGCAGGGGCACAAGTGCGGGCTAGGCATAAGGCAGGGGCACAAGTGCGGGCTAGGCATAAGGCAGGGGCACAAGTGCGGGCTAGGCATAAGGCAGGGGCACAAGTGCGGGCTAGGCATAAGGCAGGGGCACAAGTGCGGGCTAGGCATAAGGCAGGGGCACAAGTGCGGGCTAGGCATAAGGCAGGGGCACAAGTGCGGGCTAGGCATAAGGCAGGGGCACAAGTGCGGGCTAGGCATAAGGCAGGGGCACAAGTGCGGGCTAGGCATAAGGCAGGGGCACAAGTGCGGGCTAGGCATAAGGCAGGGGCACAAGTGCGGGCTGGGCATAAGGCAGGGGCACAAGTGCGGGCTAAGCATAAGGCAGGGGCACAAGTGCGGGCTAGGCATAAGGCAGGGGCACAAGTGCGGCTAGGCATAAGGCAGGGGCCCAAGTGCGGGCTAGGCATAAGGCAGGGGCACACGTGCGGGCTAGGCATAAGGCAGGGGCACACGTGCGGGCTAGGCATAAGGCAGGGGCACAAGTGCGGGCTAGGCATAAGGCAGGGGCACAAGCGCGGGCTAGGCATAAGGCAGGGGCACAAGCGCGGGCTAGGCATAAGGCAGGGGCACAAGCGCGGGCTAGGCATAAGGCAGGGGCACAAGTGCGGGCAAGGCATAAGGCAGGGGCACAAGTGCGGGCTAGGCATAAGGCAGGGGCACAAGTGCGGGCTAGGCATAAGGCAGGGGCACAAGTGCGGGCTAGGCATAAGGCAGCGGCACAAGTGCGGGCTAGGCATAAGGCAGCGGCACAAGTGCTGGCTAGGCATAAGGCAGGGGCACAAGTGCTGGCTAGGCATAAGGCAGGGGCACAAGTGCAGGCTAGGCATAAGGCAGGGCCACAAGTGCAGGCTAGGCATAAGGCAGGGGCACAAGTGCTGGCTAGGCATAAGGCAGGGGCACAAGTGCTGGCTAGGCATAAGGCAGGGGCTCAAGTGCTGGCTAGGCATAAGGCAGGGGCACAAGTGCTGGCTAGGCATAAGGCAGGGGCACAAGTGCTGGCTAGGCATAAGGCAGGGGCACAAGTGTGGGCTAGACTTTAGGCAGGGGCACAAGAGCAAACTAAGCATAAGGCAGAGGCACAAGTGCAAGCTAGGCATAAGGCAGGGGCACCTATGCAGGCTAGGCTTAAGGCAGGGGCACAAGTGATGGCTACACATAAGGCATATGGCTAACTCTTTGCACTCTTTGCATAAAGGGATAGGCACCCTTAGGGGTGAAGAGCTAGCTTTCACCCCTCTACTCTGTACTTTGTTGTACAGTGCGGTGCCACTCCATAACCCCCATGCTCCAAGCGACCAGGCACATCTTGTCTGTCCTCCGTAAATGGGTAATGCCTTCGTCCCCAATTACAGTCGTGCATGTGCATTCAGACGGAACAAGAGCGAAGAGCGTAAAGCCTGCCCTGTGTGCATAACCAACATGAAGCTAAAGACAAAAAAACAATAATACAAGGGGCTCAAAAGTGCTGGCTAGGCATAAGGCAGGGGCACAAGTGCTGGCTAGGCATAAGGCAGGGGCACAAGTGCTGGCTAGGCATAAGGCAGGGGCACAAGTGCTGGCTAGGCATAAGGCAGGGGCACAAGTGCTGGCTAGGCATAAGGCAGGGGCACAAGTGCTGGCTAGGCATAAGGCAGGGGCACAAGTGCTGGCTAGGCATAAGGCAGGGGCACCTATGCAGGCTAGGCTTAAGGCAGGGGCACAAGTGATGGCTACACATAAGGCATATGGCTAACTCTTTGCACTCTTTGCATAAAGGGATAGGCACCCTTAGGGGTGAAGAGCTAGCTTTCACCCCTCTACTCTGTACTTTGTTGTACAGTGCGGAGCCACTCCATAACCCCCATGCTCCAAGCGACCAGGCACATCTTGTCTGTCCTCCGTAAATGGGTAATGCCTTCGTCCCCAATTACAGTCGTGCATGTGCATTCAGACGGGACAAAAGCGAAGAGCGTAAAGCCTGCCCTCTGTGCATAACCAACATGAAGCTAAAGACAAAAAAACAATAATACAAGGGGCTCAAAAGTGGTGGCTAGGCATAAGGCAGGGGCACAAGTGCTGGCTAGGCATAAGGCAGGGGCACAAGTGCTGGCTAGGCATAAGGCAGGGGCACAAGTGCTGGCTAGGCATAAGGCAGGGGCACAAGCGCTGGCTAGGCATAAGGCAGGGGCACAAGTGCTGGCTAGGCATAAGGCAGGGGCACAAATGCGGGCTAGGCATAAGGCAGGGGCACAAGTGCGGGCTAGGCATAAGGCAGGGGCACAAGTGCGGGCTAGGCATAAGGCAGGGGCACACGTGCGGGCTAGGCATAAGGCAGGGGCACACGTGCTGGCTAGGCATAAGGCAGGGGCACACGTGCTGGCTAGGCATAAGGCAGGGGCACAAGTGCGGGCTAGGCATAAGGCAGGGGCACACGTGCTGGCTAGGTATAAGGCAGGGGCACAAGTGCTGGCTAGGCATAAGGCAAGGGCACAAGTGCTGGCTAGGCATAAGGCAAGGGCACAAGTGCTGGCTAGGCATAAGGCAGGGGCACAAGTGCTGGCTAGGCATAAGGCAGGGGCACAAGTGCGGGCTAGACTTTAGGCAGGGGCACAAGAGAAAACTAAGCATAAGGCAGAGGCACAAGTGCAAGCTAGGCATAAGGCAGGGGCACCTATGCAGGCTAGGCTTAAGGCAGGGGCACAAGTGATGGCTACACATAAGGCATACGGCTAACTCTTTGCACTCTTTGCATAAAGGGATAGGCACCCTTAGGGGTGAAGAGCTAGCTTTCACCCCTCTACTCTGTACTTTGTTGTACAGTGCGGAGCCACTCCATAACTGCCATGCTCCAAGCGACCAGGCACATCTTGTCTGTCCTCTGTAAATGGGTATTGCCTTCGTCCCCAATTACAGTCGTGCATGTGCATTCAGACGGGACAAGAGCGAAGAGCGTAAAGCCTGCCCTGTGTGCATAACCAACATGAAGCTAAAGACAAAAAAACAATAATACAAGGGGCTCAAAAGTGCTGGCTAGGCATAAGGCAGGGGCACAAGTGCTGGCTAGGCATAAGGCAGGGGCACAAGTGCTAACTAGGCATAAGGCAGGGGCACAAGTGCTGGCTAGGCTTAAGGCAGGGGCACAAGTGCTGGCTAGGCATAAGGCAGGGGCACAAGTGCTGGCTAGGCATAAGGCAGGGGCACAAGTGCTGGCTAGGCATAAGGCAGGGGCACAAGTGCTGGCTAGACATAAGGCAGGGGCACAAGTGCTGGCTAGGCATAAGGCAGGGGCACAAGTGCTGGCTAGGCATAAGGCAGGGGCACAAGTGCTGGCTAGGCATAAGGCAGGGGCACAAGTGCTGGCTAGGCATAAGGCAGGGGCACAAGTGCTGGCTAGGCATAAGGCAGGGGCACAAGTGCTGGCTAGGCATAAGGCAGGGGCACAAGTGCTGGCTAGGCATAAGGCAGGGGCACAAGTGCTGGCTAGGCATAAGGCAGGGGCACAAGTGCTGGCTAGGCATAAGGCAGGGGCACAAGTGCTGGCTAGGCATAAGGCAGGGGCACAAGTGCTGGCTAGGCATAAGGCAGGGGCACAAGTGCTGGCTAGGCATAAGGCAGGGGCACAAGTGCTGGCTAGGCATAAGGCAGGGGCACAAGTGCTGGCTAGGCATAAGGCAGGGGCACAAGTGCTGGCTAGGCATAAGGCAGGGGCACAAGTGCTGGCTAGGCATAAGGCAGGGGCACAAGTGCTTGCTAGGCATAAGGCAGGGGCACAAGTGCTTGCTAGGCATAAGGCAGGGGCACAAAAGCTGGCTAGGCATAAGGCAGGGGCACAAGTGCAGGCTAGGCATAAGGCAGGGGCACAAGTGCTGGCTAGGCATAAGGCAGGGGCACAAGTGCTGGCTAGGCTTAAGGCAGGGGCACAAGTGCTGGCTAGGCTTAAGGCAGGGGCACAAGTGCTGGCTAGGCTTAAGGCAGGGGCACAAGTGCAGTCTAGGCATAAGGCAGGGGCACAAGTGCAGTCTAGGCATAAGGCAGGGGCACAAGTGCAGTCTAGGCATAAGGCAGGGGCACAAGTGCAGTCTAGGCATAAGGCAGGGGCACAAGTGCAGTCTAGGCATAAGGCAGGGGCACAAGTGCAGTCTAGGCATAAGGCAGGGGCACCTATGCGGGCTAGGCATAAGGCAGGGGCACCTATGCGGGCTAGGCATAAGGCAGGGGCACCTATGCGGGCTAGGCATAAGGCAGGGGCACCTATGCGGGCTAGGCATAAGGCAGGGGCACAAGTGCGGGCTAGGCATACGGCAGGGGCACAAGTGCGGGATAGGCATAAGGCAGGGGCACAAGTGCGGGCTAGGCATAAGGCAGGGGCACAAGTGCGGGCTAGCCATAAGGCAGGGGCACAAGTGCGGGCTAGGCATAAGGCAGGGGCACAAGTGCGGGCTAGGCATAAGGCAGGGGCACAAGTGCGGGCTAGGCATAAGGCAGGGGCACAAGTGCGGCTAGGCATAAGGCAGGGGCACACGTGCTGGCTAGGCATAAGGCAGGGGCACACGTGCGGGCTAGGCATAAGGCAGGGGCACACGTGCGGGCTAGGCATAAGGCAGGGGCACACGTGCGGGCTAGGCATAAGGCAGGGGCACACGTGCGGGCTAGGCATAAGGCAGGGGCACAAGTGCGGGCTAGGCATAAGGCAGGGGCACAAGTGCGGGCTAGGCATAAGGCAGGGGCACAAGTGCTGGCTAGGCATAAGGCAGGGGCACAAGTGCTGGCTAGGCATAAGGCAGGGGCACAAGTGCTGGCTAGGCATAAGGCAGGGGCACAAGTGCTGGCTAGGCATAAGGCAGGGGCACAAGTGCTGGCTAGGCATAAGGCAGGGGCACAAGTGCTGGCTAGGCATAAGGCAGGGGCACAAGTGCTGGCTAGGCATAAGGCAGGGGCACAAGTGCTGGCTAGGCATAAGGCAGGGGCGCAAGTGCTGGCTAGTCATAAGGCAGGGGCGCAAGTGCTGGCTAGGCATAAGGCAGGGGCGCAAGTGCTGGCTAGGCATAAGGCAGGGGCGCAAGTGCTGGCTAGGCATAAGGCAGGGGCGCAAGTGCTGGCTAGGCATAAGGCAGGGGCGCAAGTGCTGGCTAGGCATAAGGCAGGGGCGCAAGTGCTGGCTAGGCATAAGGCAGGGGCGCAAGTGCTGGCTAGGCATAAGGCAGGGGCGCAAGTGCTGGCTAGGCATAAGGCAGGGGCGCAAGTGCTGGCTAGGCATAAGGCAGGGGCGCAAGTGCTGGCTAGGCATAAGGCAGGGGCACAAGTGCTGGCTAGGCATAAGGCAGGGGCACAAGTGCTGGCTAGGCATAAGGCAGGGGCACAAGTGCTGGCTAGGCATAAGGCAGGGGCACAAGTGCTGGCTAGGCATAAGGCAGGGGCACAAGTGCTGGCTAGGCATAAGGCAGGGGCACAAGTGCTGGCTAGGCATAAGGCAGGGGCACAAGTGCTGGCTAGGCATAAGGCAGGGGCACAAGTGCTGGCTAGGCATAAGGCAGGGGCACAAGTGCTGGCTAGGCATAAGGCAGGGGCACAAGTGCTGGCTAGGCATAAGGCAGGGGCACAAGTGCTGGCTAGTCATAAGGCAGGGGCACAAGTGCTGGCTAGGCATAAGGCAGGGGCACAAGTGCTGGCTAGGCATAAGGCAGGGGCACAAGTGCTGGCTAGGCATAAGGCAGGGGCACAAGTGCTGGCTAGGCATAAGGCAGGGGCACAAGTGCTGGCTAGGCATAAGGCAGGGGCACAAGTGCTGGCTAGGCATAAGGCAGGGGCACAAGTGCTGGCTAGGCATAAGGCAGGGGCACAAGTGCTGGCTAGGCATAAGGCAGGGGCACAAGTGCTGGCTAGGCATAAGGCAGGGGCACAAGTGCTGGCTAGGCATAAGGCAGGGGCACAAGTGCTGGCTAGGCATAAGGCAGGGGCACAAGTGCTGGCTAGGCATAAGGCAGGGGCACAAGTGCTGGCTAGGCATAAGGCAGGGGCACAAGTGCTGGCTAGGCATAAGGCAGGGGCACAAGTGCTGGCTAGGCATAAGGCAGGGGCACAAGTGCTGGCTAGGCATAAGGCAGGGGCACAAGTGCTGGCTAGGCATAAGGCAGGGGCACAAGTGCTGGCTAGGCATAAGGCAGGGGCACAAGTGCTGGCTAGGCATAAGGCAGGGGCACAAGTGCTGGCTAGGCATAAGGCAGGGGCACAAGTGCTGGCTAGGCATAAGGCAGGGGCACAAGTGCTGGCTAGGCATAAGGCAGGGGCACAAGTGCTGGCTAGGCATAAGGCAGGGGCACAAGTGCTGGCTAGGCATAAGGCAGGGGCACAAGTGCTGGCTAGGCATAAGGCAGGGGCACAAGTGCTGGCTAGGCATAAGGCAGGGGCACAAGTGCTGGCTAGGCATAAGGCAGGGGCACAAGTGCTGGCTAGGCATAAGGCAGGGGCACAAGTGCTGGCTAGGCATAAGGCAGGGGCACAAGTGCTGGCTAGGCATAAGGCAGGGGCACAAGTGCTGGCTAGGCATAAGGCAGGGGCACAAGTGCTGGCTAGGCATAAGGCAGGGGCACAAGTGCTGGCTAGGCATAAGGCAGGGGCACAAGTGCTGGCTAGGCATAAGGCAGGGGCACAAGTGCTGGCTAGGCATAAGGCAGGGGCACAAGTGCTGGCTAGGCATAAGGCAGGGGCACAAGTGCTGGCTAGGCATAAGGCAGGGGCACAAGTGCTGGCTAGGCATAAGGCAGGGGCACAAGTGCTGGCTAGGCATAAGGCAGGGGCACAAGTGCTGGCTAGGCATAAGGCAGGGGCACAAGTGCTGGCTAGGCATAAGGCAGGGGCACAAGTGCTGGCTAGGCATAAGGCAGGGGCACAAGTGCTGGCTAGGCATAAGGCAGGGGCACAAGTGCTGGCTAGGCATAAGGCAGGGGCACAAGTGCTGGCTAGGCATAAGGCAGGGGCACAAGTGCTGGCTAGGCATAAGGCAGGGGCACAAGTGCGGGCTAGGCATAAGGCAGGGGCACAAGTGCGGGCTAGGCATAAGGCAGGGGCACAAGTGCGGGCTAGGCATAAGGCAGGGGCACAAGTGCGGGCTAGGCATAAGGCAGGGGCACAAGTGCGGGCTAGGCATAAGGCAGGGGCACAAGTGCGGGCTAGGCATAAGGCAGGGGCACAAGTGCGGGCTAGGCATAAGGCAGGGGCACAAGTGCGGGCTAGGCATAAGGCAGGGGCACAAGTGCGGGCTAGGCATAAGGCAGGGGCACAAGTGCGGGCTAGGCATAAGGCAGGGGCACAAGTGCGGGCTAGGCATAAGGCAGGGGCACAAGTGCGGGCTAGGCATAAGGCAGGGGCACAAGTGCGGGCTAGGCATAAGGCAGGGGCACAAGTGCTGGCTAGGCATAAGGCAGGGGCACAAGTGCTGGCTAGGCATAAGGCAGGGGCACAAGTGCTGGCTAGGCATAAGGCAGGGGCACAAGTGCTGGCTAGGCATAAGGCAGGGGCACAAGTGCTGGCTAGGCATAAGGCAGGGGCACAAGTGCGGGCTAGGCATAAGGCAGGGGCACAAGTGCGGGCTAGGCATAAGGCAGGGGCACAAGTGCGGGCTAGGCATAAGGCAGGGGCACAAGTGCGGGCTAGGCATAAGGCAGGGGCACAAGTGCGGGCTAGGCATAAGGCAGGGGCACAAGTGCGGGCTAGGCATAAGGCAGGGGCACAAGTGCGGGCTAGGCATAAGGCAGGGGCACAAGTGCGGGCTAGGCATAAGGCAGGGGCACAAGTGCGGGCTAGGCATAAGGCAGGGGCACAAGTGCGGGCTAGGCATAAGGCAGGGGCACAAGTGCGGGCTAGGCATAAGGCAGGGGCACAAGTGCGGGCTAGGCATAAGGCAGGGGCACAAGTGCGGGCTAGGCATAAGGCAGGGGCACAAGTGCGGGCTAGGCATAAGGCAGGGGCACAAGTGCGGGCTAGGCATAAGGCAGGGGCACAAGTGCGGGCTAGGCATAAGGCAGGGGCACAAGTGCGGTCTAGGCATAAGGCAGGGGCACAAGTGCAGTCTAGGCATAAGGCAGGGGCACAAGTGCAGTCTAGGCATAAGGCAGGGGCACAAGTGCAGTCTAGGCATAAGGCAGGGGCACAAGTGCTGGCTAGGCATAAGGCAGGGGCACAAGTGCTGGCTAGGCATAAGGCAGGGGCACAAGTGCTGGCTAGGCATAAGGCAGGGGCACAAGTGCTGGCTAGGCATAAGGCAGGGGCACAAGTGCGGGCTAGGCATAAGGCAGGGGCACAAGTGCGGGCTAGGCATAAGGCAGGGGCACAAGTGCTGGCTAGGCATAAGGCAGGGGCACAAGTGCTGGCTAGGCATAAGGCAGGGGCACAAGTGCTGGCTAGGCATAAGGCAGGGGCACAAGTGCGGGCTAGGCATAAGGCAGGGGCACAAGTGCGGGCTAGGCATAAGGCAGGGGCACAAGTGCGGGCTAGGCATAAGGCAGGGGCACAAGTGCGGGCTAGGCATAAGGCAGGGGCACAAGTGCGGGCTAGGCATAAGGCAGGGGCACAAGTGCGGGCTAGGCATAAGGCAGTGGCACAAGTGCGGGCTAGGCATAAGGCAGGGGCACAAGTGCGGGCTAGGCATAAGGCAGGGGCACAAGTGCTGGCTAGGCATAAGGCAGGGGCACAAGTGCTGGCTAGGCATAAGGCAGGGGCACAAGTGCTGGCTAGGCATAAGGCAGGGGCACAAGTGCTGGCTAGGCATAAGGCAGGGGCACAAGTGCTGGCTAGGCATAAGGCAGGGGCACAAGTGCTGGCTAGGCATAAGGCAGGGGCACAAGTGCTGGCTAGGCATAAGGCAGGGGCACAAGTGCTGGCTAGGCATAAGGCAGGGGCACAAGTGCTGGCTAGGCATAAGGCAGGGGCACAAGTGCTGGCTAGGCATAAGGCAGGGGCACAAGTGCAGTCTAGGCATAAGGCAGGGGCACAAGTGCAGTCTAGGCATAAGGCAGGGGCACAAGTGCTGGCTAGGCATAAGGCAGGGGCACAAGTGCTGGCTAGGCATAAGGCAGGGGCACAAGTGCTGGCTAGGCATAAGGCAGGGGCACAAGTGCTGGCTAGGCATAAGGCAGGGGCACAAGTGCGGGCTAGGCATAAGGCAGGGGCACAAGTGCGGGCTAGGCATAAGGCAGGGGCACAAGTGCTGGCTAGGCATAAGGCAGGGGCACAAGTGCTGGCTAGGCATAAGGCAGGGGCACAAGTGCTGGCTAGGCATAAGGCAGGGGCACAAGTGCGGGCTAGGCATAAGGCAGGGGCACAAGTGCGGGCTAGGCATAAGGCAGGGGCACAAGTGCGGGCTAGGCATAAGGCAGGGGCACAAGTGCGGGCTAGGCATAAGGCAGGGGCACAAGTGTGGGCTAGGCATAAGGCAGGGGCACAAGTGCGGGCTAGGCATAAGGCAGTGGCACAAGTGCGGGCTAGGCATAAGGCAGGGGCACAAGTGCGGGCTAGGCATAAGGCAGGGGCACAAGTGCTGGCTAGGCATAAGGCAGGGGCACAAGTGCTGGCTAGGCATAAGGCAGGGGCACAAGTGCTGGCTAGGCATAAGGCAGGGGCACAAGTGTTGGCTAGGCATAAGGCAGGGGCACAAGTGCTGGCTAGGCATAAGGCAGGGGCACAAGTGCTGGCTAGGCATAAGGCAGGGGCACAAGTGCTGGCTAGGCATAAGGCAGGGGCACAAGTGCTGGCTAGGCATAAGGCAGGGGCACAAGTGCTGGCTAGGCATAAGGCAGGGGCACAAGTGCTGGCTAGGCATAAGGCAGGGGCACAAGTGCTGGCTAGGCATAAGGCAGGGGCACAAGTGCTGGCTAGGCATAAGGCAGGGGCACAAGTGCTGGCTAGGCATAAGGCAGGGGCACAAGTGCTGGCTAGGCATAAGGCAGGGGCACAAGTGCTGGCTAGGCATAAGGCAGGGGCACAAGTGCTGGCTAGGCATAAGGCAGGGGCACAAGTGCTGGCTAGGCATAAGGCAGGGGCACAAGTGCTGGCTAGGCATAAGGCAGGGGCACAAGTGCTGGCTAGGCATAAGGCAGGGGCACAAGTGCTGGCTAGGCATAAGGCAGGGGCACAAGTGCTGGCTAGGCATAAGGCAGGGGCACAAGTGCTGGCTAGGCATAAGGCAGGGGCACAAGTGCTGGCTAGGCATAAGGCAGGGGCACAAGTGCTGGCTAGGCATAAGGCAGGGGCACAAGTGCTGGCTAGGCATAAGGCAGGGGCACAAGTGCTGGCTAGGCATAAGGCAGGGGCACAAGTGCTGGCTAGGCATAAGGCAGGGGCACAAGTGCTGGCTAGGCATAAGGCAGGGGCACAAGTGCTGGCTAGGCATAAGGCAGGGGCACAAGTGCTGGCTAGGCATAAGGCAGGGGCACAAGTGCGGGCTAGGCATAAGGCAGGGGCACAAGTGCGGGCTAGGCATAAGGCAGGGGCACAAGTGCGGGCTAGGCATAAGGCAGGGGCACAAGTGCGGGCTAGGCATAAGGCAGGGGCACAAGTGCGGGCTAGGCATAAGGCAGGGGCACAAGTGCGGGCTAGGCATAAGGCAGGGGCACAAGTGCGGGCTAGGCATAAGGCAGGGGCACAAGTGCGGGCTAGGCATAAGGCAGGGGCACAAGTGCGGGCTAGGCATAAGGCAGGGGCACAAGTGCGGGCTAGGCATAAGGCAGGGGCACAAGTGCGGGCTAGGCATAAGGCAGGGGCACAAGTGCGGGCTAGGCATAAGGCAGGGGCACAAGTGCGGGCTAGGCATAAGGCAGGGGCACAAGTGCGGGCTAGGCATAAGGCAGGGGCACAAGTGCGGGCTAGGCATAAGGCAGGGGCACAAGTGCGGTCTAGGCATAAGGCAGGGGCACAAGTGCAGTCTAGGCATAAGGCAGGGGCACAAGTGCAGTCTAGGCATAAGGCAGGGGCACAAGTGCAGTCTAGGCATAAGGCAGGGGCACAAGTGCAGTCTAGGCATAAGGCAGGGGCACAAGTGCTGGCTAGGCATAAGGCAGGGGCACAAGTGCTGGCTAGGCATAAGGCAGGGGCACAAGTGCTGGCTAGGCATAAGGCAGGGGCACAAGTGCTGGCTAGGCATAAGGCAGGGGCACAAGTGCGGGCTAGGCATAAGGCAGGGGCACAAGTGCGGGCTAGGCATAAGGCAGGGGCACAAGTGCTGGCTAGGCATAAGGCAGGGGCACAAGTGCTGGCTAGGCATAAGGCAGGGGCACAAGTGCTGGCTAGGCATAAGGCAGGGGCACAAGTGCGGGCTAGGCATAAGGCAGGGGCACAAGTGCGGGCTAGGCATAAGGCAGGGGCACAAGTGCGGGCTAGGCATAAGGCAGGGGCACAAGTGCGGGCTAGGCATAAGGCAGGGGCACAAGTGCGGGCTAGGCATAAGGCAGGGGCACAAGTGCGGGCTAGGCATAAGGCAGTGGCACAAGTGCGGGCTAGGCATAAGGCAGGGGCACAAGTGCGGGCTAGGCATAAGGCAGGGGCACAAGTGCTGGCTAGGCATAAGGCAGGGCACAAGTGCTGGCTAGGCATAAGGCAGGGGCACAAGTGCTTGCTAGGCATAAGGCAGGGGCACAAGTGCTTGCTAGGCATAAGGCAGGGGCACAAAAGCTGGCTAGGCATAAGGCAGGGGCACAAGTGCAGGCTAGGCATAAGGCAGGGGCACAAGTGCTGGCTAGGCATAAGGCAGGGGCACAAGTGCTGGCTAGGCTTAAGGCAGGGGCACAAGTGCTGGCTAGGCATAAGGCAGGGGCACAAGTGCAGTCTAGGCATAAGGCAGGGGCACAAGTGCAGTCTAGGCATAAGGCAGGGGCACAAGTGCAGTCTAGGCATAAGGCAGGGGCACAAGTGCAGTCTAGGCATAAGGCAGGGGCACAAGTGCAGTCTAGGCATAAGGCAGGGGCACAAGTGCAGTCTAGGCATAAGGCAGGGGCACAAGTGCTGGCTAGGCATAAGGCAGGGGCACAAGTGTTGGCTAGGCATAAGGCAGGGGCACAAGTGCTGGCTAGGCATAAGGCAAGGGCACAACTGCTGGCTAGGCATAAGGCAGGGGCACAAGTGCTGGCTAGGCATAAGGCAGGGGCACAAGTGCTGGCTAGGCATAAGGCAGGGGCACAAGTGCTGGCTAGGCATAAGGCAGGGGCACAAGTGCTGGCTAGGCATAAGGCAGGGGCACAAGTGCTGGCTAGGCATAAGGCAGGGGCACAAGTGCTGGCTAGGCATAAGGCAGGGGCACAAGTGCTGGCTAGGCATAAGGCAGGGGCACAAGTGCTGGCTAGGCATAAGGCAGGGGCACAAGTGCTGGCTAGGCATAAGGCAGGGGCACAAGTGCTTGCTAGGCATAAGGCAGGGGCACAAGTGCTTGCTAGGCATAAGGCAGGGGCACAAGTGCTTGCTAGGCATAACGCAGGGGCACAAGTGCTGGCTAGGCATAAGGCAGGGGCACAAGTGCTGGCTAGGCATAAGGCAGGGGCACAAGTGCTTGCTAGGCATAAGGCAGGGGCACAAGTGCTTGCTAGTCATAAGGCAGGGGCACAAGTGCAGTCTAGGCATAAGGCAGGGGCACAAGTGCAGTCTAGGCATAAGGCAGGGGCACAAGTGCAGTCTAGGCATAAGGCAGGGGCACAAGTGCAGTCTAGGCATAAGGCAGGGGCACCTATGGGGGCTAGGCATAAGGCAGGGGCACCTATGCGGGCTAGGCATAAGGCAGGGGCAAAAGTGCGGGCTAGGCATAAGGCAGGGGCACAAGTGCGGGCTAGGCATAAGGCAGGGGCACAAGTGCGGGCTAGGCATAAGGCAGGGGCACAAGTGCTGGCTAGGCATAAGGCAGGGGCACAAGTGCTGGCTAGGCATAAGGCAGGGGCACAAGTGCGGGCTAGGCATAAGGCAGGGGCACAAGTGCGGGCTAGGCATAAGGCAGGGGCACAAGTGCGGGCTAGGCATAAGGCAGGGGCACAAGTGCTGGCTAGGCATAAGGCAGGGCACAAGTGCTGGCTAGGCATAAGGCAGGGGCACAAGTGCTTGCTAGGCATAAGGCAGGGGCACAAGTGCTTGCTAGGCATAAGGCAGGGGCACAAAAGCTGGCTAGGCATAAGGCAGGGGCACAAGTGCAGTCTAGGCATAAGGCAGGGGCACAAGTGCTGGCTAGGCATAAGGCAGAGGCTCAAGTGCTGGCTAGGCATAAGGCAGGGGCACAAGTGCTGGCTAGGCATAAGGCAGGGGCACAAGTGCTGGCTAGGCATAAGGCAAGGGCACAAGTGCTGGCTAGGCATAAGGCAGGGGCACAAGTGCTGGCTAGGCATAAGGCAGGGGCACAAGTGCGGGCTAGACTTTAGGCAGGGGCACAAGAGCAAACTAAGCATAAGGCAGAGGCACAAGTGCAAGCTAGGCATAAGGCAGGGGCACCTATGCAGGCTAGGCTTAAGGCAGGGGCACAAGTGATGGCTACACATAAGGCATACGGCTAACTCTTTGCACTCTTTGCATAAAGGGATAGGCACCCTTAGGGGTGAAGAGCTAGCTTTCACCCCTCTACTCTGTACTTTGTTGTACAGTGCGGAGCCACTCCATAACCCCCATGCTCCAAGCGACCAGGCACATCTTGTCTGTCCTCCGTAAATGGGTAATGCCTTCGTCCCCAATTACAGTCGTGCATGTGCATTCAGACGGGACAAGAGCGAAGAGCGTAAAGCCTGCCCTGTGTGCATAACCAACATGAAGCTAAAGACAAAAAAACAATAATACAAGGGGCTCAAAAGTGCTGGCTAGGCATAAGGCAGGGGCACAAGTGCTGGCTAGGCATAAGGCAGGCGCACAAGTGCTGGCTAGGCATAAGGCAGGGGCACAAGTGCTGGTTAGGCATAAGGCAGGGGCACAAGTGCTGGCTAGGCATAAGGCAGGGGCACAAGTGCGGGCTAGGCATAAGGCAGGGGCACAAGTGCGGGCTAGGCATAAGGCAGGGGCACAAGTGCGGGCTAGGCATAAGGCAGGGGCACACGTGCGGGCTAGGCATAAGGCAGGGGCACACGTGCTGGCTAGGCATAAGGCAGGGGCACACGTGCTGGCTAGGCATAAGGCAGGGGCACACGTGCTGGCTAGGCATAAGGCAGGGGCACAAGTGCGGGCTAGGCATAAGGCAGGGGCACAAGTGCGGGCTAGGCATAAGGCAGGGGCACAAGTGCGGGCTAGGCATAAGGCAGGGGCACAAGTGCGGGCTAGGCATAAGTCAGGGGCACAAGTGCGGGCTAGGCATAAGGCAGGGGCACAAGTGCGGGCTAGGCTTAAGGCCTGGGCACAAGTGCGGGCTAGGCTTAAGGCCTGGGCACAAGTGCAGTTCTGGCTAGGATCAAGGCAGGGGGCCCAAGTGCCGGCTAGGCTTAAGGCATGGGCACAAGTGCCAGCTAGGCTTAAGGCCTGGGCACAAGTGCGGGCTAGGCATAAGGCAGGAGCACAAGTGCTGGCTGGGCATAAGGCAGGAGCACAAGTGCTGGCTGGGCATAAGGCAGGAGCACAAGTGCTGGCTGAGCATAAGGCAGGAGCACATGTGCTGGCTAGGCTTAAGGCTGAGGCTTAAATGCTGGCTAAGTAGTAGACAGAGGCACAAGTTTAAACCAGGCATAAGGAAGGGGCACAAGTGATGGCTAACTTTGTGTAAATGGTGAGGCACCCATAGGAATGAAGAGCTAGTTTTCAACCCTCTGCTCTGTACTTGAACATTTAGGACTTGATACTTTGTAGAAAAGTGAGGAGCCACTACACAACTCCATGCTCCAAATGAGCATGCACTTCTGTCCTCTTACCTGTCAACACAGCATTTCCCATACAGATTAAAATATAAGCAATAGAAAACAGACAAGCTGTTCATGGCTAAAAATATTTTATTCAGGCCATAATATGTTCTAATACAATTTAAAAAAAATTAATTTGGTAATTTAAATGATGGTAAAATCCCAAACCATGGACAAGGCTTTATAACCCCTACATAGCGCAGGCAATGTAGAGTCCCCCCCACAGAGCGCAGGCAATGCAGTGCCCCCCTCCCACAGAGCGCTGACAATGCAGAGGGTCCCTCCCACAGAGCGCTGACAATGCAGAGGGTCCCCCCCACAGAGATCAGGCAATGCAGAGGGTCCCACCCCACAGAGCGCAGGCAATGCAGAGGGTCCCCCCCCCCCCACAGAGCGCAGGCAATGCAGAGGGTTCCCCCCCAGAGCGCAGGCAATGCAGAGGGCCCCCCCCTACAGAGTGCAGGCAATGCAGAGGGTTCCCCCCCCCCCGGAGCGCAGGCAATGCAGAGGGTCCCCCCCACAGAGCGCAGGCAATGCAGAGGGTCCCCCCCACAGAGCGCAGGCAATGCAGAGGGTCCCCCCCACAGAGCGCAGGCAATGCAGAGGGTCCCCCCCACAGAGCGTAGGCAATGCAGAGGGTCCGCTTCAGAGCGCAGGCAATGCAGAGGGTCCCCCCCACAGAGCGCAGGCAATGCAGAGGGTCCCCCCCACAGAGCGCAGGCAATGCAGAGGGTCCCCCCCACAGAGCGCAGGCAATGCAGAGGGTCCCCCCCCCCACAGAGCGCAGGCAATGCAGAGGGTCCCCCCCCACAGAGCGCAGGCAATGCAGAGGGTCCCCCCCCCCACAGAGCGCAGGCAATGCAGAGGGTCCCCCCCACAGAGCGCAGGCAATGCAGAGGGTCCCCCCCACAGAGCGCAGGCAATGCAGAGGGTCCCCCCCACAGAGCGCAGGCAATGCAGGGTCCCCCCCCACAGAGCGCAGGCAATGCAGAGGGTCCCCCCCACAGAGCGCAGGCAATGCAGAGGGTCCCCACACAGAGCGCAGGCAATGCAGAGGGTCCCCACACAGAGCGCAGGCAATGCAGAGGGTCCCCACACAGAGCGCAGGCAATGCAGAGGGTCCCCACACAGAGCGCAGGCAATGCAGAGGGTCCCCACACAGAGCGCAGGCAATGCAGAGGGTCCCCCCACAGAGCGCAGGCAATGCAGAGGGTCCCCCCACAGAGCGCAGGCAATGCAGAGGGTCCCCCCACAGAGCGCAGGCAATGCAGAGGGTCCCCCCACAGAGCGCAGGCAAAGCAGAGGGTCCCCCCACAGAGCGCAGGCAATGCAGAGGGTCTCCCCACAGAGCGCAGGCAATGCAGAGGGTCCCCCCCCCACAGCGCAGGCAATGCAGAGGGTCCCCCCCACAGAGCGCAGGCAATGCAGAGGGTCCCCCACAGAGCGCAGGCAATGCAGAGGGTCCCCCCCACAGAGCGCAGGCAATGCAGAGGGTCCCCCCCCACAGAGTGCAGGCAATGCAGAGGGTCCCCCCCAGAGCGCAGGCAATGCAGAGGGTCCCCCCCACAGAGCGCAGGCAATGCAGAGGGTCCCCCCCACAGAGCGCAGGCAATGCAGAGGGTCCCCCCCACAGAGCGCAGGCAATGCAGAGGGTCCCCTTCAGAGCGCAGGCAATGCAGAGGGTCCCCCCCCACAGAGCGCAGGCATTGCAAAGGGCCCCCCCCCCCCACAGAGTGCAGGCAATGCAGAGGGTCCCCCCCACAGAGCGCAGGCAATGCAGAGTCCCGCCCACAGAGCGCAGGCAATGCAGAGGGTCCTTCACACAGAGCGCAGGCAATGCAGAGGGTCCCCACACAGAGCGCAGACAATGCATAGGGTCCCCACACAGAGCGCAGGCAATGCAGAGGGTCCCCCCACAGAGCGCAGGCAATGCAGAGGGTCCCCCCACAGAGCGCAGGCAATGCAGAGGGTCCCCCCACAGAGCGCAGGCAATGCAGAGGGTCCCCCCCACAGAGCGCAGGCAATGCAGAGGGTCCCCCCCACAGAGCGCAGGCAATGCAGAGGGTCCCCCCCACAGAGCGCAGGCAATGCAGAGGGTTCCCCCCCACAGAGCGCAGGCAATGCAGAGGGTCCCCCCCCCAGAGCGCAGGCAATGCAGAGGGCCCCCCCACAGAGCGCAGGCAATGCAGAGGGTCCCCCCCACAGAGCGCAGGCAATGCAGAGGGTCCCCTTCAGAGCGCAGGCAATGCAGAGGGTCCCCCCCACAGAGCGCAGGCAATGCAGAGGGTCCACCCCACAGAGCGCAAGCAATGCAGAGGGTCCACCCCACAGAGCGCAGGCAATGCAGAGGGTCCACCCCACAGAGCGCAGGCAATGCAGAGGGTCCCCACACAGAGCGCAGGCAATGCAGAGGGTCCCCACAGCACGCAGGCAATGCAGAGGGTCCCCCCACAGAGCGCAGGCAATGCAGGGGCACAAGTGCGGGCTAGGCATAACGCAGGGGCACAAGTGCTGGCTAGGCATAAGGCAGGGGCACAAGTGCTGGCTAGGCATAAGGCAGGGGCACAAGTGCTGGCTGAGCATAAGGCAGGAGCACAAGTGCTGGCTGAGCATAAGGCTGAGGCTTAAATGCTGGCTAGGTAGTAGACAGAGGCACAAGTTTAAACCAGGCATAAGGAAGGGGCACAAGTGCTGGCTAGGCATAAGGCAGGGGCACAAGTGCTGGCTGAGCATAAGGCAGGGGCCCAAGTGCGGGCTAGGCATAAGGCAGGGGCACACGTGCGGGCTAGGCATAAGGCAGGGGCACACGTGCGGGCTAGGCATAAGGCAGGGGCACACGTGCGGGCTAGGCATAAGGCAGGGGCACAAGTGCGGGCTAGGCATAAGGCAGGGGCACAAGCGCGGGCTAGGCATAAGGCAGGGGCACAAGCGCGGGCTAGGCATAAGGCAGGGGCACACGTGCGGGCTAGGCATAAGGCAGGGGCACACGTGCTGGCTAGGCATAAGGCAGGGGCACACGTGCTGGCTAGGCATAAGGCAGGGGCACAAGTGCGGGCTAGGCATAAGGCAGGGGCACAAGTGCGGGCTAGGCATAAGGCAGGGGCACAAGTGCAGGCTAGGTATAAGGCAGGGGCACAAGTGCTGGCTAGGCATAAGGCAAGGGCACAAGTGCTGGCTAGGCATAAGGCAGGGGCACAAGTGCTGGCTAGGCATAAGGCAGGGGCACAAGTGCGGGCTAGACTTTAGGCAGGGGCACAAGAGCAAACTAAGCATAAGGCAGAGGCACAAGTGCAAGCTAGGCATAAGGCAGGGGCACCTATGCAGGCTAGGCTTAAGGCAGGGGCACAAGTGATGGCTACACATAAGGCATACGGCTAACTCTTTGCATAAAGGGATAGGCACCCTTAGGGGTGAAGAGCTAGCTTTCACCCCTCTACTCTGTACTTTGTTGTACAGTGCGGAGCCACTCCATAACTGCCATGCTCCAAGCGACCAGGCACATCTTGTCTGTCCTCCGTAAATGGGTAATGCCTTCGTCCCCAATTACAGTCGTGCATGTGCATTCAGACGGGACAAGAGCGAAGAGCGTAAAGCCTGCCCTGTGTGCATAACCAACATGAAGCTAAAGACAAAAAAACAATAATACAAGGGGCTCAAAAGTGCTGGCTAGGCATAAGGCAGGGGCACAAGTGCTGGCTAGGCATAAGGCAGGGGCACAAGTGCTGGCTAGGCATAAGGCAGGGGCACAAGTGCTGGCTAGGCATAAGGCAGGGGCACAAGTGCTGGCTAGGCATAAGGCAGGGGCACAAGCGCTGGCTAGGCATAAGGCAGGGGCACAAGTGCTGGCTAGGCATAAGGCAGGGGCACAAGTGCGGGCTAGGCATAAGGCAGGGGCACAAGTGCGGGCTAGGCATAAGGCAGGGGCACACGTGCTGGCTAGGCATAAGGCAGGGGCACACGTGCTGGCTAGGCATAAGGCAGGGGCACAAGTGCGGGCTAGGCATAAGGCAGGGGCACAAGTGCGGGCTAGGCATAAGGCAGGGGCACAAGTGCAAGCTAGGTATAAGGCAGGGGCACAAGTGCTGGCTAGGCATAAGGCAAGGGCACAAGTGCTGGCTAGGCATAAGGCAAGGGCACAAGTGCTGGCTAGGCATAAGGCAGGGGCACAAGTGCTGGCTAGGCATAAGGCAGGGGCACAAGTGCGGGCTAGACTTTAGGCAGGGGCACAAGAGCAAACTAAGCATAAGGCAGAGGCACAAGTGCAAGCTAGGCATAAGGCAGGGGCACCTATGCAGGCTAGGCTTAAGGCAGGGGCACAAGTGATGGCTACACATAAGGCATACGGCTAACTCTTTGCACTCTTTGCATAAAGGGATAGGCACCCTTAGGGGTGAAGAGCTAGCTTTCACCCCTCTACTCTGTACTTTGTTGTACAGTGCGGAGCCACTCCATAACTGCCATGCTCCAAGCGACCAGGCACATCTTGTCTGTCCTCCGTAAATGGGTAATGCCTTCGTCCCCAATTACATTCGTGCATGTGCATTCAGACGGGACAAGAGCGAAGAGCGTAAAGCCTGCCCTGTGTGCATAACCAACATGAAGCTAAAGACAAAAAAACAATAATACAAGGGGCTCAAAAGTGCTGGCTAGGCATAAGGCAGGGGCACAAGTGCTGGCTAGGCATAAGGCAGGGGCACAAGTGCTGGCTAGGCATAAGGCAGGGGCACAAGTGCTAACTAGGCATAAGGCAGGGGCACAAGTGCTGGCTAGGCTTAAGGCAGGGGCACAAGTGCTGGCTAGGCATAAGGCAGGGGCACAAGTGCTGGCTAGGCATAAGGCAGGGGCACAAGTGCTGGCTAGGCATAAGGCAGGGGCACAAGTGCTGGCTAGACATAAGGCAGGGGCACAAGTGCTGGCTAGGCATAAGGCAGGGGCACAAGTGCTGGCTAGGCATAAGGCAGGGGCACAAGTGCTGGCTAGGCATAAGGCAGGGGCACAAGTGCTGGCTAGGCATAAGGCAGGGGCACAAGTGCTGGCTAGGCATAAGGCAGGGGCACAAGTGCTGGCTAGGCATAAGGCAGGGGCACAAGTGCTGGCTAGGCATAAGGCAGGGGCACAAGTGCAGTCTAGGCATAAGGCAGGGCCACAAGTGCAGGCTAGGCATAAGGCAGGGCCACAAGTGCAGGCTAGGCATAAGGCAGGGGCACAAGTGCTGGCTAGGCATAAGGCAGGGGCACAAGTGCTGGCTAGGCATAAGGCAGAGGCTCAAGTGCTGGCTAGGCATAAGGCAGGGGCACAAGTGCTGGCTAGGCATAAGGCAGGGGCACAAGTGCTGGCTAGGCATAAGGCAGGGGCACAAGTGCTGGCTAGGCATAAGGCAGGGGCACAAGTGCTGGCTAGGCATAAGGCAGGGGCACAAGTGCTGGCTAGGCATAAGGCAGGGGCACAAGTGCTGGCTAGGCATAAGGCAGGGGCACAAGTGCTGGCTAGGCATAAGGCAGGGGCACAAGTGCTGGCTAGGCATAAGGCAGGGGCACAAGTGCTGGCTAGGCATAAGGCAGGGGCACAAGTGCTGGCTAGGCATAAGGCAGGGGCACAAGTGCTGGCTAGGCATAAGGCAGGGGCACAAGTGCTGGCTAGGCATAAGGCAGGGCACAAGTGCAGGCTAGGCATAAGGCAGGGGCACAAGTGCTGGCTAGGCATAAGGCAGGGGCACAAGTGCAGTCTAGGCATAAGGCAGGGGCACAAGTGCAGTCTAGGCATAAGGCAGGGGCACAAGTGCAGTCTAGGCATAAGGCAGGGGCACAAGTGCAGTCTAGGCATAAGGCAGGGGCACAAGTGCAGTCTAGGCATAAGGCAGGGGCACCTATGGGGGCTAGGCATAAGGCAGGGGCACCTATGCGGGCTAGGCATAAGGCAGGGGCACAAGTGCGGGCTAGGCATAAGGCAGGGGCACAAGTGCAGGCTAGGCATAAGGCAGGGGCACAAGTGCGGGCTAGGCATAAGGCAGGGGCACAAGTGCTGGCTAGGCATAAGGCAGGGGCACAAGTGCTGGCTAGGCATAAGGCAGGGGCACAAGTGCGGGCTAGGCATAAGGCAGGGGCACAAGTGCGGGCTAGGCATAAGGCAGGGGCACAAGTGCGGGCTAGGCATAAGGCAGGGGCACAAGTGCTGGCTAGGCATAGGGCAGGGCACAAGTGCTGGCTAGGCATAAGGCAGGGGCACAAGTGCTTGCTAGGCATAAGGCAGGGGCACAAGTGCTTGCTAGGCATAAGGCAGGGGCACAAAAGCTGGCTAGGCATAAGGCAGGGGCACAAGTGCAGTCTAGGCATAAGGCAGGGGCACAAGTGCAGTCTAGGCATAAGGCAGGGGCACAAGTGCTGGCTAGGCATAAGGCAGGGGCACAAGTGCAGTCTAGGCATAAGGCAGGGGCACAAGTGCAGTCTAGGCATAAGGCAGGGGCACAAGTGCAGTCTAGGCATAAGGCAGGGGCACAAGTGCGGGCTAGGCATAAGGCAGGGGCACAAGTGCTGGCTAGACTTAAGGCAGGGGCAAACGTTCTGGCTTGGCATAAGGCAGGGGCACAAGTGCAGTCTAGGCATAAGGCAGGGGCACCTATGCGGGCTAGGCATAAGGCAGGGGCACAAGTGCAGTCTAGGCATAAGGCAGGGGCACAAGTGCAGTCTAGGCATAAGGCAGGGGCACAAGTGCAGTCTAGGCATAAGGCAGGGCCACAAGTGCAGGCTAGGCATAAGGCAGGGCCACAAGTGCAGGCTAGGCATAAGGCAGGGGCACAAGTGCTGGCTAGGCATAAGGCAGGGGCACAAGTGCTGGCTAGGCATAAGGCAGAGGCTCAAGTGCTGGCTAGGCATAAGGCAGGGGCACAAGTGCTGGCTAGGCATAAGGCAGGGGCACAAGTGCTGGCTAGGCATAAGGCAAGGGCACAAGTGCTGGCTAGGCATAAGGCAGGGGCACAAGTGCTGGCTAGGCATAAGGCAGGGGCACAAGTGAGGGCTAGACTTTAGGCAGGGGCACAAGAGCAAACTAAGCATAAGGCAGAGGCACAAGTGCAAGCTAGGCATAAGGCAGGGGCACCTATGCAGGCTAGGCTTAAGGCAGGGGCACAAGTGATGGCTACACATAAGGCATACGGCTAACTCTTTGCACTCTTTGCATAAAGGGATAGGCACCCTTAGGGGTGAAGAGCTAGCTTTCACCCCTCTACTCTGTACTTTGTTGTACAGTGCGGAGCCACTCCATAACCCCCATGCTCCAAGCGACCAGGCACATCTTGTCTGTCCTCCGTAAATGGGTAATGCCTTCGTCCCCAATTACAGTCGTGCATGTGCATTCAGACGGGACAAGAGCGAAGAGCGTAAAGCCTGCCCTGTGTGCATAACCAACATGAAGCTAAAGACAAAAAAACAATAATACAAGGGGCTCAAAAGTGCTGGCTAGGCATAAGGCAGGGGCACAAGTGCTGGCTAGGCATAAGGCAGGCGCACAAGTGCTGGCTAGGCATAAGGCAGGGGCACAAGTGCTGGTTAGGCATAAGGCAGGGGCACAAGTGCTGGCTAGGCATAAGGCAGGGGCACAAGTGCTGGCTAGGCATAAGGCAGGGGCACAAGTGCTGGCTAGGCATAAGGCAGGGGCACAAGTGCTGGCTAGGCATAAGGCAGGGGCACAAGTGCGGGCTAGGCATAAGGCAGGGGCACAAGTGCGGGCTAGGCATAAGGCAGGGGCACACGTGCGGGCTAGGCATAAGGCAGGGGCACACGTGCGGGCTAGGCATAAGGCAGGGGCACACGTGCTGGCTAGGCATAAGGCAGGGGCACACGTGCTGGCTAGGCATAAGGCAGGGGCACAAGTGCGGGCTAGGCATAAGGCAGGGGCACAAGTGCGGGCTAGGCATAAGGCAGGGGCACAAGTGCGGGCTAGGCATAAGGCAGGGGCACAAGTGCGGGCTAGGCATAAGGCAGGGGCACAAGTGCGGGCTAGGCATAAGGCAGGGGCACAAGTGCGGGCTAGGCATAAGGCAGGGGCACAAGTGCGGGCTAGGCATAAGGCAGGGGCACAAGTGCGGGCTAGGCATAAGGCAGGGGCACAAGTGCGGGCTAGGCATAAGGCAGGGGCACAAGTGCGGGCTAGGCATAAGGCAGGGGCACAAGTGCGGGCTAGGCATAAGGCAGGGGCACAAGTGCGGGCTAGGCATAAGGCAGGGGCACAAGTGCGGGCTAGGCATAAGGCAGGGGCACAAGTGCGGGCTAGGCATAAGGCAGGGGCACAAGTGCGGGCTAGGCATAAGGCAGGGGCACAAGTGCGGGCTAGGCATAAGGCAGGGGCCCAAGTGCGGCTAGGCATAAGGCAGGGGCCCAAGTGCGGGCTAGGCATAAGGCAGGGGCACACGTGCGGGCTAGGCATAAGGCAGGGGCACACGTGCGGGCTAGGCATAAGGCAGGGGCACACGTGCGGGCTAGGCATAAGGCAGGGGCACACGTGCGGGCTAGGCATAAGGCAGGGGCACACGTGCGGGCTAGGCATAAGGCAGGGGCACACGTGCGGGCTAGGCATAAGGCAGGGGCACACGTGCGGGCTAGGCATAAGGCAGGGGCACACGTGCGGGCTAGGCATAAGGCAGGGGCACACGTGCGGGCTAGGCATAAGGCAGGGGCACACGTGCGGGCTAGGCATAAGGCAGGGGCACACGTGCGGGCTAGGCATAAGGCAGGGGCACAAGTGCGGGCTAGGCATAAGGCAGGGGCACAAGTGCGGGCTAGGCATAAGGCAGGGGCACAAGTGCGGGCTAGGCATAAGGCAGGGGCACAAGTGCGGGCTAGGCATAAGGCAGGGGCACAAGTGCGGGCTAGGCATAAGGCAGGGGCACAAGTGCGGGCTAGGCATAAGGCAGGGGCACAAGTGCGGGCTAGGCATAAGGCAGGGGCACAAGTGCGGGCTAGGCATAAGGCAGGGGCACAAGTGCGGGCTAGGCATAAGGCAGGGGCACAAGTGCGGGCTAGGCATAAGGCAGGGGCACAAGTGCGGGCTAGGCATAAGGCAGGGGCACAAGTGCGGGCTAGGCATAAGGCAGGGGCACAAGTGCGGGCTAGGCATAAGGCAGGGGCACAAGTGCGGGCTAGGCATAAGGCAGGGGCACAAGTGCGGCTAGGCATAAGGCAGGGGCCCAAGTGCGGGCTAGGCATAAGGCAGGGGCACAAGTGCTGGCTAGGCATAAGGCAGGGGCACACGTGCGGGCTAGGCATAAGGCAGGGGCACAAGTGCGGGCTAGGCATAAGGCAGGGGCACAAGTGCGGGCTAGGCATAAGGCAGGGGCCCAAGTGCGGCTAGGCATAAGGCAGGGGCCCAAGTGCGGGCTAGGCATAAGGCAGGGGCACACGTGCGGGCTAGGCATAAGGCAGGGGCACACGTGCGGGCTAGGCATAAGGCAGGGGCACACGTGCGGGCTAGGCATAAGGCAGGGGCACACGTGCGGGCTAGGCATAAGGCAGGGGCACACGTGCGGGCTAGGCATAAGGCAGGGGCACACGTGCGGGCTAGGCATAAGGCAGGGGCACACGTGCGGGCTAGGCATAAGGCAGGGGCACACGTGCGGGCTAGGCCTAAGGCAGGGGCACAAGTGCGGGCTAGGCATAAGGCAGGGGCACAAGTGCGGGCTAGGCATAAGGCAGGGGCACACGTGCGGGCTAGGCATAAGGCAGGGGCACACGTGCGGGCTAGGCATAAGGCAGGGGCACACGTGCGGGCTAGGCATAAGGCAGGGGCACAAGTGCGGGCTAGGCATAAGGCAGGGGCACAAGTGCGGGCTAGGCATAAGGCAGGGGCACACGTGCGGGCTAGGCATAAGGCAGGGGCACAATTGCGGGCTAGGCATAAGGCAGGGGCACACGTGCGGGCTAGGCATAAGGCAGGGGCACAAGTGCGGGCTAGGCATAAGGCAGGGGCACACGTGCGGGCTAGGCATAAGGCAGGGGCACAAGTGCGGGCTAGGCATAAGGCAGGGGCACAAGTGCGGGCTAGGCATAAGGCAGGGGCACAAGTGCGGGCTAGGCATAAGGCAGGGGCACAAGTGCGGGCTAGGCATAAGGCAGGGGCACAAGTGCGGGCTAGGCATAAGGCAGGGGCACAAGTGCGGGCTAGGCATAAGGCAGGGGCACAAGTGCGGGCTAGGCATAAGGCAGGGGCACAAGTGCGGGCTAGGCATAAGGCAGGGGCCCAAGTGCGGCTAGGCCTAAGGCAGGGGCACAAGTGCGGGCTAGGCATAAGGCAGGGGCACAAGTGCGGGCTAGGCATAAGGCAGGGGCACACGTGCGGGCTAGGCCTAAGGCAGGGGCACACGTGCGGGCTAGGCATAAGGCAGGGGCACACGTGCGGGCTAGGCATAAGGCAGGGGCACACGTGCGGGCTAGGCATAAGGCAGGGGCACACGTGCGGGCTAGGCATAAGGCAGGGGCACACGTGCGGGCTAGGCATAAGGCAGGGGCACACGTGCGGGCTAGGCATAAGGCAGGGGCACAAGTGCGGCTAGGCATAAGGCAGGGGCCCAAGTGCGGGCTAGGCATAAGGCAGGGGCACAAGTGCGGGCTAGGCATAAGGCAGGGGCACAAGTGCGGCTAGGCATAAGGCAGGGGCCCAAATGCGGGCTAGGCATAAGGCAGGGGCACACGTGCGGGCTAGGCATAAGGCAGGGGCACACGTGCGGGCTAGGCATAAGGCAGGGGCACACGTGCGGGCTAGGCATAAGGCAGGGGCACACGTGCGGGCTAGGCATAAGGCAGGGGCACAAGTGCGGGCTAGGCATAAGGCAGGGGCACAAGCGCGGGCTAGGCATAAGGCAGGGGCACAAGCGCGGGCTAGGCATAAGGCAGGGGCACAAGCGCGGGCTAGGCATAAGGCAGGGGCACAAGCGCGGGCAAGGCATAAGGCAGGGGCACAAGCGCGGGCTAGGCATAAGGCAGGGGCACAAGAGCGGGCTAGGCATAAGGCAGCGGCACAAGTGCTGGCTAGGCATAAGGCAGGGGCACAAGTGCTGGCTAGGCATAAGGCAGGGGCACAAGTGCTGGCTAGGCATAAGGCAGGGCCACAAGTGCAGGCTAGGCATAAGGCAGGGCCACAAGTGCAGGCTAGGCATAAGGCAGGGCCACAAGTGCAGGCTAGGCATAAGGCAGGGGCACAAGTGCTGGCTAGGCATAAGGCAGGGGCACAAGTGTGGGCTAGACTTTAGGCAGGGGCACAAGAGCAAACTAAGCATAAGGCAGGGGCACAAGTGCGGCTAGGCATAAGGCAGGGGCCCAAGTGCGGGCTAGGCATAAGGCAGGGGCACACGTGCGGGCTAGGCATAAGGCAGGGGCACACGTGCGGGCTAGGCATAAGGCAGGGGCACACGTGCGGGCTAGGCATAAGGCAGGGGCACACGTGCGGGCTAGGCATAAGGCAGGGGCACAAGTGCGGGCTAGGCATAAGGCAGGGGCACAAGCGCGGGCTAGGCATAAGGCAGGGGCACAAGCGCGGGCTAGGCATAAGGCAGGGGCACAAGCGCGGGCTAGGCATAAGGCAGGGGCACAAGCGCGGGCAAGGCATAAGGCAGGGGCACAAGCGCGGGCTAGGCATAAGGCAGGGGCACAAGTGCGGGCTAGGCATAAGGCAGCGGCACAAGTGCTGGCTAGGCATAAGGCAGGGGCACAAGTGCTGGCTAGGCATAAGGCAGGGGCACAAGTGCTGGCTAGGCATAAGGCAGGGCCACAAGTGCAGGCTAGGCATAAGGCAGGGCCACAAGTGCAGGCTAGGCATAAGGCAGGGGCTCAAGTGCTGGCTAGGCATAAGGCAGGGGCACAAGTGCTGGCTAGGCATAAGGCAGGGGCACAAGTGTGGGCTAGACTTTAGGCAGGGGCACAAGAGCAAACTAAGCATAAGGCAGAGGCACAAGTGCAAGCTAGGCATAAGGCAGGGGCACCTATGCAGGCTAGGCTTAAGGCAGGGGCACAAGTGATGGCTACACGTAAGGCATACGGCTAACTCTTTGCACTCTTTGCATAAAGGGATAGGCACCCTTAGGGGTGAAGAGCTAGCTTTCACCCCTCTACTCTGTACTTTGTTGTACAGTGCGGAGCCACTCCATAACCCCCATGCTCCAAGCGACCAGGCACATCTTGTCTGTCCTCCGTAAATGGGTAATGCCTTCGTCCCCAATTACAGTCGTGCATGTGCATTCAGACGGGACAAGAGCGAAGAGCGTAAAGCCTGCCCTGTGTGCATAACCAACATGAAGCTAAAGACAAAAAAACAATAATACAAGGGGCTCAAAAGTGCTGGCTAGGCATAAGGCAGGGGCACAAGTGCTGGCTAGGCATAAGGCAGGGGCACAAGTGCTGGCTAGGCATAAGGCAGGGGCACAAGTGCTGGCTAGGCATAAGGCAGGGGCACAAGTGCTGGCTAGGCATAAGGCGGGGCACAAGTGCTGGCTAGGCATAAGGCAGGGGCACAAGTGCTGGCTAGGCATAAGGCAGGGGCACAAGTGCGGGCTAGGCATAAGGCAGGGGCACAAGTGCGGGCTAGGCATAAGGCAGGGGCACACGTGCGGGCTAGGCATAAGGCAGGGGCACACGTGCTGGCTAGGCATAAGGCAGGGGCACACGTGCTGGCTAGGCATAAGGCAGGGGCACAAGTGCGGGCTAGGCATAAGGCAGGGGCACAAGTGCGGGCTAGGCATAAGGCAGGGGCACAAGTGCAGGCTAGGTATAAGGCAGGGGCACAAGTGCTGGCTAGGCATAAGGCAAGGGCACAAGTGCTGGCTAGGCATAAGGCAAGGGCACAAGTGCTGGCTAGGCATAAGGCAGGGGCACAAGTGCTGGCTAGGCATAAGGCAGGGGCACAAGTGCGGGCTAGACTTTAGGCAGGGGCACAAGAGCAAACTAAGCATAAGGCAGAGGCACAAGTGCAAGCTAGGCATAAGGCAGGGGCACCTATGCAGGCTAGGCTTAAGGCAGGGGCACAAGTGATGGCTACACATAAGGCATACGGCTAACTCTTTGCACTCTTTGCATAAAGGGATAGGCACCCTTAGGGGTGAAGAGCTAGCTTTCACCCCTCTACTCTGTACTTTGTTGTACAGTGCGGAGCCACTCCATAACTGCCATGCTCCAAGCGACCAGGCACATCTTGTCTGTCCTCCGTAAATGGGTAATGCCTTCGTCCCCAATTACAGTCGTGCATGTGCATTCAGACGGGACAAGAGCGAAGAGCGTAAAGCCTGCCCTGTGTGCATAACCAACATGAAGCTAAAGACAAAAAAACAATAATACAAGGGGCTCAAAAGTGCTGGCTAAGCATAAGGCAGGGGCACAAGTGCTGGCTAGGCATAAGGCAGGGGCACAAGTGCTGGCTAGGCATAAGGCAGGGGCACAAGTGCTAACTAGGCATAAGGCAGGGGCACAAGTGCTGGCTAGGCTTAAGGCAGGGGCACAAGTGCTGGCTAGGCATAAGGCAGGGGCACAAGTGCTGGCTAGGCATAAGGCAGGGGCACAAGTGCTGGCTAGGCATAAGGCAGGGGCACAAGTGCTGGCTAGACATAAGGCAGGGGCACAAGTGCTGGCTAGGCATAAGGCAGGGGCACAAGTGCTGGCTAGGCATAAGGCAGGGGCACAAGTGCTGGCTAGGCATAAGGCAGGGGCACAAGTGCTGGCTAGGCATAAGGCAGGGGCACAAGTGCTGGCTAGGCATAAGGCAGGGGCACAAGTGCTGGCTAGGCATAAGGCAGGGGCACAAGTGCTGGCTAGGCATAAGGCAGGGGCACAAGTGCTGGCTAGGCATAAGGCAGGGGCACAAGTGCTGGCTAGGCATAAGGCAGGGGCACAAGTGCTGGCTAGGCATAAGGCAGGGGCACAAGTGCTGGCTAGGCATAAGGCAGGGGCACAAGTGCTGGCTAGGCATAAGGCAGGGGCACAAGTGCTGGCTAGGCATAAGGCAGGGGCACAAGTGCTGGCTAGGCATAAGGCAGGGGCACAAGTGCTGGCTAGGCATAAGGCAGGGCCACAAGTGCAGGCTAGGCATAAGGCAGGGGCACAAGTGCTGGCTAGGCATAAGGCAGGGGCACAAGTGCTGGCTAGGCATAAGGCAGGGGCTCAAGTGCTGGCTAGGCATAAGGCAGGGGCACAAGTGCTGGCTAGGCATAAGGCAGGGGCACAAGTGCTGGCTAGGCATAAGGCAGGGGCACAAGTGTGGGCTAGACTTTAGGCAGGGGCACAAGAGCAAACTAAGCATAAGGCAGAGGCACAAGTGCAAGCTAGGCATAAGGCAGGGGCACCTATGCAGGCTAGGCTTAAGGCAGGGGCACAAGTGATGGCTACACATAAGGCATATGGCTAACTCTTTGCACTCTTTGCATAAAGGGATAGGCACCCTTAGGGGTGAAGAGCTAGCTTTCACCCCTCTACTCTGTACTTTGTTGTACAGTGCGGAGCCACTCCATAACCCCCATGCTCCAAGCGACCAGGCACATCTTGTCTGTCCTCCGTAAATGGGTAATGCCTTCGTCCCCAATTACAGTCGTGCATGTGCATTCAGACGGGACAAGAGCGAAGAGCGTAAAGCCTGCCCTGTGTGCATAACCAACATGAAGCTAAAGACAAAAAAACAATAATACAAGGGGCACAAAAGCTGGCTAGGCATAAGGCAGGGGCACAAGTGCAGGCTAGGCATAAGGCAGGGGCACAAGTGCTGGCTAGGCATAAGGCAGGGGCACAAGTGCTGGCTAGGCTTAAGGCAGGGGCACAAGTGCTGGCTAGGCTTAAGGCAGGGGCACAAGTGCTGGCTAGGCATAAGGCAGGGGCACAAGTGCGGGCTAGCCATAAGGCAGGGGCACAAGTGCGGGCTAGGCATAAGGCAGGGGCACAAGTGCGGGCTAGGCATAAGGCAGGGGCACAAGTGCGGGCTAGGCATAAGGCAGGGGCACAAGTGCGGCTAGGCATAAGGCAGGGGCCCAAGTGCGGGCTAGGCATAAGGCAGGGGCACACGTGCTGGCTAGGCATAAGGCAGGGGCACACGTGCGGGCTAGGCATAAGGCAGGGGCACACGTGCGGGCTAGGCATAAGGCAGGGGCACACGTGCGGGCTAGGCATAAGGCAGGGGCACAAGTGCGGGCTAGGCATAAGGCAGGGGCACAAGTGCGGGCTAGGCATAAGGCAGGGGCACAAGTGCGGGCTAGGCATAAGGCAGGGGCACAAGTGCTGGCTAGGCATAAGGCAGGGGCACAAGTGCTGGCTAGGCATAAGGCAGGGGCACAAGTGCTGGCTAGGCATAAGGCAGGGGCACAAGTGCTGGCTAGGCATAAGGCAGGGGCACAAGTGCTGGCTAGGCATAAGGCAGGGGCACAAGTGCTGGCTAGGCATAAGGCAGGGGCACAAGTGCTGGCTAGTCATAAGGCAGGGGCACAAGTGCTGGCTAGTCATAAGGCAGGGGCACAAGTGCTGGCTAGGCATAAGGCAGGGGCACAAGTGCTGGCTAGGCATAAGGCAGGGGCACAAGTGCTGGCTAGGCATAAGGCAGGGGCACAAGTGCTGGCTAGGCATAAGGCAGGGGCACAAGTGCTGGCTAGGCATAAGGCAGGGGCACAAGCGCTGGCTAGGCATAAGGCAGGGGCACAAGCGCTGGCTAGGCATAAGGCAGGGGCACAAGCGCTGGCTAGGCATAAGGCAGGGGCACAAGCGCTGGCTAGGCATAAGGCAGGGGCACAAGCGCTGGCTAGGCATAAGGCAGGGGCACAAGTGCTGGCTAGGCATAAGGCAGGGGCACAAGTGCTGGCTAGGCATAAGGCAGGGGCACAAGTGCTGGCTAGGCATAAGGCAGGGGCACAAGTGCTGGCTAGGCATAAGGCAGGGGCACAAGTGCTGGCTAGGCATAAGGCAGGGGCACAAGTGCTGGCTAGGCATAAGGCAGGGGCACAAGTGCTGGCTAGGCATAAGGCAGGGGCACAAGTGCTGGCTAGGCATAAGACAGGGGCACAAGTGCTGGCTAGGCATAAGGCAGGGGCACAAGTGCTGGCTAGGCATAAGGCAGGGGCACAAAAGCTGGCTAGGCATAAGGCAGGGGCACAAGTGCAGGCTAGGCATAAGGCAGGGGCACAAGTGCTGGCTAGGCATAAGGCAGGGGCACAAGTGCTGGCTAGGCTTAAGGCAGGGGCACAAGTGCTGGCTAGGCTTAAGGCAGGGGCACAAGTGCTGGCTAGGCATAAGGCAGGGGCACAAGTGCTGGCTAGGCATAAGGCAGGGGCACAAGTGCAGTCTAGGCATAAGGCAGGGGCACAAGTGCAGTCTAGGCATAAGGCAGGGGCACAAGTGCAGTCTAGGCATAAGGCAGGGGCACAACTGCGGGCTAGGCATAAGGCAGGGGCACAAGTGCGGGCTAGGCATAAGGCAGGGGCACAAGTGCGGGCTAGGCATAAGGCAGGGGCACAAGTGCGGGCTAGGCATAAGGCAGTGCTGGCTAGGCTTAAGGCAGGGGCACAAGTGCTGGCTAGGCATAAGGCAGGGGCACAAGTGCTGGCTAGGCATAAGGCAGGGGCACAAGTGCAGTCTAGGCATAAGGCAGGGGCACAAGTGCAGTCTAGGCATAAGGCAGGGGCACAAGTGCAGTCTAGGCATAAGGCAGGGGCACAACTGCGGGCTAGGCATAAGGCAGGGGCACAAGTGCGGGCTAGGCATAAGGCAGGGGCACAAGTGCGGGCTAGGCATAAGGCAGGGGCACAAGTGCGGGCTAGGCATAAGGCAGGGGCACAAGTGCGGGCTAGGCATAAGGCAGGGGCACAAGTGCGGGCTAGGCATAAGGCAGGGGAACAAGTGCGGGCTAGGCATAAGGCAGGGGCACAAGTGCAGGCTAGGCATAAGGCAGGGGCACAAGTGCTGGCTAGGCATAAGGCAAGGGCACAAGTGCTGGCTAGGCATAAGGCAGGGGCACAAGTGCTGGCTAGGCATAAGGCAGGGGCACAACTGCGGGCTAGGCATAAGGCAGGGGCACAACTGCGGGCTAGGCATAAGGCAGGGGCACAACTGCGGGCTAGGCATAAGGCAGGGGCACAAGTGCGGGCTAGGCATAAGGCAGGGGCACAAGTGCGGGCTAGGCATAAGGCAGGGGCACAAGTGCGGGCTAGGCATAAGGCAGGGGCACAAGTGCGGGCTAGGCATAAGGCAGGGGCACAAGTGCGGGCTAGGCATAAGGCAGGGGCACAAGTACGGGCTAGGCATAAGGCAGGGGCACAAGTGCGGGCTAGGCATAAGGCAGGGGCACAAGTGCGGGCTAGGCATAAGGCAGGGGAACAAGTGCGGGCTAGGCATAAGGCAGGGGCACAAGTGCAGGCTAGGTATAAGGCAGGGGCACAAGTGCTGGCTAGGCATAAGGCAGGGGCACAAGTGCTGGCTAGGCATAAGGCAGGGGCACAAGTGCTGGCTAGGCATAAGGCAGGGGCACAAGTGCGGGCTAGACTTTAGGCAGGGGCACAAGAGCAAACTAAGCATAAGGCAGAGGCACAAGTGCAAGCTAGGCATAAGGCAGGGGCACCTATGCAGGCTAGGCTTAAGGCAGCGGCACAAGTGATGGCTACACATAAGGCATACGGCTAACTCTTTGCACTCTTTGCATAAAGGGATAGGCACCCTTAGGGGTGAAGAGCTAGCTTTCACCCCTCTACTCTGTACTTTGTTGTACAGTGCGGAGCCACTCCATAACCCCCATGCTCCAAGCGACCAGGCACATCTTGTCTGTCCTCCGTAAATGGGTAATGCCTTCGTCCCCAATTACAGTCGTGCATGTGCATTCAGACGGGACAAGAGCGAAGAGAGTAAAGCCTGCCCTGTGTGCATAACCAACATGAAGCTAAAGACAAAAAAACAATACAAGGGGCTCAAAAGTGCTGGCTAGGCATAAGGCAGGGGCTCAAAAGTGCTGGCTAGGCATAAGGCAGGGGCACAAGTGCTGGCTAGGCATAAGGCAGGGGCACAAGTGCTGGCTAGGCATAAGGCAGGGGCACAAGTGCTGGCTAGGCATAAGGCAGGGGCACAAGTGCTGGCTAGGCATAAGGCAGGGGCACAAGTGCTGGCTAGGCATAAGGCAGGGGCACAAGTGCTGGCTAGGCATAAGGCAGGGGCACAAGTGCTGGCTAGGCATAAGGCAGGGGCACAAGTGCTGGCTAGGCATAAGGCCGGGGCACAAGTGCTGGCTAGGCATAAGGCAGGGGCACAAGTGCTGGCTAGGCATAAGGCAGGGGCACAAGTGCTGGCTAGGCATAAGGCAGGGGCACAAGTGCTGGCTAGGCATAAGGCAGGGGCACAAGTGCTGGCTAGGCATAAGGCAGGGGCACAAGTGCTGGCTAGGCATAAGGCAGGGGCACAAGTGCTGGCTAGGCTTAAGGCAGGGGCACAAGTGCTGGCTAGGCATAAGGCAGGGGCACAAGTGCTGGCTAGGCATAAGGCAGGGGCACAAGTGCTGGCTAGGCATAAGGCAGGGGCACAAGTGCTGGCTAGGCATAAGGCAGGGGCACAAGTGCTGGCTAGGCATAAGGCAGGGGCACAAGTGCTGGCTAGCCATAAGGCAGGGGCACAAGTGCTGGCTAGGCATAAGGCAGGGGCACAAGTGCTGGCTAGGCATAAGGCAGGGGCACAAGTGCTGGCTAGGCATAAGGCAGGGGCACAAGTGCTGGCTAGGCATAAGGCAGGGGCACAAGTGCTGGCTAGGCATAAGGCAGGGGCACAAGTGCTGGCTAGGCATAAGGCAGGGGCACAAGTGCTGGCTAGGCATAAGGCAGGGGCACAAGTGCTGGCTAGGCATAAGGCAGGGGCACAAGTGCTGGCTAGGCATAAGGCAGGGGCACAAGTGCTGGCTAGGCATAAGGCAGGGGCACAAGTGCTGGCTAGGCATAAGGCAGGGGCACAAGTGCTGGCTAGGCATAAGGCAGGGGCACAAGTGCTGGCTAGGCATAAGGCAGGGGCACAAGTGCTGGCTAGGCATAAGGCAGGGGCACAAGTGCTGGCTAGGCATAAGGCAGGGGCACAAGTGCTGGCTAGGCATAAGGCAGGGGCACAAGTGCTGGCTAGGCATAAGGCAGGGGCACAAGTGCTGGCTAGGCATAAGGCAGGGGCACAAGTGCTGGCTAGGCATAAGGCAGGGGCACAAGTGCTGGCTAGGCATAAGGCAGGGGCACAAGTGCTGGCTAGGCATAAGGCAGGGGCACAAGTGCGGGCTAGGCATAAGGCAGGGGCACAAGTGCGGGCTAGGCATAAGGCAGGGGCACAAGTGCGGGCCAGGCATAAGGCAGGGGCACACGTGCGGGCCAGGCATAAGGCAGGGGCACACGTGCGGGCCAGGCATAAGGCAGGGGCACACTTGCGGGCCAGGCATAAGGCAGGGGCACACGTGCGGGCCAGGCATAAGGCAGGGGCACACGTGCGGGCCAGGCATAAGGCAGGGGCACAAGTGCGGGCTAGGCATAAGGCAGGGGCACAAGTGCGGGCTAGGCATAAGGCAGGGGCACAAGTGCGGGCTAGGCATAAGGCAGGGGCACAAGTGCGGGCTAGGCATAAGGCAGGGGCACAAGTGCTGGCTAGGCATAAGGCAGGGGCACAAGTGCTGGCTAGGCATAAGGCAGGGGCACAAGTGCGGGCTAGGCATAAGGCAGGGGCACAAGTGCGGGCTAGGCATAAGGCAGGGGCACAAGTGCGGGCTAGGCATAAGGCAGGGGCACAAGTGCTGGCTAGGCATAAGGCAGGGGCACAAGTGCTGGCTAGGCATAAGGCAGGGGCACAAGTGCTGGCTAGGCATAAGGCAGGGGCACAAGTGCGGGCTAGGCATAAGGCAGGGGCACAAGTGCGGGCTAGGCATAAGGCAGGGGCACAAGTGCGGGCTAGGCATAAGGCAGGGGCACAAGTGCGGGCTAGGCATAAGGCAGGGGCACAAGTGCGGCTAGGCATAAGGCAGGGGCCCAAGTGCGGGCTAGGCATAAGGCAGGGGCACACGTGCGGGCTAGGCATAAGGCAGGGGCACACGTGCGGGCTAGGCATAAGGCAGGGGCACACGTGCGGGCTAGGCATAAGGCAGGGGCACACGTGCGGGCTAGGCATAAGGCAGGGGCACACGTGCGGGCTAGGCATAAGGCAGGGGCACAAGTGCTGGCTAGGCATAAGGCAGGGGCACAAGTGTGGGCTAGACTTTAGGCAGGGGCACAAGAGCAAACTAAGCATAAGGCAGAGGCACAAGTGCAAGCTAGGCATAAGGCAGGGGCACCTATGCAGGCTAGGCTTAAGGCAGGGGCACAAGTGATGGCTACACATAAGGCATACGGCTAACTCTTTGCACTCTTTGCATAAAGGGATAGGCACCCTTAGGGGTGAAGAGCTAGCTTTCACCCCTCTACTCTGTACTTTGTTGTACAGTGCGGAGCCACTCCATAACCCCCATGCTCCAAGCGACCAGGCACATCTTGTCTGTCCTCCGTAAATGGGTAATGCCTTTGTCCCCAATTACAGTCGTGCATGTGCATTCAGACGGGACAAGAGCGAAGAGCGTAAAGCCTGCCCTGTGTGCATAACCAACATGAAGCTAAAGACAAAAAAACAATAATACAAGGGGCTCAAAAGTGCTGGCTAGGCATAAGGCAGGGGCACAAGTGCTGGCTAGGCATAAGGCAGGGGCACAAGTGCTGGCTAGGCATAAGGCAGGGGCACAAGTGCGGGCTAGGCATAAGGCAGGGGCACAAGTGCGGGCTAGGCATAAGGCAGGGGCACAAGTGCGGGCTAGGCATAAGGCAGGGGCACAAGTGCTGGCTAGGCATAGGGCAGGGCACAAGTGCTGGCTAGGCATAAGGCAGGGGCACAAGTGCTTGCTAGGCATAAGGCAGGGGCACAAGTGCTTGCTAGGCATAAGGCAGGGGCACAAGTGCTTGCTAGGCATAAGGCAGGGGCACAAAAGCTGGCTAGGCATAAGGCAGGGGCACAAGTGCAGGCTAGGCATAAGGCAGGGGCACAAGTGCTGGCTAGGCATAAGGCAGGGGCACAAGTGCTGGCTAGGCATAAGGCAGGGGCACAAGTGCTGGCTAGGCTTAAGGCAGGGGCACAAGTGCTGGCTAGGCTTAAGGCAGGGGCACAAGTGCTGGCTAGGCTTAAGGCAGGGGCACAAGTGCTGGCTAGGCTTAAGGCAGGGGCACAAGTGCAGTCTAGGCATAAGGCAGGGGCACAAGTGCAGTCTAGGCATAAGGCAGGGGCACAAGTGCAGTCTAGGCATAAGGCAGGGGCACAAGTGCAGTCTAGGCATAAGGCAGGGGCACAAGTGCAGTCTAGGCATAAGGCAGGGGCACCTATGCGGGCTAGGCATAAGGCAGGGGCACCTATGCGGGCTAGGCATAAGGCAGGGGCACCTATGCGGGCTAGGCATAAGGCAGGGGCACCTATGCGGGCTAGGCATAAGGCAGGGGCACCTATGCGGGCTAGGCATAAGGCAGGGGCACCTATGCGGGCTAGGCATAAGGCAGGGGCACCTATGCGGGCTAGGCATAAGGCAGGGGCACAAGTGCGGGCTAGGCATAAGGCAGGGGCACAAGTGCGGGCTAGGCATAAGGCAGGGGCACAAGTGCGGGCTAGGCATAAGGCAGGGGCACAAGTGCGGGCTAGGCATAAGGCATGGGCACAAGTGCGGGCTAGCCATAAGGCAGGGGCACAAGTGCGGGCTAGGCATAAGGCAGGGGCACAAGTGCGGGCTAGGCATAAGGCAGGGGCACAAGTGCGGGCTAGGCATAAGGCAGGGGCACAAGTGCGGCTAGGCATAAGGCAGGGGCCCAAGTGCGGGCTAGGCATAAGGCAGGGGCACACGTGCTGGCTAGGCATAAGGCAGGGGCACACGTGCGGGCTAGGCATAAGGCAGGGGCACACGTGCGGGCTAGGCATAAGGCAGGGGCACACGTGCGGGCTAGGCATAAGGCAGGGGCACACGTGCGGGCTAGGCATAAGGCAGGGGCACAAGTGCGGGCTAGGCATAAGGCAGGGGCACAAGTGCGGGCTAGGCATAAGGCAGGGGCACAAGTGCTGGCTAGGCATAAGGCAGGGGCACAAGTGCTGGCTAGGCATAAGGCAGGGGCACAAGTGCTGGCTAGGCATAAGGCAGGGGCACAAGTGCTGGCTAGGCATAAGGCAGGGGCACAAGTGCTGGCTAGGCATAAGGCAGGGGCACAAGTGCTGGCTAGGCATAAGGCAGGGGCACAAGTGCTGGCTAGTCATAAGGCAGGGGCACAAGTGCTGGCTAGTCATAAGGCAGGGGCACAAGTGCTGGCTAGTCATAAGGCAGGGGCACAAGTGCTGGCTAGGCATAAGGCAGGGGCACAAGTGCTGGCTAGGCATAAGGCAGGGGCACAAGTGCTGGCTAGGCATAAGGCAGGGGCACAAGTGCTGGCTAGGCATAAAGGAGGGGCACAAGTGCTGGCTAGGCATAAGGCAGGGGCACAAGTGCTGGCTAGGCATAAGGCAGGGGCACAAGTGCTGGCTAGGCATAAGGCAGGGGCACAAGTGCTGGCTAGGCATAAGGCAGGGGCACAAGTGCTGGCTAGGCATAAGGCAGGGGCACAAGTGCTGGCTAGGCATAAGGCAGGGGCACAAGTGCTGGCTAGGCATAAGGCAGGGGCACAAGTGCTGGCTAGGCATAAGGCAGGGGCACAAGTGCTGGCTAGGCATAAGGCAGGGGCACAAGTGCTGGCTAGGCATAAGGCAGGGGCACAAGTGCTGGCTAGGCATAAGGCAGGGGCACAAGTGCTGGCTAGGCATAAGGCAGGGGCACAAGTGCTGGCTAGGCATAAGGCAGGGGCACAAGTGCTGGCTAGGCATAAGGCAGGGGCACAAGTGCTGGCTAGGCATAAGACAGGGGCACAAGTGCTGGCTAGGCATAAGGCAGGGGAACAAGTGCTGGCTAGGCATAAGGCAGGGGCACAAGTGCTGGCTAGGCATAAGGCAGGGGCACAAAAGCTGGCTAGGCATAAGGCAGGGGCACAAGTGCAGGCTAGGCATAAGGCAGGGGCACAAGTGCAGGCTAGGCATAAGGCAGGGGCACAAGTGCTGGCTAGGCTTAAGGCAGGGGCACAAGTGCTGGCTAGGCTTAAGGCAGGGGCACAAGTGCTGGCTAGGCATAAGGCAGGGGCACAAGTGCAGTCTAGGCATAAGGCAGGGGCACAAGTGCAGTCTAGGCATAAGGCAGGGGCACAAGTGCAGTCTAGGCATAAGGCAGGGGCACAAGTGCAGTCTAGGCATAAGGCAGGGGCACAAGTGCAGTCTAGGCATAAGGCAGGGGCACAAGTGCAGTCTAGGCATAAGGCAGGGGCACAAGTGCAGTCTAGGCATAAGGCAGGGGCACAAGTGCTGGCTAGGCATAAGACAGGGGCACAAGTGCTGGCTAGGCATAAGGCAGGGGAACAAGTGCTGGCTAGGCATAAGGCAGGGGCACAAGTGCTGGCTAGGCATAAGGCAGGGGCACAAAAGCTGGCTAGGCATAAGGCAGGGGCACAAGTGCAGGCTAGGCATAAGGCAGGGGCACAAGTGCTGGCTAGGCATAAGGCAGGGGCACAAGTGCTGGCTAGGCTTAAGGCAGGGGCACAAGTGCTGGCTAGGCTTAAGGCAGGGGCACAAGTGCTGGCTAGGCATAAGGCAGGGGCACAAGTGCAGTCTAGGCATAAGGCAGGGGCACAAGTGCAGTCTAGGCATAAGGCAGGGGCACAAGTGCAGTCTAGGCATAAGGCAGGGGCACAAGTGCAGTCTAGGCATAAGGCAGGGGCACAAGTGCAGTCTAGGCATAAGGCAGGGGCACAAGTGCAGTCTAGGCATAAGGCAGGGGCACAAGTGCAGTCTAGGCATAAGGCAGGGGCACCTATGTGGGCTAGGCATAAGGCAGGGGCACAAGTGCGGGCTAGGCATAAGGCAGGGGCACAAGTGCGGGCTAGGCATAAGGCAGGGGCACAAAAGCTGGCTAGGCATAAGGCAGGGGCACAAGTGCAGGCTAGGCATAAGGCAGGGGCACAAGTGCTGGCTAGGCATAAGGCAGGGGCACAAGTGCTGGCTAGGCTTAAGGCAGGGGCACAAGTGCTGGCTAGGCTTAAGGCAGGGGCACAAGTGCTGGCTAGGCATAAGGCAGGGGCACAAGTGCAGTCTAGGCATAAGGCAGGGGCACAAGTGCAGTCTAGGCATAAGGCAGGGGCACAAGTGCAGTCTAGGCATAAGGCAGGGGCACAAGTGCAGTCTAGGCATAAGGCAGGGGCACAAGTGCAGTCTAGGCATAAGGCAGGGGCACAAGTGCAGTCTAGGCATAAGGCAGGGGCACAAGTGCAGTCTAGGCATAAGGCAGGGGCACCTATGCGGGCTAGGCATAAGGCAGGGGCACCTATGCGGGCTAGGCATAAGGCAGGGGCACCTATGCGGGCTAGGCATAAGGCAGGGGCACCTATGCGGGCTAGGCATAAGGCAGGGGCACAAGTGCGGGCTAGGCATAAGGCAGGGGCACAAGTGCGGGCTAGGCATAAGGCAGGGGCACAAGTGCGGGCTAGGCATAAGGCAGGGGCACAAGTGCGGGCTAGGCATAAGGCAGGGGCACAGGTGCAGGCTAGGCATAAGGCAGGGGCACAAGTGCTGGCTAGACTTAAGGCAGGGGCACACGTTCTGGCTAGGCATAAGGCAGGGGCACACGTTCTGGCTAGGCATAAGGCAGGGGCACACGTGCTGGCTAGGCATAAGGCAGGGGCACAAGTGCTGGCTAGGCATAAGGCAGGGGCACAAGTGCTGGCTAGACTTAAGGCAGGGGCACAAGTGCTGGCTAGGCATAAGGCAGGGGCACAAGTGCTGGCTAGGCATAAGGCAGGGGCACAAGTGCTGGCTAGGCATAAGGCAGGGGCACAAGTGCTGGCTAGGCATAAGGCAGGGGCACAAGTGCTGGCTAGGCATAAGGCAGGGGCACAAGTGCTGGCTAGGCATAAGGCAGGGGCACAAGTGCGGGCTAGGCATAAGGCAGGGGCACAAGTGCGGGCTAGGCATAAGGCAGGGGCACAAGTGCGGGCTAGGCATAAGGCAGGGGCACAAGTGCGGGCTAGGCATAAGGCAGGGGCACAAGTGCGGTCTAGGCATAAGGCAGGGGCACAAGTGCGGGCTAGGCATAAGGCAGGGGCACAAGTGCGGGCTAGGCATAAGGCAGGGGCACAAGTGCGGGCTAGGCATAAGGCAGGGGCACAAGTGCTGGCTAGGCATAAGGCAGGGCACAAGTGCTGGCTAGGCATAAGGCAGGGGCACAAGTGCTGGCTAGGCATAAGGCAGGGGCACAAGTGCTTGCTAGGCATAAGGCAGGGGCACAAAAGCTGGCTAGGCATAAGGCAGGGGCACAAGTGCAGGCTAGGCATAAGGCAGGGGCACAAGTGCTGGCTAGGCATAAGGCAGGGGCACAAGTGCTGGCTAGGCTTAAGGCAGGGGCACAAGTGCTGGCTAGGCATAAGGCAGGGGCACAAGTGCAGTCTAGGCATAAGGCAGGGGCACAAGTGCAGTCTAGGCATAAGGCAGGGGCACAAGTGCAGTCTAGGCATAAGGCAGGGGCACAAGTGCAGTCTAGGCATAAGGCAGGGGCACAAGTGCAGTCTAGGCATAAGGCAGGGGCACAAGTGCAGTCTAGGCATAAGGCAGGGGCACCTATGCGGGCTAGGCATAAGGCAGGGGCACCTATGCGGGCTAGGCATAAGGCAGGGGCACCTATGCGGGCTAGGCATAAGGCAGGGGCACCTATGCGGGCTAGGCATAAGGCAGGGGCACAAGTGCGGGCTAGGCATAAGGCAGGGGCACAAGTGCGGGCTAGGCATAAGGCAGGGGCACAAGTGCGGTCTAGGCATAAGGCAGGGGCACAAGTGCGGGCTAGGCATAAGGCAGGGGCACAAGTGCGGGCTAGGCATAAGGCAGGGGCACAAGTGCGGGCTAGGCATAAGGCAGGGGCACAAGTGCTGGCTAGGCATAAGGCAGGGCACAAGTGCTGGCTAGGCATAAGGCAGGGGCACAAGTGCTGGCTAGGCATAAGGCAGGGGCACAAGTGCTTGCTAGGCATAAGGCAGGGGCACAAAAGCTGGCTAGGCATAAGGCAGGGGCACAAGTGCAGGCTAGGCATAAGGCAGGGGCACAAGTGCTGGCTAGGCATAAGGCAGGGGCACAAGTGCTGGCTAGGCTTAAGGCAGGGGCACAAGTGCTGGCTAGGCATAAGGCAGGGGCACAAGTGCAGTCTAGGCATAAGGCAGGGGCACAAGTGCAGTCTAGGCATAAGGCAGGGGCACAAGTGCAGTCTAGGCATAAGGCAGGGGCACAAGTGCAGTCTAGGCATAAGGCAGGGGCACAAGTGCAGTCTAGGCATAAGGCAGGGGCACAAGTGCAGTCTAGGCATAAGGCAGGGGCACAAGTGCAGTCTAGGCATAAGGCAGGGGCACCTATGTGGGCTAGGCATAAGGCAGGGGCACCTATGCGGGCTAGGCATAAGGCAGGGGCACCTATGCGGGCTAGGCATAAGGCAGGGGCACCTATGCGGGCTAGGCATAAGGCAGGGGCACAAGTGCGGGCTAGGCATAAGGCAGGGGCACAAGTGCGGGCTAGGCATAAGGCAGGGGCACAAGTGCGGGCTAGGCATAAGGCAGGGGCACAAGTGCGGGCTAGGCATAAGGCAGGGGCACAAGTGCTGGCTAGACTTAAGGCAGGGGCACACGTTCTGGCTAGGCATAAGGCAGGGGCACACGTTCTGGCTAGGCATAAGGCAGGGGCACACGTGCTGGCTAGGCATAAGGCAGGGGCACAAGTGCTGGCTAGGCATAAGGCAGGTGCACAAGTGCTGGCTAGACTTAAGGCAGGGGCACAAGTGCTGGCTAGGCATAAGGCAGGGGCACAAGTGCTGGCTAGGCATAAGGCAGGGGCACAAGTGCTGGCTAGGCATAAGGCAGGGGCACAAGTGCTGGCTAGGCATAAGGCAGGGGCACAAGTGCTGGCTAGGCATAAGGCAGGGGCACACGTGCTGGCTAGGCATAAGGCAGGGGCACAAGTGCTGGCTAGGCATAAGGCAGGGGCACAAGTGCTGGCTAGACTTAAGGCAGGGGCACAAGTGCTGGCTAGGCATAAGGCAGGGGCACAAGTGCTGGCTAGGCATAAGGCAGGGGCACAAGTGCTGGCTAGGCATAAGGCAGGGGCACAAGTGCTGGCTAGGCATAAGGCAGGGGCACAAGTGCTGGCTAGGCATAAGGCAGGGGCACAAGTGCTGGCTAGGCATAAGGCAGGGGCACAAGTGCAGGCTAGGCATAAGGCAGGGGCACAAGTGCAGGCTAGGCCATAAGGCAGGGGCACAAGTGCAGGCTAGGCATAAGGCAGGGGCACAAGTGCAGGCTAGGCATAAGGCAGGGGCACAAGTGCAGGCTAGGCATAAGGCAGGGGCACAAGTGCAGGCTAGGCCATAAGGCAGGGGCACAAGTGCAGGCTAGGCATAAGGCAGGGGCACAAGTGCAGGCTAGGCATAAGGCAGGGGCACAAGTGCAGGCTAGGCATAAGGCAGGGGCACAAGTGCAGGCTAGGCATAAGGCAGGGGCACAAGTGCAGGCTAGGCATAAGGCAGGGGCACAAGTGCAGGCTAGGCATAAGGCAGGGGCACAAGTGCAGGCTAGGCATAAGGCAGGGGCACACGTGCTGGCTAGGCATAAGGCAGGGGCACAGGTGCTGGCTAGGCATAAGGCAGGGGCACACGTGCTGGCTAGGCATAAGGCAGGGGCACAAGTGCAGGCTAGGCATAAGGCAGGGGCACAAGTGCGGACTAGGCATAAGGCAGGGGCACAAGTGCTGGCTAGGCATAAGGCAGGGGCACAAGTGCTGGCTAGGCATAAGGCAGGGGCACAAGTGCTGGCTAGGCATAAGGCAGGGGCACAAGTGCTGGCTAGGCATAAGGCAGGGGCACACGTGCTGGCTAGGCATAAGGCAGGGGCACAGGTGCTGGCTAGGCATAAGGCAGGGGCACACGTGCTGGCTAGGCATAAGGCAGGGGCACAAGTGCAGGCTAGGCATAAGGCAGGGGCACAAGTGCGGGCTAGGCATAAGGCAGGGGCACAAGTGCGGGCTAGGCATAAGGCAGGGGCACAAGTGCTGGCTAGGCATAAGGCAGGGGCATAAGTGCGGGCTAGGCATAAGGCAGGGGCACAAGTGCGGGCTAGGCATAAGGCAGGGGCACAAGTGCGGGCTAGGCATAAGGCAGGGGCACAAGTGCGGGCTAGGCATAAGGCAGGGGCACAAGTGCGGGCTAGGCATAAGGCAGGGGCACAAGTGCGGGCTAGGCATAAGGCAGGGGCACAAGTGCGGGCTAGGCATAAGGCAGGGGCACAAGTGCGGGCTAGGCATAAGGCAGGGGCACAAGTGCTGGCTAGGCATAAGGCAGGGCACAAGTGCTGGCTAGGCATAAGGCAGGGGCACAAGTGCTTGCTAGGCATAAGGCAGGGCACAAGTGCTGGCTAGGCATAAGGCAGGGGCACAAGTGCTTGCTAGGCATAAGGCAGGGGCACAAGTGCTTGCTAGGCATAAGGCAGGGGCACAGGTGCTGGCTAGGCATAAGGCAGGGGCACACGTGCTGGCTAGGCATAAGGCAGGGGCACAAGTGCAGGCTAGGCATAAGGCAGGGGCACAAGTGCGGACTAGGCATAAGGCAGGGGCACAAGTGCGGGCAAGGCATAAGGCAGGGGCACAAGTGCGGGCTAGGCATAAGGCAGGGGCACAAGTGCGGGCTAGGCATAAGGCAGGGGCACAAGTGCGGGCTAGGCATAAGGCAGGGGCACAAGTGCGGGCTAGGCATAAGGCAGGGGCACAAGTGCGGGCTAGGCATAAGGCAGGGGCACAAGTGCGGGCTAGGCATAAGGCAGGGGCACAAGTGCGGGCTAGGCATAAGGCAGGGGCACAAGTGCGGGCTAGGCATAAGGCAGGGGCACAAGTGCGGGCTAGGCATAAGGCAGGGGCACAAGTGCTGGCTAGGCATAAGGCAGGGGCACAAGTGCTTGCTAGGCATAAGGCAGGGGCACAAGTGCTTGCTAGGCATAAGGCAGGGGCACAAAAGCTGGCTAGGCATAAGGCAGGGGCACAAGTGCAGGCTAGGCATAAGGCAGGGGCACAAGTGCTGGCTAGGCATAAGGCAGGGGCACAAGTGCTGGCTAGGCTTAAGGCAGGGGCACAAGTGCTGGCTAGGCTTAAGGCAGGGGCACAAGTGCTGGCTAGGCATAAGGCAGGGGCACAAGTGCAGTCTAGGCATAAGGCAGGGGCACAAGTGCAGTCTAGGCATAAGGCAGGGGCACAAGTGCAGTCTAGGCATAAGGCAGGGGCACAAGTGCAGTCTAGGCATAAGGCAGGGGCACAAGTGCAGTCTAGGCATAAGGCAGGGGCACAAGTGCAGTCTAGGCATAAGGCAGGGGCACCTATGCGGGCTAGGCATAAGGCAGGGGCACCTATGCGGGCTAGGCATAAGGCAGGGGCACATGTGCGGGCTAGGCATAAGGCAGGGGCACAAGTGCGGGCTAGGCATAAGGCAGGGGCACAAGTGCGGGCTAGGCATAAGGCAGGGGCACAAGTGCGGGCTAGGCATAAGGCAGGGGCACAAGTGCGGGCTAGGCATAAGGCAGGGGCACAAGTGCTGGCTAGACTTAAGGCAGGGGCACACGTTCTGGCTAGGCATAAGGCAGGGGCACACGTTCTGGCTAGGCATAAGGCAGGGGCACATGTGCTGGCTAGGCATAAGGCAGGGGCACAAGTGCTGGCTAGGCATAAGGCAGGGGCACAAGTGCTGGCTAGACTTAAGGCAGGGGCACAAGTGCTGGCTAGGCATAAGGCAGGGGCACAAGTGCTGGCTAGGCATAAGGCAGGGGCACAAGTGCTGGCTAGGCATAAGGCAGGGGCACAAGTGCTGGCTAGGCATAAGGCAGGGGCACAAGTGCTGGCTAGGCATAAGGCAGGGGCACAAGTGCTGGCTAGGCATAAGGCAGGGGCACAAGTGCAGGCTAGGCCATAAGGCAGGGGCACAAGTGCAGGCTAGGCATAAGGCAGGGGCACAAGTGCAGGCTAGGCATAAGGCAGGGGCACAAGTGCAGGCTAGGCATAAGGCAGGGGCACAAGTGCAGGCTAGGCATAAGGCAGGGGCACAAGTGCAGGCTAGGCATAAGGCAGGGGCACAAGTGCAGGCTAGGCATAAGGCAGGGGCACAAGTGCAGGCTAGGCATAAGGCAGGGGCACAAGTGCAGGCTAGGCATAAGGCAGGGGCACAAGTGCAGGCTAGGCATAAGGCAGGGGCACACGTGCTGGCTAGGCATAAGGCAGGGGCACACATTCTGGCTAGGCATAAGGCAGGGGCACACGTGCTGGCTAGGCATAAGGCAGGGGCACACGTGCTGGCTAGGCATAAGGCAGGGGCACACGTGCTGGCTAGGCATAAGGCAGGGGCACACGTGCTGGCTAGGCATAAGGCAGGGGCACACGTGCGGGCTAGGCATAAAGCAGGGGCACAAGTGCGGGCTAGGCATAAGGCAGGGGCACAAGTGCGGGCTAGGCATAAGGCAGGGGCACAAGTGCGGGCTAGGCATAAGGCAGGGACACAAGTGCGGGCTAGGCATAAGGCAGGGGCACAAGTGCGGGCTAGGCATAAGGCAGGGGCACAAGTGCAGGCTAGGCATAAGGCAGGGGCACAAGTGCAGGCTAGGCATAAGGCAGGGGCACAAGTGCGGGCTAGGCATAAGGCAGGGGCACAAGTGCGGGCTAGGCATAAGGCAGGGGCACAAGTGCGGGCTAGGCATAAGGCAGGGGCACAAGTGCGGGCTAGGCATAAGGCAGGGGCACAAGTGCGGGCTAGGCATAAGGCAGGGGCACAAGTGCGGCTGGGCATAAGGCAGGGGCCCAAGTGCGGGATAGGCATAAGGCAGGGGCACACGTGCTGGCTAGGCATAAGGCAGGGGCACACGTGCGGGCTAGGCATAAGGCAGGGGCACACGTGCGGGCTAGGCATAAGACAGGGGCACACGTGCGGGCTAGGCATAAGGCAGGGGCACAAGTGCGGGCTAGGCATAAGGCAGGGGCACAAGTGCGGGCTAGGCATAAGGCAGGGGCACAAGTGCGGGCTAGGCATAAGGCAGGGGCACAAGTGCGGGCTAGGCATAAGGCAGGGGCACAAGTGCGGGCTAGGCATAAGGCAGGGGCACAAGTGCGGGCTAGGCATAAGGCAGGGGCACAAGTGCGGGCTAGGCATAAGGCAGGGGCACAAGTGCGGGCAAGGCATAAGGCAGGGGCACAAGTGCGGGCAAGGCATAAGGCAGGGGCACAAGTGCGGGCAAGGCATAAGGCAGGGGCACAAGTGCGGGCTAGGCATAAGGCAGGGGCACAAGTGCGGGCTAGGCATAAGGCAGGGGCACAAGTGCGGGCTAGGCATAAGGCAGGGGCACAAGTGCGGGCTAGGCATAAGGCAGGGGCACAAGTGCGGGCTAGGCATAAGGCAGGGGCACAAGTGCAGGCTAGGCATAAGGCAGGGGCACAAGTGCAGGCTAGGCATAAGGCAGGGGCACAAGTGCGGGCTAGGCATAAGGCAGGGGCACAAGTGCGGGCTAGGCATAAGGCAGGGGCACAAGTGCGGGCTAGGCATAAGGCAGGGGCACAAGTGCGGGCTAGGCATAAGGCAGGGGCCCAAGTGCGGGCTAGGCATAAGGCAGGGGCACACGTGCTGGCTAGGCATAAGGCAGGGGCACACGTGCGGGCTAGGCATAAGGCAGGGGCACACGTGCGGGCTAGGCATAAGGCAGGGGCACACGTGCTGGCTAGGCATAAGGCAGGGGCACAAGTGCTAACTAGGCATAAGGCAGGGGCACAAGTGCTGGCTAGGCTTAAGGCAGGGGCACAAGTGCTGGCTAGACATAAGGCAGGGGCACAAGTGCTGGCTAGGCATAAGGCAGGGGCACAAGTGCTGGCTAGACATAAGGCAGGGGCACAAGTGCTGGCTAGGCATAAGGCAGGGGCACAAGTGCTGGCTAGGCATAAGGCAGGGGCACAAGTGCTGGCTAGGCATAAGGCAGGGGCATAAGGCAGGGGCACAAGTGCAGGCTAGGCATAAGGCAGGGGCACAAGTGCTGGCTAGGCATAAGGAAGGGGCACAAGTGCGGGCTAGGCATAAGGCAGGGGCACAAGTGCAGGCTAGGCATAAAGCAGGGGCATAAGGCAGGGGCACAAGTGCAGGCTAGGCATAAGGCAGGGGCACAAGTGCTGGCTAGGCATAAGGAAGGGGCACAAGTGCGGGCTAGGCATAAGGCAGGGGCACAAGTGCGGGCTAGGCATAAGGCAGGGGCACAAGTGCGGGCTAGGCATAAGGCAGGGGCACAAGTGCGGGCTAGGCATAAGGCAGGGGCACAAGTGCGGGCTAGGCATAAGGCAGGGGCACAAGTGCGGGCTAGGCATAAGGCAGGGGCACACGTGCGGGCTAGGCATAAGGCAGGGGCACACGTGCGGGCTAGGCATAAGGCAGGGGCACACGTGCTGGCTAGGCATAAGGCAGGGGCACACGTGCTGGCTAGGCATAAGGCAGGGGCACACGTGCTGGCTAGGCATAAGGCAGGGGCACACGTGCTGGCTAGGCATAAGGCAGGGGCACACGTGCTGGCTAGGAATAAGGCAGGGGCACAAGTGCAGGCTAGGCCATAAGGCAGGGGCACAAGTGCGGGCTAGGCATAAGGCAGGGGCACAAGTGCTGACTAGACATAAGGCAGGGGCACAAGTGCTGGCTAGGCATAAGGCAGGGGCACAAGTGCTGGCTAGGCATAAGGCAGGGGCACAAGTGCTGGCTAGGCATAAGGCAGGGCACAAGTGCTGGCTAGGCATAAGGCAGGGGCACAAGTGCTGGCTAGGCATAAGGCAGGGGCACAATTGCTGGCTAGACTTAAGGCAGGGACACAAGTGCTGGCTAGACTTAAGGCAGGGGCACAAGTGCTGGCTAGGCATAAGGCAGGGGCACAAGTGCGGGCTAGCCATAAGGCAGGGGCACAAGTGCAGGCTAGGCATAAGGCAGGGGCACAAGTGCAGGCTAGGCATAAGGCAGGGGCACAAGTGCAGGCTAGGCATAAGGCAGGGGCACAAGTGCAAACTAAGCATAAGGCAGAGGCACAAGTGCAGCTAGGCATAAGGCAGGGGCACAAGTGCAGGCTAGGCATAAGGCAGGGGCACAAGTGCAGGCTAGGCATAAGGCAGGGGCACAAGTGCTGGCTAGGCATAAGGCAGGGGCACAAGTGCTGGCTAGGCATAAGGCAGGGGCACAAGTGCTGGCTAGACATAAGGCAGGGGCACAAGTGCTGGCTAGGCATAAGGCAGGGGCACAAGTGCAGGCTAGGCATAAGGCAGGGGCACAAGTGCTGGCTAGGCATAAGGCAGGGGCACAAGTGCTGGCTAGGCATAAGGCAGGGGCACAAGTGCTGGCTAGACATAAGGCAGGGGCACAAGTGCTGGCTAGGCATAAGGCAGGGGCACAAGTGCTGGCTAGGCATAAGGCAGGGGCATAAGGCAGGGGCACAAGTGCAGGCTAGGCATAAGGCAGGGGCACAAGTGCTGGCTAGGCATAAGGAAGGGGCACAAGTGCGGGCTAGGCATAAGGCAGGGGCACAAGTGCAGGCTAGGCATAAAGCAGGGGCATAAGGCAGGGGCACAAGTGCAGGCTAGGCATAAGGCAGGGGCACAAGTGCTGGCTAGGCATAAGGCAGGGGCACAAGTGCGGGCTAGGCATAAGGCAGGGGCACAAGTGCGGGCTAGGCATAAGGCAGGGGCACAAGTGAGGGCTAGGCATAAGGCAGGGGCACAAGTGCGGGCTAGGCATAAGGCAGGGGCACAAGTGCGGGCTAGGCATAAGGCAGGGGCACAAGTGCGGGCTAGGCATAAGGCAGGGGCACAAGTGCGGGCTAGGCATAAGGCAGGGGCACAAGTGCGGGCTAGGCATAAGGCAGGGGCACAAGTGCGGGCTAGGCATAAGGCAGGGGCACAAGTGCGGGCTAGGCATAAGGCAGGGGCACAAGTGCGGGCTAGGCATAAGGCAGGGGCACAAGTGCGGGCTAGGCATAAGGCAGGGGCACAAGTGCGGCCTAGGCATAAGGCAGGGGCACAAGTGCGGGCTAGGCATAAGGCAGGGGCACAAGTGCGGGCTAGGCATAAGGCAGGGGCACAAGTGCGGGCTAGGCATAAGGCAGGGGCACAAGTGCGGGCTAGGCATAAGGCAGGGGCACAAGTGCGGGCTAGGCATAAGGCAGGGGCACAAGTGCGGGCTAGGCATAAGGCAGGGGCACAAGTGCGGGCTAGGCATAAGGCAGGGGCACACGTGCGGGCTAGGCATAAGGCAGGGGCACAAGTGCTGGCTAGGCATAAGGCAGGGGCACAAGTGCTGGCTAGGCATAAGGCAGGGGCACAAGTGCTGGCTAGGCATAAGGCAGGGGCACAAGTGCTGGCTAGGCATAAGGCAGGGGCACAAGTGCTGGCTAGGCATAAGGCAGGGGCACAAGTGCTGGCTAGGCATAAGGCAGGGGCACAAGTGCTGGCTAGGCATAAGGCAGGGGCACAAGTGCTGGCTAGGCATAAGGCAGGGGCACAAGTGCTGGCTAGGCATAAGGCAGGGGCACAAGTGCTGGCTAGGCATAAGGCAGGGGCACAAGTGCTGGCTAGGCATAAGGCAGGGGCACAAGTGCTGGCTAGGCATAAGGCAGGGGCACAAGTGCTGGCTAGGCATAAGGCAGGGGCACAAGTGCTGGCTAGGCATAAGGCAGGGGCACAAGTGCTGGCTAGGCATAAGGCAGGGGCACAAGTGCTGGCTAGGCATAAGGCAGGGGCACAAGTGCTGGCTAGGCATAAGGCAGGGGCACAAGTGCTGGCTAGGCATAAGGCAGGGGCACAAGTGCTGGCTAGGCATAAGGCAGGGGCACAAGTGCTGGCTAGGCATAAGGCAGGGGCACAAGTGCTGGCTAGGCATAAGGCAGGGGCACAAGTGCTGGCTAGGCATAAGGCAGGGGCACAAGTGCTGGCTAGGCATAAGGCAGGGGCACAAGTGGTGGCTAGGCATAAGGCAGGGGCACAAGTGCTGGCTAGGCATAAGGCAGGGGCACAAGTGCTGGCTAGGCATAAGGCAGGGGCACAAGTGCTGGCTAGGCATAAGGCAGGGGCACAAGTGCGGGCTAGGCATAAGGCAGGGGCACAAGTGCTGGCTAGGCATAAGGCAGGGGCACAAGTGCGGGCTAGGCATAAGGCAGGGGCACAAGTGCGGGCTAGGCATAAGTCAGGGGCACAAGTGCGGGCTAGGCATAAGTCAGGGGCACAAGTGCGGGCTAGGCATAAGGCAGGGGCACAAGTGCGGGCTAGGCATAAGGCAGGGGCACAAGTGCGGGCTAGGCATAAGGCAGGGGCACAAGTGCGGGCTAGGCATAAGGCAGGGGAACAAGTGCGGGCTAGGCATAAGGCAGGGGCACAAGTGCAGGCTAGGTATAAGGCAGGGGCACAAGTGCAGGCTAGGTATAAGGCAGGGGCACAAGTGCTGGCTAGGCATAAGGCAAGGGCACAAGTGCTGGCTAGGCATAAGGCAGGGGCACAAGTGCGGGTTAGGCATAAGGCAGGGGCACAAGTGCGGGCTAGGCATAAGGCAGGGGCACAAGTGCGGGCTAGGCATAAGGCAAGGGCACAAGTGCTGGCTAGGCATAAGGCAGGGGCACAAGTGCTGGCTAGGCATAAGGCAGGGGCACAAGTGCGGGCTAGACTTTAGGCAGGGGCACAAGAGCAAACTAAGCATAAGGCAGAGGCACAAGTGCAAGCTAGGCATAAGGCAGGGGCACCTATGCAGGCTAGGCTTAAGGCAGGGGCACAAGTGATGGCTACACATAAGGCATACGGCTAACTCTTTGCACTCTTTGCATAAAGGGATAGGCACCCTTAGGGGTGAAGAGCTAGCTTTCACCCCTCTACTCTGTACTTTGTTGTACAGTGCGGAGCCACTCCATAACCCCCATGCTCCAAGCGACCAGGCACATCTTGTCTGTCCTCCGTAAATGGGTAATGCCTTCGTCCCCAATTACAGTCGTGCATGTGCATTCAGACGGGACAAGAGCGAAGAGCGTAAAGCCTGCCCTGTGTGCATAACCAACATGAAGCTAAAGACAAAAAAACAATACAAGGGGCTCAAAAGTGCTGGCTAGGCATAAGGCAGGGGCTCAAAAGTGCTGGCTAGACATAAGGCAGGGGCACAAGTGCTGGCTAGGCATAAGGCAGGGGCACAAGTGCTGGCTAGGCATAAGGCAGGGGCACAAGTGCTGGCTAGGCATAAGGCAGGGGCACAAGTGCTGGCTAGGCATAAGGCAGGGGCACAAGTGCTGGCTAGGCATAAGGCAGGGGCACAAGTGCTGGCTAGGCATAAGGCAGGGGCACAAGTGCTGGCTAGGCATAAGGCAGGGGCACAAGTGCTGGCTAGGCATAAGGCAGGGGCACAAGTGCTGGCTAGGCATAAGGCAGGGGCACAAGTGCTAACTAGGCATAAGGCAGGGGCACAAGTGCTGGCTAGGCATAAGGCAGGGGCACCTATGTGGGCTAGGCATAAGGCAGGGGCACCTATGCGGGCTAGGCATAAGGCAGGGGCACAAGTGCGGGCTAGGCATAAGGCAGGGGCACAAGTGCGGGCTAGGCATAAGGCAGGGGCACAAGTGCGGGCTAGGCATAAGGCAGGGGCACAAGTGCGGGCTAGGCATAAGGCAGGGGCACAAGTGAGGGCTAGGCATAAGGCAGGGGCACAAGTGCAGGCTAGGCATAAGGCAGGGGCACAAGTGCTGGCTAGACTTAAGGCAGGGGCACACGTTCTGGCTAGGCATAAGGCAGGGGCACACGTGCTGGCTAGGCATAAGGCAGGGGCACAAGTGCTGGCTAGGCATAAGGCAGGGGCACAAGTGTTGGCTAGACTTAAGGCAGGGGCACAAGTGCTGGCTAGGCATAAGGCAGGGGCACAAGTGCTGGCTAGGCATAAGGCAGGGGCACAAGTGCGGGCTAGGCATGAGGCAGGGGCACAAGTGCGGGCTAGGCATGAGGCAGGGGCACAAGTGCGGGCTAGGCATGAGGCAGGGGCAAACGTGCGGGCTAGGCATAAGGCAGGGGCACAAGTGCGGGCTAGGCATAAGGCAGGGGCACAAGTGCGGGCTAGGCATAAGGCAGGGGCACAAGTGCGGGCTAGGCATAAGGCAGGGGCACAAGTGAGGGCTAGGCATAAGGCAGGGGCACAAGTGCGGGCTAGGCATAAGGCAGGGGCACAAGTGCGGGCTAGGCATAAGGCAGGGGCAAACGTGCGGGCTAGGCATAAGGCAGGGGCACAAGTGCTGGCTAGGCATAAGGCAGGGGCACAAGTGCGGGCTAGGCATAAGGCAGGGGCACAAGTGCGGGCTAGGCATAAGGCAGGGGCACAAGTGCGGGCTAGGCATAAGGCAGGGGCAAACGTGCGGGCTAGGCATAAGGCAGGGGCACAAGTGCGGGCTAGGCATAAGGCAGGGGCACAAGTGCGGGCTAGGCATAAGGCAGGGGCACAAGTGCGGGCTAGGCATAAGGCAGGGGCACAAGTGAGGGCTAGGCATAAGGCAGGGGCACAAGTGAGGGCTAGGCATAAGGCAGGGGCACAAGTGCGGGCTAGGCATAAGGCAGGGGCACAAGTGCGGGCTAGGCATAAGGCAGGGGCACAAGTGCGGGCTAGGCATAAGGCAGGGGCACAAGTGCGGGCTAGGCATAAGGCAGGGGCACAAGTGCGGGCTAGGCATAAGGCAGGGGCACAAGTGCGGGCTAGGCATAAGGCAGGGGCACAAGTGCGGGCTAGGCATAAGGCAGGGGCACAAGTGCGGGCTAGGCATAAGGCAGGGGCACACGTGCGGGCTAGGCATAAGGCAGGGGCACACGTGCGGGCTAGGCATAAGGCAGGGGCACACGTGCGGGCTAGGCATAAGGCAGGGGCACACGTGCGGGCTAGGCATAAGGCAGGGGCACACGTGCGGGCTAGGCATAAGGCAGGGGCACACGTGCGGGCTAGGCATAAGGCAGGGGCACACGTGCGGGCTAGGCATAAGGCAGGGGCACACGTGCGGGCTAGGCATAAGGCAGGGGCACACGTGCGGGCTAGGCATAAGGCAGGGGCACAAGTGCGGGCTAGGCATAAGGCAGGGGCACAAGTGCGGGCTAGGCATAAGGCAGGGGCACAAGTGCGGGCAAGGCATAAGGCAGGGGCACAAGTGCGGGCTAGGCATAAGGCAGGGGCACAAGTGCGAGCTAGGCATAAGGCAGGGGCACAAGTGCGGGCTAGGCATAAGGCAGGGGCACAAGTGCGGGCTAGGCATAAGGCAGGGGCACAAGTGCGGGCTAGGCATAAGGCAGGGGCACAAGTGCGGGCTAGGCATAAGGCAGGGGCACAAGTGCGGGCTAGGCATAAGGCAGGGGCACAAGTGCGGGCTAGGCATAAGGCAGGGGCACAAGTGCGGCTAGGCATAAGGCAGGGGCCCAAGTGCGGCTAGGCATAAGGCAGGGGCACACGTGCTGGCTAGGCATAAGGCAGGGGCACACGTGCGGGCTAGGCATAAGGCAGGGGCACACGTGCGGGCTAGGCATAAGGCAGGGGCAAACGTGCGGGCTAGGCATAAGGCAGGGGCAAACGTGCGGGCTAGGCATAAGGCAGGGGCACAAGTGCGGGCTTGGCATAAGGCAGGGGCACAAGTGCGGGCTAGGCATAAGGCAGGGGCACAAGTGAGGGCTAGGCATAAGGCAGGGGCACAAGTGCGGGCTAGGCATAAGGCAGGGGCACAAGTGCGGGCTAGGCATAAGGCAGGGGCACAAGTGCGGGCTAGGCATAAGGCAGGGGCACAAGTGCGGGCTAGGCATAAGGCAGGGGCACAAGTGCGGGCTAGGCATAAGGCAGGGGCACAAGTGCGGGCTAGGCATAAGGCAGGGGCACAAGTGCGGGCTAGGCATAAGGCAGGGGCACAAGTGCGGGCTAGGCATAAGGCAGGGGCACAAGTGCGGGCTAGGCATAAGGCAGGGGCACAAGTGCGGGCTAGGCATAAGGCAGGGGCACACGTGCGGGCTAGGCATAAGGCAGGGGCACACGTGCGGGCTAGGCATAAGGCAGGGGCACACGTGCGGGCTAGGCATAAGGCAGGGGCACACGTGCGGGCTAGGCATAAGGCAGGGGCACACGTGCGGGCTAGGCATAAGGCAGGGGCACACGTGCGGGCTAGGCATAAGGCAGGGGCACACGTGCGGGCTAGGCATAAGGCAGGGGCACACGTGCGGGCTAGGCATAAGGCAGGGGCACACGTGCGGGCTAGGCATAAGGCAGGGGCACACGTGCGGGCTAGGCATAAGGCAGGGGCACACGTGCGGGCTAGGCATAAGGCAGGGGCACACGTGCGGGCTAGGCATAAGGCAGGGGCACACGTGCTGGCTAGGCATAAGGCAGGGGCACACGTGCTGGCTAGGCATAAGGCAGGGGCACACGTGCTGGCTAGGCATAAGGCAGGGGCACACGTGCTGGCTAGGCATAAGGCAGGGGCACACGTGCTGGCTAGGCATAAGGCAGGGGCACACGTGCTGGCTAGGCATAAGGCAGGGGCACACGTGCTGGCTAGGCATAAGGCAGGGGCACACGTGCTGGCTAGGCATAAGGCAGGGGCACACGTGCTGGCTAGGCATAAGGCAGGGGCACACGTGCTGGCTAGGCATAAGGCAGGGGCACACGTGCTGGCTAGGCATAAGGCAGGGGCACACGTGCTGGCTAGGCATAAGGCAGGGGCACACGTGCTGGCTAGGCATAAGGCAGGGGCACACGTGCTGGCTAGGCATAAGGCAGGGGCACACGTGCTGGCTAGGCATAAGGCAGCGGCACACGTGCTGGCTAGGCATAAGGCAGGGGCACACGTGCTGGCTAGGCATAAGGCAGGGGCACACGTGCTGGCTAGGCATAAGGCAGGGGCACACGTGCTGGCTAGGCATAAGGCAGGGGCACACGTGCTGGCTAGGCATAAGGCAGGGGCACACGTGCTGGCTAGGCATAAGGCAGGGGCACACGTGCTGGCTAGGCATAAGGCAGGGGCACACGTGCTGGCTAGGCATAAGGCAGGGGCACACGTGCGGGCTAGGCATAAGGCAGGGGCACAAGTGCGGGCTAGGCATAAGGCAGGGGCACAAGTGCGGGCTAGGCATAAGGCAGGGGCACAAGTGCGGGCTAGGCATGAGGCAGGGGCACAAGTGCGGGCTAGGCATGAGGCAGGGGCACAAGTGCGGGCTAGGCATGAGGCAGGGGCACAAGTGCGGGCTAGGCATGAGGCAGGGGCACAAGTGCGGGCTAGGCATGAGGCAGGGGCACAAGTGCGGGCTAGGCATGAGGCAGGGGCACAAGTGCGGGCTAGGCATGAGGCAGGGGCACAAGTGCGGGCTAGGCATGAGGCAGGGGCACAAGTGCGAGCTAGGCATAAGGCAGGGGCACAAGTGCGAGCTAGGCATAAGGCAGGGGCACAAGTGCGAGCTAGGCATAAGGCAGGGGCACAAGTGCGGGCTAGGCATAAGGCAGGGGCACAAGTGCGGGCTAGGCATAAGGCAGGGGCACAAGTGCGGGCTAGGCATAAGGCAGGGGCACAAGTGCGGGCTAGGCATAAGGCAGGGGCACAAGTGCGGGCTAGGCATAAGGCAGGGGCACAAGTGCGGGCTAGGCATAAGGCAGGGGCACAAGTGCGGCTAGGCATAAGGCAGGGGCCCAAGTGCGGCTAGGCATAAGGCAGGGGCACACGTGCTGGCTAGGCATAAGGCAGGGGCACACGTGCGGGCTAGGCATAAGGCAGGGGCACACGTGCGGGCTAGGCATAAGGCAGGGGCAAACGTGCGGGCAAGGCATAAGGCAGGGGCACAAGTGCGGGCTAGGCATAAGGCAGGGGCACAAGTGCGGGCTAGGCATAAGGCAGGGGCACAAGTGCGGGCTAGGCATAAGGCAGGGGCACAAGTGAGGGCTAGGCATAAGGCAGGGGCACAAGTGCGGGCTAGGCATAAGGCAGGGGCACAAGTGCGGGCTAGGCATAAGGCAGGGGCACAAGTGCGGGCTAGGCATAAGGCAGGGGCACACGTGCGGGCTAGGCATAAGGCAGGGGCACACGTGCGGGCTAGGCATAAGGCAGGGGCACACGTGCGGGCTAGGCATAAGGCAGGGGCACACGTGCGGGCTAGGCATAAGGCAGGGGCACACGTGCGGGCTAGGCATAAGGCAGGGGCACACGTGCGGGCTAGGCATAAGGCAGGGGCACACGTGCGGGCTAGGCATAAGGCAGGGGCACACGTGCTGGCTGGGCATAAGGCAGGGGCACACGTGCTGGCTAGGCATAAGGCAGGGGCACACGTGCTGGCTAGGCATAAGGCAGGGGCACACGTGCTGGCTAGGCATAAGGCAGGGGCACACGTGCTGGCTAGGCATAAGGCAGGGGCACACGTGCTGGCTAGGCATAAGGCAGGGGCACACGTGCTGGCTAGGCATAAGGCAGGGGCACACGTGCTGGCTAGGCATAAGGCAGGGGCACACGTGCTGGCTAGGCATAAGGCAGGGGCACACGTGCTGTCTAGGCATAAGGCAGGGGCACACGTGTTGGCTAGGCATAAGGCAGGGGCACACGTGCTGGCTAGGCATAAGGCAGGGGCACACGTGCTGGCTAGGCATAAGGCAGGGGCACACGTGCGGGCTAGGCATAAGGCAGGGGCACACGTGCGGGCTAGGCATAAGGCAGGGGCACACGTGCGGGCTAGGCATAAGGCAGGGGCACAAGTGCGGGCTAGGCATAAGGCAGGGGCACAAGTGCGGGCTAGGCATAAGGCAGGGGCACAAGTGCGGGCTAGGCATAAGGCAGGGGCACAAGTGCGGGCTAGGCATAAGGCAGGGGCACAAGTGCGGGCTAGGCATAAGGCAGGGGCACAAGTGCGGGCTAGGCATAAGGCAGGGGCACAAGTGCGGGCAAGGCATAAGGCAGGGGCACAAGTGCGGGCTAGGCATAAGGCAGGGGCACAAGTGCGGGCTAGGCATAAGGCAGGGGCACAAGTGCGGGCTAGGCATAAGGCAGCGGCACAAGTGCTGGCTAGGCATAAGGCAGGGGCACAAGTGCTGGCTAGGCATAAGGCAGGGGCACAAGTGCTGGCTAGGCATAAGGCAGGGCCACAAGTGCAGGCTAGGCATTAGGCAGGGCCACAAGTGCAGGCTAGGCATAAGGCAGGGCCACAAGTGCTGGCTAGGCATAAGGCAGGGGCACAAGTGCAGGCTAGGCATAAGGCAGGGGCACAAGTGCTGGCTAGGCATAAGGCAGGGGCACAAGTGCTGGCTAGGCATAAGGCAGGGGCTCAAGTGCTGGCTAGGCAAAAGGCAAAGGCACAAGTGCTGGCTAGGCATAAGGCAGGGGCACAAGTGCTGGCTAGGCATAAGGCAGGGGCACAAGTGCTGGCTAGGCATAAGGCAGGGGCACAAGTGCTGGCTAGGCATAAGGCAGGGGCACAAGTGCTGGCTAGGCATAAGGCAGGGGCACAAGTGCTGGCTAGGCATAAGGCAGGGGCTTAAGTGCTGGCTAGGCATAAGGCAGGGGCACCTATGCAGGCTAGGCTTAAGGCAGGGGCACAAGTGATGGCTACACATAAGGCATACGGCTAACTCTTTGCACTCTTTGAATAAAGGGATAGGCACCCTTAGGGGTGAAGAGCTAGCTTTCACCCCTCTACTCTGTACTATGTTGTACAGTGCGGAGCCACTCCATAACCCCCATGCTCCAAGCGACCAGGCACATCTTGTCTGTCCTCCGTAAATGGGTAATGCCTTCGTCCCCAATTACAGTCGTGCATGTGCATACAGACGGGACAAGAGCTTAGAGCGTAAAGCCTGCCCTGTGTGCATAACCAACATGAATCTAAAGACAAAAAAACAATAATGCAAGGGGCTCAAAAGTGCTGGCTAGGCATAAGGCAGGGGCACAAGTGCTGGCTAGACATAAGGCAGGGGCACAAGTGCTGGCTAGGCATAAGGCAGGGGCACAATTGCTGGCTAGGCATAAGGCAGGGGCACAAGTGCTGGCTAGGCATAAGGCAGGGGCACAAGTGCTGGCTAGGCATAAGGCAGGGGCACAAGTGCTGGCTAGACTTAAGGCAGGGGCACAAGTGCTGGCTAGACTTAAGGCAGGGGCACAAGTGCTGGCTAGGCATAAGGCAGGGGCACAAGTGCGGGCTAGCCATAAGGCAGGGGCACAAGTGCAGGCTAGGCATAAGGCAGGGGCACAAGTGCAGGCTAGGCATAAGGCAGGGGCACAAGTGCAGGCTAGGCATAAGGCAGGGGCACAAGTGCAAACTAAGCATAAGGCAGAGGCACAAGTGCAGCTAGGCATAAGGCAGGGGCACAAGTGCGGGCTAGGCATAAGGCAGGGGCACAAGTGCGGGCTAGGCATAAGGCAGGGGCACAAGTGCGGGCTAGGCATAAGGCAGGGGCACAAGTGCGGGCTAGGCATAAGGCAGGGGCACAAGTGCGGGCTAGGCATAAGGCAGGGGCACAAGTGCGGGCTAGGCATAAGGCAGGGGCACAAGTGCGGCTAGGCATAAGGCAGGGGCCCAAGTGCGGCTAGGCATAAGGCAGGGGCACACGTGCTGGCTAGGCATAAGGCAGGGGCACACGTGCGGGCTAGGCATAAGGCAGGGGCACACGTGCGGGCTAGGCATAAGGCAGGGGCAAACGTGCGGGCAAGGCATAAGGCAGGGGCAAACGTGCGGGCAAGGCATAAGGCAGGGGCACAAGTGCGGGCTAGGCATAAGGCAGGGGCACAAGTGCGGGCTAGGCATAAGGCAGGGGCACAAGTGCGGGCTAGGCATAAGGCAGGGGCACAAGTGAGGGCTAGGCATAAGGCAGGGGCACAAGTGCGGGCTAGGCATAAGGCAGGGGCACAAGTGCGGGCTAGGCATAAGGCAGGGGCACAAGTGCGGGCTAGGCATAAGGCAGGGGCACACGTGCGGGCTAGGCATAAGGCAGGGGCACACGTGCGGGCTAGGCATAAGGCAGGGGCACACGTGCGGGCTAGGCATAAGGCAGGGGCACACGTGCGGGCTAGGCATAAGGCAGGGGCACACGTGCGGGCTAGGCATAAGGCAGGGGCACACGTGCGGGCTAGGCATAAGGCAGGGGCACACGTGCGGGCTAGGCATAAGGCAGGGGCACACGTGCGGGCTAGGCATAAGGCAGGGGCACACGTGCGGGCTATGCATAAGGCAGGGGCACACGTGCGGGCTAGGCATAAGGCAGGGGCACACGTGCTGGCTAGGCATAAGGCAGGGGCACACGTGCTGGCTAGGCATAAGGCAGAGGCACACGTGCTGGCTAGGCATAAGGCAGGGGCACACGTGCTGGCTAGGCATAAGGCAGGGGCACACGTGCTGGCTAGGCATAAGGCAGGGGCACACGTGCTGGCTAGGCATAAGGCAGGGGCACACGTGCTGGCTAGGCATAAGGCAGGGGCACACGTGCTGGCTAGGCATAAGGCAGGGGCACACGTGCTGGCTAGGCATAAGGCAGGGGCACACGTGCTGGCTAGGCATAAGGCAGGGGCACACGTGCTGGCTAGGCATAAGGCAGGGGCACACGTGCTGGCTAGGCATAAGGCAGGGGCACACGTGCTGGCTAGGCATAAGGCAGGGGCACACGTGCTGTCTAGGCATAAGGCAGGGGCACACGTGTTGGCTAGGCATAAGGCAGGGGCACACGTGCTGGCTAGGCATAAGGCAGGGGCACACGTGCTGGCTAGGCATAAGGCAGGGGCACACGTGCTGGCTAGGCATAAGGCAGGGGCACACGTGCGGGCTAGGCATAAGGCAGGGGCACACGTGCGGGCTAGGCATAAGGCAGGGGCACACGTGCGGGCTAGGCATAAGGCAGGGGCACAAGTGCGGGCTAGGCATAAGGCAGGGGCACAAGTGCGGGCTAGGCATAAGGCAGGGGCACAAGTGCGGGCTAGGCATAAGGCAGGGGCACAAGTGCGGGCTAGGCATAAGGCAGGGGCACAAGTGCGGGCTAGGCATAAGGCAGGGGCACAAGTGCGGGCTAGGCATAAGGCAGGGGCACAAGTGCGGGCAAGGCATAAGGCAGGGGCACAAGTGCGGGCTAGGCATAAGGCAGGGGCACAAGTGCGGGCTAGGCATAAGGCAGCGGCACAAGTGCTGGCTAGGCATAAGGCAGGGGCACAAGTGCTGGCTAGGCATAAGGCAGGGGCACAAGTGCTGGCTAGGCATAAGGCAGGGCCACAAGTGCAGGCTAGGCATTAGGCAGGGCCACAAGTGCAGGCTAGGCATAAGGCAGGGCCACAAGTGCTGGCTAGGCATAAGGCAGGGGCACAAGTGCAGGCTAGGCATAAGGCAGGGGCACAAGTGCTGGCTAGGCATAAGGCAGGGGCACAAGTGCTGGCTAGGCATAAGGCAGGGGCTCAAGTGCTGGCTAGGCAAAAGGCAAAGGCACAAGTGCTGGCTAGGCATAAGGCAGGGGCACAAGTGCTGGCTAGGCATAAGGCAGGGGCACAAGTGCTGGCTAGGCATAAGGCAGGGGCACAAGTGCTGGCTAGGCATAAGGCAGGGGCACAAGTGCTGGCTAGGCATAAGGCAGGGGCTTAAGTGCTGGCTAGGCATAAGGCAGGGGCACCTATGCAGGCTAGGCTTAAGGCAGGGGCACAAGTGATGGCTACACATAAGGCATACGGCTAACTCTTTGCACTCTTTGAATAAAGGGATAGGCACCCTTAGGGGTGAAGAGCTAGCTTTCACCCCTCTACTCTGTACTATGTTGTACAGTGCGGAGCCACTCCATAACCCCCATGCTCCAAGCGACCAGGCACATCTTGTCTGTCCTCCGTAAATGGGTAATGCCTTCGTCCCCAATTACAGTCGTGCATGTGCATACAGACGGGACAAGAGCTTAGAGCGTAAAGCCTGCCCTGTGTGCATAACCAACATGAATCTAAAGACAAAAAAACAATAATGCAAGGGGCTCAAAAGTGCTGGCTAGGCATAAGGCAGGGGCACAAGTGCTGGCTAGACATAAGGCAGGGGCACAAGTGCTGGCTAGGCATAAGGTAGGGGCACAATTGCTGGCTAGGCATAAGGCAGGGGCACAAGTGCTGGCTAGACTTAAGGCAGGGGCACAAGTGCTGGCTAGACTTAAGGCAGGGGCACAAGTGCTGGCTAGGCATAAGGCAGGGGCACAAGTGCGGGCTAGCCATAAGGCAGGGGCACAAGTGCAGGCTAGGCATAAGGCAGGGGCACAAGTGCAGGCTAGGCATAAGGCAGGGGCACAAGTGCAGGCTAGGCATAAGGCAGGGGCACAAGTGCAAACTAAGCATAAGGCAGAGGCACAAGTGCAGCTAGGCATAAGGCAGGGGCACAAGTGCAGGCTAGGCATAAGGCAGGGGCACAAGTGCGGGCTAGGCATAAGGCAGGGGCACAAGTGCTGGCTAGGCATAAGGCAGGGTCACAAGTGCGGGCTAGGCATAAGGCAGGGGCACAAGTGCGGGCTAGGCATAAGGCAGGGGCACAAGTGCGGGCTAGGCATAAGGCAGGGGCACAAGTGCGGGCTAGGCATAAGGCAGGGGCACAAGTGCACGCTAGGCATAAGGCAGGGGCACAAGTGCGGGCTAGGCATAAGGCAGGGGCACAAGTGCGGGCTAGGCATAAGGCAGGGGCACAAGTGCGGGCTAGGCATAAGGCAGGGGCACAAGTGCAGTCTAGGCATAAGGCAGGGGCACAAGTGCGGGATAGGCATAAGGCAAGGGCACAAGTGCGGCCTAGGCATAAGGCAGGGGCACAAGTGCGGGCTAGGCATAAGGCAGGGGCACAAGTGCGGGCTAGGCATAAGGCAGGGGCACAAGTGCGGGCTAGGCATAAGGCAGGGGCACAAGTGCGGGCTAGGCATAAGGCAGGGCACAAGTGCGGGCTAGGCATAATTCAGGGGCACAAGTGCGGGCTAGGCATAAGGCAGGGGCACAAGTGCGGGCTAGGCATAAGGCAGGGGCACAAGTGCGGGCTAGGCATAAGGCAGGGGCACAAGTGCGGGCTAGGCATAAGGCAGGGGCACACGTGCTGGCTAGGCATAAGGCAGGGGCACACGTGCTGGCTAGGCATAAGGCAGGGGCACAACTGCGGGCTAGGCATAAGGCAGGGGCACAAGTGCGGGCTAGGCATAAGGCAGGGGCACAAGTGCGGGCTAGGCATAAGGCAGGGGCACAAGTGCGGGCTAGGCATAAGGCAGGGGCACAAGTGCGGGCTAGGCATAAGGCAGGGGCACAAGTGCGGGCTAGGCATAAGGCAGGGGCACAAGTGCGGGCTAGGCATAAGGCAGGGGCACAAGTGCGGGCTAGGCATAAGGCAGGGGCACAAGTGCGGGCTAGGCATAAGGCAGGGGCACAAGTGCGGGCTAGGCATAAGGCAGGGGCACAAGTGCGGGCTAGGCATAAGGCAGGGGCACAAGTGCGGGCTAGGCATAAGGCAGGGGAACAAGTGCGGGCTAGGCATAAGGCAGGGGCACAAGTGCAGGCTAGGCATAAGGCAGGGGCACAAGTGCTGGCTAGGCATAAGGCAAGGGCACAAGTGCTGGCTAGGCATAAGGCAGGGGCACACGTGCTGGCTAGGCATAAGGCAGGGGCACAACTGCGGGCTAGGCATAAGGCAGGGGCACAAGTGCGGGCTAGGCATAAGGCAGGGGCACAAGTGCGGGCTAGGCATAAGGCAGGGGCACAAGTGCGGGCTAGGCATAAGGCAGGGGCACAAGTGCGGGCTAGGCATAAGGCAGGGGCACAAGTGCGGGCTAGGCATAAGTCAGGGGCACAAGTGCGGGCTAGGCATAAGGCAGGGGCACAAGTGCGGGCTAGGCATAAGGCAGGGGCACAAGTGCGGGCTAGGCATAAGGCAGGGGCACAAGTGCGGGCTAGGCATAAGGCAGGGGAACAAGTGCGGGCTAGGCATAAGGCAGGGGCACAAGTGCAGGCTAGGTATAAGGCAGGGGCACAAGTGCTGGCTAGGCATAAGGCAAGGGCACAAGTGCTGGCTAGGCATAAGGCAGGGGCACAAGTGCTGGCTAGGCATAAGGCAGGGGCACAAGTGCGGGCTAGACTTTAGGCAGGGGCACAAGAGCAAACTAAGCATAAGGCAGAGGCACAAGTGCAAGCTAGGCATAAGGCAGGGGCACCTATGCAGGCTAGGCTTAAGGCAGGGGCACAAGTGATGGCTACACATAAGGCATACGGCTAACTCTTTGCACTCTTTGCATAAAGGGATAGGCACCCTTAGGGGTGAAGAGCTAGCTTTCACCCCTCTACTCTGTACTTTGTTGTACAGTGCGGAGCCACTCCATAACCCCCATGCTCCAAGCGACCAGGCACATCTTGTCTGTCCTCCGTAAATGGGTAATGCCTTCGTCCCCAATTACAGTCGTGCATGTGCATTCAGACGGGACAAGAGCGAAGAGCGTAAAGCCTGCCCTGTGTGCATAACCAACATGAAGCTAAAGACAAAAAAACAATACAAGGGGCTCAAAAGTGCTGGCCAGGCATAAGGCAGGGGCTCAAAAGTGCTGGCTAGGCATAAGGCAGGGGCACAAGTGCTGGCTAGGCATAAGGCAGGGGCACAAGTGCTGGCTAGGCATAAGGCAGGGGCACAAGTGCTGGCTAGGCATAAGGCAGGGGCACAAGTGCTGGCTAGGCATAAGGCAGGGGCACAAGTGCTGGCTAGGCATAAGGCAGGGGCACAAGTGCTGGCTAGGCATAAGGCAGGGGCACAAGTGCTGGCTAGGCATAAGGCAGGGGCACAAGTGCTGGCTAGGCATAAGGCAGGGGCACAAGTGCTGGCTAGGCATAAGGCAGGGGCACAAGTGCTGGCTAGGCATAAGGCAGGGGCACAAGTGCTGGCTAGGCATAAGGCAGGGGCACAAGTGCTAACTAGGCATAAGGCAGGGGCACAAGTGCTGGCTAGGCTTAAGGCAGGGGCACAAGTGCTGGCTAGGCATAAGGCAGGGGCACAAGTGCTGGCTAGGCATAAGGCAGGGGCACAAGTGCTGGCTAGGCATAAGGCAGGGGCACAAGTGCTGGCTAGGCATAAGGCAGGGGCACAAGTGCTGGCTAGGCATAAGGCAGGGGCACAAGTGCTGGCTAGGCATAAGGCAGGGGCACAAGTGCTGGCTAGGCATAAGGCAGGGGCACAAGTGCTGGCTAGGCATAAGGCAGGGGCACAAGTGCTGGCTAGGCATAAGGCAGGGGCACAAGTGCTGGCTAGGCATAAGGCAGGGGCACAAGTGCTGGCTAGGCATAAGGCAGGGGCACAAGTGCTGGCTAGGCATAAGGCAGGGGCACAAGTGCTGGCTAGGCATAAGGCAGGGGCACAAGTGCTGGCTAGGCATAAGGCAGGGGCACACGTGCTGGCTAGGCATAAGGCAGGGGCACACGAGCGGGCTAGGCATAAGGCAGGGGCACACGTGCGGGCTAGGCATAAGGCAGGGGCACACGTGCGGGCTAGGCATAAGGCAGGGGCACACGTGCGGGCTAGGCATAAGGCAGGGGCACACGTGCGGGCTAGGCATAAGGCAGGGGCACAAGTGCGGGCTAGGCATAAGGCAGGGGCACAAGTGCGGGCTAGGCATAAGGCAGGGGCACAAGTGCTGGCTAGGCATAAGGCAGGGGCACAAGTGCGGGCTAGGCATAAGGCAGGGGCACAAGTGCGGGCTAGGCATAAGGCAGGGGCACAAGTGCGGGCTAGGCATAAGGCAGGGGCACAAGTGCGGGCTAGGCATAAGGCAGGGGCACAAGTGCGGGCTAGGCATAAGGCAGGGGCACAAGTGCGGGCTAGGCATAAGGCAGGGGCACAAGTGCGGGCTAGGCATAAGGCAGGGGCACAAGTGCGGGCTAGGCATAAGGCAGGGGCACAAGTGCGGGCTAGGCATAAGGCAGGGGCACAAGTGCGGGCTAGGCATAAGGCAGGGGCACAAGTGCGGGCTAGGCATAAGGCAGGGGCACAAGTGCGGGCTAGGCATAAGGCAGGGGCACAAGTGCGGGCTAGGCATAAGGCAGGGGCACAAGTGCGGGCTAGGCATAAGGCAGGGGCACAAGTGCGGGCTAGGCATAAGGCAGGGGCACAAGTGCGGGCTAGGCATAAGGCAGGGGCACAAGTGCGGGCTAGGCATAAGGCAGGGGCACAATTGCGGCTAGGCATAAGGCAGGGGACCAAGTGCGGGCTAGGCATAAGGCAGGGGCACAAGTGCGGGCTAGGCATAAGGCAGGGGCACAAGTGCGGGCTAGGCATAAGGCAGGGGCACAAGTGCGGGCTAGGCATAAGGCAGGGGCACAAGTGCGGGCTAGGCATAAGGCAGGGGCACAAGTGCGGGCTAGGCATAAGGCAGGGGCACAAGTGCGGGCTAGGCATAAGGCAGGGGCACAAGTGCGGGCTAGGCATAAGGCAGGGGCACAAGTGCGGGCTAGGCATAAGGCAGGGGCACAAGTGCGGGCTAGGCATAAGGCAGGGGCACAAGTGCGGGCTAGGCATAAGGCAGGGGCACAAGTGCGGGCTAGGCATAAGGCAGGGGCACAAGTGCGGGCTAGGCATAAGGCAGGGGCACAAGTGCGGGCTAGGCATAAGGCAGGGGCACAAGTGCGGGCTAGGCATAAGGCAGGGGCACAAGTGCGGGCTAGGCATAAGGCAGGGGCACAAGTGCGGGCTAGGCATAAGGCAGGGGCACAAGTGCGGCTAGGCATAAGGCAGGGGCCCAAGTGCGGGCTAGGCATAAGGCAGGGGCACACGTGCGGGCTAGGCATAAGGCAGGGGCACACGTGCGGGCTAGGCATAAGGCAGGGGCACACGTGCGGGCTAGGCATAAGGCAGGGGCACAAGTGCGGGCTAGGCATAAGGCAGGGGCACAAGCGCGGGCTAGGCATAAGGCAGGGGCACAAGCGCGGGCTAGGCATAAGGCAGGGGCACAAGCGCGGGCTAGGCATAAGGCAGGGGCACAAGTGCGGGCAAGGCATAAGGCAGGGGCACAAGTGCTGGCTAGGCATAAGGCAGGGGCACAAGTGCGGGCTAGGCATAAGGCAGGGGCACAAGTGCGGGCTAGGCATAAGGCAGCGGCACAAGTGCTGGCTAGGCATAAGGCAGGGGCACAAGTGCTGGCTAGGCATAAGGCAGGGGCACAAGTGCTGGCTAGGCATAAGGCAGGGCCACAAGTGCAGGCTAGGCATAAGGCAGGGCCACAAGTGCAGGCTAGGCATAAGGCAGGGGCACAAGTGCTGGCTAGGCATAAGGCAGGGGCACAAGTGCTGGCTAGGCATAAGGCAGGGGCTCAAGTGCTGGCTAGGCATAAGGCAGGGGCACAAGTGCTGGCTAGGCATAAGGCAGGGGCACAAGTGCTGGCTAGGCATAAGGCAGGGGCACAAGTGTGGGCTAGACTTTAGGCAGGGGCACAAGAGCAAACTAAGCATAAGGCAGAGGCACAAGTGCAAGCTAGGCATAAGGCAGGGGCACCTATGCAGGCTAGGCTTAAGGCAGGGGCACAAGTGATGGCTACACATAAGGCATATGGCTAACTCTTTGCACTCTTTGCATAAAGGGATAGGCACCCTTAGGGGTGAAGAGCTAGCTTTCACCCCTCTACTCTGTACTTTGTTGTACAGTGCGGAGCCACTCCATAACCCCCATGCTCCAAGCGACCAGGCACATCTTGTCTGTCCTCCGTAAATGGGTAATGCCTTCGTCCCCAATTACAGTCGTGCATGTGCATTCAGACGGGACAAGAGCGAAGAGCGTAAAGCCTGCCCTGTGTGCATAACCAACATGAAGCTAAAGACAAAAAAACAATAATACAAGGGGCTCAAAAGTGCTGGCTAGGCATAAGGCAGGGGCACAAGTGCTGGCTAGGCATAAGGCAAGGGCACAAGTGCTGGCTAGGCATAAGGCAGGGGCACAAGTGCTGGCTAGGCATAAGGCAGGGGCACAAGTGCTGGCTAGGCATAAGGCAGGGGCACAAGTGCTGGCTAGGCATAAGGCAGGGGCACAAGTGCGGGCTAGGCATAAGGCAGGGGCACAAGTGCGGGCTAGGCATAAGGCAGGGGCACACGTGCGGGCTAGGCATAAGGCAGGGGCACACGTGCTGGCTAGGCATAAGGCAGGGGCACACGTGCTGGCTAGGCATAAGGCAGGGGCACAAGTGCGGGCTAGGCATAAGGCAGGGGCACAAGTGCGGGCTAGGCATAAGGCAGGGCCACAAGTGCAGGCTAGGCATAAGGCAGGGGCACAAGTGCTGGCTAGGCATAAGGCAAGGGCACAAGTGCTGGCTAGGCATAAGGCAAGGGCACAAGTGCTGGCTAGGCATAAGGCAAGGGCACAAGTGCTGGCTAGGCATAAGGCAGGGGCACAAGTGCTGGCTAGGCATAAGGCAGGGGCACAAGTGCGGGCTAGACTTTAGGCAGGGGCACAAGAGCAAACTAAGCATAAGGCAGAGGCACAAGTGCAAGCTAGGCATAAGGCAGGGGCACCTATGCAGGCTAGGCTTAAGGCAGGGGCACAAGTGATGGCTACACATAAGGCATACGGCTAACTCTTTGCACTCTTTGCATAAAGGGATAGGCACCCTTAGGGGTGAAGAGCTAGCTTTCACCCCTCTACTCTGTACTTTGTTGTACAGTGCGGAGCCACTCCATAACTGCCATGCTCCAAGCGACCAGGCACATCTTGTCTGTCCTCCGTAAATGGGTAATGCCTTCGTCCCCAATTACAGTCGTGCATGTGCATTCAGACGGGACAAGAGCGAAGAGCGTAAAGCCTGCCCTGTGTGCATAACCAACATGAAGCTAAAGACAAAAAAACAATAATACAAGGGGCTCAAAAGTGCTGGCTAGGCATAAGGCAGGGGCACAAGTGCTGGCTAGGCATAAGGCAGGGGCACAAGTGCTGGCTAGGCATAAGGCAGGGGCACAAGTGCTAACTAGGCATAAGGCAGGGGCACAAGTGCTGGCTAGGCTTAAGGCAGGGGCACAAGTGCTGGCTAGGCATAAGGCAGGGGCACAAGTGCTGGCTAGGCATAAGGCAGGGGCACAAGTGCAGTCTAGGCATAAGGCAGGGGCACAAGTGCAGTCTAGGCATAAGGCAGGGGCACAAGTGCAGTCTAGGCATAAGGCAGGGGCACCTATGTGGGCTAGGCATAAGGCAGGGGCACCTATGTGGGCTAGGCATAAGGCAGGGGCACAAGTGCTGGCTAGGCATAAGGCAGGGGCACAAGTGCTGGCTAGGCATAAGGCAGGGGCACAAGTGCTGGCTAGGCATAAGGCAGGGGCACAAGTGCTTGCTAGGCATAAGGCAGGGGCACAAGTGCTTGCTAGGCATAAGGCAGGGGCACAAGTGCTTGCTAGGCATAACGCAGGGGCACAAGTGCTGGCTAGGCATAAGGCAGGGGCACAAGTGCTGGCTAGGCATAAGGCAGGGGCACAAGTGCTTGCTAGGCATAAGGCAGGGGCACAAGTGCTTGCTAGTCATAAGGCAGGGGCACAAGTGCAGTCTAGGCATAAGGCAGGGGCACAAGTGCAGTCTAGGCATAAGGCAGGGGCACAAGTGCAGTCTAGGCATAAGGCAGGGGCACAAGTGCAGTCTAGGCATAAGGCAGGGGCACCTATGGGGGCTAGGCATAAGGCAGGGGCACCTATGCGGGCTAGGCATAAGGCAGGGGCAAAAGTGCGGGCTAGGCATAAGGCAGGGGCACAAGTGCGGGCTAGGCATAAGGCAGGGGCACAAGTGCGGGCTAGGCATAAGGCAGGGGCACAAGTGCTGGCTAGGCATAAGGCAGGGGCACAAGTGCTGGCTAGGCATAAGGCAGGGGCACAAGTGCGGGCTAGGCATAAGGCAGGGGCACAAGTGCGGGCTAGGCATAAGGCAGGGGCACAAGTGCGGGCTAGGCATAAGGCAGGGGCACAAGTGCTGGCTAGGCATAAGGCAGGGCACAAGTGCTGGCTAGGCATAAGGCAGGGGCACAAGTGCTTGCTAGGCATAAGGCAGGGGCACAAGTGCTTGCTAGGCATAAGGCAGGGGCACAAAAGCTGGCTAGGCATAAGGCAGGGGCACAAGTGCAGTCTAGGCATAAGGCAGGGGCACAAGTGCAGTCTAGGCATAAGGCAGGGGCACAAGTGCAGTCTAGGCATAAGGCAGGGGCACAAGTGCAGTCTAGGCATAAGGCAGGGGCACCTATGTGGGCTAGGCATAAGGCAGGGGCACAAGTGCTGGCTAGGCATAAGGCAGGGGCACAAGTGCAGTCTAGGCATAAGGCAGGGGCACAAGTGCTGGCTAGGCATAAGGCAGGGGCACAAGTGCAGTCTAGGCATAAGGCAGGGGCACAAGTGCAGTCTAGGCATAAGGCAGGGGCACAAGTGCAGTCTAGGCATAAGGCAGGGGCACAAGTGCGGGCTAGGCATAAGGCAGGGGCACAAGTGCTGGCTAGACTTAAGGCAGGGGCAAACGTTCTGGCTTGGCATAAGGCAGGGGCACAAGTGCAGTCTAGGCATAAGGCAGGGGCACCTATGCGGGCTAGGCATAAGGCAGGGGCACAAGTGCAGTCTAGGCATAAGGCAGGGGCACAAGTGCAGTCTAGGCATAAGGCAGGGGCACAAGTGCAGGCTAGGCATAAGGCAGGGCCACAAGTGCAGGCTAGGCATAAGGCAGGGCCACAAGTGCAGGCTAGGCATAAGGCAGGGGCACAAGTGCTGGCTAGGCATAAGGCAGGGGCACAAGTGCTGGCTAGGCATAAGGCAGAGGCTCAAGTGCTGGCTAGGCATAAGGCAGGGGCACAAGTGCTGGCTAGGCATAAGGCAGGGGCACAAGTGCTGGCTAGGCATAAGGCAAGGGCACAAGTGCTGGCTAGGCATAAGGCAGGGGCACAAGTGCTGGCTAGGCATAAGGCAGGGGCACAAGTGCGGGCTAGACTTTAGGCAGGGGCACAAGAGCAAACTAAGCATAAGGCAGAGGCACAAGTGCAAGCTAGGCATAAGGCAGGGGCACCTATGCAGGCTAGGCTTAAGGCAGGGGCACAAGTGATGGCTACACATAAGGCATACGGCTAACTCTTTGCACTCTTTGCATAAAGGGATAGGCACCCTTAGGGGTGAAGAGCTAGCTTTCACCCCTCTACTCTGTACTTTGTTGTACAGTGCGGAGCCACTCCATAACCCCCATGCTCCAAGCGACCAGGCACATCTTGTCTGTCCTCCGTAAATGGGTAATGCCTTCGTCCCCAATTACAGTCGTGCATGTGCATTCAGACGGGACAAGAGCGAAGAGCGTAAAGCCTGCCCTGTGTGCATAACCAACATGAAGCTAAAGACAAAAAAACAATAATACAAGGGGCTCAAAAGTGCTGGCTAGGCATAAGGCAGGGGCACAAGTGCTGGCTAGGCATAAGGCAGGCGCACAAGTGCTGGCTAGGCATAAGGCAGGGGCACAAGTGCTGGTTAGGCATAAGGCAGGGGCACAAGTGCTGGCTAGGCATAAGGCAGGGGCACAAGTGCGGGCTAGGCATAAGGCAGGGGCACAAGTGCGGGCTAGGCATAAGGCAGGGGCACAAGTGCGGGCTAGGCATAAGGCAGGGGCACACGTGCGGGCTAGGCATAAGGCAGGGGCACACGTGCTGGCTAGGCATAAGGCAGGGGCACACGTGCTGGCTAGGCATAAGGCAGGGGCACACGTGCTGGCTAGGCATAAGGCAGGGGCACAAGTGCGGGCTAGGCATAAGGCAGGGGCACAAGTGCGGGCTAGGCATAAGGCAGGGGCACAAGTGCGGGCTAGGCATAAGGCAGGGGCACAAGTGCGGGCTAGGCATAAGTCAGGGGCACAAGTGCGGGCTAGGCATAAGGCAGGGGCACAAGTGCGGGCTAGGCTTAAGGCCTGGGCACAAGTGCGGGCTAGGCTTAAGGCCTGGGCACAAGTGCAGTTCTGGCTAGGATCAAGGCAGGGGGCACAAGTGCCGGCTAGGCTTAAGGCATGGGCACAAGTGCCAGCTAGGCTTAAGGCCTGGGCACAAGTGCGGGCTAGGCATAAGGCAGGAGCACAAGTGCTGGCTGGGCATAAGGCAGGAGCACAAGTGCTGGCTGGGCATAAGGCAGGAGCACAAGTGCTGGCTGAGCATAAGGCAGGAGCACATGTGCTGGCTAGGCTTAAGGCTGAGGCTTAAATGCTGGCTAGGTAGTAGACAGAGGCACAAGTTTAAACCAGGCATAAGGAAGGGGCACAAGTGATGGCTAACTTTGTGTAAATGGTGAGGCACCCATAGGAATGAAGAGCTAGTTTTCAACCCTCTGCTCTGTACTTGAACATTTAGGACTTGATACTTTGTAGAAAAGTGAGGAGCCACTACACAACTCCATGCTCCAAATGAGCATGCACTTCTGTCCTCTTACCTGTCAACACAGCATTTCCCATACAGATTAAAATATAAGCAATAGAAAACAGACAAGCTGTTCATGGCTAAAAATATTTTATTCAGGCCATAATATGTTCTAATACAATTTAAAAAAAATTAATTTGGTAATTTAAATGATGGTAAAATCCCAAACCATGGACAAGGCTTTATAACCCCTACATAGCGCAGGCAATGCAGAGGGTCCCCCCCACAGAGCGCAGGCAATGTAGAGTCCCCCCCACAGAGCGCAGGCAATGCAGTGCCCCCCTCCCACAGAGCGCTGACAATGCAGAGGGTCCCTCCCACAGAGCGCTGACAATGCAGAGGGTCCCCCCCACAGAGATCAGGCAATGCAGAGGGTCCCACCCCACAGAGCGCAGGCAATGCAGAGGGTCCCCCCCCCACAGAGCGCAGGCAATGCAGAGGGTTCCCCCCCAGAGCGCAGGCAATGCAGAGGGCCCCCCCTACAGAGTGCAGGCAATGCAGAGGGTTCCCCCCCCCCCCCGGAGCGCAGGCAATGCAGAGGGTCCCCCCCACAGAGCGCAGGCAATGCAGAGGGTCCCCCCCACAGAGCGCAGGCAATGCAGAGGGTCCCCCCCACAGAGCGCAGGCAATGCAGAGGGTCCCCCCCACAGAGCGCAGGCAATGCAGAGGGTCCGCTTCAGAGCGCAGGCAATGCAGAGGGTCCCCCCCACAGAGCGCAGGCAATGCAGAGGGTCCCCCCCACAGAGCGCAGGCAATGCAGAGGGTCCCCCCCCCACAGAGCGCAGGCAATGCAGAGGGTCCCCCCCCCCCACAGAGCGCAGGCAATGCAGAGGGTCCCCCCACAGAGCGCAGGCAATGCAGAGGGTCCCCCCCACAGAGCGCAGGCAATGCAGAGGGTCCCCCCCACAGAGCGCAGGCAATGCAGGGTCCCCCCCCACAGAGCGCAGGCAATGCAGAGGGTCCCCCCCACAGAGCGCAGGCAATGCAGAGGGTCCCCACACAGAGCGCAGGCAATGCAGAGGGTCCCCACACAGAGCGCAGGCAATGCAGAGGGTCCCCACACAGAGCGCAGGCAATGCAGAGGGTCCCCACACAGAGCGCAGGCAATGCAGAGGGTCCCCCCACAGAGCGCAGGCAATGCAGAGGGTCCCCCCACAGAGCGCAGGCAATGCAGAGGGTCCCCCCACAGAGCGCAGGCAATGCAGAGGGTCCCCCCACAGAGCGCAGGCAAAGCAGAGGGTCCCCCCACAGAGCGCAAGCAATGCAGAGGGTCTCCCCACAGAGCGCAGGCAATGCAGAGGGTCCCCCCCCCACAGCGCAGGCAATGCAGAGGGTCCCCCCCACAGAGCGCAGGCAATGCAGAGGGTCCCCCACAGAGCGCAGGCAATGCAGAGGGTCCCCCCCACAGAGCACAGGCAATGCAGAGGGTCCCCCCCCACAGAGCACAGGCAATGCAGAGGGTCCCCCCCCACAGAGTGCAGGCAATGCAGAGGGTCCCCCCCAGAGCGCAGGCAATGCAGAGGGTCCCCCCCACAGAGCGCAGGCAATGCAGAGGGTCCCCCCCACAGAGCGCAGGCAATGCAGAGGGTCCCCCCCACAGAGCGCAGGCAATGCAGAGGGTCCCCCCCACAGAGCGCAGGCAATGCAGAGGGTCCCCTTCAGAGCGCAGGCAATGCAGAGGGTCCCCCCCCACAGAGCGCAGGCATTGCAAAGGGCCCCCCCCCCCCACAGAGTGCAGGCAATGCAGAGGGTCCCCCCCACAGAGCGCAGGCAATGCAGAGTCCCGCCCACAGAGCGCAGGCAATGCAGAGGGTCCTTCACACAGAGCGCAGGCAATGCAGAGGGTCCCCACACAGAGCGCAGACAATGCATAGGGTCCCCACACAGAGCGCAGGCAATGCAGAGGGTCCCCCCACAGAGCGCAGGCAATGCAGAGGGTCCCCCCACAGAGCGCAGGCAATGCAGAGGGTCCCCCCACAGAGCGCAGGCAATGCAGAGGGTCCCCCCCACAGAGCGCAGGCAATGCAGAGGGTCCCCCCCACAGAGCGCAGGCAATGCAGAGGGTCCCCCCCACAGAGCGCAGGCAATGCAGAGGGTCCCCCCCACAGAGCGCAGGCAATGCAGAGGGTTCCCCCCCACAGAGCGCAGGCAATGCAGAGGGTCCCCCCCCAGAGCGCAGGCAATGCAGAGGGCCCCCCCACAGAGCGCAGGCAATGCAGAGGGTCCCCCCCACAGAGCGCAGGCAATGCAGAGGGTCCCCTTCAGAGCGCAGGCAATGCAGAGGGTCCCCCCCACAGAGCGCAGGCAATGCAGAGGGTCCCCCCACAGAGCGCAGGCAATGCAGGGGCACAAGTGCGGGCTAGGCATAACGCAGGGGCACAAGTGCTGGCTAGGCATAAGGCAGGGGCACAAGTGCTGGCTAGGCATAAGGCAGGGGCACAAGTGCTGGCTGAGCATAAGGCAGGGGCACAAGTGCTGGCTGAGCATAAGGCTGAGGCTTAAATGCTGGCTAGGTAGTAGACAGAGGCACAAGTTTAAACCAGGCATAAGGAAGGGGCACAAGTGCTGGCTAGGCATAAGGCAGGGGCACAAGTGCTGGCTGAGCATAAGGCAGGGGCCCAAGTGCGGGCTAGGCATAAGGCAGGGGCACACGTGCGGGCTAGGCATAAGGCAGGGGCACACGTGCGGGCTAGGCATAAGGCAGGGGCACACGTGCGGGCTAGGCATAAGGCAGGGGCACAAGTGCGGGCTAGGCATAAGGCAGGGGCACAAGCGCGGGCTAGGCATAAGGCAGGGGCACAAGCGCGGGCTAGGCATAAGGCAGGGGCACACGTGCGGGCTAGGCATAAGGCAGGGGCACACGTGCTGGCTAGGCATAAGGCAGGGGCACACGTGCTGGCTAGGCATAAGGCAGGGGCACAAGTGCGGGCTAGGCATAAGGCAGGGGCACAAGTGCGGGCTAGGCATAAGGCAGGGGCACAAGTGCAGGCTAGGTATAAGGCAGGGGCACAAGTGCTGGCTAGGCATAAGGCAAGGGCACAAGTGCTGGCTAGGCATAAGGCAGGGGCACAAGTGCTGGCTAGGCATAAGGCAGGGGCACAAGTGCGGGCTAGACTTTAGGCAGGGGCACAAGAGCAAACTAAGCATAAGGCAGAGGCACAAGTGCAAGCTAGGCATAAGGCAGGGGCACCTATGCAGGCTAGGCTTAAGGCAGGGGCACAAGTGATGGCTACACATAAGGCATACGGCTAACTCTTTGCACTCTTTGCATAAAGGGATAGGCACCCTTAGGGGTGAAGAGCTAGCTTTCACCCCTCTACTCTGTACTTTGTTGTACAGTGCGGAGCCACTCCATAACTGCCATGCTCCAAGCGACCAGGCACATCTTGTCTGTCCTCCGTAAATGGGTAATGCCTTCGTCCCCAATTACAGTCGTGCATGTGCATTCAGACGGGACAAGAGCGAAGAGCGTAAAGCCTGCCCTGTGTGCATAACCAACATGAAGCTAAAGACAAAAAAACAATAATACAAGGGGCTCAAAAGTGCTGGCTAGGCATAAGGCAGGGGCACAAGTGCTGGCTAGGCATAAGGCAGGGGCACAAGTGCTGGCTAGGCATAAGGCAGGGGCACAAGTGCTGGCTAGGCATAAGGCAGGGGCACAAGTGCTGGCTAGGCATAAGGCAGGGGCACAAGCGCTGGCTAGGCATAAGGCAGGGGCACAAGTGCTGGCTAGGCATAAGGCAGGGGCACAAGTGCGGGCTAGGCATAAGGCAGGGGCACACGTGCTGGCTAGGCATAAGGCAGGGGCACACGTGCTGGCTAGGCATAAGGCAGGGGCACAAGTGCGGGCTAAGCATAAGGCAGGGGCACAAGTGCAAGCTAGGTATAAGGCAGGGGCACAAGTGCTGGCTAGGCATAAGGCAAGGGCACAAGTGCTGGCTAGGCATAAGGCAAGGGCACAAGTGCTGGCTAGGCATAAGGCAGGGGCACAAGTGCTGGCTAGGCATAAGGCAGGGGCACAAGTGCGGGCTAGACTTTAGGCAGGGGCACAAGAGCAAACTAAGCATAAGGCAGAGGCACAAGTGCAAGCTAGGCATAAGGCAGGGGCACCTATGCAGGCTAGGCTTAAGGCAGGGGCACAAGTGATGGCTACACATAAGGCATACGGCTAACTCTTTGCACTCTTTGCATAAAGGGATAGGCACCCTTAGGGGTGAAGAGCTAGCTTTCACCCCTCTACTCTGTACTTTGTTGTACAGTGCGGAGCCACTCCATAACTGCCATGCTCCAAGCGACCAGGCACATCTTGTCTGTCCTCCGTAAATGGGTAATGCCTTCGTCCCCAATTACATTCGTGCATGTGCATTCAGACGGGACAAGAGCGAAGAGCGTAAAGCCTGCCCTGTGTGCATAACCAACATGAAGCTAAAGACAAAAAAACAATAATACAAGGGGCTCAAAAGTGCTGGCTAGGCATAAGGCAGGGGCACAAGTGCTGGCTAGGCATAAGGCAGGGGCACAAGTGCTGGCTAGGCATAAGGCAGGGGCACAAGTGCTAACTAGGCATAAGGCAGGGGCACAAGTGCTGGCTAGGCTTAAGGCAGGGGCACAAGTGCTGGCTAGGCATAAGGCAGGGGCACAAGTGCTGGCTAGGCATAAGGCAGGGGCACAAGTGCTGGCTAGGCATAAGGCAGGGGCACAAGTGCTGGCTAGACATAAGGCAGGGGCACAAGTGCTGGCTAGGCATAAGGCAGGGGCACAAGTGCTGGCTAGGCATAAGGCAGGGGCACAAGTGCTGGCTAGGCATAAGGCAGGGGCACAAGTGCTGGCTAGGCATAAGGCAGGGGCACAAGTGCTGGCTAGGCATAAGGCAGGGGCACAAGTGCTGGCTAGGCATAAGGCAGGGGCACAAGTGCTGGCTAGGCATAAGGCAGGGGCACAAGTGCTGGCTAGGCATAAGGCAGGGGCACAAGTGCTGGCTAGGCATAAGGCAGGGGCACAAGTGCTGGCTAGGCATAAGGCAGGGGCACAAGTGCTGGCTAGGCATAAGGCAGGGGCACAAGTGCTGGCTAGGCATAAGGCAGGGGCACAAGTGCTGGCTAGGCATAAGGCAGGGGCACAAGTGCTGGCTAGGCATAAGGCAGGGGCACAAGTGCTGGCTAGGCATAAGGCAGGGGCACAAGTGCTGGCTAGGCATAAGGCAGGGGCACAAGTGCTGGCTAGGCATAAGGCAGGGGCACAAGTGCTGGCTAGGCATAAGGCAGGGCCACAAGTGCTGGCTAGGCATAAGGCAGGGGCACAAGTGCTGGCTAGGCATAAGGCAGGGGCACAAGTGCTGGCTAGGCATAAGGCAGGGGCTCAAGTGCTGGCTAGGCATAAGGCAGGGGCACAAGTGCTGGCTAGGCATAAGGCAGGGGCACAAGTGCTGGCTAGGCATAAGGCAGGGGCACAAGTGTGGGCTAGACTTTAGGCAGGGGCACAAGAGCAAACTAAGCATAAGGCAGAGGCACAAGTGCAAGCTAGGCATAAGGCAGGGGCACCTATGCAGGCTAGGCTTAAGGCAGGGGCACAAGTGATGGCTACACATAAGGCATACGGCTAACTCTTTGCACTCTTTGCATAAAGGGATAGGCACCCTTAGGGGTGAAGAGCTAGCTTTCACCCCTCTACTCTGTACTTTGTTGTACAGTGCGGAGCCACTCCATAACCCCCATGCTCCAAGCGACCAGGCACATCTTGTCTGTCCTCCGTAAATGGGTAATGCCTTCGTCCCCAATTACAGTCGTGCATGTGCATTCAGACGGGACAAGAGCGAAGAGCGTAAAGCCTGCCCTGTGTGCATAACCAACATGAAGCTAAAGACAAAAAAACAATAATACAAGGGGCTCAAAAGTGCTGGCTAGGCATAAGGCAGGGGCACAAGTGCTGGCTAGGCATAAGGCAGGGGCACAAGTGCTGGCTAGGCATAAGGCAGGGGCACAAGTGCGGGCTAGGCATAAGGCAGGGGCACAAGTGCGGGCTAGGCATAAGGCAGGGGCACAAGTGCGGGCTAGGCATAAGGCAGGGGCACAAGTGCGGGCTAGGCATAAGGCAGGGGCACAAGTGCGGGCTAGGCATAAGGCAGGGGCACACGTGCGGGCTAGGCATAAGGCAGGGGCACACGTGCTGGCTAGGCATAAGGCAGGGGCACACGTTCTGGCTAGGCATAAGGCAGGGGCACAAGTGCGGGCTAGGCATAAGGCAGGGGCACAAGTGCGGGCTAGGCATAAGGCAGGGGCACAAGTGCAGGCTAGGTATAAGGCAGGGGCACAAGTGCTGGCTAGGCATAAGGCAAGAGCACAAGTGCTGGCTAGGCATAAGGCAAGGGCACAAGTGCTGGCTAGGCATAAGGCAGGGGCACAAGTGCGGGCTAGGCATAAGGCAGGGGCACCTATGCGGGCTAGGCATAAGGCAGGGGCACCTATGCGGGCTAGGCATAAGGCAGGGGCACAAGTGCGGGCTAGGCATAAGGCAGGGGCACAAAAGCTGGCTAGGCATAAGGCAGGGGCACAAGTGCAGGCTAGGCATAAGGCAGGGGCACAAGTGCTGGCTAGGCATAAGGCAGGGGCACAAGTGCTGGCTAGGCATAAGGCAGGGGCACAAGTGCTGGCTAGGCTTAAGGCAGGGGCACAAGTGCTGGCTAGGCATAAGGCAGGGGCACAAGTGCTGGCTAGGCATAAGGCAGGGGCACAAGTGCTGGCTAGGCATAAGGCAGGGGCACAAGTGCGGGCTAGGCATAAGGCAGGGGCACAAGTGCGGGCTAGGCATAAGGCAGGGGCACAAGTGCGGGCTAGGCATAAGGCAGGGACACAAGTGCTGGCTAGGCATAAGGCAGGGCACAAGTGCTGGCTAGGCATAAGGCAGGGGCACAAGTGCTTGCTAGGCATAAGGCAGGGGCACAAGTGCTTGCTAGGCATAAGGCAGGGGCACAAAAGCTGGCTAGGCATAAGGCAGGGGCACAAGTGCAGGCTAGGCATAAGGCAGGGGCACAAGTGCTGGCTAGGCATAAGGCAGGGGCACAAGTGCTGGATAGGCTTAAGGCAGGGGCACAAGTGCTGGCTAGGCTTAAGGCAGGGGCACAAGTGCTGGCTAGGCTTAAGGCAGGGGCACAAGTGCAGTCTAGGCATAAGGCAGGGGCACAAGTGCAGTCTAGGCATAAGGCAGGGGCACAAGTGCAGTCTAGGCATAAGGCAGGGGCACAAGTGCAGTCTAGGCATAAGGCAGGGGCACAAGTGCAGTCTAGGCATAAGGCAGGGGCACCTATGCGGGCTAGGCATAAGGCAGGGGCACCTATGCGGGCTACGCATAAGGCAGGGGCACCTATGCGGGCTAGGCATAAGGCAGGGGCACCTATGCGGGCTAGGCATAAGGCAGGGGCACAAGTGCGGGCTAGGCATAAGGCAGGGGCACAAGTGCGGGATAGGCATAAGGCAGGGGCACAAGTGCGGGATAGGCATAAGGCAGGGGCACAAGTGCGGGCTAGCCATAAGGCAGGGGCACAAGTGCGGGCTAGGCATAAGGCAGGGGCACAAGTGCGGCCTAGGCATAAGGCAGGGGCACAAGTGCGGCCTAGGCATAAGGCAGGGGCACAAGTGCGGCTAGGCATAAGGCAGGGGCCCAAGTGCGGGCTAGGCATAAGGCAGGGGCACACGTGCTGGCTAGGCATAAGGCAGGGGCACACGTGCTGGCTAGGCATAAGGCAGGGGCACAAGTGCGGGCTAGGCATAAGGCAGGGGCACACGTGCGGGCTAGGCATAAGGCAGGGGCACACGTGCGGGCTAGGCATAAGGCAGGGGCACAAGTGCGGGCTAGGCATAAGGCAGGGGCACAAGTGCGGGCTAGGCATAAGGCAGGGGCACAAGTGCGGGCTAGGCATAAGGCAGGGGCACAAGTGCTGGCTAGGCATAAGGCAGGGGCACAAGTGCTGGCTAGGCATAAGGCAGGGGCACAAGTGCTGGCTAGGCATAAGGCAGGGGCACAAGTGCTGGCTAGGCATAAGGCAGGGGCACAAGTGCTGGCTAGGCATAAGGCAGGGGCACAAGTGCTGGCTAGGCATAAGGCAGGGGCACAAGTGCTGGCTAGGCATAAGGCAGGGGCACAAGTGCTGGCTAGGCATAAGGCAGGGGCACAAGTGCGGGCTAGGCATAAGGCAGGGGCACAAGTGCAGGCTAGGCATAAGGCAGGGGCACAAGTGCGGGCTAGGCATAAGGCAGGGGCACAAGTGCTGGCTAGGCATAAGGCAGGGGCACAAGTGCTGGATAGGCATAAGGCAGGGGCACAAGTGCGGGCTAGGCATAAGGCAGGGGCACAAGTGCGGGCTAGGCATAAGGCAGGGGCACAAGTGCGGGCTAGGCATAAGGCAGGGGCACAAGTGCTGGCTAGGCATAAGGCAGGGCACAAGTGCTGGCTAGGCATAAGGCAGGGGCACAAGTGCTTGCTAGGCATAAGGCAGGGGCACAAGTGCTTGCTAGGCATAAGGCAGGGGCACAAAAGCTGGCTAGGCATAAGGCAGGGGCACAAGTGCAGTCTAGGCATAAGGCAGGGGCACAAGTGCAGTCTAGGCATAAGGCAGGGGCACAAGTGCTGGCTAGGCATAAGGCAGGGGCACAAGTGCAGTCTAGGCATAAGGCAGGGGCACAAGTGCAGTCTAGGCATAAGGCAGGGGCACAAGTGCAGTCTAGGCATAAGGCAGGGGCACAAGTGCGGGCTAGGCATAAGGCAGGGGCACAAGTGCTGGCTAGACTTAAGGCAGGGGCAAACGTTCTGGCTTGGCATAAGGCAGGGGCACAAGTGCAGTCTAGGCATAAGGCAGGGGCACCTATGCGGGCTAGGCATAAGGCAGGGGCACAAGTGCAGTCTAGGCATAAGGCAGGGGCACAAGTGCAGTCTAGGCATAAGGCAGGGGCACAAGTGCAGTCTAGGCATAAGGCAGGGCCACAAGTGCAGGCTAGGCATAAGGCAGGGCCACAAGTGCAGGCTAGGCATAAGGCAGGGGCACAAGTGCTGGCTAGGCATAAGGCAGGGGCACAAGTGCTGGCTAGGCATAAGGCAGAGGCTCAAGTGCTGGCTAGGCATAAGGCAGGGGCACAAGTGCTGGCTAGGCATAAGGCAGGGGCACAAGTGCTGGCTAGGCATAAGGCAGGGGCACAAGTGCTGGCTAGGCATAAGGCAGGGGCACAAGTGCTGGCTAGGCATAAGGCAGGGGCACAAGTGAGGGCTAGACTTTAGGCAGGGGCACAAGAGCAAACTAAGCATAAGGCAGAGGCACAAGTGCAAGCTAGGCATAAGGCAGGGGCACCTATGCAGGCTAGGCTTAAGGCAGGGGCACAAGTGATGGCTACACATAAGGCATACGGCTAACTCTTTGCACTCTTTGCATAAAGGGATAGGCACCCTTAGGGGTGAAGAGCTAGCTTTCACCCCTCTACTCTGTACTTTGTTGTACAGTGCGGAGCCACTCCATAACCCCCATGCTCCAAGCGACCAGGCACATCTTGTCTGTCCTCCGTAAATGGGTAATGCCTTCGTCCCCAATTACAGTCGTGCATGTGCATTCAGACGGGACAAGAGCGAAGAGCGTAAAGCCTGCCCTGTGTGCATAACCAACATGAAGCTAAAGACAAAAAAACAATAATACAAGGGGCTCAAAAGTGCTGGCTAGGCATAAGGCAGGGGCACAAGTGCTGGCTAGGCATAAGGCAGGCGCACAAGTGCTGGCTAGGCATAAGGCAGGGGCACAAGTGCTGGTTAGGCATAAGGCAGGGGCACAAGTGCTGGCTAGGCATAAGGCAGGGGCACAAGTGCTGGCTAGGCATAAGGCAGGGGCACAAGTGCTGGCTAGGCATAAGGCAGGGGCACAAGTGCTGGCTAGGCATAAGGCAGGGGCACAAGTGCGGGCTAGGCATAAGGCAGGGGCACAAGTGCGGGCTAGGCATAAGGCAGGGGCACACGTGCGGGCTAGGCATAAGGCAGGGGCACACGTGCGGGCTAGGCATAAGGCAGGGGCACACGTGCTGGCTAGGCATAAGGCAGGGGCACACGTGCTGGCTAGGCATAAGGCAGGGGCACAAGTGCGGGCTAGGCATAAGGCAGGGGCACAAGTGCGGGCTAGGCATAAGGCAGGGGCACAAGTGCGGGCTAGGCATAAGGCAGGGGCACAAGTGCGGGCTAGGCATAAGTCAGGGGCACAAGTGCGGGCTAGGCATAAGGCAGGGGCACAAGTGCGGGCTAGGCTTAAGGCCTGGGCACAAGTGCGGGCTAGGCTTAAGGCCTGGGCACAAGTGCAGTTCTGGCTAGGATCAAGGCAGGGGGCACAAGTGCCGGCTAGGCTTAAGGCATGGGCACAAGTGCCAGCTAGGCTTAAGGCCTGGGCACAAGTGCGGGCTAGGCATAAGGCAGGAGCACAAGTGCTGGCTGGGCATAAGGCAGGAGCACAAGTGCTGGCTGGGCATAAGGCAGGAGCACAAGTGCTGGCTGAGCATAAGGCAGGAGCACATGTGCTGGCTAGGCTTAAGGCTGAGGCTTAAATGCTGGCTAGGTAGTAGACAGAGGCACAAGTTTAAACCAGGCATAAGGAAGGGGCACAAGTGATGGCTAACTTTGTGTAAATGGTGAGGCACCCATAGGAATGAAGAGCTAGTTTTCAACCCTCTGCTCTGTACTTGAACATTTAGGACTTGATACTTTGTAGATAAGTGAGGAGCCACTACACAACTCCAGGCTCCAAATGAGCATGCACTTCTGTCCTCTTACCTGTCAACACAGCATTTCCCATACAGATTAAAATATAAGCAATAGAAATCAGACAAGCTGTTCATGGCTAAAAATATTTTATTCAGGCCATAATATGTTCTAATACAATTTAAAAAAAATTAATTTGGTAATTTAAATGATGGTAAAATCCCAAACCATGGACAAGGCTTTATAACCCCTACATAGCGCAGGCAATGCAGAGGGTCCCCCCCACAGAGCGCAGGCAATGTAGAGTCCCCCCCACAGAGCGCAGGCAATGCAGTGCCCCCCTCCCACAGAGCGCTGACAATGCAGAGGGTCCCTCCCACAGAGCGCTGACAATGCAGAGGGTCCCCCCCACAGAGATCAGGCAATGCAGAGGGTCCCACCCCACAGAGCGCAGGCAATGCAGAGGGTCCCCCCCCCCCCACAGAGCGCAGGCAATGCAGAGGGTTCCCCCCCAGAGCGCAGGCAATGCAGAGGGCCCCCCCCTACAGAGTGCAGGCAATGCAGAGGGTTCCCCCCCCCCCCGGAGCGCAGGCAATGCAGAGGGTTCCCCCCCCCCGGAGCGCAGGCAATGCAGAGGGTCCCCCCCACAGAGCGCAGGCAATGCAGAGGGTCCCCCCCCCCCCCACAGCGCAGGCAATGCAGAGGGTCCCCCCCCCCCACAGAGCGCAGGCAATGCAGAGGGTCCCCCCCACAGAGCGCAGGCAATGCAGAGGGTCCCCCCCACAGAGCGCAGGCAATGCAGAGGGTCCCCCCCACAGAGCGCAGGCAATGCAGAGGGTCCCCCCCACAGAGCGCAGGCAATGCAGAGGGTCCCCCCCACAGAGCGCAGGCAATGCAGAGGGTCCCCCCCACAGAGCGCAGGCAATGCAGAGGGTCCCCCCCACAGAGCGCAGGCAATGCAGAGGGTCCCCCCCACAGAGCGCAGGCAATGCAGAGGGTCCCCCCCACAGAGCGCAGGCAATGCAGAGGGTCCCCCCCCCACAGAGCGCAGGCAATGCAGAGGGTCCCCCCCCCCACAGAGCGCAGGCAATGCAGAGGGTCCCCCCCACAGAGCGCAGGCAATGCAGAGGGTCCCCCCCACAGAGCGCAGGCAATGCAGAGGGTCCCCCCCACAGAGCGCAGGCAATGCAGAGGGTCCCCCCCACAGAGCGCAGGCAATGCAGAGGGTCCCCCCCACAGAGCGCAGGCAATGCAGAGGGTCCCCCCCACAGAGCGCAGGCAATGCAGAGGGTCCCCACACAGAGCGCAGGCAATGCAGAGGGTCCCCACACAGAGCGCAGGCAATGCAGAGGGTCCCCACACAGAGCGCAGGCAATGCAGAGGGTCCCCACACAGAGCGCAGGCAATGCAGAGGGTCCCCCCACAGAGCGCAGGCAATGCAGAGGGTCCCCCCACAGAGCGCAGGCAATGCAGAGGGTCCCCCCACAGAGCGCAGGCAATGCAGAGGGTCCCCCCACAGAGCGCAGGCAATGCAGAGGGTCCCCCCACAGAGCGCAGGCAATGCAGAGGGTCCCCCCACAGAGCGCAGGCAATGCAGAGGGTCCCCCCACAGAGCGCAGGCAATGCAGTGGGTCCCCCCCCCACAGCGCAGGCAATGCAGAGGGTCCCCCCCACAGAGCGCAGGCAATGCAGAGGGTCCCCCACAGAGCGCAGGCAATGCAGAGGGTCCCCCCCACAGAGCACAGGCAATGCAGAGGGTCCCCCCCCCACAGAGCGCAGGCAATGCAGAGGGTCCCCCCCAGAGCACAGGCAATGCAGAGGGTCCCCCCACAGAGCGCAGGCAATGCAGAGGGTCCCCCCCACAGAGAACAGGCAATGCAGAGGGTCCCCTTCAGAGCGCAGGCAATGCAGAGGGTCCCCCCCCCACAGAGCGCAGGCATTGCAAAGGGCCCCCCCCCACAGAGTGCAGGCAATGCAGAGTCCCGCCCACAGAGCGCAGGCAATGCAGAGGGTCCTTCACACAGAGCGCAGGCAATGCAGAGGGTCCCCACACAGAGCGCAGACAATGCATAGGGTCCCCACACAGAGCGCAGGCAATGCAGAGGGTCCCCCCACAGAGCGCAGGCAATGCAGAGGGTCCCCCCACAGAGCGCAGGCAATGCAGAGGGTCCCCCCCACAGAGCGCAGGCAATGCAGAGGGTCCCCCCCACAGAGCGCAGGCAATGCAGAGGGTCCCCCCCACAGAGCGCAGGCAATGCAGAGGGTCCCCCCCACAGAGCGCAGGCAATGCAGAGGGTCCCCCCACAGAGCGCAGGCAATGCAGGGGCACAAGTGCGGGCTAGGCATAAGGCAGGGGCACAAGTGCTGGCTGGGCATAAGGCAGGAGCACAAGTGCTGGCTAGGCATAACGCAGGGGCACAAGTGCTGGCTAGGCATAACGCAGGGGCACAAGTGCTGGCTAGGCATAAGGCAGGGGCACAAGTGCTGGCTAGGCATAAGGCAGGGGCACAAGTGCTGGCTGAGCATAAGGCAGGAGCACAAGTGCTGGCTGAGCATAAGGCTGAGGCTTAAATGCTGGCTAGGTAGTAGACAGAGGCACAAGTTGAAACCAGGCATAAGGAAGGGGCAAAAGTGATGGCTAACTTTGTGTAAATGGTGAGGCACCCATAGGAATGAAGAGCTAGTTTTCAACCCTCTGCTCTGTACTTGAACATTTAGGACTTGATACTTTGTAGAAAAGTGAGGAGCCACTACACAACTCCATGCTCCAAATGAGCATGCACTTCTGTCCTCTTACCTGTCAACACAGCATTTCCCATACAGATTAAAATATAAGCAATAGAAAACAGACAAGCTGTTCATGGCCAAAAATGTTTTATTCAGGCCATAATATGTTCTAATACAATTTTAAAAACAAATTAATTTGGTAATTTAAATGATGGTAAAATCCCAAACCATGGACAAGGTTTTATAACCCCCCACATAGCGCAGGCAATGCAGAGGGTCCCCCCCCCCCACAGAGCGCAGGCAATGCAGAGGGTCCCCCCCCCCCACAGAGCGGAGGCAATGCAGAGGGTCCCCCCCACAGAGCGCAGGCAATGCAGAGGGTCCCCCCCCCCACAGAGCGCAGGCAATGCAGAGGGTCCCCTTCAGAGCGCAGGCAATGCAGAGGGTCCCCCCCACAGAGCGCAGGCAATGCAGAGGGTCCACCCCACAGAGCGCAGGCAATGCAGAGGGTCCACCCCACAGTGCGCAGGCAATGCAGAGGGTCCCCACACAGAGCGCAGGCAATGCAGGGGCACAAGTGCGGGCTGGGCACAAATGCTGGCTGGGCATAAGGCAGGGGCTTAAGTGCTGGCTAGGCATAAGGCAGGGGCACCTATGCAGGCTAGGCTTAAGGCAGGGGCACAAGTGATGGCTACACATAAGGCATACGGCTAACTCTTTGCACTCTTTGCATAAAGGGATAGGCACCCTTAGGGGTGAAGAGCTAGCTTTCACCCCTCTACTCTGTACTTTGTTGTACAGTGCGGAGCCACTCCATAACCCCCATGCTCCAAGCGACCAGGCACATCTTGTCTGTCCTCCGTAAATGGGTAATGCCTTCGTCCCCAATTACAGTCGTGCATTCAGACGGGACAAGAGCGAAGAGCGTAAAGCCTGCCCTGTGTGCATAACCAACATGAAGCTAAAGACAAAAAAACAATAATGCAAGGGGCTCAAAAGTGCTGGCTAGGCATAAGGCAGGGGCACAAGTGGTGGCTAGGCATAAGGCAGGGGCAAAAGTGGTGGCTAGGCATAAGGCAGGGGCAAAAGTGCTGGCTAGGCATAAGGCAGGGGCACAAGTGCTGGCTAGGCATAAGGCAGGGGCACAAGTGCTGGCTAGACTTAAGGCAGGGGCACAAGTGCTGGCTAGACTTAAGGCAGGGGCACAAGTGCTGGCTAGGCATAAGGCAGGGGCACAAGTGCAGGCTAGGCCATAAGGCAGGGGCACAAATGCAGGCTAGGCATAAGGCAGGGGCACAAGTGCAGGCTAGGCATAAGGCAGGGGCACAAGTGCAGGCTAGGGATAAGGCAGGGGCACAAGTGCAAACTAAGCATAAGGCAGAGGCACAAGTGCAGCTAGGCATAAGGCAGGGGCACAAGTGCAGGCTAGGCATAAGGCAGGAGCACAAGTGCAGGCTAGGCATAAGGCAGGGGCACAAGTGCGGGCTAGGCAAAAAGGCAGGGGCACAAGTGCGGGCTAGGCATAAGGCAGGGGCACAAGTGCGGGCTAGGCATAAGGCAGGGGCACAAGTGCGGGCTAGGCATAAGGCAGGGGCACAAGTGCGGGCTAGGCATAAGGCAGGGGCACAAGTGCGGGCTAGGCATAAGGCAGGGGCACAAGTGCGGGCTAGGCATAAGGCAGGGGCACAAGTGCGGGCTAGGCATAAGGCAGGGGCACAAGTGCGGGCTAGGCATAAGGCAGGGGCACAAGTGCGGGCTAGGCATAAGGCAAGGGCACAAGTGCGGGCTAGGCATAAGGCAGGGGCACAAGTGCGGGCTAGGCATAAGGCAGGGGCACAAGTGCTGGCTAGGCATAAGGCAGGGGCACAAGTGCTGGCTAGGCATAAGGCAGGGGCACAAGTGCTGGCTAGACTTAAGGCAGGGGCACAAGTGCTGGCTAGGCATAAGGCAGGGGCACAAGTGCTGGCTAGGCATAAGGCAGGGCACAACTGCTGGCTAGGCATAAGGCAGGGGCACAAGTGCTGGCTAGGCATAAGGCAGGGGCACAAGTGCGGGCTAGGCATAAGGCAGGGGCACAAGTGCGGGCTAGGCATAAGGCAGGGGCACAAGTGCTGGCTAGGCATAAGGCAGGGCACAAGTGCTGGCTAGGCATAAGGCAGGGGCACAAGTGCTTGCTAGGCATAAGGCAGGGGCACAAGTGCTTGCTAGGCATAAGGCAGGGGCACAAAAGCTGGCTAGGCATAAGGCAGGGGCACAAGTGCTGGCTAGGCATAAGGCACGGGCACAAGTGCAGGCTAGGCCATAAGGCAGGGGCACAAATGCAGGCTAGGCATAAGGCAGGGGCACAAATGCAGGCTAGGCATAAGGCAGGGGCACAAGTGCAGGCTAGGGATAAGGCAGGGGCACAAGTGCAAACTAAGCATAAGGCAGAGGCACAAGTGCAGCTAGGCATAAGGCAGGGGCACAAGTGCGGGCTAGGCATAAGGCAGGAGCACAAGTGCGGGCTAGGCATAAGGCAGGGGCACAAGTGCGGGCTAGGCAAAAAGGCAGGGGCACAAGTGCGGGCTAGGCATAAGGCAGGGGCACAAGTGCGGGCTAGGCATAAGGCAGGGGCACAAGTGCGGGCTAGGCATAAGGCAGGGGCACAAGTGCGGGCTAGGCATAAGGCAGGGGCACAAGTGCGGGCTAGGCATAAGGCAGGGGCACAAGTGCGGGCTAGGCATAAGGCAGGGGCACAAGTGCGGGCTAGGCATAAGGCAGGGGCACAAGTGCGGGCTAGGCATAAGGCAGGGGCACAAGTGCGGGCTAGGCATAAGGCAGGGGCACAAGTGCGGGCTAGGCATAAGGCAGGGGCACAAGTGCGGGCTAGGCATAAGGCAGGGGCACAAGTGCGGGCTAGGCATAAGGCAGGGGCACAAGTGCGGGCTAGGCATAAGGCAGGGGCACAAGTGCTGGCTAGGCATAAGGCAGGGGCACAAGTGCTGGCTAGGCATAAGGCAGGGGCACAAGTGCTGGCTAGGCATAAGGCAGGGGCACAAGTGCTGGCTAGGCATAAGGCAGGGGCACAAGTGCTGGCTAGGCATAAGGCAGGGGCACAAGTGCTGGCTAGGCATAAGGCAGGGGCACAAGTGCTGGCTAGGCATAAGGCAGGGGCACAAGTGCTGGCTAGGCATAAGGCAGGGGCACAAGTGCTGGCTAGGCATAAGGCAGGGGCACAAGTGCTGGCTAGGCATAAGGCAGGGGCACAAGTGCTGGCTAGGCATAAGGCAGGGGCACAAGTGCTGGCTAGGCATAAGGCAGGGGCACAAGTGCTGGCTAGGCATAAGGCAGGGGCACAAGTGCTGGCTAGGCATAAGGCACGGGCACAAGTGCAGGCTAGGCCATAAGGCAGGGGCACAAATGCAGGCTAGGCATAAGGCAGGGGCACAAGTGCAGGCTAGGCATAAGGCAGGGGCACAAGTGCAGGCTAGGGATAAGGCAGGGGCACAAGTGCAAACTAAGCATAAGGCAGAGGCACAAGTGCAGCTAGGCATAAGGCAGGGGCACAAGTGCAGGCTAGGCATAAGGCAGGAGCACAAGTGCGGGCTAGGCATAAGGCAGGGGCACAAGTGCGGGCTAGGCAAAAAGGCAGGGGCACAAGTGCGGGCTAGGCATAAGGCAGGGGCACAAGTGCGGGCTAGGCATAAGGCAGGGGCACAAGTGCGGGCTAGGCATAAGGCAGGGGCACAAGTGCGGGCTAGGCATAAGGCAGGGGCACAAGTGCGGGCTAGGCATAAGGCAGGGGCACAAGTGCGGGCTAGGCATAAGGCAGGGGCACAAGTGCGGGCTAGGCATAAGGCAGGGGCACAAGTGCGGGCTAGGCATAAGGCAGGGGCACAAGTGCGGGCTAGGCATAAGGCAGGGGCACAAGTGCGGGCTAGGCATAAGGCAGGGGCACAAGTGCGGGCTAGGCATAAGGCAGGGGCACAAGTGCGGGCTAGGCATAAGGCAGGGGCACAAGTGCGGGCTAGGCATAAGGCAGGGGCACAAGTGCGGGCTAGGCATAAGGCAGGGGCACAAGTGCTGGCTAGGCATAAGGCAGGGGCACAAGTGCTGGCTAGGCATAAGGCAGGGGCACAAGTGCTGGCTAGGCATAAGGCAGGGGCACAAGTGCTGGCTAGGCATAAGGCAGGGGCACAAGTGCTGGCTAGGCATAAGGCAGGGGCACAAGTGCTGGCTAGGCATAAGGCAGGGGCACAAGTGCTGGCTAGGCATAAGGCAGGGGCACAAGTGCTGGCTAGGCATAAGGCAGGGGCACAAGTGCTGGCTAGGCATAAGGCAGGGGCACAAGTGCTGGCTAGGCATAAGGCAGGGGCACAAGTGCTGGCTAGGCATAAGGCAGGGGCACAAGTGCTGGCTAGGCATAAGGCAGGGGCACAAGTGCTGGCTAGGCATAAGGCAGGGGCACAAGTGCTGGCTAGGCATAAGGCAGGGGCACAAGTGCTGGCTAGGCATAAGGCAGGGGCACAAGTGCTGGCTAGGCATAAGGCAGGGGCACAAGTGCTGGCTAGGCATAAGGCAGGGGCACAAGTGCTGGCTAGGCATAAGGCAGGGGCACAAGTGCTGGCTAGGCATAAGGCAGGGGCACAAGTGCTGGCTAGGCATAAGGCAGGGGCACAAGTGCTGGCTAGGCATAAGGCAGGGGCACAAGTGCTGGCTAGGCATAAGGCAGGGGCACAAGTGCTGGCTAGGCATAAGGCAGGGGCACAAGTGCTGGCTAGGCATAAGGCAGGGGCACAAGTGCTGGCTAGGCATAAGGCAGGGGCACAAGTGCTGGCTAGGCATAAGGCAGGGGCACAAGTGCTGGCTAGGCATAAGGCAGGGGCACAAGTGCTGGCTAGGCATAAGGCAGGGGCACAAGTGCTGGCTAGGCATAAGGCAGGGGCACAAGTGCTGGCTAGGCATAAGGCAGGGGCACAAGTGCTGGCTAGGCATAAGGCAGGGGCACAAGTGCTGGCTAGGCATAAGGCAGGGGCACAAGTGCTGGCTAGGCATAAGGCAGGGGCACAAGTGCTGGCTAGGCATAAGGCAGGGGCACAAGTGCTGGCTAGGCATAAGGCAGGGGCACAAGTGCTGGCTAGGCATAAGGCAGGGGCACAAGTGCTGGCTAGGCATAAGGCAGGGGCACAAGTGCTGGCTAGGCATAAGGCAGGGGCACAAGTGCTGGCTAGGCATAAGGGAGGGGCACAAGTGCGGGCTAGGCATAAGGCAGGGGCACAAGTGCGGGCTAGGCATAAGGCAGGGGCACAAGTGCGGGCTAGGCATAAGGCAGGGGCACAAGTGCGGGCTAGGCATAAGGCAGGGGCACAAGTGCGGGCTAGGCATAAGGCAGGGGCACAAGTGCGGGCTAGGCATAAGGCAGGGGCACAAGTGCGGGCTAGGCATAAGGCAGGGCACAAGTACTGGCTAGGCATAAGGCAGGGCACAAGTGCTGGCTAGGCATAAGGCAGGGGCACAAGTGCTGGCTAGGCTTAAGGCAGGGGCACAAAAGCTGGCTAGGCATAAGGCAGGGGCACAAGTGCAGGCTAGGCATAAGGCAGGGGCACAAGTGCTGGCTAGGCTTAAGGCAGGGGCACAAGTGCGGGCTAGGCATAAGGCAGGGGCACAAGTGCAGGCTAGGCATAAGGCAGGGGCACAAGTGCTGGCTAGGCTTAAGGCAGGGGCACAAGTGCGGGCTAGGCTTAAGGCAGGGGCACAAGTGCTGGCTAGGCATAAGGCAGGGGCACAAGTGCAGTCTAGGCATAAGGCAGGGGCACAAGTGCAGTCTAGGCATAAGGCAGGGGCACAAGTGCAGTCTAGGCATAAGGCAGGGGCACAAGTGCAGTCTAGGCATAAGGCAGGGGCACCTATGCAGGCTAGGCATAAGGCAGGGGCACCTATGCAAGCTAGGCATAAGGCAGGGGCACCTATGCGGGCTAGGCATAAGGCAGGGGCACAAGTGCGGGCTAGGCATAAGGCAGGGGCACAAGTGCGGGCTAGGCATAAGGCAGGGGCACAAGTGCGGGCTAGGCATAAGGCAGGGGCACAAGTGCGGGCTAGGCATAAGGCAGGGGCACAAGTGCGGGCTAGGCATGAGTCAGGGGCACAAGTGCGGGCTAGGCATAAGGCAGGGGCACAAGTGCTGGCTAGGCATAAGGCAGGGGCACAAGTGCGGGCTAGGCTTAAGGCCTGGGCACAAGTGCAGTTCTGGCTAGGATCAAGGCAGGGGGCACAAGTGCCGGCTAGGCTTAAGGCATGGGCACAAGTGCCAGCTAGGCTTAAGGCCTGGGCACAAGTGCGGGCTAGGCATAAGGCAGGAGCACAAGTGCTGGCTGGGCATAAGGCAGGAGCACAAGTGCTGGCTGGGCATAAGGCAGGAGCACAAGTGCTGGCTGAGCATAAGGCAGGAGCACAAGTGCTGGCTGAGCATAAGGCTGAGGCTTAAATGCTGGCTAGGTAGTAGACAGAGGCACAAGTTTAAACCAGGCATAAGGAAGGGGCACAAGTGATGGCTAACTTTGTGTAAATGGTGAGGCACCCATAGGAATGAAGAGCTAGTTTTCAACCCTCTGCTCTGTACTTGAACATTTAGGACTTGATACTTTGTAGAAAAGTGAGGAGCCACTACACAACTCCATGCTCCAAATGAGCATGCACTTCTGTCCTCTTACCTGACTTACCTGTCAACACAGCATTTCCCATACAGATTAAAATATAAGCAATAGAAAACAGACAAGCTGTTCATGGCTAAAAATGTTTTATTCAGGCCACAATATGTTCTAATACAATTTTAAAAAAGAAATTAATTTGGTAATTTAAATGATGGTAAAATCCCAAACCATGGACAAGGCTTTATAACCCCTACATAGCGCAGGCAATGCAGAGGGTCCCCCCCACAGAGCGCAGGCAATGTAGAGTCCCCCCCACAGAGCGCAGGCAATGCAGTGCCCCCCTCCCACAGAGCGCTGACAATGCAGAGGGTCCCCCCCACAGAGCGCAGGCAATGCAGAGGGTTCTCCCCCCCCCCCACAGAGCGCAGGCAATGCAGAGGGTCCCCCCCCACAGAGCGCAGGCAATGCAGAGGGTCCCCCACACAGAGCGCAGGCAATGCAGAGGGTCCCCCACACAGAGCGCAGGCAATGCAGAGGGTCCCCCACACAGAGCGCAGGCAATGCAGAGGGTCCCCCACACAGAGCGCAGGCAATGCATAGGGTCCCCACACAGAGCGCAGGCAATGCAGAGGGTCCCCCCACAGAGCGCAGGCAATGCAGAGGGTCCCCCCACAGAGCGCAGGCAATGCAGAGGGTCCCCCCCACAGAGCGCAGGCAATGCAGAGGGTCCCCCCCCACAGAGCGCAGGCAATGCAGAGGGTCCCCCCCCCACAGAGCGCAGGCAATGCAGAGGGTCCCCCCCCACAGAGCGCAGGCAATGCAGAGGGTCCCCCCCCACAGAGCGCAGGCAATGCAGAGGGTCCCCCCAGAGCGCAGGCAATGCAGAGGGCCCCCCCCCCCCCCACAGAGCGCAGGCAATGCAGAGGGTCCCCCCCACAGAGCGCAGGCAATGCAGAGGGTCCCCCCCACAGAGCGCAGGCAATGCAGAGGGTCCCCCCCACAGAGCGCAGGCAATGGAGAGGGTCCCCTTCAGAGCGCAGGCAATGCAGAGGGTCCCCCCCACAGAGCGCAGGCAATGCAGAGGGTCCACCCCACAGAGCGCAGGCAATGCAGAGGGTCCACCCCACAGAGCGCAGGCAATGCAGAGGGTCCCCACACAGAGCGCAGGCAATGCAGAGGGTCCCCCCACAGAGCGCAGGCAATGCAGGGGCACAAGTGCGGGCTAGGCTTAAGGCAGGGGCACAAGTGCTGGCTGGGCATAAGGCAGGAGCACAAGTGCTGGCTGGGCATAAGGCAGGAGCACAAGTGCTGGCTAGGCATAACGCAGGGGCACAAGTGCTGGCTAGGCATAAGGCAGGGGCACAAGTGCTGGCTAGGCATAAGGCAGGGGCACAAGTGCTGGCTGAGCATAAGGCTGAGGCTTAAATGCTGGCTAGGTAGTAGACAGAGGCACAAGTTTAAACCAGGCATAAGGAAGGGGCACAAGTGATGGCTAACTTTGTGTAAATGGTGAGGCACCCATAGGAATGAAGAGCTAGTTTTCAACCCTCTGCTCTGTACTTGAACATTTAGGACTTGATACTTTGTAGAAAAGTGAGGAGCCACTACACAACTCCATGCTCCAAATGAGCATGCACTTCTGTCCTCTTACCTGACTTACCTGTCAACACAGCATTTCCCATACAGATTAAAATATAAGCAATAGAAAACAGACAAGCTGTTCATGGCTAAAAATGTTTTATTCAGGCCATAATATGTTCTAATACAATTTTAAAAACAAATTAATTTGGTAATTTAAATGATGGTAAAATTCCAAACCATGGACAAGGTTTTATAACCCCCCACATAGCGCAGGCAATGCAGAGGGTCCCCCCCCCCCACAGAGCGCAGGCAATGCAGAGGGTTCCCCCCCCCCCACAGAGCGCAGGCAATGCAGAGGGTCCCCCACACAGAGCGCAGGCAATGCAGAGGGTCCCCCCCCCCACAGAGCGCAGGCAATGCAGAGGGTCCCCACAGCATAGACATTTTTAACAGAGCCCCCACAGCATAGACATTTTTAACAGAGCCCCCACAGCATAGACATTTTTAACAGAGCCCCCACAGCATAGACATTTTTAACAGAGCCCCCACAGCATAGACATTTTTAACAGAGCCCCCACAGCATAGACATTTTTAACAGAGCCCCCACAGCATAGACATTTTTAACAGAGCCCCCACAGCATAGACATTTTTAACAGAGGCCCCCACTGCGCATAGACATATTTAGCAGAAGCCCCCACAGCATAGACATTTTTAACAGAGCCCCCACAGCATAGACATATTTAGCAGAAGCCCCCACAGCATAGACATTTTTAACAGAGCCCCCACAGCATAGACATTTAGCAGAAGCCCCCACAGCATAGACATTTAGCAGAAGCCCCCACGGCACATAGATATATTTAGCAGAAGCCCCCACGGGGCATAGACATATTTAGCAGAAGCCCCCACGGGGCATAGACATAATGAACAAGGTAGCCTTGGCACAGTTGTAAACACAGTTTAAAAAATAAATTAAGTACAATTCTCACCTATTCCTCCCCCCCACCCCCCTGCTCCTCAGCAGCGTGGGGCATAATGAATGCAGAGGGTCCCCACAGAGCCGTCCCCGACCCACACAGTACACAATGCAGAGCCAGCAATACGGGGCTCCCTGCAGAGATAATGTACAGCCCTCCCCCCCCAGAGCAAAATACTAAGGCTTAAGGAAGAACACAATGCAGAGACCCCACGCACACGGAGTACACACTGCAGAACCTACACACAGTGCACACTGCAGAACCTACACACACCGCCTTCCAGGTAGAGAACACAATGAAGTAATAAAAATAAAAAAAAACACATTGCTCTCCTATCCCCCATTTCCCCGCTTCTCCTCAACAGTGTGGCGCGCAATGACTGACGTGCATAGACGTCACCGGAAGCTCTCCTCCATCATGGATTTCATCTGTGGGGGCAAGCATCACGCTGATACAGTTGAATGCATGATGGAAGCTGGCAACGGGCCCTAGAGAAATGTCAAGCTTCCCAAACCAATCACGGCGTACAACAGCTCTTACCTTGCTCTGACGTACGATTGGCGCGCTTTTAGCCAGCATGACGATGCACGTGGCAGGTATTTATAGAGCGCGGGTGGACCGGAAGTGCGTCATCTTCAGTACCGTATCACGTGGGTGATCACCAGTTGTCATGGCCGTGGGTAGATGCTGGCGCATGCGCAGGTGCAGTTATGTAGGAGGCGTGTAGAAGGAGCAGGAGCAATGTCAACTTTGTCATTGACAGCGGGCGAACGCCCGCGCATGCGTGCTTGGAACTGAGCGGAAGCTCTGCACTGTAGAGGCTCCGCTCCTCCCGTGACGTCATCCCTCTAAGGCTCAGCACCAGTCTAGACAAGAGCAGCTGATTGGTACTGGTGAGGATACGGTTGTGGCTAAATCCCAGTCGGCTAAACGCCCTGGTCCTTCTGTGCACTGGGATTTAGCTTTCTCACACAGAGTCAGCTATTTCCTAGTTGGCAGAGGGACCAGGTCCTTTAGCCGGCTTGGATTTATCCTGCTCTATATAAGAATGCTAAATTCCAGTAGATAGAATGACACTTATTGTATATAGATATATATCAATACTGTCATGTCATTTTTTGAGCTGCAGCCTAGATCTGACATCTGATTACACATTTATTTATACTTGACAATTATACACAAGAATTTTCCCCTTAATCCCAGTGTGTACAATATTCTGCGCCAATCTGATCCGCGTCCCATTTTATTTACTGGTGATCATATTTGTAGATTACACTACCACAGATTTTTTCCATGCATGCACCTAGGATTGTTTTAACCCTCAGGCCATTTTCCATTTTTTAACATTTTTTTTCCTTCCCATAACTTATTTTTTCATCCACATCGCCTTTTGGTATTTTTTTTTTTATTTTGGCGGGACGTTCTTATTGATACCATTTTGGCGAGGATACCATGTTTTGATCACCTCCTATTTCATTTTATTGCAATGTTGTGGCAACCAAAAAAAGTCATCATGGCGTTTCGAGTTTTTTTCTCTTTGTGCCATTTACTGATCAGATTATTTTACATTTTGATTGGTCAGACCTTTCTGAACACGTCAGTTCCAAATTTCCAATTTATTTTTTTTAAATGGAGCAAAAGTGATATTATTTTTTCTTATATTTTTATGATATATGACGTAACTACATCATGCGTTGTGAAGGGGTCAATACTATAACTATTGGCCAAATGGACCTAATCCTTCTGCCGACTTGGATTTAGCCTGCTCTCTGTGAGAAAGCTAAATCCCAGTCGGCTAAAGGTCCAGGTGCCTGTGAGTGTTTTAATACTAGATCTAGTAGGTTAAAGGACCAGGTCCCTCTGTGCACTGGGATTTAGCTTTCTCAGGCCAGTCTCACACGTCCAGATAATTCCGGTACCGGAATTATCTGTGTCCGTGTGCCGGTGCGTTTCTGTAGCACATCAGTGTGGCACACGTGCGGCACACGTGTGCCCACTGGGTACCACACGCACCGTGCCGGAGACAGCGCTAAAGTTTAGCGCTGTCCCCTGCATCGTGCTGAAGCCCCATTCATATCTTCCCTGCAGCAGCGTTTGCTGTGGAGAAGATATGAATAATAGTGTGTAAAATCCAGATCCAGGTCCCCACCCCTGTGCGCCCCCCCTCGCTGTGATTAAAATACTCACCCAACTCGCGGCTCCCTCGCAGCGTCCTGTCCTGGCCGCACCTTGTACTGTATGAGCGGTCACGTGGGGCCGCTCATTTACAGTAATGAATATGCGGCTCCACCTCCCATAGGGATCTGGATTTTACACACTATTATTCATATCTTCTCTACAGCAAACGCTGCTGCAGGGAAGATATGAATGGCGGATTCAGCACCAGTAGGGGGGACAGCGCTTAATGTAGCGCTGTCCACTGCACGGCACACGGACGGCACACGGACAACGTCCGTTGTGCTGTACGTGTTTTACATGGACCCGTTGACTTTAATGGGTCCGAGTAATCCGTGCGCTCCCACGAACACTGACATGTCTCCGTGTTTGGCACATGGAGACACGGTCCGCAAAAAATCAATGACATCTGCACAGATGCATTGATTTTAATGTGTGTACATGTGTCAGTGGCTCCGGTACGTGAGGAAACTGTCACCTCACATACCGGAGCCACTGACGTGTGAAACCGGCCTCACACAGAGTCCGCTATTTCCTGGTTGTCAGAGGGACCAGGTCCTTTAGCCGACTTGGATTTATCCTGCTCTATATACGAATGCTAAATCCCAGTAGATAGAAGGACCTTTATTGTATATAGATATATATGAATCCTGTCATGTGCTTTTTTTGCAGTAATATTGAGCCGCAGACTAAATATGACATCTGATTACACATTTATTTATATGTGACATTTATATGCAAGAATTTTCCCCTTAATCCCAGTGTGTACAATATTCTGCGCCAATCTCTTCTGCGTCCCGTTTTATTTACTGGTGATCATTTTTGTAGATCAGACAACCACAGATTTTTTCCATGCATGCACCTAGGAGTGTTTTAACCCTCGGGCGGTTTTCCTTTTTTTTTTTTTTTTTTTAATTTCCTTCCCATAACTTATTTATTTTTTTATCCACATCGCCGTTGGGAATTTTTCTTGTTTTGGCGGGACGTTCTTATGCCATTTTGGCGTGGATACCATGTTTTGATCACCTTTTATTTCACGCTCCGCTCTTGAGTGACAGTGGCAATGCCGGGTATTACCATGCGAGACTCGGACGCATTTCTCGCGTGTGTGATCCCGGCCTTTATTGCAATGTTGCTGCGACCAAAAAAAAAAGGCATTATGGTGTTTCAAGTTTTTTTCTCGTTATGCCGTTTACCAATCAGATTATTTGACATTTTGATTGGTCAGACCTTTCTGAACACGTCAATTCCAAATTTGTGTATTTTTTTTTAATTGCGCAAAAGCAATATTTTTTTTCTTATATTTCTATGATATATGACATAACTGCATCATGCGTTGTGAAGGGGTTAATACTATAATTATTGGCCAAATGGACCAGGTCCTTCTGCCAACTTGGATTTAGCCTGCTCTCTGTGAGAAAGCTAAATCACGGTCGGCTAAAGGACCAGGTCCCTGTGAGTGTTTTAATACTAGATCTAGCAGGCTAAAGGACCAGGCAGTGGCCCATGAGTAGTGGCTCATCCTTAAAGGGGTTGTCGGATCTTATGCTACATGTCTACAGTCACTATGTGTGAATCCTCATATCGTGTGCACTGTGCGCTGTGAAGATTCTCTGGTGCCGTCAACAGGTGGTTTTGTGACCACAAGCATGCAATATATATATTACCAGACACATTTCGACTAGACTGTTTTGGCCTTGTTCAATACAGTTGCATTAGGCCATGCAAGTCTACTCGGCATGTGACCGCATGTATGCAAATCACAAACTTGCAGCCAGACACCCACCAAATAACAACAGCTCTGTGAGCAATGTGAGAAGCACAAGTCTGCAGTCACATAGAATGACACAGAGTGAATGCACCAATGACACACACACACACACACACACGCACAGCCCCACTGTATAATGACACACACGCACAGCCCCACTGCATAATGACACACACGCACAGCCCCACTGCATAATGACACACACGCACAGCCCCACTGTATAATGACACACACGCACAGCCCCACTGCATAATGACACACACGCACAGCCCCACTGCATAATGACACACACGCACAGCCCCACTGTATAATAACACACACGCACAGCCCCACTGTATAATGACACACACGCACAGCCCCACTGTATAATGACACGCACGCACAGCCCCACTGTATAATGACAGGCACACACAGCCCCACTGTATAATGACACACAGACACGCACAGCCCCAATGTATAATGACATACACACACGCAGCTCACACACACGCACGCAGCTCACACACACGCACGCAGCTCACACACACGCACGCAGCTCACATGCACACGCAGCTCACACGCACACGCAGCTCACACGCACACGCAGCTCACACGCACACGCAGCTCACACGCACATGCAGCTCACACGCACACGCAGCTCACACACACAAACACGCAGCTCACACACACACACGCATCACACATACACATGCAGCAACAAGTATAAAATGAACAGCACTCCATCCAGGTGTAGAAATCTTGAAAAAATAAGCTTTATTCAGCCATGTCACAGCAACGTTTCGACCAGCACCTGGTCTTTATCAAGCGTACGTATGCTTGATAAAGACCAGATGCTGGTCGAAACGTTGCTGTGACATGGCTGAATAAAGCTTATTTTTTCAAGATTTCTACACCTGGATGGAGCGCTGTTCATTTTATACTTGTTGATTTGGCTATATCTGGGACGGTTCCCTGGATGTCGAACGGGCGCCCCAATGCTGTGAGTGCTGTCAGTTTTCGCTTTTTCTACATACACATGCAGCATCACACATGTAGCTCACACACACATGCAGCTCTGACACAAATGCAGTTCAAATTTCGTGTTTCAAGTTTGCATGTTTCAGCGCTGCAGTGTGCTGCCTTATTTACTTAACTATATACGAGTTGGCGACTCTAGGTTCAGCACCTGTTTACACTTAGTCTATGTTGGATGTGCCGGTCAGGTTTTTGAAATGTATTCTTTAGCCTTCTGATCGTGCACTCCGCCTCCTAGCCACAGGTGTTTTAATTACAGCAGGTCCATTACCCCTCCACAGAGAGAGAGAATTTTAGTCTAGGAAGAGGTTTCACAAGTGCCCATTCAGATGGAGACGTTTATTCTCAGCGAGGTAAGGCAAGTGTAGGACCTGGTATAAGAGAGATGCCGTAAAGTAGCTACCAGGTACACATAAAATTGGCCATTTTTATGCGCTAAACGCTCTCATTTTTCATATTTCTAGTGCAGTAATGCAGTTCAAATTTCGTGTTTCAAGTTTGCATGTTTCAGCGCTGCAGTGTGCTGCCTTATTTACTTAACTATATACGAGTTGGCGACTCTAGGTTCAGCACCTGTTTACACTTAGTCTATGTTGGATGTGCCGGTCAGGTTTTTGAAATGTATTCTTTAGCCTTCTGATCGTGCACTCCGCCGCCTAGCCACAGGTGTTTTAATTTCAGCAGGTCCATTACCCCTCCACAGAGAGAGAGAATTTTAGTTTAGGAAGAGGTTTCACATGTACCCATTCAGATGGAGACGTTTATTGTTGTGAATTCTGTGGCAGAGCTCCCTCCTGTGGTCACAAGTGGTACTTCGGCTGGTTCTCTCTGTGAGCTTCCGTTGGTGGAGGAAAGTGGTACTGCGGCTTCTGAGTTTCCTTCCTCAGGTGTGTGGTGAAGTCGTTAGGTGCTTCTCTATTTAACTCCACCTAGTGCTTTGATCCTGGCCTCCAGTCAATGTTCTAGTATTGGACCTGTTTCCTCCTTGATCGTTCCTGTGGCCTGCTGCTCTGCATAGCTAAGTTCCTCTTTGCTATTTGTTTGCTGTTTTTTTCTGTCCAGCTTGTCAATTTGTATTTTTCTGCTTGCTGGAAGCTCTGGGACGCAGAGGGTGTACCTCCGTGCTGTTAGTTCGGTACGGAGGGTCTTTTTGCCCCCTTTGCGTGGTTTTTGTAGGGTTTTGTGTTGACCGCAAAGTTACCTTTCCTATCCTCGCTCTGTTCAGAAAGTTGGGCCTCACTTTGCTAAGTCTATTTCATCTCTACGTTTGTCTTTTCATCTTAACTCACAGTCATTATATGTGGGAGCTGCCTTTTCCTTTGGGGTATTTCTCTGAGGCAAGGTAGGCTTATTTTCTATCTTCAGGCTAGCTAGTTTCTCAGGCCGTGCCGAGTTGCATAGGCAGCGTTAGGCGCAATCCACGGCTGCCTTTATTGTGGTTGGAGAGAATTAGGGATTGCGGTCAACAGAGTTCCCACGTCTCAGAGCTCGTTCTTGTTTTTTGGGTTATTGCCAGGTCACTGTATGTGCGCTGACCTCTATGTCCATTGTGGTACTGAATTACCTTTCATAACAGTACTGGAGGCCAAAAGTACTAATGCTTCTCAATAGAGGGAAAAAAGAAGTTCTGAGACCATTTTTTTTTCTTTGCACTGTGTTTTGCCTTTTTTTTCCCCTAGACATTTGGGTGGTTCAGGACACAGGTGTAGTGATGGACATTAAAGGTCTGTCTTCATGTGTGGATCTTCTCACTGCAAAAGTACAAAATATTCAAGACTTTGTGGTTCAGAATTCTATGTTAGAACCAAGAATTCCTATTCCTGATTTGTTTTCTGGAGATAGAGTTACATTTCTGAGTTTCAAAAATAATTGTAAACTATTTCTGGCTTTGAAACCTCGCTCCTCTGGTGACCCAGTTCAACAAGTTAGGATCGTTATTTCTTTTTTGCGTGGCGATCCTCAGGACTGGGCATTTTCCCTTGCGCCAGGGGATCCTGCATTAAGTAATATCGATGCATTTTTCCTGGCGCTCGGATTGCTGTACGATGAGCCTAATTCTGTGGATCAGGCAGAGAAGAATTTGCTGGCTCTGTGTCAGGGTCAGGATGAAAGAGGTATATTGTCAGAAATTTAGAAAGTGGTCCGTACTCACTCAGTGGAATGAAGGTGCGCTCGCAGCTATTTTCAGAAAAGGTCTCTCTGAAGCCCTTAAGGATGTCATGGTGGGATTTCCTATGCCTGCTGGTCTGAATGAGCCTATGTCTTTGGCCATTCAGATCGGTCGACGCTTGCGCGAGCGTAAATCTGTGCACCATTTGGCGGTATTACCTGAGCTTAAACCTGAGCCTATGCAGTGCGATAGGACTTTGACCAGAGTTGAACGGCAAGAGCACAGGCGTCTGAATGGGCTGTGTTTCTACTGTGGTGATTCCACTCATGCTATCTCTGATTGTCCTAAGCGCACTAAGCGATTCGCTAGGTCTGCCACCATTGGTATGGTACAGTCAAAATTTCTTCTGTCTGTTACCTTGATCTGCTCTTTGTCATCGTATTCTGTCATGGCATTTGTGGACTCAGGCGCTGCTCTGAATTTGATGGACTTGGAGTATGCTAGGCGTTGTGGGTTTTTCTTGGAGCCCTTGCAGTGTCCTATTCCATTGAGAGGAAATGATGCTACGCCTTTGGCCAAGAATAAGCCTCAGTACTGGACCCAGCTGGCCATGTGCATGGCTCCTGCACATCAGGAGGTTATTCGCTTTCTGGTGTTGCATAATCTGCATGATGTGGTCGTGTTGGGGTTGCCATGGCTACAAGTCCATAATCCAGTTTTAGATTGGAAATCCATGTCTGTGTCCAGCTGGGGTTGTCAGGGGGTACATGGTGATGTCCCATTTCTGACTATTTCGTCATCCACCCCTTCTGAGGTTCCTGAGTTCTTGTCTGATTACCGGGATTTATTTGATGAGCCCAAGTCCGATACCCTACCTCCGCATAGGGATTGTGATTGTGCTATCAATTTGATTCCTGGTAGTAAATTCCCAAAAGGTTGACTGTTTAATTTATCTGTGCCTGAGCACGCCGCTATGCGGAGTTATGTGAAGGAGTCTTTGGAGAAGGGGCATATTCGCCCGTCATCGTCGCCATTGGGAGCAGGATTCTTTTTTGTAGCCAAGAAGGATGGTTCACTGAGACCTTGTATAGATTACCACCTTCTAAATAAGATCACGGTTAAATTTCAGTACCCCTTGCCATTGTTATCTGATTTGTTTGCTCGGATTAAGGGGGCTAGTTGGTTCACCAAGATAGATCTTCGTGGTGCGTATAATCTTGTGCGTATTTAGCGAGGCGATGAGTGGAAAACTGCATTTAATACGCCCGAGGGCCATTTTGAGTATCTAGTAATGCCATTCGGACTTGCCAATGCTCCATCAGTGTTTCAGTCCTTTATGCATGACATCTTCCTAGAGTACCTGGATAAATTCCTGATTGTGTATTTAGATGACATTTTGATCTTCTCGGATGATTGGGAGTCTCATGTGAAGCAGGTCAGAACGGTGTTTCAGGTCCTGCGTGCTAATTCTTTGTTTGTGAAGGGATCAAAGTGTCTCTTTGGTGTTCAGAAGGTTTCATTTTTGGGGTTCATCTTTTCCCCTTCTACTATCGAGATGGATCCTGTTAAGGTCCAAGCCATCCATAATTGGACTCAGCCGACATCTCTGAAAAGTCTGCAAAAGTTCCTGGGCTTTGCTAATTTTTATCGTCGCTTCATCTCTAATTTTTCTAGTATTGCTAAACCATTGACCGATTTGACCAAGAAAGGTGCTGATTTGGTCAATTGGTCTTCTGCTGCGGTGGAAGCTTTTCAAGAGTTGAAGCGTCGTTTTTCTTCTGCCCCTGTGTTGTGTCAACCAGATGTTTCGCTTCCGTTCCAGGTCGAGGTTGATGCTTCTGAGATTGGAGCAGGGGCTGTTTTGTCGCAGAGAAGTTCTGATTGCTCGGTGATGAAACCATGCGCCTTCTTTTCCAGGACGTTTTCACCTGCTGAGCGTAATTATGATGTGGGCAATCGAGAGTTGCTGGCCATGAAGTGGGCATTCGAGGAGTGGCGTCATTGGCCTGAAGGAGCTAAGCATCGCGTGGTGGTCTTGACTGATCATAAGAACTTGACTTATCTCGAGTCCGCCAAGCGGTTGAATCCTAGACAAGCTCGTTGGTCGTTGTTTTTTGCCCGTTTTGACTTTGTGATTTCATACCTTCCGGGCTCTAAAAATGTGAAGGCGGATGCTCTGTCTAGGAGTTTTGTGCCCGACTCTCCGGGTGTATCTGACCCGGCGGGTATCCTCAAAGAGGGAGTAATTGTGTCTGCCATCTCCCCTGATTTGCGGCGGGTGCTGCAAAAATTTCAGGCTAATAAACCTGATCGTTGCCCAGCGGAGAAACTGTTTGTCCCTGATAGGTGGACGAATAAAGTTATCTCTGAGGTTCATTGTTCGGTGTTGGCTGGTCATCCTGGAATCTTTGGTACCAGAGAGTTAGTGGCTAGATCCTTTTGGTGGCCATCTCTGTCGCGGGATGTGCGTACTTTTGTGCAGTCCTGTGGGATTTGTGCTCGGGCTAAGCCCTGCTGTTCTCTTGCCAGTGGGTTGCTTTTGCCCTTGCCGTTCCCGAAGAGGCCTTGGACACATATCTCTATGGATTTTATTTCAGATCTTCCCGTCTCTTAAAAGATGTCAGTCATTTGGGTGGTCTGTGATCGCTTCTCTAAGATGGTCCATTTGGTACCCTTGTCTAAATTGCCTTCCTCCTCTGATTTGGTGCCATTGTTTTTCCAGCATGTGGTTCGTTTACATGGCATTCCAGAGAATATCGTTTCTGACAGAGGTTCCCAGTTTGTTTCGAGGTTTTGGCGAGCCTTTTGTGGTAGGATGGGCATTGACTTGTCTTTTTCCTCGGCTTTCCATCCTCAGACTAATGGCCAGACCGAACGAACCAATCAGACCTTGGAAACATATCTGAGATGCTTTGTTTCTGCTGATCAGGATGACTGGGTGTCCTTTTTGCCTTTGGCTGAGTTCGCCATTAATAATCGGGCCAGCTCGGCTACCTTGGTTTCACCATTTTTCTGCAACTCTGGGTTCCATCCTCGTTTCTCTTCAGGGCAGGTTGAGTCTTCGGACTGTCCTGGTGTGGATACTGTGGTGGACAGGTTGCAGCAGATTTGGACTCATGTAGTGGACAATTTGACTTTGTCCCAGGAGAAGGCTCAACGTTTCGCTAATCGCAGACGCTGTGTGGGTCCCCGACTTCGGGTTGGGGACTTGGTTTAGTTATCTTCTCGTCATATTCCTATTAAGGTGTCCTCTCCTAAGTTTAAACCTCGTTTTATTGGTCCGTATAGGATTTCTGAGGTTCTTAATCCTGTGTCTTTTCATCTGACCCTTCCAGATTCATTTTCCATACATAACGTATTCCATAGGTCATTGTTGCGGAGATACGTGGCACCTATGGTTCCATCTGTTGATCCTCCTGCCCCGGTTTTGGTGGAGGGGGAGTTGGAGTATATTGTGGAGAAGATTTTGGATTCTCATGTTTCAAGGCGGAAACTCCAGTATCTGGTTAAGTGGAAGGGTTATGCTCAGGAAGATAATTCCTGGGTCTTTGCCTCTGATGTCCATGCTCCCGATCTTGTTCGTGCCTTTCATATGGCTCATCCTGGTCGTCCTGGGAGCTCTGGTGAGGGTTCGGTGACCCCTCCTCAAGGGGGGGGTACTGTTGTGAATTCTGTGGCAGAGCTCCCTCCTGTGGTCACAAGTGGTACTTCGGCTGGTTCTCTCTGTGAGCTTCCGTTGGTGGAGGAAACTGGTACTGCGGCTTCTGAGTTTCCTTCCTCAGGTGATGTGGTGAAGTCGTTAGGTGCTTCTCTATTTAACTCCACCTAGTGCTTTGATCCTGGCCTCCAGTCAATGTTCTAGTATTGGACCTTTTTCCTCCTGGATCGTTCCTGTGGCTTGCTGCTCTGCATAGCTTAGTTCCTCTTTGCTATTTCTTTGCTGTTTTTTTTCGTCCAGCTTGTCAATTTGTTTTTTTTTGCTTGCTGGAAGCTCTAGGACGCAGAGGGTGTACCTCCGTGCCGTTAGTTCGGTACGGAGTGTCTTTTTGCCCCCTTTGCGTGGTTTTTGTAGGGTTTTGTGTTGACCGCAAATTTACCTTTCCTATCCTCGCTCTGTTCAGAAAGTTGGGCCTCACTTTGCTAAATCTATTTCATCTCTACGTTTGTCTTTTCATCTTTACTCACAGTCATTATATGTGGGGGCTGCCTTTTCCTTTGGGGTATTTCTCTGAGGCAAGGTAGGCTTATTTTCTATCTTCAGGCTAGCTAGTTTCTCAGGCCGTGCCGAGTTGCATAGGCAGCGTTAGGCGCAATCCACGGCTGCCTCTAGTGTGGTTGGAGAGGATTAGGGATTGCGGTCAACAGAGTTCCCACGTCTCAGAGCTCGTTCTTGTTTTTTGGGTTATTGCCAGGTCACTGTATGTGCGCTGACCTCTATGTCCATTGTGGTACTGAATTACCTTTCATAACAGTTTATTCTCAGCAAGGTAAGGCAAGTGTAGGACCTGGTATAAGAGAGATGCCGTAAAGTGGCTACCAGGTACACATAAAATTGGCCATTTTTATTCGCTAAACGCTCTCATTTTTCATATTTCTAGTGCAGTAATGCAGTTCAAATTTCTTGTTTCAAGTTTGCATGTTTCAGCGCTGCAGTGTGCTGCCTTATTTACTTAACTATATACGAGTTGGCGACTCTAGGTTCAGCACCTGTTTACACTTAGTCTATGTTGGATGTGCCGGTCAGGTTTTTGAAATGTATTATTTATTTTTCCATCCACATCGCCGTTGGGAATTTTTTTTGTTTTGGCGGGACGTTCTTATGCCATTTTGGCGTGGATACCATGTTTTGATCACCTTTTATTTCATTTTGGCCGGGATCACACATGCGAGAAATATGTCCGTGTCTCGCATGGTAATACCCGGCATTGCCGCCGTCACTCAGGAGCGGAGAGTGCGGCCGCATAGCAATACATGCGGCCGCATGCTCCGCTCCTGAGTGACAGTGGCAATGCCGGGTATTACCCAGCGAGACTCGGACGTATTTCTCGCATGTGTGATCCCGGCCTTTATTGCAATGTTGCGGCGACCAAAAAAAAAAGTCATTATGGTGTTTCAAGTTTTTTTCTCGTTATGCCGTTTACCAATCAGATTATTTGACATTTTGATTGGTCAGACCTTTCTGAACACGTCAATTCCAAATTTGTGTATTTTTTTTTAATTGCGCAAAAGCAATATTTTTTTTTCTTATATTTCTATGATATATGACGTAACTGCATCATGCGTTGTGAAGGGGTTAATACTATAATTATTGGCCAAATGGACCAGGTCCTTCTGCCAACTTGGATTTAGCCTGCTCTCTGTGAGAAAGCTAAATCACGGTCGGCTAAAGGACCAGGTCCCTGTGAGTGTTTTAATACTAGATCTAGCAGGCTAAAGGACCAGGTCAGGGGCTGACTGGCAAATTTTGGCCTGGGGGGCAAGCACACAGCAGTGGCCCATGAGTAGTGGCTCATCCTTAAAGGGGTTGTCGGATCTTATGCTACATGTCTACAGTCATTATGTGTGAATCCTCATATCGTGTGCACTGTGCGCTGTGAAGATTCTCTGGTGCCGTCAACAGGTGGTCTTGTGACCACAAGCATGCAATATATATATTACCAGACACATTTCGACTAGTCTGTTTTGGCCTTGTTCAATACAGTTGCATTAGGCCATGCAAGTCTACTCGGCATGTGACCGCATGTATGCAAATCACAAACTTGCAGCCAGACACCCACCAAATAACAACAGCTCTGTGAGCAATGTGAGAAGCACAAGTCTGCAGTCACATAGAATGACACAGAGTGAATGCACCAATGACACACACACACACACACGCACAGCCCCACTGTATAATGACACACACGCACAGCCCCACTGCATAATGACACACACGCACAGCCCCACTGCATAATGACACACACGCACAGCCCCACTGTATAATGACACACACGCACAGCCCCACTGCATAATGACACACACGCACAGCCCCACTGCATAATGACACACACGCACAGCCCCACTGTATAATGACACACACGCACAGCCCCACTGTATAATGACACACACGCACAGCCCCACTGTATAATGACACGCACGCACAGCCCCACTGTATAATGACAGGCACACACAGCCCCACTGTATAATGACACACACACACGCACAGCCCCAATGTATAATGACATACACACACGCAGCTCACACACACGCACACAGCTCACACACACGCACACAGCTCACACGCAGCTCACACGCACACGCAGCTCACACGCACACGCAGCTCAAACGCACACGCAGCTCACACGCACACGCAGCTCACACACACAAACACGCAGCTCACACACGCATCACACATACACATGCAGCAACAAGTATAAAATGAACAGCGCTCCATCCAGGTGTAGAAATCTTGTAAAAATAAGCTTTATTCAGCCATGTCACAGCAACGTTTCGACCAGCACCTGGTCTTTATCAAGCATACGTATGCTTGATAAAGACCAGGTGCTGGTCGAAACGTTGCTGTGACATGGCTGAATAAAGCTTATTTTTTCAAGATTTCTACACCTGGATGGAGCGCTGTTCATTTTATACTTGTTGATTTGGCTATATCTGGGACGGTTCCCTGGATGTCGAACGGGCGCCCCAATGCTGTGAGTGCTGTCAGTTTTCGCTTTTTCTACATACACATGCAGCATCACACATGTAGCTCACACACACATGCAGCTCTGACACAAATGCAGTTCAAATTTCGTGTTTCAAGTTTGCATGTTTCAGTGCTGCAGTGTGCTGCCTTATTTACTTAACTATATACGAGTTGGCGACTCTAGGTTCAGCACCTGTTTACACTTAGTCTATATTGGATGTGCCGGTCAGGTTTTTGAAATGTATTCTTTAGCCTTCTGATCGTGCACTCCGCCTCCTAGCCACAGGTGTTTTAATTACAGCAGGTCCATTACCCCTCCACAGAGAGAGAGAATTTTAGTCTAGGAAGAGGTTTCACATGTGCCCATTCAGATGGAGACGCTTATTCTCAGCGAGGTAAGGCAAGTGTAGGACCTGGTATAAGAGAGATGCCGTAAAGTGGCTACCAGGTACACATAAAATTGGCCATTTTTATGCGCTAAACGCTTTCATTTTTCATATTTCTAGTGCAGTAATGCAGTTCAAATTTCGTGTTTCAAGTTTGCATGTTTCAGCGCTGCAGTGTGCTGCCTTATTTACTTAACTATATACGAGTTGGCGACTCTAGGTTCAGCACCTGTTTACACTTAGTCTATGCTGGATGTGCCGGTCAGGTTTTTGAAATGTATTCTTTAGCCTTCTGATCGTGCACTCCGCCTCCTAGCCACAGGTGTTTTAATTACAGCAGGTCCATTACCCCTCCACAGAGAGAGAGAATTTTAGTCTAGGAAGAGGTTTCACATGTACCCATGGAGACGTTTATTGTTGTGAATTCTGTGGCAGAGCTCCCTCCTGTGGTCACAAGTGGTACTTCGGCTGGTTCTCTCTGTGAGCTTCCGTTGGTGGAGGAAAGTGGTACTGCGGCTTCTGAGTTTCCTTCCTCAGGTGATGTGGTGCAGTCGTTAGGTGCTTCTCTATTTAACTCCACCTAGTGCTTTGATCCTGGCCTCCAGCCAATGTTCTAGTATTGGACCTGTTTCCTCCTGGATCGTTCCTGTGGCCTGCTGCTCTGCATAGCTAAGTTCCTCTTTGCTATTTGTTTGCTGTTTTTTTCTGTCCAGCTTGTCAATTTGTATTTTTCTGCTTGCTGGAAGCTCTGGGACGCAGAGGGTGTACCTCCGTGCCGTTAGTTCGGTACGGAGGGTCTTTTTGCCCCCTTTGCGTGGTTTTTATAGGGTTTTGTGTTGACCGCAAAGTTACCTTTCCTATCCTCGCTCTTTTCAGAAAGTTGGGCCTCACTTTGCTAAATCTATTTCATCTCTACGTTTGTCTTTTCATCTTAACTCACAGTCATTATATGTGGGGGCTGCTGTTATGATAGGCAATTCAGTATCACAATGGACATAGCGATCAGAGCACATACAGTGATCTGACAACAACCCAAAATAATAGAACGAGCTCTGAGACGTGGGAACTCTGCAGACCGCAATCCCTAATCCTCTCCAAACAACACTAGAGGCAGCCGTGGATTGCGCCTAACTCTGCCTATGCAACTCGGCACAGCCTGAGAAACTAACTAGCCTGAAGATAGAAAAATAAGCCTACCTTGCCTCAGAGAAATACCCCAAAGGAAAAGGCAGCCCCCCACATATAATGACTGTGAGTTAAGATGAAAAGACAATCGTAGAGATGAAATAGATTCAGCAAAGTGAGGCCCGACTTTCTTAACAGAGCGAGGATAGGAAAGATAACTTTGCGGTCCACACAAAACCCTAAAGAAAACCACGCAAAGGGGGCAAAAAGACCCTCCGTACCGAACTAACGGCACGGAGGTACACCCTTTGCGTCCCAGAGCTTCCAGCAAAACAAATAGACAACCTGGACAGAAAAAATAGCAAACAAATAGCAAAGAGGAACTTAGCTATGCAGAGCAGCAGGCCACAGGAATGATCCAGGGAAAAACAAGTCCAACACTGGCACATTGACAGGAAGCCTGGATCAAAGCATTAGGTGGATTTAAGTAGAGAAGCACCTAACGACCTCACCAGATCACCTGAGGGAGGAAACTCAGAAGCTGCAGTACCACTTTCCTCCACAAACGGAAGCTCCCAGAGAGAATCAGCCGAAGTACCACTTGTGACCACAGGGGTGAACTCTGCCACAGAATTCACAACAGGCTGCCTTTTCCTTTGGGGTATTTTTCTGAGGCAAGGTAGGCTTATTTTCTATCTTCAGGCTAGCTAGTTTCTCAGGCCGTGCCGAGTTGCATAGGCAGCGTTAGGCGCAATCCACGGCTGCCTTTAGTGTGGTTGGAGAGGATTAGGGATTGCTGTCAACAGAGTTCCCACGTCTCAGAGCTCGTTCTTGTTTTTTGGGTTATTGCCAGGTCACTGTATGTACGCTGACCTCTATGTCCATTGTGGTACTGAATTACCTTTCATAACAGTACTGGAGGCCAAAAGTACTAATGCTTCTCAATAGAGGGAAAAAAGAAGTTCTGAGACCATTTTTTTTTCTTTGCACTGTGTTTTGCCTTTTTTTTCCCCTAGACATTTGGGTGGTTCAGGACACAGGTGTAGTGATGGACATTAAAGGTCTGTCTTCATGTGTGGATCTTCTCACTGCAAAAGTACAAAATATTCAAGACTTTGTGGTTCAGAATTCTATGTTAGAACCAAGAATTCCTATTCCTGATTTGTTTTCTGGAGATAGAGCTAAATTTCTGAGTTTCAAAAATAATTGTAAACTATTTCTGGCTTTGAAACCTCGCTCCTCTGGTGACCCAGTTCAACAAGTTAGGATCGTTATTTCTTTTTTGCGTGGCGATCCTCAGGACTGGGCATTTTCCCTTGCGCCAGGGGATCCTGCATTAAGTAATATCGATGCATTTTTCCTGGCGCTCGGATTGCTGTACGATGAGCCTAATTCTGTGGATCAGGCAGAGAAGAATTTGCTGGCTCTGTGTCAGGGTCAGGATGAAATAGAGGTATATTGTCAGAAATTTAGAAAGTGGTCCGTACTCACTCAGTGGAATGAAGGTGCGCTCGCAGCTATTTTCAGAAAAGGTCTCTCTGAAGCCCTTAAGGATGTCATGGTGGGATTTCCTATGCCTGCTGGTCTGAATGAGTCTATGTCTTTGGCCATTCAGATCGGTCCACGCTTGCGCGAGCGTAAATCTGTGCACCATTTGGCGGTATTACCTGAGCTTAAACCTGAGCCTATGCAGTGCGATAGGACTTTGACCAGAGATGAACGGCAAGAGCACAGGCGTCTGAATGGGCTGTGTTTCTACTGTGGTGATTCCACTCATGCTATCTCTGATTGTCCTAAGCGCACTAAGCGGTTCGCTAGGTCTGCCACCATTGGTATGGTACAGTCAAAATTTCTTCTGTCTTTTACCTTGATCTGCTCTTTGTCATCGTATTCTGTCATGGCATTTGTGGACTCAGGCGCTGCTCTGAATTTGATGGACTTGGAGTATGCTAGGCGTTGTGGGTTTTTCTTGGAGCCCTTGCAGTGTCCTATTCCATTGAGAGGAATTGATGCTACGCCTTTGTCCAAGAATAAGCCTCAGTACTGGACCCAGCTGGCCATGTGCATGGCTCCTGCACATCAGGAGGTTATTCGCTTTCTGGTGTTGCATAATCTGCATGATGTGGTCGTGTTGGGGTTGCCATGGCTACAAGTCCATAATCCAGTTTTAGATTGGAAATCCATGTCTGTGTCCAGCTGGGGTTGTCAGGGAGTACATGGTGATGTCCCATTTCTGACTATTTCGTCATCCACCCCTTCTGAGGTTCCTGAGTTCTTGTCTGATTACCGGGATTTATTTGATGAGCCCAAGTCCGATACCCTACCTCCGCGTTGGGATTGTGATTGTGCTATCGATTTGATTCCTGGTAGTAAATTCCCAAAAGGTCGACTGTTTAATTTATCTGTGCCTGAGCACGCTGCTATGCGGAGTTATGTGAAGGAGTCTTTTGAGAAGGGGCATATTCGCCCGTCATCGTCGCCATTGGGAGCAGGGTTCTTTTTTGTAGCCAAGAAGGATGGTTCACTGAGACCTTGTATAGATTACCGCCTTCTAAATAAGATCACGGTTAAATTTCAGTACCCCTTGCCATTGTTATCTGATTTGTTTGCTCGGATTAAGGGGGCTAGTTGGTTCACCAAGATAGATCTTCGTGGTGCGTATAATCGTGTGCGTATTAAGCGAGGCGATGAGTGGAAAACTGCATTTAATACGCCCGAGGGCCATTTTGAGTATCTAGTAATGCCATTCGGACTTGCCAATGCTCCATCAGTGTTTCAGTCCTTTATGCATGACATCTTCCGAGAGTACCTGGATAAATTCCTGATTGTGTATTTAGATGACATTTTGATCTTCTCGGATGATTGGGAGTCTCATGTGAAGCAGGTCAGAACGGTGTTTCAGGTCCTGCGTGCTAATTCTTTGTTTGTGAAGGGATCAAAGTGTCTCTTTGGTGTTCAGAAGGTTTCATTTTTGGGGTTCATCTTTTCCCCTTCTACTATCGAGATGGATCCTGTTAAGGTCCAAGCCATCCATAATTGGACTCAGCCGACATCTCTGAAAAGTCTGCAAAAGTTCCTGGGCTTTGCTAATTTTTATCGTCGCTTCATCTGCAATTTTTCTAGTATTGCTAAACCATTGACCGATTTGACCAAGAAAGGTGCTGATTTGGTCAATTGGTCTTCTGCTGCTGTGGAAGCTTTTCAAGAGTTGAAGCGTCGTTTTTCTTCTGCCCCTGTGTTGTGTCAACCAGATGTTTCGCTTCCGTTCCAGGTCAAGGTTGATGCTTCTGAGATTGGAGCAGGGGCTGTTTTGTCGCAGAGAAGTTCTGATTGCTCGGTGATGAAACCATGCGCCTTCTTTTCCAGGAAGTTTTCGCCTGCTGAGCGTAATTATGATGTGGGCAATCGAGAGTTGCTGGCCATGAAGTGGGCATTCGAGGAGTGGCGTCATTGGCTTGAAGGAGCTAAGCATCGCGTGGTGGTCTTGACTGATCATAAGAACTTGACTTATCTCGAGTCCGCCAAGCGGTTGAATCCTAGACAAGCTCGTTGGTCGTTTTTTGCCCTTTTTGACTTTGTGATTTCATACCTTCCGGGCTCTAAAAATGTGAAGGCGGATGCTCTGTCTAGGAGTTTTGTGCCCGACTCTCCGGGTGTATCTGAGCCGGCGGGTATCCTCAAAGAGGGAGTAATTGTGTCTGCCATCTCCCCTGATTTGCGGCAGGTGCTGCAAAAATTTCAGGCTAATAAACCTGATCGTTGCCCAGCGGAGAAACTGTTTGTCCCTGATAGGTGGACGAATAAAGTTATCTCTGAGGTTCATTGTTCGGTGTTGGCTGGTCATCCTGGAATCTTTGGTACCAGAGAGTTAGTGGCTAGATCCTTTTGGTGGCCATCTCTGTCGCGGGATGTGCGTACTTTTGTGCAGTCCTGTGGGATTTGTGCTCGGTCTAAGCCCTGCTGTTCTTGTGCCAGTGGGTTGCTTTTGCCCTTGCCGGTCCCGAAGAGGCCTTGGACACATATCTCTATGGATTTTATTTCAGATCTTCCCGTCTCTCAAAAGATGTCAGTCATTTGGGTGGTCTGTGATCGCTTCTCTAAGATGGTCCATTTGGTACCCTTGTCTAAATTGCCTACCTCCTCTGATTTGGTGCCATTGTTTTTCCAGCATGTGGTTCGTTTACATGGCATTCCAGAGAATATCGTTTCTGACAGAGGTTCCCAGTTTGTTTCGAGGTTTTGGCGAGCCTTTTGTGGTAGGATGAGCATTGACTTGTCTTTTTCCTCGGCTTTCCATCCTCAGACTAATGGCCAGACCGAACGAACCAATCAGACCTTGGAAACATATCTGAGATGCTTTGTTTCTGCTGATCAGGATGACTGGGTGTCCTTTTTGCCTTTGGCTGAGTTCACCCTTAATAATCGGGCCAGCTCGGCTACCTTGGTTTCACCGTTTTTCTGCAACTCTGGGTTCCATCCTCGTTTCTCTTCAGGGCAGGTTGAGTCTTCGGACTGTCCTGGTGTGGATACTGTGGTGGACAGGTTGCAGCAGGTTTGGACTCATGTAGTGGACAATTTGACTTTGTCCCAGGAGAAGGCTCAACGTTTCGCTAATCGCAGACGCTGTGTGGGTCCCCGACTTCGGGTTGGGGACTTGGTTTGGTTATCTTCTCGTCATATTCCTATGAAGGTTTCCTCTCCTAAGTTTAAACCTCGTTTTATTGGTCCGTATAGGATTTCTGAGGTTCTTAATCCTGTGTCTTTTCGTCTGACCCTTCCAGATTCATTTTCCATACATAACGTATTCCATAGGTCATTGTTGCGGAGATACGTGGCACCTATGGTTCTATCTGTTGATCCTCCTGCCCCGGTTTTGGTGGAGGGGGAGTTGGAGTATATTGTGGAGAAGATTTTGGATTCTCGTGTTTCAAGGCGGAAACTCCAGTATCTGGTTAAGTGGAAGGGTTATGCTCAGGAAGATAATTCCTGGGTCTTTGCCTCTGATGTCCATGCTCCCGATCTTGTTCGTGCCTTTCATATGGCTCATCATGGTCGTCCTGGGAGCTCTGGTGAGGGTTCGGTGACCCCTCCTCAAGGGGGGGGTACTGTTGTGAATTCTGTGGCAGAGCTCCCTCCTGTGGTCACAAGTGGTACTTCGGCTGGTTCTCTCTGTGAGCTTCCGTTGGTGGAGGAAAGTGGTACTGCGGCTTCTGAGTTTTCTTCCTCAGGTGATGTGGTGAAGTCGTTAGGTGCTTCTCTATTTAACTCCACCTAGTGCTTTGATCCTGGCCTCCAGTCAATGTTCTAGTATTGGACCTGTTTCCTCCTGGATCGTTCCTGTGGCCTGCTGCTCTGCATAGCTAAGTTCCTCTTTGCTATTTGTTTGCTGTTTTTTTCTGTCCAGCTTGTCAATTTGTATTTTTCTGCTTGCTGGAAGCTCTGGGATGCAGAGGGTGTACCTCCGTGCCGTTAGTTCGGTACGGAGGGTCTTTTTGCCCCCTTTGCATGGTTTTTGTAGGGTTTTGTGTTGACCACAAAGTTACCTTTCCTATCCTCGCTCTGTTCAGAACGTTGGGCCTCACTTTGCTAAATCTATTTCATTTCTACGTTTGTCTTTTCATCTTAACTCACAGTCATTATATGTGGGGGCTGCCTTTTCCTTTGGGGTATTTCTCTGAGGCAAGGTAGGCTTATTTTCTATCTTCAGGCTAGCTAGCTTCTCAGGCCGTGCCGAGTTGCATAGGCAGCGTTAGGCGCAATCCACGGCTGCCTCTAGTGTGGTTGGAGAGGATTAGGGATTGCGGTCAACAGAGTTCCCACATCTCAGAGCTCGTTCTTGTTTTTTGGGTTATTGCCAGTTCACTGTATATGCGCTGACCTCTATGTCCATTGTGGTACTGAATTACCTTTCATAACAGTTTATTCTCAGCAAGGTAAGGCAAGTGTAGGACCTGGTATAAGAGAGATGCCGTAAAGTGGCTACCAGGTACACATAAAATTGGCCATTTTTATGCGCTAAACGCTCTCATTTTTCATATTTCTAGTGCAGTAATGCAGTTCAAATTTCTTGTTTCAAGTTTGCATGTTTCAGCGCTGCAGTGTGCTGCCTTATTTACTTAACTATATACGAGTTGGCGACTCTAGGTTCAGCACCTGTTTACACTTAGTCTATGTTGGATGTGCCGGTCAGGTTTTTGAAATGTATTATTTATTTTTCCATCCACATCGCCGTTGGGAATTTTTTTTGTTTTGGCGGGACGTTCTTATGCCATTTTGGCGTGGATACCATGTTTTGATCACCTTTTATTTCATTTTGGCCGGGATCACACATGCGAGAAATATGTCCGTGTCTCGCATGGTAATACCCAGCATTGCCGCCGTCACTCAGGAGCGGAGAGTGCGGCCGCATAGCAATACATGCGGCCGCACGCTCCGCTCCTGAGTGACAGTGGCAATGCCGGGTATTACCCAGCGAGACTCGGACGTATTTCTCGCATGTGTGATCCCGGCCTTTATTGCAATGTTGCGGCGACCAAAAAAAAGTCATTATGGTGTTTCAAGTTTTTTTCTCGTTATGCCGTTTACCAATCAGATTATTTGATATTTTGATTGGTCAGACCTTTCTGAACACGTCAATTCCAAATTTGTGTATTTTTTTTTAATTGCGCAAAAGCAATATTTTTTTTTCTTATATTTCTATGATATATGACGTAACTGCATCATGTGTTGTGAAGGGGTTAATACTATAATTATTGGCCAAATGGACCAGGTCCTTCTGCCAACTTGGATTTAGCCTGCTCTCTGTGAGAAAGCTAAATCACGGTCGGCTAAAGGACCAGGTCCCTGTGAGTGTTTTAATACTAGATCTAGCAGGCTAAAGGACCAGGTCAGGGGCTGACTGGCAAATTTTGGCCTGGGGGGCAAGCACACAGCAGTGGCCCATGAGTAGTGGCTCATCCTTAAAGGGGTTGTCGGATCTTATGCTACATGTCTACAGTCACTATGTGTGAATCCTCATATCGTGTGCACTGTGCGCTGTGAAGATTCTCTGGTGCCGTCAACAGGTGGTCTTGTGACCACAAGCATGCAATATATATATTACCAGACACATTTCGACTAGACTGTTTTGGCCTTGTCCAATACAGTTGCATTAGGCCATGCAAGTCTACTCAGCATGTGACCGCATGTATGCAAATCACAAACTTGCAGCCAGACACCCACCAAATAACAACAGCTCTGTGAGCAATGTGAGAAGCACAAGTCTGCAGTCACATAGAATGACACAGAGTGAATGCACCAATGACACACACACACGCACAGCCCCACTGTATAATGACACACACGCACAGCCCCACTGCATAATGACACACACGCACAGCCCCACTGTATAATGACACACACGCACAGCCCCACTGCATAATTACACACACGCACAGCCCCACTGTATAATGACACACACGCACAGCCCCACTGCATAATGACACACACGCACAGCCCCACTGTATAATGACACACACGCACAGCCCCACTGCATAATGACACACACGCACAGCACCACTGTATAATGACACACACGCACAGCCCCACTGCATAATTACACACACGCACAGCCCCACTGTATAATGACACACACGCACAGCCCCACTGTATAATGACACACACGCACAGCCCCACTGTATAATGAGACACACGCACAGCCCCACTGTATAATGACAGGCACATACAGCCCCACTGTATAATGACACACACGCACAGCCCCAATGTATAATGACATACACACACGCAGCTCACATACACACACGCAGCTCACACACACGCACGCAGCTCACACGCACACGCAGCTCACACGCACACGCAGCTCACAAGCACACGCAGCTCACACACACAAACACACAGTTCACACACACATGCAGCATCACACACGTAGCTCACACACACATGCAGCTCTGACACAAATGCATCACACACACGCAGCTCACACACACACACACACGCAGCTCTGACACAAATGGATCACACACATGCAGCCATCACACACACGCAGCCATCACACACATGCAGTCATCACACACACGCAGCCATCACATACACACCAGATACCTCATACACACATCACACACATGCAGCATCACACACACACACACCAGATACTTCATACACACATCACACAATCTCCTATGTGGTGCAGGGGCAGCTTATGTCCACATGCAGCTCTTCAGTTTCTCCTGCTCACAGCTCTGCACTGTCCCGGCACCTCCCCCGTCTCTCCTTCTCTGCTGGGATAACAGATAAGAGCAGGAGAAGCTGGAGCTCCATGCACACACAGGCCGGTATGCTGACCTCTCATCTTGATTATTGCTGGCTCTGTCCCTCAGAGAGGCAGTGCCGCACAGGAGCCTGCTCATCACATACTGCTGCAGCCTACATGTCGAGGCTGCTAGCGAGATGATGCCGACCCGTGCACTACAGGTGCGCTATGTATTACAATCACTGCTAGTCCTCCAGCGGCCCTGTGCAGCTGCTTAGGCAGCGGCCCGGGGGGCATGAGCATTCCTGCCACCCGGCCCAGTCCGCCCCTGGACCAGGTCCTTCTGCCAACTTGGATTTAGCCTGCTCTCTGTGAGAAAGCTAAATCCCAGTTGGCTAACGGACCAGGTCCCTGTGAGTGTCTTAATACTAGATCTAGCAAGCTAAAGGACCAGGTTCTTCTGCCAACTTGGATTTAGCCTGCTCTGTGAGAAAGCTAAATCCCAGTCACCTAAAGGACCAGGTCCTTCTGCCAACTTGGATTTAGCTTGCTCTCTGTGAGAAAGCTAAATCCCAGTTGGCTAAAGGACCAGGTCCCTGTGAGTGTTTTAATACTAGATCTAGCAGGCTAAAGGACCAGGTCCTTCTGCCAACTTGGATTTAGCCTGCTCTCTGTGAGAAAGCTAAATCCCAGTCACCTAAAGGACCAGGTCCTTCTGCCAATTTGGATTTAGCTTGCTCTGTGAGAAAGCTAAATCCCAGTCACCTAAAGGACCAGGTCCTTCTGCCAACTTGGATTTAGCTTGCTCTCTGTGAGAAAGCTAAATCCCAGTTGGCTAAAGGACCAGGTCCCTGTGAGTGTTTTAATACTAGATCTAGCAGGCTAAAGGACCAGGTCCTTCTGCCAACTTGGATTTAGCCTGCTCTCTGTGAGAAAGCTAAATCCCAGTCACCTAAAGGACCAGGTCCTTCTGCCAATTTGGATTTAGCTTGCTCTCTGTGAGAAAGCTAAATCCCATTTGGCTAAGGCCTCTTTCACACTTCCTTTTTTTGCAATCTGTCATTTTGGGCAAAAAATGGATCCTGCAAATGTGCTCGCAGGATGTGTTTTTTTGCCCATAAACTTGTATTAACGACGGATCGCGACGGATTGCCACACGTCGCGTCCGTCGTGCGATGGAGCCATCGTGTTTTGGCAGACCGTCGTCACAAAAAAAGTTCAATGTAACGTTTTTTTGGACGTCGCGGCCGAAACTCCGTCCCCTCCTTTCCGGACTGCAGAATGGGCAGCGGATGCGTCGAAAAACTGTATCCGCTGCCCACGTCGTGCAAAACTTTCACAACGTCTGTCGGTACGTCGGCCCGACGCATTGCGACGAAAGATGATCTAGATCTAGCAGGCTAAAGGACCAGGTCCTTCTGCCAACTTGGATTTAGCCTGCTCACTGTGAGAAAGCTAAATCCAAGTGGGATAAAGGACCAAGTCCCTTGAAGTGGTTTAATACCAGACTTAGTAAGCTAAAACACCAGGTCCTTCTGCCCACTTAGATTTAGCTTGCTGTATATAACAAATTCTAGTGGGCAATTCCAGTCCAACAGTGATTCACCAATCTGATGCACTGTAATGATTCCACTGGTTCACTGTCGGACTTCCGTACTGTAGTGCCCGTGTGTCACGCAGGGGGCAGTCCGGCAATCCAACCTACTACAATGTTTCCGCCAGGTTATGTGTATTGCCGGTCACTGTGCTCCTTGAGTTCACCTCAAGTGACAGTTGACAGCTCAGAGGGTACTGTGAAAACCGCAAACTGTAATCTCCAGTGACCTCACAGGTGGCGGCTTCCATGCCACCCTTAGTGTGTGTACGGCGGACACGGGGAGGGGTCACATTTTATGTCACTGTGGCTTCTGTATGTCTTGGAGCAGGGGATCGTCTTGGGACCTCGATGTGGATTACGTTGGACCTTGTGGATCTCTTTGAACCTGCAGGTGGTTTTTTTTTGGTAAATGGGTGAAAGAGGGTGTCTGTTTTTATATTTTAATTACATGTTTTTAATCTGTGTTTCTTTATTTTTACTTACAGTGTAAACGGGGTGTTTCATAGACACTTCTCTATTACTAACCCTGGGCTTGATGTCAGCTGTGATTTTTGACAAATCACAGTTGTAATTATACTTACAGCCCTGGCAAAAATTAAGAGACCACTGCAAAATGTCCAGGTTGTCTGATTTTTCTCTTTATAGGTATAAACTTCCTGTCTGGTGCCGGTACCCAAGACTTCTTCTCCTGCAACCCTAAATGACTATCGTCCTGTAGCCTTAACATCTCACGCTATGAAGGCCTTGGAAAGATTAGTGCTTGCTCACTTAAGACCAAGGGTCAATGCTTTTATCGATCCCCTTCAGTTTGCCTACCGACATAGATTGGGGGTGGATGATGCTATTCTTTCTCTGTTACATAGGGTACACTCATTTCTGGAGATTGACGGAACCATGGTGCGAGCGATGTTCTTTGATTTCTCGAGTGCATTTAACTCCCTGCAGCCACTTTTACTACACAAAAAGATGACTGATATGAAGGTTGAGGAGGGGATGAGAAATTGGATAACTGACTACCTATCAGATCGGCCACAGTTTGTACAGATGGGAGCAGTGGTGTCAAGCAGATTACTGAGCAGTGTAGGTGCCCCCCAGGGAACGGTGCTTGCGCTCTTTCTATTCACACTGTATACTTCAGACTTTCAGTATAAATCTGAACTTTGCCACCTTCAAAAATTTTCGGATGACTCCGTGGTTGTGGGATGTATTAGGGGAGATCAGGGGGATGAGGAATACAGAAGGGTGGTGTCGAATTTCGTGGATTGGTGCAATGGTAACTATCTACAACTAAATGTTAAGAAAACCAAGGAGTTGGTGGCCAACTATAGAAGGATTAAGTTGGAATGCTTACCGATCACTATTGCTGGTCAGGAGGTAGAGCAGGTGGAGAGTTACAAATATTTGGGGGTCCATTTGGATAGCAAACTGGACTGGAGATGCCACTCAGAGTTTGTCTACAAGAAGGGGATGAGCAGATTGTATTTCCTAAGGAAACTGAGGTCTTTTAATGTGTGCAGCAAAATGTTAGAAATGTTCTACCAGTCTGTGGTGGCAAGTGCCATCTTTTTTGCAATAACATGCTGGGGTAGTAGTGTGCGGGCCTCTGATGCTAATAAGCTGAATAAGATTATTAAGAAGGCAAGTTCTGCTGTGGGCTGTAATCTGGACTCTTTTGGGGAGGTAGTGGAGAAAAGAACTCTGAGAAAGTGTATGGCAATTATGAACAATAATGCACATCCACTATATGAGCTATTCATGAGACAGAAAAGCACCTTCAGTAACCGGCTAATACTTCTGAGGTGTAAGAAGGAAAAATATAGGAAATCGTTTGTGCCAACTGCCATGGGAATGTACAACAATAACATTAGGGTTAAACCACCAAGGTGAATGTCTACTTATTTCTCTACATTTCAGTTCACTCGTTGTGTATGTCCTATTCTAATGTATAATGTATAATGTTCTTCTGTCAACTCCACTGTCATGTCAACTATGTAATTCTTTATGATTTTTATGATTTGATTTAAGTTGTGCTGCTGTGATACCATAATTTCCCATGGGATCAATAAAGTGTATCACGAGTGCGGGCTAGGCTTAAGGCCAGGGCACGAGTGCGGGCTAGGCTTAAGGCCTGGGCTCAAAAGTGCGGGCTAGGCTTAAGGCCTGGGCACAAGTGCAGGCTAGGCTTAAGGCCTGGGCACAAGTGCGGGCTAGGCTTAAAGCCTGGGCACAAGTGCAGTGCTGGCTAGGATTAAGGCAGGGGGCACAAGTGCAGACTAGGCTTAAGGCCTGGGCACAAGTGCGAGCTAGGCTTAAGGCCTGGGCACAAGTGCAGGCTAGGCTTAAGTCCTGGGCACACGTGCGGGCTAGGCTTAAGGCCTGGGCACACGTGCGGGCTAGGCTTAAGGCCTGGGCACAAGTGCGGGCTAGGCTTAAGGCCTGGGCACAAGTGCGGGCTTGGCTTAACGCCTGGGCACAAGTGCGGGCTAGGCTTAAGGCCTGGGCACAAGTGCGGGCTAGGCTTAAGGCCTGGGCACAAGTGCGGGCTAGGCTTAAGGCCTGGGCACAAGTGCGGGCTAGGCTTAAGGCCTGGGCACAAGTGCGGGCTAGGCTTAAGGCCTGGGCACAAGTGCGGGCTAGGCTTAAGGCCTGGGCACAAGTGCGGGCTAGGCTTAAGGCCTGGGCACAAGTGCGGGCTAGGCTTAAGTCCTGGGCACAAGTGCGGGCTAGGCTTCAGTCCTGGGCACAAGTGCAGGCTAGGCTTAAGTCCTGGGCACAAGTGCAGGCTAGGCTTAAGGCCTGGGCACAAGTGCAGTGCTGGCTAGGATCAAGGCAGGGGGCACAAGTGCTGGCTAGGCTAAAGGCATGGGCACAAGTGCAGGCTAGGCTTAAGGCCTGGGAACAAGTGCGGGCTTGGCTTAAGGCCTGGGCACAAGTGCGGGCTAGGCTTAAGGCCTGGGCACAAGTGCGGGCTAGGCTTAAGGCCTGGGCACAAGTGTGGGCTAGGCTTAAGTCCTGGGCACAAGTGCAGGCTAGGCTTAAGTCCTGGGCACAAGTGCAGGCTAGGCTTAAGGCCTGGGCACAAGTGCAGTGCTGGCTAGGATCAAGGCAGGGGGCACAAGTGCTGGCTAGGCTTAAGGCATGGGCACAAGTGCGGGCAAGGCTTAAAGCCTGGGCACAAGTGCGGGCTAGGCTTAAGGCCTGGGCACAAGTGCAGTGCTGGCTAGGATCAAGGCAGGGGGCACAAGTGCTGGCTAGGCTTAAGGCATGGGCACAAGTGCGGGCTAGGCTTAGGGCCTGGGCTCAAAAGTGCGGGCTAGGCTTAAGTCCTGGGCACAAGTGCGGGCTAGGCATAAGGCAGGGGCACAAGTGCGGGCTAGGCATAAGGCAGGGGCACACGTGCGGGCTAGGCATAAGGCAGGGGCACACGTGCGGGCTAGGCATAAGGCAGGGGCACACGTGCGGGCTAGGCATAAGGCAGGGGCACAAGTGCGGGCTAGGCATAAGGCAGGGGCACAAGTGCGGGCTAGGCATAAGGCAGGGGCACAAGTGCTGGCTAGGCATAAGGCAGGGGCACAAGTGCTGGCTAGGCATAAGGCAGGGGCACAAGTGCTGGCTAGGCATAAGGCAGGGGCACAAGTGCTGGCTAGGCATAAGGCAGGGGCACAAGTGCTGGCTAGGCATAAGGCAGGGGCACAAGTGCTGGCTAGGCATAAGGCAGGGGCACAAGTGCTGGCTAGTCATAAGGCAGGGGCACAAGTGCTGGCTAGTCATAAGGCAGGGGCACAAGTGCTGGCTAGTCATAAGGCAGGGGCACAAGTGCTGGCTAGGCATAAGGCAGGGGCACAAGTGCTGGCTAGGCATAAGGCAGGGGCACAAGTGCTGGCTAGGCATAAGGCAGGGGCACAAGTGCTGGCTAGGCATAAAGGAGGGGCACAAGTGCTGGCTAGGCATAAGGCAGGGGCACAAGTGCTGGCTAGGCATAAGGCAGGGGCACAAGTGCTGGCTAGGCATAAGGCAGGGGCACAAGTGCTGGCTAGGCATAAGGCAGGGGCACAAGTGCTGGCTAGGCATAAGGCAGGGGCACAAGTGCTGGCTAGGCATAAGGCAGGGGCACAAGTGCTGGCTAGGCATAAGGCAGGGGCACAAGTGCTGGCTAGGCATAAGGCAGGGGCACAAGTGCTGGCTAGGCATAAGGCAGGGGCACAAGTGCTGGCTAGGCATAAGGCAGGGGCACAAGTGCTGGCTAGGCATAAGGCAGGGGCACAAGTGCTGGCTAGGCATAAGGCAGGGGCACAAGTGCTGGCTAGGCATAAGGCAGGGGCACAAGTGCTGGCTAGGCATAAGGCAGGGGCACAAGTGCTGGCTAGGCATAAGACAGGGGCACAAGTGCTGGCTAGGCATAAGGCAGGGGAACAAGTGCTGGCTAGGCATAAGGCAGGGGCACAAGTGCTGGCTAGGCATAAGGCAGGGGCACAAAAGCTGGCTAGGCATAAGGCAGGGGCACAAGTGCAGGCTAGGCATAAGGCAGGGGCACAAATGCAGGCTAGGCATAAGGCAGGGGCACAAGTGCTGGCTAGGCTTAAGGCAGGGGCACAAGTGCTGGCTAGGCTTAAGGCAGGGGCACAAGTGCTGGCTAGGCATAAGGCAGGGGCACAAGTGCAGTCTAGGCATAAGGCAGGGGCACAAGTGCAGTCTAGGCATAAGGCAGGGGCACAAGTGCAGTCTAGGCATAAGGCAGGGGCACAAGTGCAGTCTAGGCATAAGGCAGGGGCACAAGTGCAGTCTAGGCATAAGGCAGGGGCACAAGTGCAGTCTAGGCATAAGGCAGGGGCACAAGTGCAGTCTAGGCATAAGGCAGGGGCACAAGTGCTGGCTAGGCATAAGACAGGGGCACAAGTGCTGGCTAGGCATAAGGCAGGGGAACAAGTGCTGGCTAGGCATAAGGCAGGGGCACAAGTGCTGGCTAGGCATAAGGCAGGGGCACAAAAGCTGGCTAGGCATAAGGCAGGGGCACAAGTGCAGGCTAGGCATAAGGCAGGGGCACAAGTGCTGGCTAGGCATAAGGCAGGGGCACAAGTGCTGGCTAGGCTTAAGGCAGGGGCACAAGTGCTGGCTAGGCTTAAGGCAGGGGCACAAGTGCTGGCTAGGCATAAGGCAGGGGCACAAGTGCAGTCTAGGCATAAGGCAGGGGCACAAGTGCAGTCTAGGCATAAGGCAGGGGCACAAGTGCAGTCTAGGCATAAGGCAGGGGCACAAGTGCAGTCTAGGCATAAGGCAGGGGCACAAGTGCAGTCTAGGCATAAGGCAGGGGCACAAGTGCAGTCTAGGCATAAGGCAGGGGCACAAGTGCAGTCTAGGCATAAGGCAGGGGCACCTATGTGGGCTAGGCATAAGGCAGGGGCACAAGTGCGGGCTAGGCATAAGGCAGGGGCACAAGTGCGGGCTAGGCATAAGGCAGGGGCACAAAAGCTGGCTAGGCATAAGGCAGGGGCACAAGTGCAGGCTAGGCATAAGGCAGGGGCACAAGTGCTGGCTAGGCATAAGGCAGGGGCACAAGTGCTGGCTAGGCTTAAGGCAGGGGCACAAGTGCTGGCTAGGCTTAAGGCAGGGGCACAAGTGCTGGCTAGGCATAAGGCAGGGGCACAAGTGCAGTCTAGGCATAAGGCAGGGGCACAAGTGCAGTCTAGGCATAAGGCAGGGGCACAAGTGCAGTCTAGGCATAAGGCAGGGGCACAAGTGCAGTCTAGGCATAAGGCAGGGGCACAAGTGCAGTCTAGGCATAAGGCAGGGGCACAAGTGCAGTCTAGGCATAAGGCAGGGGCACAAGTGCAGTCTAGGCATAAGGCAGGGGCACCTATGCGGGCTAGGCATAAGGCAGGGGCACCTATGCGGGCTAGGCATAAGGCAGGGGCACCTATGCGGGCTAGGCATAAGGCAGGGGCACCTATGCGGGCTAGGCATAAGGCAGGGGCACAAGTGCGGGCTAGGCATAAGGCAGGGGCACAAGTGCGGGCTAGGCATAAGGCAGGGGCACAAGTGCGGGCTAGGCATAAGGCAGGGGCACAAGTGCGGGCTAGGCATAAGGCAGGGGCACAGGTGCAGGCTAGGCATAAGGCAGGGGCACAAGTGCTGGCTAGACTTAAGGCAGGGGCACACGTTCTGGCTAGGCATAAGGCAGGGGCACACGTTCTGGCTAGGCATAAGGCAGGGGCACACGTGCTGGCTAGGCATAAGGCAGGGGCACAAGTGCTGGCTAGGCATAAGGCAGGGGCACAAGTGCTGGCTAGACTTAAGGCAGGGGCACAAGTGCTGGCTAGGCATAAGGCAGGGGCACAAGTGCTGGCTAGGCATAAGGCAGGGGCACAAGTGCTGGCTAGGCATAAGGCAGGGGCACAAGTGCTGGCTAGGCATAAGGCAGGGGCACAAGTGCTGGCTAGGCATAAGGCAGGGGCACAAGTGCTGGCTAGGCATAAGGCAGGGGCACAAGTGCGGGCTAGGCATAAGGCAGGGGCACAAGTGCGGGCTAGGCATAAGGCAGGGGCACAAGTGCGGGCTAGGCATAAGGCAGGGGCACAAGTGCGGGCTAGGCATAAGGCAGGGGCACAAGTGCGGTCTAGGCATAAGGCAGGGGCACAAGTGCGGGCTAGGCATAAGGCAGGGGCACAAGTGCGGGCTAGGCATAAGGCAGGGGCACAAGTGCGGGCTAGGCATAAGGCAGGGGCACAAGTGCTGGCTAGGCATAAGGCAGGGCACAAGTGCTGGCTAGGCATAAGGCAGGGGCACAAGTGCTGGCTAGGCATAAGGCAGGGGCACAAGTGCTTGCTAGGCATAAGGCAGGGGCACAAAAGCTGGCTAGGCATAAGGCAGGGGCACAAGTGCAGGCTAGGCATAAGGCAGGGGCACAAGTGCTGGCTAGGCATAAGGCAGGGGCACAAGTGCTGGCTAGGCTTAAGGCAGGGGCACAAGTGCTGGCTAGGCATAAGGCAGGGGCACAAGTGCAGTCTAGGCATAAGGCAGGGGCACAAGTGCAGTCTAGGCATAAGGCAGGGGCACAAGTGCAGTCTAGGCATAAGGCAGGGGCACAAGTGCAGTCTAGGCATAAGGCAGGGGCACAAGTGCAGTCTAGGCATAAGGCAGGGGCACAAGTGCAGTCTAGGCATAAGGCAGGGGCACCTATGCGGGCTAGGCATAAGGCAGGGGCACCTATGCGGGCTAGGCATAAGGCAGGGGCACCTATGCGGGCTAGGCATAAGGCAGGGGCACCTATGCGGGCTAGGCATAAGGCAGGGGCACAAGTGCGGGCTAGGCATAAGGCAGGGGCACAAGTGCGGGCTAGGCATAAGGCAGGGGCACAAGTGCGGTCTAGGCATAAGGCAGGGGCACAAGTGCGGGCTAGGCATAAGGCAGGGGCACAAGTGCGGGCTAGGCATAAGGCAGGGGCACAAGTGCGGGCTAGGCATAAGGCAGGGGCACAAGTGCTGGCTAGGCATAAGGCAGGGCACAAGTGCTGGCTAGGCATAAGGCAGGGGCACAAGTGCTGGCTAGGCATAAGGCAGGGGCACAAGTGCTTGCTAGGCATAAGGCAGGGGCACAAAAGCTGGCTAGGCATAAGGCAGGGGCACAAGTGCAGGCTAGGCATAAGGCAGGGGCACAAGTGCTGGCTAGGCATAAGGCAGGGGCACAAGTGCTGGCTAGGCTTAAGGCAGGGGCACAAGTGCTGGCTAGGCATAAGGCAGGGGCACAAGTGCAGTCTAGGCATAAGGCAGGGGCACAAGTGCAGTCTAGGCATAAGGCAGGGGCACAAGTGCAGTCTAGGCATAAGGCAGGGGCACAAGTGCAGTCTAGGCATAAGGCAGGGGCACAAGTGCAGTCTAGGCATAAGGCAGGGGCACAAGTGCAGTCTAGGCATAAGGCAGGGGCACAAGTGCAGTCTAGGCATAAGGCAGGGGCACCTATGTGGGCTAGGCATAAGGCAGGGGCACCTATGCGGGCTAGGCATAAGGCAGGGGCACCTATGCGGGCTAGGCATAAGGCAGGGGCACCTATGCGGGCTAGGCATAAGGCAGGGGCACAAGTGCGGGCTAGGCATAAGGCAGGGGCACAAGTGCGGGCTAGGCATAAGGCAGGGGCACAAGTGCGGGCTAGGCATAAGGCAGGGGCACAAGTGCGGGCTAGGCATAAGGCAGGGGCACAAGTGCTGGCTAGACTTAAGGCAGGGGCACACGTTCTGGCTAGGCATAAGGCAGGGGCACACGTTCTGGCTAGGCATAAGGCAGGGGCACACGTGCTGGCTAGGCATAAGGCAGGGGCACAAGTGCTGGCTAGGCATAAGGCAGGTGCACAAGTGCTGGCTAGACTTAAGGCAGGGGCACAAGTGCTGGCTAGGCATAAGGCAGGGGCACAAGTGCTGGCTAGGCATAAGGCAGGGGCACAAGTGCTGGCTAGGCATAAGGCAGGGGCACAAGTGCTGGCTAGGCATAAGGCAGGGGCACAAGTGCTGGCTAGGCATAAGGCAGGGGCACACGTGCTGGCTAGGCATAAGGCAGGGGCACAAGTGCTGGCTAGGCATAAGGCAGGGGCACAAGTGCTGGCTAGACTTAAGGCAGGGGCACAAGTGCTGGCTAGGCATAAGGCAGGGGCACAAGTGCTGGCTAGGCATAAGGCAGGGGCACAAGTGCTGGCTAGGCATAAGGCAGGGGCACAAGTGCTGGCTAGGCATAAGGCAGGGGCACAAGTGCTGGCTAGGCATAAGGCAGGGGCACAAGTGCTGGCTAGGCATAAGGCAGGGGCACAAGTGCAGGCTAGGCATAAGGCAGGGGCACAAGTGCAGGCTAGGCCATAAGGCAGGGGCACAAGTGCAGGCTAGGCATAAGGCAGGGGCACAAGTGCAGGCTAGGCATAAGGCAGGGGCACAAGTGCAGGCTAGGCATAAGGCAGGGGCACAAGTGCAGGCTAGGCCATAAGGCAGGGGCACAAGTGCAGGCTAGGCATAAGGCAGGGGCACAAGTGCAGGCTAGGCATAAGGCAGGGGCACAAGTGCAGGCTAGGCATAAGGCAGGGGCACAAGTGCAGGCTAGGCATAAGGCAGGGGCACAAGTGCAGGCTAGGCATAAGGCAGGGGCACAAGTGCAGGCTAGGCATAAGGCAGGGGCACAAGTGCAGGCTAGGCATAAGGCAGGGGCACACGTGCTGGCTAGGCATAAGGCAGGGGCACAGGTGCTGGCTAGGCATAAGGCAGGGGCACACGTGCTGGCTAGGCATAAGGCAGGGGCACAAGTGCAGGCTAGGCATAAGGCAGGGGCACAAGTGCGGACTAGGCATAAGGCAGGGGCACAAGTGCTGGCTAGGCATAAGGCAGGGGCACAAGTGCTGGCTAGGCATAAGGCAGGGGCACAAGTGCTGGCTAGGCATAAGGCAGGGGCACAAGTGCTGGCTAGGCATAAGGCAGGGGCACACGTGCTGGCTAGGCATAAGGCAGGGGCACAGGTGCTGGCTAGGCATAAGGCAGGGGCACACGTGCTGGCTAGGCATAAGGCAGGGGCACAAGTGCAGGCTAGGCATAAGGCAGGGGCACAAGTGCGGGCTAGGCATAAGGCAGGGGCACAAGTGCGGGCTAGGCATAAGGCAGGGGCACAAGTGCTGGCTAGGCATAAGGCAGGGGCATAAGTGCGGGCTAGGCATAAGGCAGGGGCACAAGTGCGGGCTAGGCATAAGGCAGGGGCACAAGTGCGGGCTAGGCATAAGGCAGGGGCACAAGTGCGGGCTAGGCATAAGGCAGGGGCACAAGTGCGGGCTAGGCATAAGGCAGGGGCACAAGTGCGGGCTAGGCATAAGGCAGGGGCACAAGTGCGGGCTAGGCATAAGGCAGGGGCACAAGTGCGGGCTAGGCATAAGGCAGGGGCACAAGTGCTGGCTAGGCATAAGGCAGGGCACAAGTGCTGGCTAGGCATAAGGCAGGGGCACAAGTGCTTGCTAGGCATAAGGCAGGGCACAAGTGCTGGCTAGGCATAAGGCAGGGGCACAAGTGCTTGCTAGGCATAAGGCAGGGGCACAAGTGCTTGCTAGGCATAAGGCAGGGGCACAGGTGCTGGCTAGGCATAAGGCAGGGGCACACGTGCTGGCTAGGCATAAGGCAGGGGCACAAGTGCAGGCTAGGCATAAGGCAGGGGCACAAGTGCGGACTAGGCATAAGGCAGGGGCACAAGTGCGGGCAAGGCATAAGGCAGGGGCACAAGTGCGGGCTAGGCATAAGGCAGGGGCACAAGTGCGGGCTAGGCATAAGGCAGGGGCACAAGTGCGGGCTAGGCATAAGGCAGGGGCACAAGTGCGGGCTAGGCATAAGGCAGGGGCACAAGTGCGGGCTAGGCATAAGGCAGGGGCACAAGTGCGGGCTAGGCATAAGGCAGGGGCACAAGTGCGGGCTAGGCATAAGGCAGGGGCACAAGTGCGGGCTAGGCATAAGGCAGGGGCACAAGTGCGGGCTAGGCATAAGGCAGGGGCACAAGTGCTGGCTAGGCATAAGGCAGGGGCACAAGTGCTTGCTAGGCATAAGGCAGGGGCACAAGTGCTTGCTAGGCATAAGGCAGGGGCACAAAAGCTGGCTAGGCATAAGGCAGGGGCACAAGTGCAGGCTAGGCATAAGGCAGGGGCACAAGTGCTGGCTAGGCATAAGGCAGGGGCACAAGTGCTGGCTAGGCTTAAGGCAGGGGCACAAGTGCTGGCTAGGCTTAAGGCAGGGGCACAAGTGCTGGCTAGGCATAAGGCAGGGGCACAAGTGCAGTCTAGGCATAAGGCAGGGGCACAAGTGCAGTCTAGGCATAAGGCAGGGGCACAAGTGCAGTCTAGGCATAAGGCAGGGGCACAAGTGCAGTCTAGGCATAAGGCAGGGGCACAAGTGCAGTCTAGGCATAAGGCAGGGGCACAAGTGCAGTCTAGGCATAAGGCAGGGGCACCTATGCGGGCTAGGCATAAGGCAGGGGCACCTATGCGGGCTAGGCATAAGGCAGGGGCACAAGTGCGGGCTAGGCATAAGGCAGGGGCACAAGTGCGGGCTAGGCATAAGGCAGGGGCACAAGTGCGGGCTAGGCATAAGGCAGGGGCACAAGTGCGGGCTAGGCATAAGGCAGGGGCACAAGTGCGGGCTAGGCATAAGGCAGGGGCACAAGTGCTGGCTAGACTTAAGGCAGGGGCACACGTTCTGGCTAGGCATAAGGCAGGGGCACACGTTCTGGCTAGGCATAAGGCAGGGGCACATGTGCTGGCTAGGCATAAGGCAGGGGCACAAGTGCTGGCTAGGCATAAGGCAGGGGCACAAGTGCTGGCTAGACTTAAGGCAGGGGCACAAGTGCTGGCTAGGCATAAGGCAGGGGCACAAGTGCTGGCTAGGCATAAGGCAGGGGCACAAGTGCTGGCTAGGCATAAGGCAGGGGCACAAGTGCTGGCTAGGCATAAGGCAGGGGCACAAGTGCTGGCTAGGCATAAGGCAGGGGCACAAGTGCTGGCTAGGCATAAGGCAGGGGCACAAGTGCAGGCTAGGCCATAAGGCAGGGGCACAAGTGCAGGCTAGGCATAAGGCAGGGGCACAAGTGCAGGCTAGGCATAAGGCAGGGGCACAAGTGCAGGCTAGGCATAAGGCAGGGGCACAAGTGCAGGCTAGGCATAAGGCAGGGGCACAAGTGCAGGCTAGGCATAAGGCAGGGGCACAAGTGCAGGCTAGGCATAAGGCAGGGGCACAAGTGCAGGCTAGGCATAAGGCAGGGGCACAAGTGCAGGCTAGGCATAAGGCAGGGGCACAAGTGCAGGCTAGGCATAAGGCAGGGGCACACGTGCTGGCTAGGCATAAGGCAGGGGCACACATTCTGGCTAGGCATAAGGCAGGGGCACACGTGCTGGCTAGGCATAAGGCAGGGGCACACGTGCTGGCTAGGCATAAGGCAGGGGCACACGTGCTGGCTAGGCATAAGGCAGGGGCACACGTGCTGGCTAGGCATAAGGCAGGGGCACACGTGCGGGCTAGGCATAAAGCAGGGGCACAAGTGCGGGCTAGGCATAAGGCAGGGGCACAAGTGCGGGCTAGGCATAAGGCAGGGGCACAAGTGCGGGCTAGGCATAAGGCAGGGACACAAGTGCGGGCTAGGCATAAGGCAGGGGCACAAGTGCGGGCTAGGCATAAGGCAGGGGCACAAGTGCAGGCTAGGCATAAGGCAGGGGCACAAGTGCAGGCTAGGCATAAGGCAGGGGCACAAGTGCGGGCTAGGCATAAGGCAGGGGCACAAGTGCGGGCTAGGCATAAGGCAGGGGCACAAGTGCGGGCTAGGCATAAGGCAGGGGCACAAGTGCGGGCTAGGCATAAGGCAGGGGCACAAGTGCGGGCTAGGCATAAGGCAGGGGCACAAGTGCGGCTGGGCATAAGGCAGGGGCCCAAGTGCGGGATAGGCATAAGGCAGGGGCACACGTGCTGGCTAGGCATAAGGCAGGGGCACACGTGCGGGCTAGGCATAAGGCAGGGGCACACGTGCGGGCTAGGCATAAGACAGGGGCACACGTGCGGGCTAGGCATAAGGCAGGGGCACAAGTGCGGGCTAGGCATAAGGCAGGGGCACAAGTGCGGGCTAGGCATAAGGCAGGGGCACAAGTGCGGGCTAGGCATAAGGCAGGGGCTTAAGTGCGGGCTAGGCATAAGGCAGGGGCACAAGTGCGGGCTAGGCATAAGGCAGGGGCACAAGTGCGGGCTAGGCATAAGGCAGGGGCACAAGTGCGGGCTAGGCATAAGGCAGGGGCACAAGTGCGGGCAAGGCATAAGGCAGGGGCACAAGTGCGGGCAAGGCATAAGGCAGGGGCACAAGTGCGGGCAAGGCATAAGGCAGGGGCACAAGTGCGGGCTAGGCATAAGGCAGGGGCACAAGTGCGGGCTAGGCATAAGGCAGGGGCACAAGTGCGGGCTAGGCATAAGGCAGGGGCACAAGTGCGGGCTAGGCATAAGGCAGGGGCACAAGTGCGGGCTAGGCATAAGGCAGGGGCACAAGTGCAGGCTAGGCATAAGGCAGGGGCACAAGTGCAGGCTAGGCATAAGGCAGGGGCACAAGTGCGGGCTAGGCATAAGGCAGGGGCACAAGTGCGGGCTAGGCATAAGGCAGGGGCACAAGTGCGGGCTAGGCATAAGGCAGGGGCACAAGTGCGGGCTAGGCATAAGGCAGGGGCCCAAGTGCGGGCTAGGCATAAGGCAGGGGCACACGTGCTGGCTAGGCATAAGGCAGGGGCACACGTGCGGGCTAGGCATAAGGCAGGGGCACACGTGCGGGCTAGGCATAAGGCAGGGGCACACGTGCTGGCTAGGCATAAGGCAGGGGCACAAGTGCTAACTAGGCATAAGGCAGGGGCACAAGTGCTGGCTAGGCTTAAGGCAGGGGCACAAGTGCTGGCTAGACATAAGGCAGGGGCACAAGTGCTGGCTAGGCATAAGGCAGGGGCACAAGTGCTGGCTAGACATAAGGCAGGGGCACAAGTGCTGGCTAGGCATAAGGCAGGGGCACAAGTGCTGGCTAGGCATAAGGCAGGGGCACAAGTGCTGGCTAGGCATAAGGCAGGGGCATAAGGCAGGGGCACAAGTGCAGGCTAGGCATAAGGCAGGGGCACAAGTGCTGGCTAGGCATAAGGAAGGGGCACAAGTGCGGGCTAGGCATAAGGCAGGGGCACAAGTGCAGGCTAGGCATAAAGCAGGGGCATAAGGCAGGGGCACAAGTGCAGGCTAGGCATAAGGCAGGGGCACAAGTGCTGGCTAGGCATAAGGAAGGGGCACAAGTGCGGGCTAGGCATAAGGCAGGGGCACAAGTGCGGGCTAGGCATAAGGCAGGGGCACAAGTGCGGGCTAGGCATAAGGCAGGGGCACAAGTGCGGGCTAGGCATAAGGCAGGGGCACAAGTGCGGGCTAGGCATAAGGCAGGGGCACAAGTGCGGGCTAGGCATAAGGCAGGGGCACACGTGCGGGCTAGGCATAAGGCAGGGGCACACGTGCGGGCTAGGCATAAGGCAGGGGCACACGTGCTGGCTAGGCATAAGGCAGGGGCACACGTGCTGGCTAGGCATAAGGCAGGGGCACACGTGCTGGCTAGGCATAAGGCAGGGGCACACGTGCTGGCTAGGCATAAGGCAGGGGCACACGTGCTGGCTAGGAATAAGGCAGGGGCACAAGTGCAGGCTAGGCCATAAGGCAGGGGCACAAGTGCGGGCTAGGCATAAGGCAGGGGCACAAGTGCTGACTAGACATAAGGCAGGGGCACAAGTGCTGGCTAGGCATAAGGCAGGGGCACAAGTGCTGGCTAGGCATAAGGCAGGGGCACAAGTGCTGGCTAGGCATAAGGCAGGGCACAAGTGCTGGCTAGGCATAAGGCAGGGGCACAAGTGCTGGCTAGGCATAAGGCAGGGGCACAATTGCTGGCTAGACTTAAGGCAGGGACACAAGTGCTGGCTAGACTTAAGGCAGGGGCACAAGTGCTGGCTAGGCATAAGGCAGGGGCACAAGTGCGGGCTAGCCATAAGGCAGGGGCACAAGTGCAGGCTAGGCATAAGGCAGGGGCACAAGTGCAGGCTAGGCATAAGGCAGGGGCACAAGTGCAGGCTAGGCATAAGGCAGGGGCACAAGTGCAAACTAAGCATAAGGCAGAGGCACAAGTGCAGCTAGGCATAAGGCAGGGGCACAAGTGCAGGCTAGGCATAAGGCAGGGGCACAAGTGCAGGCTAGGCATAAGGCAGGGGCACAAGTGCTGGCTAGGCATAAGGCAGGGGCACAAGTGCTGGCTAGGCATAAGGCAGGGGCACAAGTGCTGGCTAGACATAAGGCAGGGGCACAAGTGCTGGCTAGGCATAAGGCAGGGGCACAAGTGCAGGCTAGGCATAAGGCAGGGGCACAAGTGCTGGCTAGGCATAAGGCAGGGGCACAAGTGCTGGCTAGGCATAAGGCAGGGGCACAAGTGCTGGCTAGACATAAGGCAGGGGCACAAGTGCTGGCTAGGCATAAGGCAGGGGCACAAGTGCTGGCTAGGCATAAGGCAGGGGCATAAGGCAGGGGCACAAGTGCAGGCTAGGCATAAGGCAGGGGCACAAGTGCTGGCTAGGCATAAGGAAGGGGCACAAGTGCGGGCTAGGCATAAGGCAGGGGCACAAGTGCAGGCTAGGCATAAAGCAGGGGCATAAGGCAGGGGCACAAGTGCAGGCTAGGCATAAGGCAGGGGCACAAGTGCTGGCTAGGCATAAGGCAGGGGCACAAGTGCGGGCTAGGCATAAGGCAGGGGCACAAGTGCGGGCTAGGCATAAGGCAGGGGCACAAGTGAGGGCTAGGCATAAGGCAGGGGCACAAGTGCGGGCTAGGCATAAGGCAGGGGCACAAGTGCGGGCTAGGCATAAGGCAGGGGCACAAGTGCGGGCTAGGCATAAGGCAGGGGCACAAGTGCGGGCTAGGCATAAGGCAGGGGCACAAGTGCGGGCTAGGCATAAGGCAGGGGCACAAGTGCGGGCTAGGCATAAGGCAGGGGCACAAGTGCGGGCTAGGCATAAGGCAGGGGCACAAGTGCGGGCTAGGCATAAGGCAGGGGCACAAGTGCGGGCTAGGCATAAGGCAGGGGCACAAGTGCGGCCTAGGCATAAGGCAGGGGCACAAGTGCGGGCTAGGCATAAGGCAGGGGCACAAGTGCGGGCTAGGCATAAGGCAGGGGCACAAGTGCGGGCTAGGCATAAGGCAGGGGCACAAGTGCGGGCTAGGCATAAGGCAGGGGCACAAGTGCGGGCTAGGCATAAGGCAGGGGCACAAGTGCGGGCTAGGCATAAGGCAGGGGCACAAGTGCGGGCTAGGCATAAGGCAGGGGCACACGTGCGGGCTAGGCATAAGGCAGGGGCACAAGTGCTGGCTAGGCATAAGGCAGGGGCACAAGTGCTGGCTAGGCATAAGGCAGGGGCACAAGTGCTGGCTAGGCATAAGGCAGGGGCACAAGTGCTGGCTAGGCATAAGGCAGGGGCACAAGTGCTGGCTAGGCATAAGGCAGGGGCACAAGTGCTGGCTAGGCATAAGGCAGGGGCACAAGTGCTGGCTAGGCATAAGGCAGGGGCACAAGTGCTGGCTAGGCATAAGGCAGGGGCACAAGTGCTGGCTAGGCATAAGGCAGGGGCACAAGTGCTGGCTAGGCATAAGGCAGGGGCACAAGTGCTGGCTAGGCATAAGGCAGGGGCACAAGTGCTGGCTAGGCATAAGGCAGGGGCACAAGTGCTGGCTAGGCATAAGGCAGGGGCACAAGTGCTGGCTAGGCATAAGGCAGGGGCACAAGTGCTGGCTAGGCATAAGGCAGGGGCACAAGTGCTGGCTAGGCATAAGGCAGGGGCACAAGTGCTGGCTAGGCATAAGGCAGGGGCACAAGTGCTGGCTAGGCATAAGGCAGGGGCACAAGTGCTGGCTAGGCATAAGGCAGGGGCACAAGTGCTGGCTAGGCATAAGGCAGGGGCACAAGTGCTGGCTAGGCATAAGGCAGGGGCACAAGTGCTGGCTAGGCATAAGGCAGGGGCACAAGTGCTGGCTAGGCATAAGGCAGGGGCACAAGTGCTGGCTAGGCATAAGGCAGGGGCACAAGTGGTGGCTAGGCATAAGGCAGGGGCACAAGTGCTGGCTAGGCATAAGGCAGGGGCACAAGTGCTGGCTAGGCATAAGGCAGGGGCACAAGTGCTGGCTAGGCATAAGGCAGGGGCACAAGTGCGGGCTAGGCATAAGGCAGGGGCACAAGTGCTGGCTAGGCATAAGGCAGGGGCACAAGTGCGGGCTAGGCATAAGGCAGGGGCACAAGTGCGGGCTAGGCATAAGTCAGGGGCACAAGTGCGGGCTAGGCATAAGTCAGGGGCACAAGTGCGGGCTAGGCATAAGGCAGGGGCACAAGTGCGGGCTAGGCATAAGGCAGGGGCACAAGTGCGGGCTAGGCATAAGGCAGGGGCACAAGTGCGGGCTAGGCATAAGGCAGGGGAACAAGTGCGGGCTAGGCATAAGGCAGGGGCACAAGTGCAGGCTAGGTATAAGGCAGGGGCACAAGTGCAGGCTAGGTATAAGGCAGGGGCACAAGTGCTGGCTAGGCATAAGGCAAGGGCACAAGTGCTGGCTAGGCATAAGGCAGGGGCACAAGTGCGGGTTAGGCATAAGGCAGGGGCACAAGTGCGGGCTAGGCATAAGGCAGGGGCACAAGTGCGGGCTAGGCATAAGGCAAGGGCACAAGTGCTGGCTAGGCATAAGGCAGGGGCACAAGTGCTGGCTAGGCATAAGGCAGGGGCACAAGTGCGGGCTAGACTTTAGGCAGGGGCACAAGAGCAAACTAAGCATAAGGCAGAGGCACAAGTGCAAGCTAGGCATAAGGCAGGGGCACCTATGCAGGCTAGGCTTAAGGCAGGGGCACAAGTGATGGCTACACATAAGGCATACGGCTAACTCTTTGCACTCTTTGCATAAAGGGATAGGCACCCTTAGGGGTGAAGAGCTAGCTTTCACCCCTCTACTCTGTACTTTGTTGTACAGTGCGGAGCCACTCCATAACCCCCATGCTCCAAGCGACCAGGCACATCTTGTCTGTCCTCCGTAAATGGGTAATGCCTTCGTCCCCAATTACAGTCGTGCATGTGCATTCAGACGGGACAAGAGCGAAGAGCGTAAAGCCTGCCCTGTGTGCATAACCAACATGAAGCTAAAGACAAAAAAACAATACAAGGGGCTCAAAAGTGCTGGCTAGGCATAAGGCAGGGGCTCAAAAGTGCTGGCTAGACATAAGGCAGGGGCACAAGTGCTGGCTAGGCATAAGGCAGGGGCACAAGTGCTGGCTAGGCATAAGGCAGGGGCACAAGTGCTGGCTAGGCATAAGGCAGGGGCACAAGTGCTGGCTAGGCATAAGGCAGGGGCACAAGTGCTGGCTAGGCATAAGGCAGGGGCACAAGTGCTGGCTAGGCATAAGGCAGGGGCACAAGTGCTGGCTAGGCATAAGGCAGGGGCACAAGTGCTGGCTAGGCATAAGGCAGGGGCACAAGTGCTGGCTAGGCATAAGGCAGGGGCACAAGTGCTAACTAGGCATAAGGCAGGGGCACAAGTGCTGGCTAGGCATAAGGCAGGGGCACCTATGTGGGCTAGGCATAAGGCAGGGGCACCTATGCGGGCTAGGCATAAGGCAGGGGCACAAGTGCGGGCTAGGCATAAGGCAGGGGCACAAGTGCGGGCTAGGCATAAGGCAGGGGCACAAGTGCGGGCTAGGCATAAGGCAGGGGCACAAGTGCGGGCTAGGCATAAGGCAGGGGCACAAGTGAGGGCTAGGCATAAGGCAGGGGCACAAGTGCAGGCTAGGCATAAGGCAGGGGCACAAGTGCTGGCTAGACTTAAGGCAGGGGCACACGTTCTGGCTAGGCATAAGGCAGGGGCACACGTGCTGGCTAGGCATAAGGCAGGGGCACAAGTGCTGGCTAGGCATAAGGCAGGGGCACAAGTGTTGGCTAGACTTAAGGCAGGGGCACAAGTGCTGGCTAGGCATAAGGCAGGGGCACAAGTGCTGGCTAGGCATAAGGCAGGGGCACAAGTGCGGGCTAGGCATGAGGCAGGGGCACAAGTGCGGGCTAGGCATGAGGCAGGGGCACAAGTGCGGGCTAGGCATGAGGCAGGGGCAAACGTGCGGGCTAGGCATAAGGCAGGGGCACAAGTGCGGGCTAGGCATAAGGCAGGGGCACAAGTGCGGGCTAGGCATAAGGCAGGGGCACAAGTGCGGGCTAGGCATAAGGCAGGGGCACAAGTGAGGGCTAGGCATAAGGCAGGGGCACAAGTGCGGGCTAGGCATAAGGCAGGGGCACAAGTGCGGGCTAGGCATAAGGCAGGGGCAAACGTGCGGGCTAGGCATAAGGCAGGGGCACAAGTGCTGGCTAGGCATAAGGCAGGGGCACAAGTGCGGGCTAGGCATAAGGCAGGGGCACAAGTGCGGGCTAGGCATAAGGCAGGGGCACAAGTGCGGGCTAGGCATAAGGCAGGGGCAAACGTGCGGGCTAGGCATAAGGCAGGGGCACAAGTGCGGGCTAGGCATAAGGCAGGGGCACAAGTGCGGGCTAGGCATAAGGCAGGGGCACAAGTGCGGGCTAGGCATAAGGCAGGGGCACAAGTGAGGGCTAGGCATAAGGCAGGGGCACAAGTGAGGGCTAGGCATAAGGCAGGGGCACAAGTGCGGGCTAGGCATAAGGCAGGGGCACAAGTGCGGGCTAGGCATAAGGCAGGGGCACAAGTGCGGGCTAGGCATAAGGCAGGGGCACAAGTGCGGGCTAGGCATAAGGCAGGGGCACAAGTGCGGGCTAGGCATAAGGCAGGGGCACAAGTGCGGGCTAGGCATAAGGCAGGGGCACAAGTGCGGGCTAGGCATAAGGCAGGGGCACAAGTGCGGGCTAGGCATAAGGCAGGGGCACACGTGCGGGCTAGGCATAAGGCAGGGGCACACGTGCGGGCTAGGCATAAGGCAGGGGCACACGTGCGGGCTAGGCATAAGGCAGGGGCACACGTGCGGGCTAGGCATAAGGCAGGGGCACACGTGCGGGCTAGGCATAAGGCAGGGGCACACGTGCGGGCTAGGCATAAGGCAGGGGCACACGTGCGGGCTAGGCATAAGGCAGGGGCACACGTGCGGGCTAGGCATAAGGCAGGGGCACACGTGCGGGCTAGGCATAAGGCAGGGGCACAAGTGCGGGCTAGGCATAAGGCAGGGGCACAAGTGCGGGCTAGGCATAAGGCAGGGGCACAAGTGCGGGCAAGGCATAAGGCAGGGGCACAAGTGCGGGCTAGGCATAAGGCAGGGGCACAAGTGCGAGCTAGGCATAAGGCAGGGGCACAAGTGCGGGCTAGGCATAAGGCAGGGGCACAAGTGCGGGCTAGGCATAAGGCAGGGGCACAAGTGCGGGCTAGGCATAAGGCAGGGGCACAAGTGCGGGCTAGGCATAAGGCAGGGGCACAAGTGCGGGCTAGGCATAAGGCAGGGGCACAAGTGCGGGCTAGGCATAAGGCAGGGGCACAAGTGCGGCTAGGCATAAGGCAGGGGCCCAAGTGCGGCTAGGCATAAGGCAGGGGCACACGTGCTGGCTAGGCATAAGGCAGGGGCACACGTGCGGGCTAGGCATAAGGCAGGGGCACACGTGCGGGCTAGGCATAAGGCAGGGGCAAACGTGCGGGCTAGGCATAAGGCAGGGGCAAACGTGCGGGCTAGGCATAAGGCAGGGGCACAAGTGCGGGCTTGGCATAAGGCAGGGGCACAAGTGCGGGCTAGGCATAAGGCAGGGGCACAAGTGAGGGCTAGGCATAAGGCAGGGGCACAAGTGCGGGCTAGGCATAAGGCAGGGGCACAAGTGCGGGCTAGGCATAAGGCAGGGGCACAAGTGCGGGCTAGGCATAAGGCAGGGGCACAAGTGCGGGCTAGGCATAAGGCAGGGGCACAAGTGCGGGCTAGGCATAAGGCAGGGGCACAAGTGCGGGCTAGGCATAAGGCAGGGGCACAAGTGCGGGCTAGGCATAAGGCAGGGGCACAAGTGCGGGCTAGGCATAAGGCAGGGGCACAAGTGCGGGCTAGGCATAAGGCAGGGGCACAAGTGCGGGCTAGGCATAAGGCAGGGGCACACGTGCGGGCTAGGCATAAGGCAGGGGCACACGTGCGGGCTAGGCATAAGGCAGGGGCACACGTGCGGGCTAGGCATAAGGCAGGGGCACACGTGCGGGCTAGGCATAAGGCAGGGGCACACGTGCGGGCTAGGCATAAGGCAGGGGCACACGTGCGGGCTAGGCATAAGGCAGGGGCACACGTGCGGGCTAGGCATAAGGCAGGGGCACACGTGCGGGCTAGGCATAAGGCAGGGGCACACGTGCGGGCTAGGCATAAGGCAGGGGCACACGTGCGGGCTAGGCATAAGGCAGGGGCACACGTGCGGGCTAGGCATAAGGCAGGGGCACACGTGCGGGCTAGGCATAAGGCAGGGGCACACGTGCTGGCTAGGCATAAGGCAGGGGCACACGTGCTGGCTAGGCATAAGGCAGGGGCACACGTGCTGGCTAGGCATAAGGCAGGGGCACACGTGCTGGCTAGGCATAAGGCAGGGGCACACGTGCTGGCTAGGCATAAGGCAGGGGCACACGTGCTGGCTAGGCATAAGGCAGGGGCACACGTGCTGGCTAGGCATAAGGCAGGGGCACACGTGCTGGCTAGGCATAAGGCAGGGGCACACGTGCTGGCTAGGCATAAGGCAGGGGCACACGTGCTGGCTAGGCATAAGGCAGGGGCACACGTGCTGGCTAGGCATAAGGCAGGGGCACACGTGCTGGCTAGGCATAAGGCAGGGGCACACGTGCTGGCTAGGCATAAGGCAGGGGCACACGTGCTGGCTAGGCATAAGGCAGGGGCACACGTGCTGGCTAGGCATAAGGCAGCGGCACACGTGCTGGCTAGGCATAAGGCAGGGGCACACGTGCTGGCTAGGCATAAGGCAGGGGCACACGTGCTGGCTAGGCATAAGGCAGGGGCACACGTGCTGGCTAGGCATAAGGCAGGGGCACACGTGCTGGCTAGGCATAAGGCAGGGGCACACGTGCTGGCTAGGCATAAGGCAGGGGCACACGTGCTGGCTAGGCATAAGGCAGGGGCACACGTGCTGGCTAGGCATAAGGCAGGGGCACACGTGCGGGCTAGGCATAAGGCAGGGGCACAAGTGCGGGCTAGGCATAAGGCAGGGGCACAAGTGCGGGCTAGGCATAAGGCAGGGGCACAAGTGCGGGCTAGGCATGAGGCAGGGGCACAAGTGCGGGCTAGGCATGAGGCAGGGGCACAAGTGCGGGCTAGGCATGAGGCAGGGGCACAAGTGCGGGCTAGGCATGAGGCAGGGGCACAAGTGCGGGCTAGGCATGAGGCAGGGGCACAAGTGCGGGCTAGGCATGAGGCAGGGGCACAAGTGCGGGCTAGGCATGAGGCAGGGGCACAAGTGCGGGCTAGGCATGAGGCAGGGGCACAAGTGCGGGCTAGGCATGAGGCAGGGGCACAAGTGCGAGCTAGGCATAAGGCAGGGGCACAAGTGCGAGCTAGGCATAAGGCAGGGGCACAAGTGCGAGCTAGGCATAAGGCAGGGGCACAAGTGCGGGCTAGGCATAAGGCAGGGGCACAAGTGCGGGCTAGGCATAAGGCAGGGGCACAAGTGCGGGCTAGGCATAAGGCAGGGGCACAAGTGCGGGCTAGGCATAAGGCAGGGGCACAAGTGCGGGCTAGGCATAAGGCAGGGGCACAAGTGCGGGCTAGGCATAAGGCAGGGGCACAAGTGCGGCTAGGCATAAGGCAGGGGCCCAAGTGCGGCTAGGCATAAGGCAGGGGCACACGTGCTGGCTAGGCATAAGGCAGGGGCACACGTGCGGGCTAGGCATAAGGCAGGGGCACACGTGCGGGCTAGGCATAAGGCAGGGGCAAACGTGCGGGCAAGGCATAAGGCAGGGGCACAAGTGCGGGCTAGGCATAAGGCAGGGGCACAAGTGCGGGCTAGGCATAAGGCAGGGGCACAAGTGCGGGCTAGGCATAAGGCAGGGGCACAAGTGAGGGCTAGGCATAAGGCAGGGGCACAAGTGCGGGCTAGGCATAAGGCAGGGGCACAAGTGCGGGCTAGGCATAAGGCAGGGGCACAAGTGCGGGCTAGGCATAAGGCAGGGGCACACGTGCGGGCTAGGCATAAGGCAGGGGCACACGTGCGGGCTAGGCATAAGGCAGGGGCACACGTGCGGGCTAGGCATAAGGCAGGGGCACACGTGCGGGCTAGGCATAAGGCAGGGGCACACGTGCGGGCTAGGCATAAGGCAGGGGCACACGTGCGGGCTAGGCATAAGGCAGGGGCACACGTGCGGGCTAGGCATAAGGCAGGGGCACACGTGCTGGCTAGGCATAAGGCAGGGGCACACGTGCTGGCTAGGCATAAGGCAGGGGCACACGTGCTGGCTAGGCATAAGGCAGGGGCACACGTGCTGGCTAGGCATAAGGCAGGGGCACACGTGCTGGCTAGGCATAAGGCAGGGGCACACGTGCTGGCTAGGCATAAGGCAGGGGCACACGTGCTGGCTAGGCATAAGGCAGGGGCACACGTGCTGGCTAGGCATAAGGCAGGGGCACACGTGCTGGCTAGGCATAAGGCAGGGGCACACGTGCTGTCTAGGCATAAGGCAGGGGCACACGTGTTGGCTAGGCATAAGGCAGGGGCACACGTGCTGGCTAGGCATAAGGCAGGGGCACACGTGCTGGCTAGGCATAAGGCAGGGGCACACGTGCGGGCTAGGCATAAGGCAGGGGCACACGTGCGGGCTAGGCATAAGGCAGGGGCACACGTGCGGGCTAGGCATAAGGCAGGGGCACAAGTGCGGGCTAGGCATAAGGCAGGGGCACAAGTGCGGGCTAGGCATAAGGCAGGGGCACAAGTGCGGGCTAGGCATAAGGCAGGGGCACAAGTGCGGGCTAGGCATAAGGCAGGGGCACAAGTGCGGGCTAGGCATAAGGCAGGGGCACAAGTGCGGGCTAGGCATAAGGCAGGGGCACAAGTGCGGGCAAGGCATAAGGCAGGGGCACAAGTGCGGGCTAGGCATAAGGCAGGGGCACAAGTGCGGGCTAGGCATAAGGCAGGGGCACAAGTGCGGGCTAGGCATAAGGCAGCGGCACAAGTGCTGGCTAGGCATAAGGCAGGGGCACAAGTGCTGGCTAGGCATAAGGCAGGGGCACAAGTGCTGGCTAGGCATAAGGCAGGGCCACAAGTGCAGGCTAGGCATTAGGCAGGGCCACAAGTGCAGGCTAGGCATAAGGCAGGGCCACAAGTGCTGGCTAGGCATAAGGCAGGGGCACAAGTGCAGGCTAGGCATAAGGCAGGGGCACAAGTGCTGGCTAGGCATAAGGCAGGGGCACAAGTGCTGGCTAGGCATAAGGCAGGGGCTCAAGTGCTGGCTAGGCAAAAGGCAAAGGCACAAGTGCTGGCTAGGCATAAGGCAGGGGCACAAGTGCTGGCTAGGCATAAGGCAGGGGCACAAGTGCTGGCTAGGCATAAGGCAGGGGCACAAGTGCTGGCTAGGCATAAGGCAGGGGCACAAGTGCTGGCTAGGCATAAGGCAGGGGCACAAGTGCTGGCTAGGCATAAGGCAGGGGCTTAAGTGCTGGCTAGGCATAAGGCAGGGGCACCTATGCAGGCTAGGCTTAAGGCAGGGGCACAAGTGATGGCTACACATAAGGCATACGGCTAACTCTTTGCACTCTTTGAATAAAGGGATAGGCACCCTTAGGGGTGAAGAGCTAGCTTTCACCCCTCTACTCTGTACTATGTTGTACAGTGCGGAGCCACTCCATAACCCCCATGCTCCAAGCGACCAGGCACATCTTGTCTGTAATCCGTAAATGGGTAATGCCTTCGTCCCCAATTACAGTCGTGCATGTGCATACAGACGGGACAAGAGCTTAGAGCGTAAAGCCTGCCCTGTGTGCATAACCAACATGAATCTAAAGACAAAAAAACAATAATGCAAGGGGCTCAAAAGTGCTGGCTAGGCATAAGGCAGGGGCACAAGTGCTGGCTAGACATAAGGCAGGGGCACAAGTGCTGGCTAGGCATAAGGCAGGGGCACAATTGCTGGCTAGGCATAAGGCAGGGGCACAAGTGCTGGCTAGGCATAAGGCAGGGGCACAAGTGCTGGCTAGGCATAAGGCAGGGGCACAAGTGCTGGCTAGACTTAAGGCAGGGGCACAAGTGCTGGCTAGACTTAAGGCAGGGGCACAAGTGCTGGCTAGGCATAAGGCAGGGGCACAAGTGCGGGCTAGCCATAAGGCAGGGGCACAAGTGCAGGCTAGGCATAAGGCAGGGGCACAAGTGCAGGCTAGGCATAAGGCAGGGGCACAAGTGCAGGCTAGGCATAAGGCAGGGGCACAAGTGCAAACTAAGCATAAGGCAGAGGCACAAGTGCAGCTAGGCATAAGGCAGGGGCACAAGTGCGGGCTAGGCATAAGGCAGGGGCACAAGTGCGGGCTAGGCATAAGGCAGGGGGACAAGTGCGGGCTAGGCATAAGGCAGGGGCACAAGTGCGGGCTAGGCATAAGGCAGGGGCACAAGTGCGGGCTAGGCATAAGGCAGGGGCACAAGTGCGGGCTAGGCATAAGGCAGGGGCACAAGTGCGGCTAGGCATAAGGCAGGGGCCCAAGTGCGGCTAGGCATAAGGCAGGGGCACACGTGCTGGCTAGGCATAAGGCAGGGGCACACGTGCGGGCTAGGCATAAGGCAGGGGCACACGTGCGGGCTAGGCATAAGGCAGGGGCAAACGTGCGGGCAAGGCATAAGGCAGGGGCACAAGTGCGGGCTAGGCATAAGGCAGGGGCACAAGTGCGGGCTAGGCATAAGGCAGGGGCACAAGTGCGGGCTAGGCATAAGGCAGGGGCACAAGTGAGGGCTAGGCATAAGGCAGGGGCACAAGTGCGGGCTAGGCATAAGGCAGGGGCACAAGTGCGGGCTAGGCATAAGGCAGGGGCACAAGTGCGGGCTAGGCATAAGGCAGGGGCACACGTGCGGGCTAGGCATAAGGCAGGGGCACACGTGCGGGCTAGGCATAAGGCAGGGGCACACGTGCGGGCTAGGCATAAGGCAGGGGCACACGTGCGGGCTAGGCATAAGGCAGGGGCACACGTGCGGGCTAGGCATAAGGCAGGGGCACACGTGCGGGCTAGGCATAAGGCAGGGGCACACGTGCGGGCTAGGCATAAGGCAGGGGCACACGTGCGGGCTAGGCATAAGGCAGGGGCACACGTGCGGGCTATGCATAAGGCAGGGGCACACGTGCGGGCTAGGCATAAGGCAGGGGCACACGTGCTGGCTAGGCATAAGGCAGGGGCACACGTGCTGGCTAGGCATAAGGCAGAGGCACACGTGCTGGCTAGGCATAAGGCAGGGGCACACGTGCTGGCTAGGCATAAGGCAGGGGCACACGTGCTGGCTAGGCATAAGGCAGGGGCACACGTGCTGGCTAGGCATAAGGCAGGGGCACACGTGCTGGCTAGGCATAAGGCAGGGGCACACGTGCTGGCTAGGCATAAGGCAGGGGCACACGTGCTGGCTAGGCATAAGGCAGGGGCACACGTGCTGGCTAGGCATAAGGCAGGGGCACACGTGCTGGCTAGGCATAAGGCAGGGGCACACGTGCTGGCTAGGCATAAGGCAGGGGCACACGTGCTGGCTAGGCATAAGGCAGGGGCACACGTGCTGTCTAGGCATAAGGCAGGGGCACACGTGTTGGCTAGGCATAAGGCAGGGGCACACGTGCTGGCTAGGCATAAGGCAGGGGCACACGTGCTGGCTAGGCATAAGGCAGGGGCACACGTGCTGGCTAGGCATAAGGCAGGGGCACACGTGCGGGCTAGGCATAAGGCAGGGGCACACGTGCGGGCTAGGCATAAGGCAGGGGCACACGTGCGGGCTAGGCATAAGGCAGGGGCACAAGTGCGGGCTAGGCATAAGGCAGGGGCACAAGTGCGGGCTAGGCATAAGGCAGGGGCACAAGTGCGGGCTAGGCATAAGGCAGGGGCACAAGTGCGGGCTAGGCATAAGGCAGGGGCACAAGTGCGGGCTAGGCATAAGGCAGGGGCACAAGTGCGGGCTAGGCATAAGGCAGGGGCACAAGTGCGGGCAAGGCATAAGGCAGGGGCACAAGTGCGGGCTAGGCATAAGGCAGGGGCACAAGTGCGGGCTAGGCATAAGGCAGCGGCACAAGTGCTGGCTAGGCATAAGGCAGGGGCACAAGTGCTGGCTAGGCATAAGGCAGGGGCACAAGTGCTGGCTAGGCATAAGGCAGGGCCACAAGTGCAGGCTAGGCATTAGGCAGGGCCACAAGTGCAGGCTAGGCATAAGGCAGGGCCACAAGTGCTGGCTAGGCATAAGGCAGGGGCACAAGTGCAGGCTAGGCATAAGGCAGGGGCACAAGTGCTGGCTAGGCATAAGGCAGGGGCACAAGTGCTGGCTAGGCATAAGGCAGGGGCTCAAGTGCTGGCTAGGCAAAAGGCAAAGGCACAAGTGCTGGCTAGGCATAAGGCAGGGGCACAAGTGCTGGCTAGGCATAAGGCAGGGGCACAAGTGCTGGCTAGGCATAAGGCAGGGGCACAAGTGCTGGCTAGGCATAAGGCAGGGGCACAAGTGCTGGCTAGGCATAAGGCAGGGGCTTAAGTGCTGGCTAGGCATAAGGCAGGGGCACCTATGCAGGCTAGGCTTAAGGCAGGGGCACAAGTGATGGCTACACATAAGGCATACGGCTAACTCTTTGCACTCTTTGAATAAAGGGATAGGCACCCTTAGGGGTGAAGAGCTAGCTTTCACCCCTCTACTCTGTACTATGTTGTACAGTGCGGAGCCACTCCATAACCCCCATGCTCCAAGCGACCAGGCACATCTTGTCTGTCCTCCGTAAATGGGTAATGCCTTCGTCCCCAATTACAGTCGTGCATGTGCATACAGACGGGACAAGAGCTTAGAGCGTAAAGCCTGCCCTGTGTGCATAACCAACATGAATCTAAAGACAAAAAAACAATAATGCAAGGGGCTCAAAAGTGCTGGCTAGGCATAAGGCAGGGGCACAAGTGCTGGCTAGACATAAGGCAGGGGCACAAGTGCTGGCTAGGCATAAGGTAGGGGCACAATTGCTGGCTAGGCATAAGGCAGGGGCACAAGTGCTGGCTAGACTTAAGGCAGGGGCACAAGTGCTGGCTAGACTTAAGGCAGGGGCACAAGTGCTGGCTAGGCATAAGGCAGGGGCACAAGTGCGGGCTAGCCATAAGGCAGGGGCACAAGTGCAGGCTAGGCATAAGGCAGGGGCACAAGTGCAGGCTAGGCATAAGGCAGGGGCACAAGTGCAGGCTAGGCATAAGGCAGGGGCACAAGTGCAAACTAAGCATAAGGCAGAGGCACAAGTGCAGCTAGGCATAAGGCAGGGGCACAAGTGCAGGCTAGGCATAAGGCAGGGGCACAAGTGCGGGCTAGGCATAAGGCAGGGGCACAAGTGCTGGCTAGGCATAAGGCAGGGTCACAAGTGCGGGCTAGGCATAAGGCAGGGGCACAAGTGCGGGCTAGGCATAAGGCAGGGGCACAAGTGCGGGCTAGGCATAAGGCAGGGGCACAAGTGCGGGCTAGGCATAAGGCAGGGGCACAAGTGCACGCTAGGCATAAGGCAGGGGCACAAGTGCGGGCTAGGCATAAGGCAGGGGCACAAGTGCGGGCTAGGCATAAGGCAGGGGCACAAGTGCGGGCTAGGCATAAGGCAGGGGCACAAGTGCAGTCTAGGCATAAGGCAGGGGCACAAGTGCGGGATAGGCATAAGGCAAGGGCACAAGTGCGGCCTAGGCATAAGGCAGGGGCACAAGTGCGGGCTAGGCATAAGGCAGGGGCACAAGTGCGGGCTAGGCATAAGGCAGGGGCACAAGTGCGGGCTAGGCATAAGGCAGGGGCACAAGTGCGGGCTAGGCATAAGGCAGGGCACAAGTGCGGGCTAGGCATAATTCAGGGGCACAAGTGCGGGCTAGGCATAAGGCAGGGGCACAAGTGCGGGCTAGGCATAAGGCAGGGGCACAAGTGCGGGCTAGGCATAAGGCAGGGGCACAAGTGCGGGCTAGGCATAAGGCAGGGGCACACGTGCTGGCTAGGCATAAGGCAGGGGCACACGTGCTGGCTAGGCATAAGGCAGGGGCACAACTGCGGGCTAGGCATAAGGCAGGGGCACAAGTGCGGGCTAGGCATAAGGCAGGGGCACAAGTGCGGGCTAGGCATAAGGCAGGGGCACAAGTGCGGGCTAGGCATAAGGCAGGGGCACAAGTGCGGGCTAGGCATAAGGCAGGGGCACAAGTGCGGGCTAGGCATAAGGCAGGGGCACAAGTGCGGGCTAGGCATAAGGCAGGGGCACAAGTGCGGGCTAGGCATAAGGCAGGGGCACAAGTGCGGGCTAGGCATAAGGCAGGGGCACAAGTGCGGGCTAGGCATAAGGCAGGGGCACAAGTGCGGGCTAGGCATAAGGCAGGGGCACAAGTGCGGGCTAGGCATAAGGCAGGGGAACAAGTGCGGGCTAGGCATAAGGCAGGGGCACAAGTGCAGGCTAGGCATAAGGCAGGGGCACAAGTGCTGGCTAGGCATAAGGCAAGGGCACAAGTGCTGGCTAGGCATAAGGCAGGGGCACACGTGCTGGCTAGGCATAAGGCAGGGGCACAACTGCGGGCTAGGCATAAGGCAGGGGCACAAGTGCGGGCTAGGCATAAGGCAGGGGCACAAGTGCGGGCTAGGCATAAGGCAGGGGCACAAGTGCGGGCTAGGCATAAGGCAGGGGCACAAGTGCGGGCTAGGCATAAGGCAGGGGCACAAGTGCGGGCTAGGCATAAGTCAGGGGCACAAGTGCGGGCTAGGCATAAGGCAGGGGCACAAGTGCGGGCTAGGCATAAGGCAGGGGCACAAGTGCGGGCTAGGCATAAGGCAGGGGCACAAGTGCGGGCTAGGCATAAGGCAGGGGAACAAGTGCGGGCTAGGCATAAGGCAGGGGCACAAGTGCAGGCTAGGTATAAGGCAGGGGCACAAGTGCTGGCTAGGCATAAGGCAAGGGCACAAGTGCTGGCTAGGCATAAGGCAGGGGCACAAGTGCTGGCTAGGCATAAGGCAGGGGCACAAGTGCGGGCTAGACTTTAGGCAGGGGCACAAGAGCAAACTAAGCATAAGGCAGAGGCACAAGTGCAAGCTAGGCATAAGGCAGGGGCACCTATGCAGGCTAGGCTTAAGGCAGGGGCACAAGTGATGGCTACACATAAGGCATACGGCTAACTCTTTGCACTCTTTGCATAAAGGGATAGGCACCCTTAGGGGTGAAGAGCTAGCTTTCACCCCTCTACTCTGTACTTTGTTGTACAGTGCGGAGCCACTCCATAACCCCCATGCTCCAAGCGACCAGGCACATCTTGTCTGTCCTCCGTAAATGGGTAATGCCTTCGTCCCCAATTACAGTCGTGCATGTGCATTCAGACGGGACAAGAGCGAAGAGCGTAAAGCCTGCCCTGTGTGCATAACCAACATGAAGCTAAAGACAAAAAAACAATACAAGGGGCTCAAAAGTGCTGGCCAGGCATAAGGCAGGGGCTCAAAAGTGCTGGCTAGGCATAAGGCAGGGGCACAAGTGCTGGCTAGGCATAAGGCAGGGGCACAAGTGCTGGCTAGGCATAAGGCAGGGGCACAAGTGCTGGCTAGGCATAAGGCAGGGGCACAAGTGCTGGCTAGGCATAAGGCAGGGGCACAAGTGCTGGCTAGGCATAAGGCAGGGGCACAAGTGCTGGCTAGGCATAAGGCAGGGGCACAAGTGCTGGCTAGGCATAAGGCAGGGGCACAAGTGCTGGCTAGGCATAAGGCAGGGGCACAAGTGCTGGCTAGGCATAAGGCAGGGGCACAAGTGCTGGCTAGGCATAAGGCAGGGGCACAAGTGCTAACTAGGCATAAGGCAGGGGCACAAGTGCTGGCTAGGCTTAAGGCAGGGGCACAAGTGCTGGCTAGGCATAAGGCAGGGGCACAAGTGCTGGCTAGGCATAAGGCAGGGGCACAAGTGCTGGCTAGGCATAAGGCAGGGGCACAAGTGCTGGCTAGGCATAAGGCAGGGGCACAAGTGCTGGCTAGGCATAAGGCAGGGGCACAAGTGCTGGCTAGGCATAAGGCAGGGGCACAAGTGCTGGCTAGGCATAAGGCAGGGGCACAAGTGCTGGCTAGGCATAAGGCAGGGGCACAAGTGCTGGCTAGGCATAAGGCAGGGGCACAAGTGCTGGCTAGGCATAAGGCAGGGGCACAAGTGCTGGCTAGGCATAAGGCAGGGGCACAAGTGCTGGCTAGGCATAAGGCAGGGGCACAAGTGCTGGCTAGGCATAAGGCAGGGGCACAAGTGCTGGCTAGGCATAAGGCAGGGGCACACGTGCTGGCTAGGCATAAGGCAGGGGCACACGAGCGGGCTAGGCATAAGGCAGGGGCACACGTGCGGGCTAGGCATAAGGCAGGGGCACACGTGCGGGCTAGGCATAAGGCAGGGGCACACGTGCGGGCTAGGCATAAGGCAGGGGCACACGTGCGGGCTAGGCATAAGGCAGGGGCACAAGTGCGGGCTAGGCATAAGGCAGGGGCACAAGTGCGGGCTAGGCATAAGGCAGGGGCACAAGTGCTGGCTAGGCATAAGGCAGGGGCACAAGTGCGGGCTAGGCATAAGGCAGGGGCACAAGTGCGGGCTAGGCATAAGGCAGGGGCACAAGTGCGGGCTAGGCATAAGGCAGGGGCACAAGTGCGGGCTAGGCATAAGGCAGGGGCACAAGTGCGGGCTAGGCATAAGGCAGGGGCACAAGTGCGGGCTAGGCATAAGGCAGGGGCACAAGTGCGGGCTAGGCATAAGGCAGGGGCACAAGTGCGGGCTAGGCATAAGGCAGGGGCACAAGTGCGGGCTAGGCATAAGGCAGGGGCACAAGTGCGGGCTAGGCATAAGGCAGGGGCACAAGTGCGGGCTAGGCATAAGGCAGGGGCACAAGTGCGGGCTAGGCATAAGGCAGGGGCACAAGTGCGGGCTAGGCATAAGGCAGGGGCACAAGTGCGGGCTAGGCATAAGGCAGGGGCACAAGTGCGGGCTAGGCATAAGGCAGGGGCACAAGTGCGGGCTAGGCATAAGGCAGGGGCACAAGTGCGGGCTAGGCATAAGGCAGGGGCACAAGTGCGGCTAGGCATAAGGCAGGGGACCAAGTGCGGGCTAGGCATAAGGCAGGGGCACACGTGCTGGCTAGGCATAAGGCAGGGGCACACGTGCGGGCTAGGCATAAGGCAGGGGCACACGTGCGGGCTAGGCATAAGGCAGGGGCACACGTGCGGGCTAGGCATAAGGCAGGGGCACAAGTGCGGGCTAGGCATAAGGCAGGGGCACACGTGCGGGCTAGGCATAAGGCAGGGGCACACGTGCGGGCTAGGCATAAGGCAGGGGCACAAGTGCGGGCTAGGCATAAGGCAGGGGCACACGTGCGGGCTAGGCATAAGGCAGGGGCACAAGTGCGGGCTAGGCATAAGGCAGGGGCACAAGTGCGGGCTAGGCATAAGGCAGGGGCACAAGTGCGGGCTAGGCATAAGGCAGGGGCACAAGTGCGGGCTAGGCATAAGGCAGGGGCACAAGTGCGGGCTAGGCATAAGGCAGGGGCACAAGTGCGGGCTAGGCATAAGGCAGGGGCACAAGTGCGGGCTAGGCATAAGGCAGGGGCACAAGTGCGGGCTAGGCATAAGGCAGGGGCACAAGTGCGGGCTAGGCATAAGGCAGGGGCACAAGTGCGGGCTAGGCATAAGGCAGGGGCACAAGTGCGGGCTAGGCATAAGGCAGGGGCACAAGTGCGGGCTAGGCATAAGGCAGGGGCACAAGTGCGGGCTAGGCATAAGGCAGGGGCACAAGTGCGGGCTAGGCATAAGGCAGGGGCACAAGTGCGGGCTAGGCATAAGGCAGGGGCACAAGTGCGGGCTAGGCATAAGGCAGGGGCACAAGTGCGGGCTAGGCATAAGGCAGGGGCACAAGTGCGGGCTAGGCATAAGGCAGGGGCACAAGTGCGGGCTAGGCATAAGGCAGGGGCACAAGTGCGGGCTAGGCATAAGGCAGGGGCACAAGTGCGGGCTAGGCATAAGGCAGGGGCACAAGTGCGGGCTAGGCATAAGGCAGGGGCACAAGTGCGGGCTAGGCATAAGGCAGGGGCACAAGTGCGGGCTAGGCATAAGGCAGGGGCACAAGTGCGGCTAGGCATAAGGCAGGGGCCCAAGTGCGGGCTAGGCATAAGGCAGGGGCACACGTGCGGGCTAGGCATAAGGCAGGGGCACACGTGCGGGCTAGGCATAAGGCAGGGGCACACGTGCGGGCTAGGCATAAGGCAGGGGCACAAGTGCGGGCTAGGCATAAGGCAGGGGCACAAGCGCGGGCTAGGCATAAGGCAGGGGCACAAGCGCGGGCTAGGCATAAGGCAGGGGCACAAGCGCGGGCTAGGCATAAGGCAGGGGCACAAGTGCGGGCAAGGCATAAGGCAGGGGCACAAGTGCTGGCTAGGCATAAGGCAGGGGCACAAGTGCGGGCTAGGCATAAGGCAGGGGCACAAGTGCGGGCTAGGCATAAGGCAGCGGCACAAGTGCTGGCTAGGCATAAGGCAGGGGCACAAGTGCTGGCTAGGCATAAGGCAGGGGCACAAGTGCTGGCTAGGCATAAGGCAGGGCCACAAGTGCAGGCTAGGCATAAGGCAGGGCCACAAGTGCAGGCTAGGCATAAGGCAGGGGCACAAGTGCTGGCTAGGCATAAGGCAGGGGCACAAGTGCTGGCTAGGCATAAGGCAGGGGCTCAAGTGCTGGCTAGGCATAAGGCAGGGGCACAAGTGCTGGCTAGGCATAAGGCAGGGGCACAAGTGCTGGCTAGGCATAAGGCAGGGGCACAAGTGTGGGCTAGACTTTAGGCAGGGGCACAAGAGCAAACTAAGCATAAGGCAGAGGCACAAGTGCAAGCTAGGCATAAGGCAGGGGCACCTATGCAGGCTAGGCTTAAGGCAGGGGCACAAGTGATGGCTACACATAAGGCATATGGCTAACTCTTTGCACTCTTTGCATAAAGGGATAGGCACCCTTAGGGGTGAAGAGCTAGCTTTCACCCCTCTACTCTGTACTTTGTTGTACAGTGCGGAGCCACTCCATAACCCCCATGCTCCAAGCGACCAGGCACATCTTGTCTGTCCTCCGTAAATGGGTAATGCCTTCGTCCCCAATTACAGTCGTGCATGTGCATTCAGACGGGACAAGAGCGAAGAGCGTAAAGCCTGCCCTGTGTGCATAACCAACATGAAGCTAAAGACAAAAAAACAATAATACAAGGGGCTCAAAAGTGCTGGCTAGGCATAAGGCAGGGGCACAAGTGCTGGCTAGGCATAAGGCAAGGGCACAAGTGCTGGCTAGGCATAAGGCAGGGGCACAAGTGCTGGCTAGGCATAAGGCAGGGGCACAAGTGCTGGCTAGGCATAAGGCAGGGGCACAAGTGCTGGCTAGGCATAAGGCAGGGGCACAAGTGCGGGCTAGGCATAAGGCAGGGGCACAAGTGCGGGCTAGGCATAAGGCAGGGGCACACGTGCGGGCTAGGCATAAGGCAGGGGCACACGTGCTGGCTAGGCATAAGGCAGGGGCACACGTGCTGGCTAGGCATAAGGCAGGGGCACAAGTGCGGGCTAGGCATAAGGCAGGGGCACAAGTGCGGGCTAGGCATAAGGCAGGGCCACAAGTGCAGGCTAGGCATAAGGCAGGGGCACAAGTGCTGGCTAGGCATAAGGCAAGGGCACAAGTGCTGGCTAGGCATAAGGCAAGGGCACAAGTGCTGGCTAGGCATAAGGCAAGGGCACAAGTGCTGGCTAGGCATAAGGCAGGGGCACAAGTGCTGGCTAGGCATAAGGCAGGGGCACAAGTGCGGGCTAGACTTTAGGCAGGGGCACAAGAGCAAACTAAGCATAAGGCAGAGGCACAAGTGCAAGCTAGGCATAAGGCAGGGGCACCTATGCAGGCTAGGCTTAAGGCAGGGGCACAAGTGATGGCTACACATAAGGCATACGGCTAACTCTTTGCACTCTTTGCATAAAGGGATAGGCACCCTTAGGGGTGAAGAGCTAGCTTTCACCCCTCTACTCTGTACTTTGTTGTACAGTGCGGAGCCACTCCATAACTGCCATGCTCCAAGCGACCAGGCACATCTTGTCTGTCCTCCGTAAATGGGTAATGCCTTCGTCCCCAATTACAGTCGTGCATGTGCATTCAGACGGGACAAGAGCGAAGAGCGTAAAGCCTGCCCTGTGTGCATAACCAACATGAAGCTAAAGACAAAAAAACAATAATACAAGGGGCTCAAAAGTGCTGGCTAGGCATAAGGCAGGGGCACAAGTGCTGGCTAGGCATAAGGCAGGGGCACAAGTGCTGGCTAGGCATAAGGCAGGGGCACAAGTGCTAACTAGGCATAAGGCAGGGGCACAAGTGCTGGCTAGGCTTAAGGCAGGGGCACAAGTGCTGGCTAGGCATAAGGCAGGGGCACAAGTGCTGGCTAGGCATAAGGCAGGGGCACAAGTGCAGTCTAGGCATAAGGCAGGGGCACAAGTGCAGTCTAGGCATAAGGCAGGGGCACAAGTGCAGTCTAGGCATAAGGCAGGGGCACCTATGTGGGCTAGGCATAAGGCAGGGGCACCTATGTGGGCTAGGCATAAGGCAGGGGCACAAGTGCTGGCTAGGCATAAGGCAGGGGCACAAGTGCTGGCTAGGCATAAGGCAGGGGCACAAGTGCTGGCTAGGCATAAGGCAGGGGCACAAGTGCTTGCTAGGCATAAGGCAGGGGCACAAGTGCTTGCTAGGCATAAGGCAGGGGCACAAGTGCTTGCTAGGCATAACGCAGGGGCACAAGTGCTGGCTAGGCATAAGGCAGGGGCACAAGTGCTGGCTAGGCATAAGGCAGGGGCACAAGTGCTTGCTAGGCATAAGGCAGGGGCACAAGTGCTTGCTAGTCATAAGGCAGGGGCACAAGTGCAGTCTAGGCATAAGGCAGGGGCACAAGTGCAGTCTAGGCATAAGGCAGGGGCACAAGTGCAGTCTAGGCATAAGGCAGGGGCACAAGTGCAGTCTAGGCATAAGGCAGGGGCACCTATGGGGGCTAGGCATAAGGCAGGGGCACCTATGCGGGCTAGGCATAAGGCAGGGGCAAAAGTGCGGGCTAGGCATAAGGCAGGGGCACAAGTGCGGGCTAGGCATAAGGCAGGGGCACAAGTGCGGGCTAGGCATAAGGCAGGGGCACAAGTGCTGGCTAGGCATAAGGCAGGGGCACAAGTGCTGGCTAGGCATAAGGCAGGGGCACAAGTGCGGGCTAGGCATAAGGCAGGGGCACAAGTGCGGGCTAGGCATAAGGCAGGGGCACAAGTGCGGGCTAGGCATAAGGCAGGGGCACAAGTGCTGGCTAGGCATAAGGCAGGGCACAAGTGCTGGCTAGGCATAAGGCAGGGGCACAAGTGCTTGCTAGGCATAAGGCAGGGGCACAAGTGCTTGCTAGGCATAAGGCAGGGGCACAAAAGCTGGCTAGGCATAAGGCAGGGGCACAAGTGCAGTCTAGGCATAAGGCAGGGGCACAAGTGCAGTCTAGGCATAAGGCAGGGGCACAAGTGCAGTCTAGGCATAAGGCAGGGGCACAAGTGCAGTCTAGGCATAAGGCAGGGGCACCTATGTGGGCTAGGCATAAGGCAGGGGCACAAGTGCTGGCTAGGCATAAGGCAGGGGCACAAGTGCAGTCTAGGCATAAGGCAGGGGCACAAGTGCTGGCTAGGCATAAGGCAGGGGCACAAGTGCAGTCTAGGCATAAGGCAGGGGCACAAGTGCAGTCTAGGCATAAGGCAGGGGCACAAGTGCAGTCTAGGCATAAGGCAGGGGCACAAGTGCGGGCTAGGCATAAGGCAGGGGCACAAGTGCTGGCTAGACTTAAGGCAGGGGCAAACGTTCTGGCTTGGCATAAGGCAGGGGCACAAGTGCAGTCTAGGCATAAGGCAGGGGCACCTATGCGGGCTAGGCATAAGGCAGGGGCACAAGTGCAGTCTAGGCATAAGGCAGGGGCACAAGTGCAGTCTAGGCATAAGGCAGGGGCACAAGTGCAGGCTAGGCATAAGGCAGGGCCACAAGTGCAGGCTAGGCATAAGGCAGGGCCACAAGTGCAGGCTAGGCATAAGGCAGGGGCACAAGTGCTGGCTAGGCATAAGGCAGGGGCACAAGTGCTGGCTAGGCATAAGGCAGAGGCTCAAGTGCTGGCTAGGCATAAGGCAGGGGCACAAGTGCTGGCTAGGCATAAGGCAGGGGCACAAGTGCTGGCTAGGCATAAGGCAAGGGCACAAGTGCTGGCTAGGCATAAGGCAGGGGCACAAGTGCTGGCTAGGCATAAGGCAGGGGCACAAGTGCGGGCTAGACTTTAGGCAGGGGCACAAGAGCAAACTAAGCATAAGGCAGAGGCACAAGTGCAAGCTAGGCATAAGGCAGGGGCACCTATGCAGGCTAGGCTTAAGGCAGGGGCACAAGTGATGGCTACACATAAGGCATACGGCTAACTCTTTGCACTCTTTGCATAAAGGGATAGGCACCCTTAGGGGTGAAGAGCTAGCTTTCACCCCTCTACTCTGTACTTTGTTGTACAGTGCGGAGCCACTCCATAACCCCCATGCTCCAAGCGACCAGGCACATCTTGTCTGTCCTCCGTAAATGGGTAATGCCTTCGTCCCCAATTACAGTCGTGCATGTGCATTCAGACGGGACAAGAGCGAAGAGCGTAAAGCCTGCCCTGTGTGCATAACCAACATGAAGCTAAAGACAAAAAAACAATAATACAAGGGGCTCAAAAGTGCTGGCTAGGCATAAGGCAGGGGCACAAGTGCTGGCTAGGCATAAGGCAGGCGCACAAGTGCTGGCTAGGCATAAGGCAGGGGCACAAGTGCTGGTTAGGCATAAGGCAGGGGCACAAGTGCTGGCTAGGCATAAGGCAGGGGCACAAGTGCGGGCTAGGCATAAGGCAGGGGCACAAGTGCGGGCTAGGCATAAGGCAGGGGCACAAGTGCGGGCTAGGCATAAGGCAGGGGCACACGTGCGGGCTAGGCAAAAGGCAGGGGCACACGTGCTGGCTAGGCATAAGGCAGGGGCACACGTGCTGGCTAGGCATAAGGCAGGGGCACACGTGCTGGCTAGGCATAAGGCAGGGGCACAAGTGCGGGCTAGGCATAAGGCAGGGGCACAAGTGCGGGCTAGGCATAAGGCAGGGGCACAAGTGCTGGCTAGGCATAAGGCAGGGGCACAAGTGCTGGCTAGGCATAAGGCAAGGGCACAAGTGCTGGCTAGGCATAAGGCAGGGGCACAAGTGCTGGCTAGGCATAAGGCAGGGGCACAAGTGCGGGCTAGACTTTAGGCAGGGGCACAAGAGCAAACTAAGCATAAGGCAGAGGCACAAGTGCAAGCTAGGCATAAGGCAGGGGCACCTATGCAGGCTAGGCTTAAGGCAGGGGCACAAGTGATGGCTACACATAAGGCATACGGCTAACTCTTTGCACTCTTTGCATAAAGGGATAGGCACCCTTAGGGGTGAAGAGCTAGCTTTCACCCCTCTACTCTGTACTTTGTTGTACAGTGCGGAGCCACTCCATAACCCCCATGCTCCAAGCGACCAGGCACATCTTGTCTGTCCTCCGTAAATGGGTAATGCCTTCGTCCCCAATTACAGTCGTGCATGTGCATTCAGACGGGACAAGAGCGAAGAGCGTAAAGCCTGCCCTGTGTGCATAACCAACATGAAGCTAAAGACAAAAAAACAATAATACAAGGGGCTCAAAAGTGCTGGCTAGGCATAAGGCAGGGGCACAAGTGCTGGCTAGGCATAAGGCAGGCGCACAAGTGCTGGCTAGGCATAAGGCAGGGGCACAAGTGCTGGTTAGGCATAAGGCAGGGGCACAAGTGCTGGCTAGGCATAAGGCAGGGGCACAAGTGCGGGCTAGGCATAAGGCAGGGGCACAAGTGCGGGCTAGGCATAAGGCAGGGGCACAAGTGCGGGCTAGGCATAAGGCAGGGGCACACGTGCGGGCTAGGCATAAGGCAGGGGCACACGTGCTGGCTAGGCATAAGGCAGGGGCACACGTGCTGGCTAGGCATAAGGCAGGGGCACACGTGCTGGCTAGGCATAAGGCAGGGGCACAAGTGCGGGCTAGGCATAAGGCAGGGGCACAAGTGCGGGCTAGGCATAAGGCAGGGGCACAAGTGCGGGCTAGGCATAAGGCAGGGGCACAAGTGCGGGCTAGGCATAAGTCAGGGGCACAAGTGCGGGCTAGGCATAAGGCAGGGGCACAAGTGCGGGCTAGGCTTAAGGCCTGGGCACAAGTGCGGGCTAGGCTTAAGGCCTGGGCACAAGTGCAGTTCTGGCTAGGATCAAGGCAGGGGGCACAAGTGCCGGCTAGGCTTAAGGCATGGGCACAAGTGCCAGCTAGGCTTAAGGCCTGGGCACAAGTGCGGGCTAGGCATAAGGCAGGAGCACAAGTGCTGGCTGGGCATAAGGCAGGAGCACAAGTGCTGGCTGGGCATAAGGCAGGAGCACAAGTGCTGGCTGAGCATAAGGCAGGAGCACATGTGCTGGCTAGGCTTAAGGCTGAGGCTTAAATGCTGGCTAGGTAGTAGACAGAGGCACAAGTTTAAACCAGGCATAAGGAAGGGGCACAAGTGATGGCTAACTTTGTGTAAATGGTGAGGCACCCATAGGAATGAAGAGCTAGTTTTCAACCCTCTGCTCTGTACTTGAACATTTAGGACTTGATACTTTGTAGAAAAGTGAGGAGCCACTACACAACTCCATGCTCCAAATGAGCATGCACTTCTGTCCTCTTACCTGTCAACACAGCATTTCCCATACAGATTAAAATATAAGCAATAGAAAACAGACAAGCTGTTCATGGCTAAAAATATTTTATTCAGGCCATAATATGTTCTAATACAATTTAAAAAAAATTAATTTGGTAATTTAAATGATGGTAAAATCCCAAACCATGGACAAGGCTTTATAACCCCTACATAGCGCAGGCAATGCAGAGGGTCCCCCCCACAGAGCGCAGGCAATGTAGAGTCCCCCCCACAGAGCGCAGGCAATGCAGTGCCCCCCTCCCACAGAGCGCTGACAATGCAGAGGGTCCCTCCCACAGAGCGCTGACAATGCAGAGGGTCCCCCCCACAGAGATCAGGCAATGCAGAGGGTCCCACCCCACAGAGCGCAGGCAATGCAGAGGGTCCCCCCCCCACAGAGCGCAGGCAATGCAGAGGGTTCCCCCCCAGAGCGCAGGCAATGCAGAGGGCCCCCCCTACAGAGTGCAGGCAATGCAGAGGGTTCCCCCCCCCCCCGGAGCGCAGGCAATGCAGAGGGTCCCCCCCACAGAGCGCAGGCAATGCAGAGGGTCCCCCCCACAGAGCGCAGGCAATGCAGAGGGTCCCCCCCACAGAGCGCAGGCAATGCAGAGGGTCCCCCCCACAGAGCGCAGGCAATGCAGAGGGTCCGCTTCAGAGCGCAGGCAATGCAGAGGGTCCCCCCCACAGAGCGCAGGCAATGCAGAGGGTCCCCCCCACAGAGCGCAGGCAATGCAGAGGGTCCCCCCCCCACAGAGCGCAGGCAATGCAGAGGGTCCCCCCCCCCCACAGAGCGCAGGCAATGCAGAGGGTCCCCCCACAGAGCGCAGGCAATGCAGAGGGTCCCCCCCACAGAGCGCAGGCAATGCAGAGGGTCCCCCCCACAGAGCGCAGGCAATGCAGGGTCCCCCCCCACAGAGCGCAGGCAATGCAGAGGGTCCCCCCCACAGAGCGCAGGCAATGCAGAGGGTCCCCACACAGAGCGCAGGCAATGCAGAGGGTCCCCACACAGAGCGCAGGCAATGCAGAGGGTCCCCACACAGAGCGCAGGCAATGCAGAGGGTCCCCACACAGAGCGCAGGCAATGCAGAGGGTCCCCCCACAGAGCGCAGGCAATGCAGAGGGTCCCCCCACAGAGCGCAGGCAATGCAGAGGGTCCCCCCACAGAGCGCAGGCAATGCAGAGGGTCCCCCCACAGAGCGCAGGCAAAGCAGAGGGTCCCCCCACAGAGCGCAAGCAATGCAGAGGGTCTCCCCACAGAGCGCAGGCAATGCAGAGGGTCCCCCCCCCACAGCGCAGGCAATGCAGAGGGTCCCCCCCACAGAGCGCAGGCAATGCAGAGGGTCCCCCACAGAGCGCAGGCAATGCAGAGGGTCCCCCCCACAGAGCACAGGCAATGCAGAGGGTCCCCCCCCACAGAGCACAGGCAATGCAGAGGGTCCCCCCCCACAGAGTGCAGGCAATGCAGAGGGTCCCCCCCAGAGCGCAGGCAATGCAGAGGGTCCCCCCCACAGAGCGCAGGCAATGCAGAGGGTCCCCCCCACAGAGCGCAGGCAATGCAGAGGGTCCCCCCCACAGAGCGCAGGCAATGCAGAGGGTCCCCCCCACAGAGCGCAGGCAATGCAGAGGGTCCCCTTCAGAGCGCAGGCAATGCAGAGGGTCCCCCCCCACAGAGCGCAGGCATTGCAAAGGGCCCCCCCCCCCCCCACAGAGTGCAGGCAATGCAGAGGGTCCCCCCCACAGAGCGCAGGCAATGCAGAGTCCCGCCCACAGAGCGCAGGCAATGCAGAGGGTCCTAAACACAGAGCGCAGGCAATGCAGAGGGTCCCCACACAGAGCGCAGACAATGCATAGGGTCCCCACACAGAGCGCAGGCAATGCAGAGGGTCCCCCCACAGAGCGCAGGCAATGCAGAGGGTCCCCCCACAGAGCGCAGGCAATGCAGAGGGTCCCCCCACAGAGCGCAGGCAATGCAGAGGGTCCCCCCCACAGAGCGCAGGCAATGCAGAGGGTCCCCCCCACAGAGCGCAGGCAATGCAGAGGGTCCCCCCCACAGAGCGCAGGCAATGCAGAGGGTCCCCCCCACAGAGCGCAGGCAATGCAGAGGGTTCCCCCCCACAGAGCGCAGGCAATGCAGAGGGTCCCCCCCCAGAGCGCAGGCAATGCAGAGGGCCCCCCCACAGAGCGCAGGCAATGCAGAGGGTCCCCCCCACAGAGCGCAGGCAATGCAGAGGGTCCCCTTCAGAGCGCAGGCAATGCAGAGGGTCCCCCCCACAGAGCGCAGGCAATGCAGAGGGTCCCCCCACAGAGCGCAGGCAATGCAGGGGCACAAGTGCGGGCTAGGCATAACGCAGGGGCACAAGTGCTGGCTAGGCATAAGGCAGGGGCACAAGTGCTGGCTAGGCATAAGGCAGGGGCACAAGTGCTGGCTGAGCATAAGGCAGGGGCACAAGTGCTGGCTGAGCATAAGGCTGAGGCTTAAATGCTGGCTAGGTAGTAGACAGAGGCACAAGTTTAAACCAGGCATAAGGAAGGGGCACAAGTGCTGGCTAGGCATAAGGCAGGGGCACAAGTGCTGGCTGAGCATAAGGCAGGGGCCCAAGTGCGGGCTAGGCATAAGGCAGGGGCACACGTGCGGGCTAGGCATAAGGCAGGGGCACACGTGCGGGCTAGGCATAAGGCAGGGGCACACGTGCGGGCTAGGCATAAGGCAGGGGCACAAGTGCGGGCTAGGCATAAGGCAGGGGCACAAGCGCGGGCTAGGCATAAGGCAGGGGCACAAGCGCGGGCTAGGCATAAGGCAGGGGCACACGTGCGGGCTAGGCATAAGGCAGGGGCACACGTGCTGGCTAGGCATAAGGCAGGGGCACACGTGCTGGCTAGGCATAAGGCAGGGGCACAAGTGCGGGCTAGGCATAAGGCAGGGGCACAAGTGCGGGCTAGGCATAAGGCAGGGGCACAAGTGCAGGCTAGGTATAAGGCAGGGGCACAAGTGCTGGCTAGGCATAAGGCAAGGGCACAAGTGCTGGCTAGGCATAAGGCAGGGGCACAAGTGCTGGCTAGGCATAAGGCAGGGGCACAAGTGCGGGCTAGACTTTAGGCAGGGGCACAAGAGCAAACTAAGCATAAGGCAGAGGCACAAGTGCAAGCTAGGCATAAGGCAGGGGCACCTATGCAGGCTAGGCTTAAGGCAGGGGCACAAGTGATGGCTACACATAAGGCATACGGCTAACTCTTTGCACTCTTTGCATAAAGGGATAGGCACCCTTAGGGGTGAAGAGCTAGCTTTCACCCCTCTACTCTGTACTTTGTTGTACAGTGCGGAGCCACTCCATAACTGCCATGCTCCAAGCGACCAGGCACATCTTGTCTGTCCTCCGTAAATGGGTAATGCCTTCGTCCCCAATTACAGTCGTGCATGTGCATTCAGACGGGACAAGAGCGAAGAGCGTAAAGCCTGCCCTGTGTGCATAACCAACATGAAGCTAAAGACAAAAAAACAATAATACAAGGGGCTCAAAAGTGCTGGCTAGGCATAAGGCAGGGGCACAAGTGCTGGCTAGGCATAAGGCAGGGGCACAAGTGCTGGCTAGGCATAAGGCAGGGGCACAAGTGCTGGCTAGGCATAAGGCAGGGGCACAAGTGCTGGCTAGGCATAAGGCAGGGGCACAAGCGCTGGCTAGGCATAAGGCAGGGGCACAAGTGCTGGCTAGGCATAAGGCAGGGGCACAAGTGCGGGCTAGGCATAAGGCAGGGGCACACGTGCTGGCTAGGCATAAGGCAGGGGCACACGTGCTGGCTAGGCATAAGGCAGGGGCACAAGTGCGGGCTAAGCATAAGGCAGGGGCACAAGTGCAAGCTAGGTATAAGGCAGGGGCACAAGTGCTGGCTAGGCATAAGGCAAGGGCACAAGTGCTGGCTAGGCATAAGGCAAGGGCACAAGTGCTGGCTAGGCATAAGGCAGGGGCACAAGTGCTGGCTAGGCATAAGGCAGGGGCACAAGTGCGGGCTAGACTTTAGGCAGGGGCACAAGAGCAAACTAAGCATAAGGCAGAGGCACAAGTGCAAGCTAGGCATAAGGCAGGGGCACCTATGCAGGCTAGGCTTAAGGCAGGGGCACAAGTGATGGCTACACATAAGGCATACGGCTAACTCTTTGCACTCTTTGCATAAAGGGATAGGCACCCTTAGGGGTGAAGAGCTAGCTTTCACCCCTCTACTCTGTACTTTGTTGTACAGTGCGGAGCCACTCCATAACTGCCATGCTCCAAGCGACCAGGCACATCTTGTCTGTCCTCCGTAAATGGGTAATGCCTTCGTCCCCAATTACATTCGTGCATGTGCATTCAGACGGGACAAGAGCGAAGAGCGTAAAGCCTGCCCTGTGTGCATAACCAACATGAAGCTAAAGACAAAAAAACAATAATACAAGGGGCTCAAAAGTGCTGGCTAGGCATAAGGCAGGGGCACAAGTGCTGGCTAGGCATAAGGCAGGGGCACAAGTGCTGGCTAGGCATAAGGCAGGGGCACAAGTGCTAACTAGGCATAAGGCAGGGGCACAAGTGCTGGCTAGGCTTAAGGCAGGGGCACAAGTGCTGGCTAGGCATAAGGCAGGGGCACAAGTGCTGGCTAGGCATAAGGCAGGGGCACAAGTGCTGGCTAGGCATAAGGCAGGGGCACAAGTGCTGGCTAGACATAAGGCAGGGGCACAAGTGCTGGCTAGGCATAAGGCAGGGGCACAAGTGCTGGCTAGGCATAAGGCAGGGGCACAAGTGCTGGCTAGGCATAATGCAGGGGCACAAGTGCTGGCTAGGCATAAGGCAGGGGCACAAGTGCTGGCTAGGCATAAGGCAGGGGCACAAGTGCTGGCTAGGCATAAGGCAGGGGCACAAGTGCTGGCTAGGCATAAGGCAGGGGCACAAGTGCTGGCTAGGCATAAGGCAGGGGCACAAGTGCTGGCTAGGCATAAGGCAGGGGCACAAGTGCTGGCTAGGCATAAGGCAGGGGCACAAGTGCTGGCTAGGCATAAGGCAGGGGCACAAGTGCTGGCTAGGCATAAGGCAGGGGCACAAGTGCTGGCTAGGCATAAGGCAGGGGCACAAGTGCTGGCTAGGCATAAGGCAGGGGCACAAGTGCTGGCTAGGCATAAGGCAGGGGCACAAGTGCTGGCTAGGCATAAGGCAGGGGCACAAGTGCTGGCTAGGCATAAGGCAGGGGCACAAGTGCTGGCTAGGCATAAGGCAGGGCCACAAGTGCTGGCTAGGCATAAGGCAGGGGCACAAGTGCTGGCTAGGCATAAGGCAGGGGCACAAGTGCTGGCTAGGCATAAGGCAGGGGCTCAAGTGCTGGCTAGGCATAAGGCAGGGGCACAAGTGCTGGCTAGGCATAAGGCAGGGGCACAAGTGCTGGCTAGGCATAAGGCAGGGGCACAAGTGTGGGCTAGACTTTAGGCAGGGGCACAAGAGCAAACTAAGCATAAGGCAGAGGCACAAGTGCAAGCTAGGCATAAGGCAGGGGCACCTATGCAGGCTAGGCTTAAGGCAGGGGCACAAGTGATGGCTACACATAAGGCATACGGCTAACTCTTTGCACTCTTTGCATAAAGGGATAGGCACCCTTAGGGGTGAAGAGCTAGCTTTCACCCCTCTACTCTGTACTTTGTTGTACAGTGCGGAGCCACTCCATAACCCCCATGCTCCAAGCGACCAGGCACATCTTGTCTGTCCTCCGTAAATGGGTAATGCCTTCGTCCCCAATTACAGTCGTGCATGTGCATTCAGACGGGACAAGAGCGAAGAGCGTAAAGCCTGCCCTGTGTGCATAACCAACATGAAGCTAAAGACAAAAAAACAATAATACAAGGGGCTCAAAAGTGCTGGCTAGGCATAAGGCAGGGGCACAAGTGCTGGCTAGGCATAAGGCAGGGGCACAAGTGCTGGCTAGGCATAAGGCAGGGGCACAAGTGCTGGCTAGGCATAAGGCAGGGGCACAAGTGCGGGCTAGGCATAAGGCAGGGGCACAAGTGCGGGCTAGGCATAAGGCAGGGGCACAAGTGCGGGCTAGGCATAAGGCAGGGGCACAAGTGCGGGCTAGGCATAAGGCAGGGGCACACGTGCGGGCTAGGCATAAGGCAGGGGCACACGTGCTGGCTAGGCATAAGGCAGGGGCACACGTTCTGGCTAGGCATAAGGCAGGGGCACAAGTGCGGGCTAGGCATAAGGCAGGGGCACAAGTGCGGGCTAGGCATAAGGCAGGGGCACAAGTGCAGGCTAGGTATAAGGCAGGGGCACAAGTGCTGGCTAGGCATAAGGCAAGAGCACAAGTGCTGGCTAGGCATAAGGCAAGGGCACAAGTGCTGGCTAGGCATAAGGCAGGGGCACAAGTGCGGGCTAGGCATAAGGCAGGGGCACCTATGCGGGCTAGGCATAAGGCAGGGGCACCTATGCGGGCTAGGCATAAGGCAGGGGCACAAGTGCGGGCTAGGCATAAGGCAGGGGCACAAAAGCTGGCTAGGCATAAGGCAGGGGCACAAGTGCAGGCTAGGCATAAGGCAGGGGCACAAGTGCTGGCTAGGCATAAGGCAGGGGCACAAGTGCTGGCTAGGCATAAGGCAGGGGCACAAGTGCTGGCTAGGCTTAAGGCAGGGGCACAAGTGCTGGCTAGGCATAAGGCAGGGGCACAAGTGCTGGCTAGGCATAAGGCAGGGGCACAAGTGCTGGCTAGGCATAAGGCAGGGGCACAAGTGCGGGCTAGGCATAAGGCAGGGGCACAAGTGCGGGCTAGGCATAAGGCAGGGGCACAAGTGCGGGCTAGGCATAAGGCAGGGACACAAGTGCTGGCTAGGCATAAGGCAGGGCACAAGTGCTGGCTAGGCATAAGGCAGGGGCACAAGTGCTTGCTAGGCATAAGGCAGGGGCACAAGTGCTTGCTAGGCATAAGGCAGGGGCACAAAAGCTGGCTAGGCATAAGGCAGGGGCACAAGTGCAGGCTAGGCATAAGGCAGGGGCACAAGTGCTGGCTAGGCATAAGGCAGGGGCACAAGTGCTGGATAGGCTTAAGGCAGGGGCACAAGTGCTGGCTAGGCTTAAGGCAGGGGCACAAGTGCTGGCTAGGCTTAAGGCAGGGGCACAAGTGCAGTCTAGGCATAAGGCAGGGGCACAAGTGCAGTCTAGGCATAAGGCAGGGGCACAAGTGCAGTCTAGGCATAAGGCAGGGGCACAAGTGCAGTCTAGGCATAAGGCAGGGGCACAAGTGCAGTCTAGGCATAAGGCAGGGGCACCTATGCGGGCTAGGCATAAGGCAGGGGCACCTATGCGGGCTACGCATAAGGCAGGGGCACCTATGCGGGCTAGGCATAAGGCAGGGGCACCTATGCGGGCTAGGCATAAGGCAGGGGCACAAGTGCGGGCTAGGCATAAGGCAGGGGCACAAGTGCGGGATAGGCATAAGGCAGGGGCACAAGTGCGGGATAGGCATAAGGCAGGGGCACAAGTGCGGGCTAGCCATAAGGCAGGGGCACAAGTGCGGGCTAGGCATAAGGCAGGGGCACAAGTGCGGCCTAGGCATAAGGCAGGGGCACAAGTGCGGCCTAGGCATAAGGCAGGGGCACAAGTGCGGCTAGGCATAAGGCAGGGGCCCAAGTGCGGGCTAGGCATAAGGCAGGGGCACACGTGCTGGCTAGGCATAAGGCAGGGGCACACGTGCTGGCTAGGCATAAGGCAGGGGCACAAGTGCGGGCTAGGCATAAGGCAGGGGCACACGTGCGGGCTAGGCATAAGGCAGGGGCACACGTGCGGGCTAGGCATAAGGCAGGGGCACAAGTGCGGGCTAGGCATAAGGCAGGGGCACAAGTGCGGGCTAGGCATAAGGCAGGGGCACAAGTGCGGGCTAGGCATAAGGCAGGGGCACAAGTGCTGGCTAGGCATAAGGCAGGGGCACAAGTGCTGGCTAGGCATAAGGCAGGGGCACAAGTGCTGGCTAGGCATAAGGCAGGGGCACAAGTGCTGGCTAGGCATAAGGCAGGGGCACAAGTGCTGGCTAGGCATAAGGCAGGGGCACAAGTGCTGGCTAGGCATAAGGCAGGGGCACAAGTGCTGGCTAGGCATAAGGCAGGGGCACAAGTGCTGGCTAGGCATAAGGCAGGGGCACAAGTGCGGGCTAGGCATAAGGCAGGGGCACAAGTGCAGGCTAGGCATAAGGCAGGGGCACAAGTGCGGGCTAGGCATAAGGCAGGGGCACAAGTGCTGGCTAGGCATAAGGCAGGGGCACAAGTGCTGGATAGGCATAAGGCAGGGGCACAAGTGCGGGCTAGGCATAAGGCAGGGGCACAAGTGCGGGCTAGGCATAAGGCAGGGGCACAAGTGCGGGCTAGGCATAAGGCAGGGGCACAAGTGCTGGCTAGGCATAAGGCAGGGCACAAGTGCTGGCTAGGCATAAGGCAGGGGCACAAGTGCTTGCTAGGCATAAGGCAGGGGCACAAGTGCTTGCTAGGCATAAGGCAGGGGCACAAAAGCTGGCTAGGCATAAGGCAGGGGCACAAGTGCAGTCTAGGCATAAGGCAGGGGCACAAGTGCAGTCTAGGCATAAGGCAGGGGCACAAGTGCTGGCTAGGCATAAGGCAGGGGCACAAGTGCAGTCTAGGCATAAGGCAGGGGCACAAGTGCAGTCTAGGCATAAGGCAGGGGCACAAGTGCAGTCTAGGCATAAGGCAGGGGCACAAGTGCGGGCTAGGCATAAGGCAGGGGCACAAGTGCTGGCTAGACTTAAGGCAGGGGCAAACGTTCTGGCTTGGCATAAGGCAGGGGCACAAGTGCAGTCTAGGCATAAGGCAGGGGCACCTATGCGGGCTAGGCATAAGGCAGGGGCACAAGTGCAGTCTAGGCATAAGGCAGGGGCACAAGTGCAGTCTAGGCATAAGGCAGGGGCACAAGTGCAGTCTAGGCATAAGGCAGGGCCACAAGTGCAGGCTAGGCATAAGGCAGGGCCACAAGTGCAGGCTAGGCATAAGGCAGGGGCACAAGTGCTGGCTAGGCATAAGGCAGGGGCACAAGTGCTGGCTAGGCATAAGGCAGAGGCTCAAGTGCTGGCTAGGCATAAGGCAGGGGCACAAGTGCTGGCTAGGCATAAGGCAGGGGCACAAGTGCTGGCTAGGCATAAGGCAGGGGCACAAGTGCTGGCTAGGCATAAGGCAGGGGCACAAGTGCTGGCTAGGCATAAGGCAGGGGCACAAGTGAGGGCTAGACTTTAGGCAGGGGCACAAGAGCAAACTAAGCATAAGGCAGAGGCACAAGTGCAAGCTAGGCATAAGGCAGGGGCACCTATGCAGGCTAGGCTTAAGGCAGGGGCACAAGTGATGGCTACACATAAGGCATACGGCTAACTCTTTGCACTCTTTGCATAAAGGGATAGGCACCCTTAGGGGTGAAGAGCTAGCTTTCACCCCTCTACTCTGTACTTTGTTGTACAGTGCGGAGCCACTCCATAACCCCCATGCTCCAAGCGACCAGGCACATCTTGTCTGTCCTCCGTAAATGGGTAATGCCTTCGTCCCCAATTACAGTCGTGCATGTGCATTCAGACGGGACAAGAGCGAAGAGCGTAAAGCCTGCCCTGTGTGCATAACCAACATGAAGCTAAAGACAAAAAAACAATAATACAAGGGGCTCAAAAGTGCTGGCTAGGCATAAGGCAGGGGCACAAGTGCTGGCTAGGCATAAGGCAGGCGCACAAGTGCTGGCTAGGCATAAGGCAGGGGCACAAGTGCTGGTTAGGCATAAGGCAGGGGCACAAGTGCTGGCTAGGCATAAGGCAGGGGCACAAGTGCTGGCTAGGCATAAGGCAGGGGCACAAGTGCTGGCTAGGCATAAGGCAGGGGCACAAGTGCTGGCTAGGCATAAGGCAGGGGCACAAGTGCGGGCTAGGCATAAGGCAGGGGCACAAGTGCGGGCTAGGCATAAGGCAGGGGCACACGTGCGGGCTAGGCATAAGGCAGGGGCACACGTGCGGGCTAGGCATAAGGCAGGGGCACACGTGCTGGCTAGGCATAAGGCAGGGGCACACGTGCTGGCTAGGCATAAGGCAGGGGCACAAGTGCGGGCTAGGCATAAGGCAGGGGCACAAGTGCGGGCTAGGCATAAGGCAGGGGCACAAGTGCGGGCTAGGCATAAGGCAGGGGCACAAGTGCGGGCTAGGCATAAGTCAGGGGCACAAGTGCGGGCTAGGCATAAGGCAGGGGCACAAGTGCGGGCTAGGCTTAAGGCCTGGGCACAAGTGCGGGCTAGGCTTAAGGCCTGGGCACAAGTGCAGTTCTGGCTAGGATCAAGGCAGGGGGCACAAGTGCCGGCTAGGCTTAAGGCATGGGCACAAGTGCCAGCTAGGCTTAAGGCCTGGGCACAAGTGCGGGCTAGGCATAAGGCAGGAGCACAAGTGCTGGCTGGGCATAAGGCAGGAGCACAAGTGCTGGCTGGGCATAAGGCAGGAGCACAAGTGCTGGCTGAGCATAAGGCAGGAGCACATGTGCTGGCTAGGCTTAAGGCTGAGGCTTAAATGCTGGCTAGGTAGTAGACAGAGGCACAAGTTTAAACCAGGCATAAGGAAGGGGCACAAGTGATGGCTAACTTTGTGTAAATGGTGAGGCACCCATAGGAATGAAGAGCTAGTTTTCAACCCTCTGCTCTGTACTTGAACATTTAGGACTTGATACTTTGTAGATAAGTGAGGAGCCACTACACAACTCCAGGCTCCAAATGAGCATGCACTTCTGTCCTCTTACCTGTCAACACAGCATTTCCCATACAGATTAAAATATAAGCAATAGAAATCAGACAAGCTGTTCATGGCTAAAAATATTTTATTCAGGCCATAATATGTTCTAATACAATTTAAAAAAAATTAATTTGGTAATTTAAATGATGGTAAAATCCCAAACCATGGACAAGGCTTTATAACCCCTACATAGCGCAGGCAATGCAGAGGGTCCCCCCCACAGAGCGCAGGCAATGTAGAGTCCCCCCCACAGAGCGCAGGCAATGCAGTGCCCCCCTCCCACAGAGCGCTGACAATGCAGAGGGTCCCTCCCACAGAGCGCTGACAATGCAGAGGGTCCCCCCCACAGAGATCAGGCAATGCAGAGGGTCCCACCCCACAGAGCGCAGGCAATGCAGAGGGTCCCCCCCCCCCACAGAGCGCAGGCAATGCAGAGGGTTCCCCCCCAGAGCGCAGGCAATGCAGAGGGCCCCCCCCTACAGAGTGCAGGCAATGCAGAGGGTTCCCCCCCCCCCGGAGCGCAGGCAATGCAGAGGGTTCCCCCCCCCCGGAGCGCAGGCAATGCAGAGGGTCCCCCCCACAGAGCGCAGGCAATGCAGAGGGTCCCCCCCCCCCACAGCGCAGGCAATGCAGAGGGTCCCCCCCCCCCACAGAGCGCAGGCAATGCAGAGGGTCCCCCCCACAGAGCGCAGGCAATGCAGAGGGTCCCCCCCACAGAGCGCAGGCAATGCAGAGGGTCCCCCCCACAGAGCGCAGGCAATGCAGAGGGTCCCCCCCACAGAGCGCAGGCAATGCAGAGGGTCCCCCCCACAGAGCGCAGGCAATGCAGAGGGTCCCCCCCACAGAGCGCAGGCAATGCAGAGGGTCCCCCCCACAGAGCGCAGGCAATGCAGAGGGTCCCCCCCACAGAGCGCAGGCAATGCAGAGGGTCCCCCCCCCACAGAGCGCAGGCAATGCAGAGGGTCCCCCCCCCCACAGAGCGCAGGCAATGCAGAGGGTCCCCCCCACAGAGCGCAGGCAATGCAGAGGGTCCCCCCCACAGAGCGCAGGCAATGCAGAGGGTCCCCCCCACAGAGCGCAGGCAATGCAGAGGGTCCCCCCCACAGAGCGCAGGCAATGCAGAGGGTCCCCCCCACAGAGCGCAGGCAATGCAGAGGGTCCCCACACAGAGCGCAGGCAATGCAGAGGGTCCCCACACAGAGCGCAGGCAATGCAGAGGGTCCCCACACAGAGCGCAGGCAATGCAGAGGGTCCCCACACAGAGCGCAGGCAATGCAGAGGGTCCCCCCACAGAGCGCAGGCAATGCAGAGGGTCCCCCCCACAGAGCGCAGGCAATGCAGAGGGTCCCCCCACAGAGCGCAGGCAATGCAGAGGGTCCCCCCACAGAGCGCAGGCAATGCAGAGGGTCCCCCCACAGAGCGCAGGCAATGCAGAGGGTCCCCCCACAGAGCGCAGGCAATGCAGAGGGTCCCCCCACAGAGCGCAGGCAATGCAGAGGGTCCCCCCACAGAGCGCAGGCAATGCAGTGGGTCCCCCCCCCACAGCGCAGGCAATGCAGAGGGTCCCCCCCACAGAGCGCAGGCAATGCAGAGGGTCCCCCACAGAGCGCAGGCAATGCAGAGGGTCCCCCCCACAGAGCACAGGCAATGCAGAGGGTCCCCCCCCCACAGAGCGCAGGCAATGCAGAGGGTCCCCCCCAGAGCACAGGCAATGCAGAGGGTCCCCCCACAGAGCGCAGGCAATGCAGAGGGTCCCCCCCACAGAGAACAGGCAATGCAGAGGGTCCCCTTCAGAGCGCAGGCAATGCAGAGGGTCCCCCCCCCACAGAGCGCAGGCATTGCAAAGGGCCCCCCCCACAGAGTGCAGGCAATGCAGAGTCCCGCCCACAGAGCGCAGGCAATGCAGAGGGTCCTTCACACAGAGCGCAGGCAATGCAGAGGGTCCCCACACAGAGCGCAGACAATGCATAGGGTCCCCACACAGAGCGCAGGCAATGCAGAGGGTCCCCCCACAGAGCGCAGGCAATGCAGAGGGTCCCCCCACAGAGCGCAGGCAATGCAGAGGGTCCCCCCCACAGAGCGCAGGCAATGCAGAGGGTCCCCCCCACAGAGCGCAGGCAATGCAGAGGGTCCCCCCCACAGAGCGCAGGCAATGCAGAGGGTCCCCCCCACAGAGCGCAGGCAATGCAGAGGGTCCCCCCACAGAGCGCAGGCAATGCAGGGGCACAAGTGCGGGCTAGGCATAAGGCAGGGGCACAAGTGCTGGCTGGGCATAAGGCAGGAGCACAAGTGCTGGCTAGGCATAACGCAGGGGCACAAGTGCTGGCTAGGCATAACGCAGGGGCACAAGTGCTGGCTAGGCATAAGGCAGGGGCACAAGTGCTGGCTAGGCATAAGGCAGGGGCACAAGTGCTGGCTGAGCATAAGGCAGGAGCACAAGTGCTGGCTGAGCATAAGACTGAGGCTTAAATGCTGGCTAGGTAGTAGACAGAGGCACAAGTTGAAACCAGGCATAAGGAAGGGGCACAAGTGATGGCTAACTTTGTGTAAATGGTGAGGCACCCATAGGAATGAAGAGCTAGTTTTCAACCCTCTGCTCTGTACTTGAACATTTAGGACTTGATACTTTGTAGAAAAGTGAGGAGCCACTACACAACTCCATGCTCCAAATGAGCATGCACTTCTGTCCTCTTACCTGTCAACACAGCATTTCCCATACAGATTAAAATATAAGCAATAGAAAACAGACAAGCTGTTCATGGCCAAAAATGTTTTATTCAGGCCATAATATGTTCTAATACAATTTTAAAAACAAATTAATTTGGTAATTTAAATGATGGTAAAATCCCAAACCATGGACAAGGTTTTATAACCCCCCACATAGCGCAGGCAATGCAGAGGGTCCCCCCCCCCCACAGAGCGCAGGCAATGCAGAGGGTCCCCCCCCCCACAGAGCGGAGGCAATGCAGAGGGTCCCCCCCACAGAGCGCAGGCAATGCAGAGGGTCCCCCCCCCACAGAGCGCAGGCAATGCAGAGGGTCCCCTTCAGAGCGCAGGCAATGCAGAGGGTCCCCCCCACAGAGCGCAGGCAATGCAGAGGGTCCACCCCACAGAGCACAGGCAATGCAGAGGGTCCACCCCACAGTGCGCAGGCAATGCAGAGGGTCCCCACACAGAGCGCAGGCAATGCAGGGGCACAAGTGCGGGCTGGGCACAAATGCTGGCTGGGCATAAGGCAGGGGCTTAAGTGCTGGCTAGGCATAAGGCAGGGGCACCTATGCAGGCTAGGCTTAAGGCAGGGGCACAAGTGATGGCTACACATAAGGCATACGGCTAACTCTTTGCACTCTTTGCATAAAGGGATAGGCACCCTTAGGGGTGAAGAGCTAGCTTTCACCCCTCTACTCTGTACTTTGTTGTACAGTGCGGAGCCACTCCATAACCCCCATGCTCCAAGCGACCAGGCACATCTTGTCTGTCCTCCGTAAATGGGTAATGCCTTCGTCCCCAATTACAGTCGTGCATTCAGACGGGACAAGAGCGAAGAGCGTAAAGCCTGCCCTGTGTGCATAACCAACATGAAGCTAAAGACAAAAAAACAATAATGCAAGGGGCTCAAAAGTGCTGGCTAGGCATAAGGCAGGGGCACAAGTGGTGGCTAGGCATAAGGCAGGGGCAAAAGTGGTGGCTAGGCATAAGGCAGGGGCAAAAGTGCTGGCTAGGCATAAGGCAGGGGCACAAGTGCTGGCTAGGCATAAGGCAGGGGCACAAGTGCTGGCTAGACTTAAGGCAGGGGCACAAGTGCTGGCTAGACTTAAGGCAGGGGCACAAGTGCTGGCTAGGCATAAGGCAGGGGCACAAGTGCAGGCTAGGCCATAAGGCAGGGGCACAAATGCAGGCTAGGCATAAGGCAGGGGCACAAGTGCAGGCTAGGCATAAGGCAGGGGCACAAGTGCAGGCTAGGGATAAGGCAGGGGCACAAGTGCAAACTAAGCATAAGGCAGAGGCACAAGTGCAGCTAGGCATAAGGCAGGGGCACAAGTGCAGGCTAGGCATAAGGCAGGAGCACAAGTGCAGGCTAGGCATAAGGCAGGGGCACAAGTGCGGGCTAGGCAAAAAGGCAGGGGCACAAGTGCGGGCTAGGCATAAGGCAGGGGCACAAGTGCGGGCTAGGCATAAGGCAGGGGCACAAGTGCGGGCTAGGCATAAGGCAGGGGCACAAGTGCGGGCTAGGCATAAGGCAGGGGCACAAGTGCGGGCTAGGCATAAGGCAGGGGCACAAGTGCGGGCTAGGCATAAGGCAGGGGCACAAGTGCGGGCTAGGCATAAGGCAGGGGCACAAGTGCGGGCTAGGCATAAGGCAGGGGCACAAGTGCGGGCTAGGCATAAGGCAAGGGCACAAGTGCGGGCTAGGCATAAGGCAGGGGCACAAGTGCGGGCTAGGCATAAGGCAGGGGCACAAGTGCTGGCTAGGCATAAGGCAGGGGCACAAGTGCTGGCTAGGCATAAGGCAGGGGCACAAGTGCTGGCTAGACTTAAGGCAGGGGCACAAGTGCTGGCTAGGCATAAGGCAGGGGCACAAGTGCTGGCTAGGCATAAGGCAGGGCACAACTGCTGGCTAGGCATAAGGCAGGGGCACAAGTGCTGGCTAGGCATAAGGCAGGGGCACAAGTGCGGGCTAGGCATAAGGCAGGGGCACAAGTGCGGGCTAGGCATAAGGCAGGGGCACAAGTGCTGGCTAGGCATAAGGCAGGGCACAAGTGCTGGCTAGGCATAAGGCAGGGGCACAAGTGCTTGCTAGGCATAAGGCAGGGGCACAAGTGCTTGCTAGGCATAAGGCAGGGGCACAAAAGCTGGCTAGGCATAAGGCAGGGGCACAAGTGCTGGCTAGGCATAAGGCACGGGCACAAGTGCAGGCTAGGCCATAAGGCAGGGGCACAAATGCAGGCTAGGCATAAGGCAGGGGCACAAATGCAGGCTAGGCATAAGGCAGGGGCACAAGTGCAGGCTAGGGATAAGGCAGGGGCACAAGTGCAAACTAAGCATAAGGCAGAGGCACAAGTGCAGCTAGGCATAAGGCAGGGGCACAAGTGCGGGCTAGGCATAAGGCAGGAGCACAAGTGCGGGCTAGGCATAAGGCAGGGGCACAAGTGCGGGCTAGGCAAAAAGGCAGGGGCACAAGTGCGGGCTAGGCATAAGGCAGGGGCACAAGTGCGGGCTAGGCATAAGGCAGGGGCACAAGTGCGGGCTAGGCATAAGGCAGGGGCACAAGTGCGGGCTAGGCATAAGGCAGGGGCACAAGTGCGGGCTAGGCATAAGGCAGGGGCACAAGTGCGGGCTAGGCATAAGGCAGGGGCACAAGTGCGGGCTAGGCATAAGGCAGGGGCACAAGTGCGGGCTAGGCATAAGGCAGGGGCACAAGTGCGGGCTAGGCATAAGGCAGGGGCACAAGTGCGGGCTAGGCATAAGGCAGGGGCACAAGTGCGGGCTAGGCATAAGGCAGGGGCACAAGTGCGGGCTAGGCATAAGGCAGGGGCACAAGTGCGGGCTAGGCATAAGGCAGGGGCACAAGTGCTGGCTAGGCATAAGGCAGGGGCACAAGTGCTGGCTAGGCATAAGGCAGGGGCACAAGTGCTGGCTAGGCATAAGGCAGGGGCACAAGTGCTGGCTAGGCATAAGGCAGGGGCACAAGTGCTGGCTAGGCATAAGGCAGGGGCACAAGTGCTGGCTAGGCATAAGGCAGGGGCACAAGTGCTGGCTAGGCATAAGGCAGGGGCACAAGTGCTGGCTAGGCATAAGGCAGGGGCACAAGTGCTGGCTAGGCATAAGGCAGGGGCACAAGTGCTGGCTAGGCATAAGGCAGGGGCACAAGTGCTGGCTAGGCATAAGGCAGGGGCACAAGTGCTGGCTAGGCATAAGGCAGGGGCACAAGTGCTGGCTAGGCATAAGGCAGGGGCACAAGTGCTGGCTAGGCATAAGGCACGGGCACAAGTGCAGGCTAGGCCATAAGGCAGGGGCACAAATGCAGGCTAGGCATAAGGCAGGGGCACAAGTGCAGGCTAGGCATAAGGCAGGGGCACAAGTGCAGGCTAGGGATAAGGCAGGGGCACAAGTGCAAACTAAGCATAAGGCAGAGGCACAAGTGCAGCTAGGCATAAGGCAGGGGCACAAGTGCAGGCTAGGCATAAGGCAGGAGCACAAGTGCGGGCTAGGCATAAGGCAGGGGCACAAGTGCGGGCTAGGCAAAAAGGCAGGGGCACAAGTGCGGGCTAGGCATAAGGCAGGGGCACAAGTGCGGGCTAGGCATAAGGCAGGGGCACAAGTGCGGGCTAGGCATAAGGCAGGGGCACAAGTGCGGGCTAGGCATAAGGCAGGGGCACAAGTGCGGGCTAGGCATAAGGCAGGGGCACAAGTGCGGGCTAGGCATAAGGCAGGGGCACAAGTGCGGGCTAGGCATAAGGCAGGGGCACAAGTGCGGGCTAGGCATAAGGCAGGGGCACAAGTGCGGGCTAGGCATAAGGCAGGGGCACAAGTGCGGGCTAGGCATAAGGCAGGGGCACAAGTGCGGGCTAGGCATAAGGCAGGGGCACAAGTGCGGGCTAGGCATAAGGCAGGGGCACAAGTGCGGGCTAGGCATAAGGCAGGGGCACAAGTGCGGGCTAGGCATAAGGCAGGGGCACAAGTGCTGGCTAGGCATAAGGCAGGGGCACAAGTGCTGGCTAGGCATAAGGCAGGGGCACAAGTGCTGGCTAGGCATAAGGCAGGGGCACAAGTGCTGGCTAGGCATAAGGCAGGGGCACAAGTGCTGGCTAGGCATAAGGCAGGGGCACAAGTGCTGGCTAGGCATAAGGCAGGGGCACAAGTGCTGGCTAGGCATAAGGCAGGGGCACAAGTGCTGGCTAGGCATAAGGCAGGGGCACAAGTGCTGGCTAGGCATAAGGCAGGGGCACAAGTGCTGGCTAGGCATAAGGCAGGGGCACAAGTGCTGGCTAGGCATAAGGCAGGGGCACAAGTGCTGGCTAGGCATAAGGCAGGGGCACAAGTGCTGGCTAGGCATAAGGCAGGGGCACAAGTGCTGGCTAGGCATAAGGCAGGGGCACAAGTGCTGGCTAGGCATAAGGCAGGGGCACAAGTGCTGGCTAGGCATAAGGCAGGGGCACAAGTGCTGGCTAGGCATAAGGCAGGGGCACAAGTGCTGGCTAGGCATAAGGCAGGGGCACAAGTGCTGGCTAGGCATAAGGCAGGGGCACAAGTGCTGGCTAGGCATAAGGCAGGGGCACAAGTGCTGGCTAGGCATAAGGCAGGGGCACAAGTGCTGGCTAGGCATAAGGCAGGGGCACAAGTGCTGGCTAGGCATAAGGCAGGGGCACAAGTGCTGGCTAGGCATAAGGCAGGGGCACAAGTGCTGGCTAGGCATAAGGCAGGGGCACAAGTGCTGGCTAGGCATAAGGCAGGGGCACAAGTGCTGGCTAGGCATAAGGCAGGGGCACAAGTGCTGGCTAGGCATAAGGCAGGGGCACAAGTGCTGGCTAGGCATAAGGCAGGGGCACAAGTGCTGGCTAGGCATAAGGCAGGGGCACAAGTGCTGGCTAGGCATAAGGCAGGGGCACAAGTGCTGGCTAGGCATAAGGCAGGGGCACAAGTGCTGGCTAGGCATAAGGCAGGGGCACAAGTGCTGGCTAGGCATAAGGCAGGGGCACAAGTGCTGGCTAGGCATAAGGCAGGGGCACAAGTGCTGGCTAGGCATAAGGCAGGGGCACAAGTGCTGGCTAGGCATAAGGCAGGGGCACAAGTGCTGGCTAGGCATAAGGCAGGGGCACAAGTGCTGGCTAGGCATAAGGGAGGGGCACAAGTGCGGGCTAGGCATAAGGCAGGGGCACAAGTGCGGGCTAGGCATAAGGCAGGGGCACAAGTGCGGGCTAGGCATAAGGCAGGGGCACAAGTGCGGGCTAGGCATAAGGCAGGGGCACAAGTGCGGGCTAGGCATAAGGCAGGGGCACAAGTGCGGGCTAGGCATAAGGCAGGGGCACAAGTGCGGGCTAGGCATAAGGCAGGGCACAAGTACTGGCTAGGCATAAGGCAGGGCACAAGTGCTGGCTAGGCATAAGGCAGGGGCACAAGTGCTGGCTAGGCTTAAGGCAGGGGCACAAAAGCTGGCTAGGCATAAGGCAGGGGCACAAGTGCAGGCTAGGCATAAGGCAGGGGCACAAGTGCTGGCTAGGCTTAAGGCAGGGGCACAAGTGCGGGCTAGGCATAAGGCAGGGGCACAAGTGCAGGCTAGGCATAAGGCAGGGGCACAAGTGCTGGCTAGGCTTAAGGCAGGGGCACAAGTGCGGGCTAGGCTTAAGGCAGGGGCACAAGTGCTGGCTAGGCATAAGGCAGGGGCACAAGTGCAGTCTAGGCATAAGGCAGGGGCACAAGTGCAGTCTAGGCATAAGGCAGGGGCACAAGTGCAGTCTAGGCATAAGGCAGGGGCACAAGTGCAGTCTAGGCATAAGGCAGGGGCACCTATGCAGGCTAGGCATAAGGCAGGGGCACCTATGCAAGCTAGGCATAAGGCAGGGGCACCTATGCGGGCTAGGCATAAGGCAGGGGCACAAGTGCGGGCTAGGCATAAGGCAGGGGCACAAGTGCGGGCTAGGCATAAGGCAGGGGCACAAGTGCGGGCTAGGCATAAGGCAGGGGCACAAGTGCGGGCTAGGCATAAGGCAGGGGCACAAGTGCGGGCTAGGCATGAGTCAGGGGCACAAGTGCGGGCTAGGCATAAGGCAGGGGCACAAGTGCTGGCTAGGCATAAGGCAGGGGCACAAGTGCGGGCTAGGCTTAAGGCCTGGGCACAAGTGCAGTTCTGGCTAGGATCAAGGCAGGGGGCACAAGTGCCGGCTAGGCTTAAGGCATGGGCACAAGTGCCAGCTAGGCTTAAGGCCTGGGCACAAGTGCGGGCTAGGCATAAGGCAGGAGCACAAGTGCTGGCTGGGCATAAGGCAGGAGCACAAGTGCTGGCTGGGCATAAGGCAGGAGCACAAGTGCTGGCTGAGCATAAGGCAGGAGCACAAGTGCTGGCTGAGCATAAGGCTGAGGCTTAAATGCTGGCTAGGTAGTAGACAGAGGCACAAGTTTAAACCAGGCATAAGGAAGGGGCACAAGTGATGGCTAACTTTGTGTAAATGGTGAGGCACCCATAGGAATGAAGAGCTAGTTTTCAACCCTCTGCTCTGTACTTGAACATTTAGGACTTGATACTTTGTAGAAAAGTGAGGAGCCACTACACAACTCCATGCTCCAAATGAGCATGCACTTCTGTCCTCTTACCTGACTTACCTGTCAACACAGCATTTCCCATACAGATTAAAATATAAGCAATAGAAAACAGACAAGCTGTTCATGGCTAAAAATGTTTTATTCAGGCCACAATATGTTCTAATACAATTTTAAAAAAGAAATTAATTTGGTAATTTAAATGATGGTAAAATCCCAAACCATGGACAAGGCTTTATAACCCCTACATAGCGCAGGCAATGCAGAGGGTCCCCCCCACAGAGCGCAGGCAATGTAGAGTCCCCCCCACAGAGCGCAGGCAATGCAGTGCCCCCCTCCCACAGAGCGCTGACAATGCAGAGGGTCCCCCCCACAGAGCGCAGGCAATGCAGAGGGTTCTCCCCCCCCCCCCACAGAGCGCAGGCAATGCAGAGGGTCCCCCCCCACAGAGCGCAGGCAATGCAGAGGGTCCCCCACACAGAGCGCAGGCAATGCAGAGGGTCCCCCACACAGAGCGCAGGCAATGCAGAGGGTCCCCCACACAGAGCGCAGGCAATGCAGAGGGTCCCCCACACAGAGCGCAGGCAATGCATAGGGTCCCCACACAGAGCGCAGGCAATGCAGAGGGTCCCCCCACAGAGCGCAGGCAATGCAGAGGGTCCCCCCACAGAGCGCAGGCAATGCAGAGGGTCCCCCCCACAGAGCGCAGGCAATGCAGAGGGTCCCCCCCCACAGAGCGCAGGCAATGCAGAGGGTCCCCCCCCCACAGAGCGCAGGCAATGCAGAGGGTCCCCCCCCACAGAGCGCAGGCAATGCAGAGGGTCCCCCCCCCACAGAGCGCAGGCAATGCAGAGGGTCCCCCCAGAGCGCAGGCAATGCAGAGGGCCCCCCCCCCCCACAGAGCGCAGGCAATGCAGAGGGTCCCCCCCACAGAGCGCAGGCAATGCAGAGGGTCCCCCCCACAGAGCGCAGGCAATGCAGAGGGTCCCCCCCACAGAGCGCAGGCAATGGAGAGGGTCCCCTTCAGAGCGCAGGCAATGCAGAGGGTCCCCCCCACAGAGCGCAGGCAATGCAGAGGGTCCACCCCACAGAGCGCAGGCAATGCAGAGGGTCCACCCCACAGAGCGCAGGCAATGCAGAGGGTCCCCACACAGAGCGCAGGCAATGCAGAGGGTCCCCCCACAGAGCGCAGGCAATGCAGGGGCACAAGTGCGGGCTAGGCATAAGGCAGGGGCACAAGTGCTGGCTGGGCATAAGGCAGGAGCACAAGTGCTGGCTGGGCATAAGGCAGGAGCACAAGTGCTGGCTAGGCATAACGCAGGGGCACAAGTGCTGGCTAGGCATAAGGCAGGGGCACAAGTGCTGGCTAGGCATAAGGCAGGGGCACAAGTGCTGGCTGAGCATAAGGCTGAGGCTTAAATGCTGGCTAGGTAGTAGACAGAGGCACAAGTTTAAACCAGGCATAAGGAAGGGGCACAAGTGATGGCTAACTTTGTGTAAATGGTGAGGCACCCATAGGAATGAAGAGCTAGTTTTCAACCCTCTGCTCTGTACTTGAACATTTAGGACTTGATACTTTGTAGAAAAGTGAGGAGCCACTACACAACTCCATGCTCCAAATGAGCATGCACTTCTGTCCTCTTACCTGACTTACCTGTCAACACAGCATTTCCCATACAGATTAAAATATAAGCAATAGAAAACAGACAAGCTGTTCATGGCTAAAAATGTTTTATTCAGGCCATAATATGTTCTAATACAATTTTAAAAACAAATTAATTTGGTAATTTAAATGATGGTAAAATTCCAAACCATGGACAAGGTTTTATAACCCCCCACATAGCGCAGGCAATGCAGAGGGTCCCCCCCCCCCACAGAGCGCAGGCAATGCAGAGGGTTCCCCCCCCCCCACAGAGCGCAGGCAATGCAGAGGGTCCCCCACACAGAGCGCAGGCAATGCAGAGGGTCCCCCCCCCCACAGAGCGCAGGCAATGCAGAGGGTCCCCACAGCATAGACATTTTTAACAGAGCCCCCACAGCATAGACATTTTTAACAGAGCCCCCACAGCATAGACATTTTTAACAGAGCCCCCACAGCATAGACATTTTTAACAGAGCCCCCACAGCATAGACATTTTTAACAGAGCCCCCACAGCATAGACATTTTTAACAGAGCCCCCACAGCATAGACATTTTTAACAGAGCCCCCACAGCATAGACATTTTTAACAGAGGCCCCCACTGCGCATAGACATATTTAGCAGAAGCCCCCACAGCATAGACATTTTTAACAGAGCCCCCACAGCATAGACATATTTAGCAGAAGCCCCCACAGCATAGACATTTTTAACAGAGCCCCCACAGCATAGACATTTTTAACAGAGGCCCCCACTGCGCATAGACATATTTAGCAGAAGCCCCCACAGCATAGACATTTTTAACAGAGCCCCCACAGCATAGACATATTTAGCAGAAGCCCCCACAGCATAGACATTTTTAACAGAGCCCCCACAGCATAGACATTTAGCAGAAGCCCCCACAGCATAGACATTTAGCAGAAGCCCCCACGGCACATAGACATATTTAGCAGAAGCCCCCACGGGGCATAGACATATTTAGCAGAAGCCCCCACGGGGCATAGACATAATGAACAAGGTAGCCTTGGCACAGTTGTAAACACAGTTTAAAAAATAAATTAAGTACAATTCTCACCTATTCCTCCCCCCCACCCCCCTGCTCCTCAGCAGCGTGGGGCATAATGAATGCAGAGGGTCCCCACAGAGCCGTCCCCGACCCACACAGTACACAATGCAGAGCCAGCAATACGGGGCTCCCTGCAGAGATAATGTACAGCCCTCCCCCCCCAGAGCAAAATACTAAGGCTTAAGGAAGAACACAATGCAGAGACCCCACGCACACGGAGTACACACTGCAGAACCTACACACAGTGCACACTGCAGAACCTACACACACCGCCTTCCAGGTAGAGAACACAATGAAGTAATAAAAATAAAAAAAAACACATTGCTCTCCTATCCCCCATTTCCCCGCTTCTCCTCAACAGTGTGGCGCGCAATGACTGACGTGCATAGACGTCACCGGAAGCTCTCCTCCATCATGGATTTCATCTGTGGGGGCAAGCATCACGCTGATACAGTTGAATGCATGATGGAAGCTGGCAACGGGCCCTAGAGAAATGTCAAGCTTCCCAAACCAATCACGGCGTACAACAGCTCTTACCTTGCTCTGACGTACGATTGGCGCGCTTTTAGCCAGCATGACGATGCACGTGGCAGGTATTTATAGAGCGCGGGTGGACCGGAAGTGCGTCATCTTCAGTACCGTATCACGTGGGTGATCACCAGTTGTCATGGCCGTGGGTAGATGCTGGCGCATGCGCAGGTGCAGTTATGTAGGAGGCGTGTAGAAGGAGCAGGAGCAATGTCAACTTTGTCATTGACAGCGGGCGAACGCCCGCGCATGCGTGCTTGGAACTGAGCGGAAGCTCTGCACTGTAGAGGCTCCGCTCCTCCCGTGACGTCATCCCTCTAAGGCTCAGCACCAGTCTAGACAAGAGCAGCTGATTGGTACTGGTGAGGATACGGTTGTGGCTAAATCCCAGTCGGCTAAACGCCCTGGTCCTTCTGTGCACTGGGATTTAGCTTTCTCACACAGAGTCAGCTATTTCCTAGTTGGCAGAGGGACCAGGTCCTTTAGCCGGCTTGGATTTATCCTGCTCTATATAAGAATGCTAAATTCCAGTAGATAGAATGACACTTATTGTATATAGATATATATCAATACTGTCATGTCATTTTTTGAGCTGCAGCCTAGATCTGACATCTGATTACACATTTATTTATACTTGACAATTATACACAAGAATTTTCCCCTTAATCCCAGTGTGTACAATATTCTGCGCCAATCTGATCCGCGTCCCATTTTATTTACTGGTGATCATATTTGTAGATTACACTACCACAGATTTTTTCCATGCATGCACCTAGGATTGTTTTAACCCTCAGGCCATTTTCCATTTTTTAACATTTTTTTTCCTTCCCATAACTTATTTTTTCATCCACATCGCCTTTTGGTATTTTTTTTTTTATTTTGGCGGGACGTTCTTATTGATACCATTTTGGCGAGGATACCATGTTTTGATCACCTCCTATTTCATTTTATTGCAATGTTGTGGCAACCAAAAAAAGTCATCATGGCGTTTCGAGTTTTTTTCTCTTTGTGCCATTTACTGATCAGATTATTTTACATTTTGATTGGTCAGACCTTTCTGAACACGTCAGTTCCAAATTTCCAATTTATTTTTTTTAAATGGAGCAAAAGTGATATTATTTTTTCTTATATTTTTATGATATATGACGTAACTACATCATGCGTTGTGAAGGGGTCAATACTATAACTATTGGCCAAATGGACCTAATCCTTCTGCCGACTTGGATTTAGCCTGCTCTCTGTGAGAAAGCTAAATCCCAGTCGGCTAAAGGTCCAGGTGCCTGTGAGTGTTTTAATACTAGATCTAGTAGGTTAAAGGACCAGGTCCCTCTGTGCACTGGGATTTAGCTTTCTCAGGCCAGTCTCACACGTCCAGATAATTCCGGTACCGGAATTATCTGTGTCCGTGTGCCGGTGCGTTTCTGTAGCACATCAGTGTGGCACACGTGCGGCACACGTGTGCCCACTGGGTACCACACGCACCGTGCCGGAGACAGCGCTAAAGTTTAGCGCTGTCCCCTGCATCGTGCTGAAGCCCCATTCATATCTTCCCTGCAGCAGCGTTTGCTGTGGAGAAGATATGAATAATAGTGTGTAAAATCCAGATCCAGGTCCCCACCCCTGTGCGCCCCCCCTCGCTGTGATTAAAATACTCACCCAACTCGCGGCTCCCTCGCAGCGTCCTGTCCTGGCCGCACCTTGTACTGTATGAGCGGTCACGTGGGGCCGCTCATTTACAGTAATGAATATGCGGCTCCACCTCCCATAGGGATCTGGATTTTACACACTATTATTCATATCTTCTCTACAGCAAACGCTGCTGCAGGGAAGATATGAATGGCGGATTCAGCACCAGTAGGGGGGACAGCGCTTAATGTAGCGCTGTCCACTGCACGGCACACGGACGGCACACGGACAACGTCCGTTGTGCTGTACGTGTTTTACATGGACCCGTTGACTTTAATGGGTCCGAGTAATCCGTGCGCTCCCACGAACACTGACATGTCTCCGTGTTTGGCACATGGAGACACGGTCCGCAAAAAATCAATGACATCTGCACAGATGCATTGATTTTAATGTGTGTACATGTGTCAGTGGCTCCGGTACGTGAGGAAACTGTCACCTCACATACCGGAGCCACTGACGTGTGAAACCGGCCTCACACAGAGTCCGCTATTTCCTGGTTGTCAGAGGGACCAGGTCCTTTAGCCGACTTGGATTTATCCTGCTCTATATACGAATGCTAAATCCCAGTAGATAGAAGGACCTTTATTGTATATAGATATATATGAATCCTGTCATGTGCTTTTTTTGCAGTAATATTGAGCCGCAGACTAAATATGACATCTGATTACACATTTATTTATATGTGACATTTATATGCAAGAATTTTCCCCTTAATCCCAGTGTGTACAATATTCTGCGCCAATCTCTTCTGCGTCCCGTTTTATTTACTGGTGATCATTTTTGTAGATCAGACAACCACAGATTTTTTCCATGCATGCACCTAGGAGTGTTTTAACCCTCGGGCGGTTTTCCTTTTTTTTTTTTTTTTTTTAATTTCCTTCCCATAACTTATTTATTTTTTTATCCACATCGCCGTTGGGAATTTTTCTTGTTTTGGCGGGACGTTCTTATGCCATTTTGGCGTGGATACCATGTTTTGATCACCTTTTATTTCACGCTCCGCTCTTGAGTGACAGTGGCAATGCCGGGTATTACCATGCGAGACTCGGACGCATTTCTCGCGTGTGTGATCCCGGCCTTTATTGCAATGTTGCTGCGACCAAAAAAAAAAGGCATTATGGCGTTTCAAGTTTTTTTCTCGTTATGCCGTTTACCAATCAGATTATTTGACATTTTGATTGGTCAGACCTTTCTGAACACGTCAATTCCAAATTTGTGTATTTTTTTTTAATTGCGCAAAAGCAATATTTTTTTTCTTATATTTCTATGATATATGACATAACTGCATCATGCGTTGTGAAGGGGTTAATACTATAATTATTGGCCAAATGGACCAGGTCCTTCTGCCAACTTGGATTTAGCCTGCTCTCTGTGAGAAAGCTAAATCACGGTCGGCTAAAGGACCAGGTCCCTGTGAGTGTTTTAATACTAGATCTAGCAGGCTAAAGGACCAGGCAGTGGCCCATGAGTAGTGGCTCATCCTTAAAGGGGTTGTCGGATCTTATGCTACATGTCTACAGTCACTATGTGTGAATCCTCATATCGTGTGCACTGTGCGCTGTGAAGATTCTCTGGTGCCGTCAACAGGTGGTTTTGTGACCACAAGCATGCAATATATATATTACCAGACACATTTCGACTAGACTGTTTTGGCCTTGTTCAATACAGTTGCATTAGGCCATGCAAGTCTACTCGGCATGTGACCGCATGTATGCAAATCACAAACTTGCAGCCAGACACCCACCAAATAACAACAGCTCTGTGAGCAATGTGAGAAGCACAAGTCTGCAGTCACATAGAATGACACAGAGTGAATGCACCAATGACACACACACACACACACACACGCACAGCCCCACTGTATAATGACACACACGCACAGCCCCACTGCATAATGACACACACGCACAGCCCCACTGCATAATGACACACACGCACAGCCCCACTGTATAATGACACACACGCACAGCCCCACTGCATAATGACACACACGCACAGCCCCACTGCATAATGACACACACGCACAGCCCCACTGTATAATAACACACACGCACAGCCCCACTGTATAATGACACACACGCACAGCCCCACTGTATAATGACACGCACGCACAGCCCCACTGTATAATGACAGGCACACACAGCCCCACTGTATAATGACACACAGACACGCACAGCCCCAATGTATAATGACATACACACACGCAGCTCACACACACGCACGCAGCTCACACACACGCACGCAGCTCACACACACGCACGCAGCTCACATGCACACGCAGCTCACACGCACACGCAGCTCACACGCACACGCAGCTCACACGCACACGCAGCTCACACGCACATGCAGCTCACACGCACACGCAGCTCACACACACAAACACGCAGCTCACACACACACACGCATCACACATACACATGCAGCAACAAGTATAAAATGAACAGCACTCCATCCAGGTGTAGAAATCTTGAAAAAATAAGCTTTATTCAGCCATGTCACAGCAACGTTTCGACCAGCACCTGGTCTTTATCAAGCGTACGTATGCTTGATAAAGACCAGATGCTGGTCGAAACGTTGCTGTGACATGGCTGAATAAAGCTTATTTTTTCAAGATTTCTACACCTGGATGGAGCGCTGTTCATTTTATACTTGTTGATTTGGCTATATCTGGGACGGTTCCCTGGATGTCGAACGGGCGCCCCAATGCTGTGAGTGCTGTCAGTTTTCGCTTTTTCTACATACACATGCAGCATCACACATGTAGCTCACACACACATGCAGCTCTGACACAAATGCAGTTCAAATTTCGTGTTTCAAGTTTGCATGTTTCAGCGCTGCAGTGTGCTGCCTTATTTACTTAACTATATACGAGTTGGCGACTCTAGGTTCAGCACCTGTTTACACTTAGTCTATGTTGGATGTGCCGGTCAGGTTTTTGAAATGTATTCTTTAGCCTTCTGATCGTGCACTCCGCCTCCTAGCCACAGGTGTTTTAATTACAGCAGGTCCATTACCCCTCCACAGAGAGAGAGAATTTTAGTCTAGGAAGAGGTTTCACAAGTGCCCATTCAGATGGAGACGTTTATTCTCAGCGAGGTAAGGCAAGTGTAGGACCTGGTATAAGAGAGATGCCGTAAAGTAGCTACCAGGTACACATAAAATTGGCCATTTTTATGCGCTAAACGCTCTCATTTTTCATATTTCTAGTGCAGTAATGCAGTTCAAATTTCGTGTTTCAAGTTTGCATGTTTCAGCGCTGCAGTGTGCTGCCTTATTTACTTAACTATATACGAGTTGGCGACTCTAGGTTCAGCACCTGTTTACACTTAGTCTATGTTGGATGTGCCGGTCAGGTTTTTGAAATGTATTCTTTAGCCTTCTGATCGTGCACTCCGCCGCCTAGCCACAGGTGTTTTAATTTCAGCAGGTCCATTACCCCTCCACAGAGAGAGAGAATTTTAGTCTAGGAAGAGGTTTCACATGTACCCATTCAGATGGAGACGTTTATTGTTGTGAATTCTGTGGCAGAGCTCCCTCCTGTGGTCACAAGTGGTACTTCGGCTGGTTCTCTCTGTGAGCTTCCGTTGGTGGAGGAAAGTGGTACTGCGGCTTCTGAGTTTCCTTCCTCAGGTGTGTGGTGAAGTCGTTAGGTGCTTCTCTATTTAACTCCACCTAGTGCTTTGATCCTGGCCTCCAGTCAATGTTCTAGTATTGGACCTGTTTCCTCCTTGATCGTTCCTGTGGCCTGCTGCTCTGCATAGCTAAGTTCCTCTTTGCTATTTGTTTGCTGTTTTTTTCTGTCCAGCTTGTCAATTTGTATTTTTCTGCTTGCTGGAAGCTCTGGGACGCAGAGGGTGTACCTCCGTGCTGTTAGTTCGGTACGGAGGGTCTTTTTGCCCCCTTTGCGTGGTTTTTGTAGGGTTTTGTGTTGACCGCAAAGTTACCTTTCCTATCCTCGCTCTGTTCAGAAAGTTGGGCCTCACTTTGCTAAGTCTATTTCATCTCTACGTTTGTCTTTTCATCTTAACTCACAGTCATTATATGTGGGAGCTGCCTTTTCCTTTGGGGTATTTCTCTGAGGCAAGGTAGGCTTATTTTCTATCTTCAGGCTAGCTAGTTTCTCAGGCCGTGCCGAGTTGCATAGGCAGCGTTAGGCGCAATCCACGGCTGCCTTTATTGTGGTTGGAGAGAATTAGGGATTGCGGTCAACAGAGTTCCCACGTCTCAGAGCTCGTTCTTGTTTTTTGGGTTATTGCCAGGTCACTGTATGTGCGCTGACCTCTATGTCCATTGTGGTACTGAATTACCTTTCATAACAGTACTGGAGGCCAAAAGTACTAATGCTTCTCAATAGAGGGAAAAAAGAAGTTCTGAGACCATTTTTTTTTCTTTGCACTGTGTTTTGCCTTTTTTTTCCCCTAGACATTTGGGTGGTTCAGGACACAGGTGTAGTGATGGACATTAAAGGTCTGTCTTCATGTGTGGATCTTCTCACTGCAAAAGTACAAAATATTCAAGACTTTGTGGTTCAGAATTCTATGTTAGAACCAAGAATTCCTATTCCTGATTTGTTTTCTGGAGATAGAGTTACATTTCTGAGTTTCAAAAATAATTGTAAACTATTTCTGGCTTTGAAACCTCGCTCCTCTGGTGACCCAGTTCAACAAGTTAGGATCGTTATTTCTTTTTTGCGTGGCGATCCTCAGGACTGGGCATTTTCCCTTGCGCCAGGGGATCCTGCATTAAGTAATATCGATGCATTTTTCCTGGCGCTCGGATTGCTGTACGATGAGCCTAATTCTGTGGATCAGGCAGAGAAGAATTTGCTGGCTCTGTGTCAGGGTCAGGATGAAAGAGGTATATTGTCAGAAATTTAGAAAGTGGTCCGTACTCACTCAGTGGAATGAAGGTGCGCTCGCAGCTATTTTCAGAAAAGGTCTCTCTGAAGCCCTTAAGGATGTCATGGTGGGATTTCCTATGCCTGCTGGTCTGAATGAGCCTATGTCTTTGGCCATTCAGATCGGTCGACGCTTGCGCGAGCGTAAATCTGTGCACCATTTGGCGGTATTACCTGAGCTTAAACCTGAGCCTATGCAGTGCGATAGGACTTTGACCAGAGTTGAACGGCAAGAGCACAGGCGTCTGAATGGGCTGTGTTTCTACTGTGGTGATTCCACTCATGCTATCTCTGATTGTCCTAAGCGCACTAAGCGATTCGCTAGGTCTGCCACCATTGGTATGGTACAGTCAAAATTTCTTCTGTCTGTTACCTTGATCTGCTCTTTGTCATCGTATTCTGTCATGGCATTTGTGGACTCAGGCGCTGCTCTGAATTTGATGGACTTGGAGTATGCTAGGCGTTGTGGGTTTTTCTTGGAGCCCTTGCAGTGTCCTATTCCATTGAGAGGAAATGATGCTACGCCTTTGGCCAAGAATAAGCCTCAGTACTGGACCCAGCTGGCCATGTGCATGGCTCCTGCACATCAGGAGGTTATTCGCTTTCTGGTGTTGCATAATCTGCATGATGTGGTCGTGTTGGGGTTGCCATGGCTACAAGTCCATAATCCAGTTTTAGATTGGAAATCCATGTCTGTGTCCAGCTGGGGTTGTCAGGGGGTACATGGTGATGTCCCATTTCTGACTATTTCGTCATCCACCCCTTCTGAGGTTCCTGAGTTCTTGTCTGATTACCGGGATTTATTTGATGAGCCCAAGTCCGATACCCTACCTCCGCATAGGGATTGTGATTGTGCTATCAATTTGATTCCTGGTAGTAAATTCCCAAAAGGTTGACTGTTTAATTTATCTGTGCCTGAGCACGCCGCTATGCGGAGTTATGTGAAGGAGTCTTTGGAGAAGGGGCATATTCGCCCGTCATCGTCGCCATTGGGAGCAGGATTCTTTTTTGTAGCCAAGAAGGATGGTTCACTGAGACCTTGTATAGATTACCACCTTCTAAATAAGATCACGGTTAAATTTCAGTACCCCTTGCCATTGTTATCTGATTTGTTTGCTCGGATTAAGGGGGCTAGTTGGTTCACCAAGATAGATCTTCGTGGTGCGTATAATCTTGTGCGTATTTAGCGAGGCGATGAGTGGAAAACTGCATTTAATACGCCCGAGGGCCATTTTGAGTATCTAGTAATGCCATTCGGACTTGCCAATGCTCCATCAGTGTTTCAGTCCTTTATGCATGACATCTTCCTAGAGTACCTGGATAAATTCCTGATTGTGTATTTAGATGACATTTTGATCTTCTCGGATGATTGGGAGTCTCATGTGAAGCAGGTCAGAACGGTGTTTCAGGTCCTGCGTGCTAATTCTTTGTTTGTGAAGGGATCAAAGTGTCTCTTTGGTGTTCAGAAGGTTTCATTTTTGGGGTTCATCTTTTCCCCTTCTACTATCGAGATGGATCCTGTTAAGGTCCAAGCCATCCATAATTGGACTCAGCCGACATCTCTGAAAAGTCTGCAAAAGTTCCTGGGCTTTGCTAATTTTTATCGTCGCTTCATCTCTAATTTTTCTAGTATTGCTAAACCATTGACCGATTTGACCAAGAAAGGTGCTGATTTGGTCAATTGGTCTTCTGCTGCGGTGGAAGCTTTTCAAGAGTTGAAGCGTCGTTTTTCTTCTGCCCCTGTGTTGTGTCAACCAGATGTTTCGCTTCCGTTCCAGGTCGAGGTTGATGCTTCTGAGATTGGAGCAGGGGCTGTTTTGTCGCAGAGAAGTTCTGATTGCTCGGTGATGAAACCATGCGCCTTCTTTTCCAGGACGTTTTCACCTGCTGAGCGTAATTATGATGTGGGCAATCGAGAGTTGCTGGCCATGAAGTGGGCATTCGAGGAGTGGCGTCATTGGCCTGAAGGAGCTAAGCATCGCGTGGTGGTCTTGACTGATCATAAGAACTTGACTTATCTCGAGTCCGCCAAGCGGTTGAATCCTAGACAAGCTCGTTGGTCGTTGTTTTTTGCCCGTTTTGACTTTGTGATTTCATACCTTCCGGGCTCTAAAAATGTGAAGGCGGATGCTCTGTCTAGGAGTTTTGTGCCCGACTCTCCGGGTGTATCTGACCCGGCGGGTATCCTCAAAGAGGGAGTAATTGTGTCTGCCATCTCCCCTGATTTGCGGCGGGTGCTGCAAAAATTTCAGGCTAATAAACCTGATCGTTGCCCAGCGGAGAAACTGTTTGTCCCTGATAGGTGGACGAATAAAGTTATCTCTGAGGTTCATTGTTCGGTGTTGGCTGGTCATCCTGGAATCTTTGGTACCAGAGAGTTAGTGGCTAGATCCTTTTGGTGGCCATCTCTGTCGCGGGATGTGCGTACTTTTGTGCAGTCCTGTGGGATTTGTGCTCGGGCTAAGCCCTGCTGTTCTCTTGCCAGTGGGTTGCTTTTGCCCTTGCCGTTCCCGAAGAGGCCTTGGACACATATCTCTATGGATTTTATTTCAGATCTTCCCGTCTCTTAAAAGATGTCAGTCATTTGGGTGGTCTGTGATCGCTTCTCTAAGATGGTCCATTTGGTACCCTTGTCTAAATTGCCTTCCTCCTCTGATTTGGTGCCATTGTTTTTCCAGCATGTGGTTCGTTTACATGGCATTCCAGAGAATATCGTTTCTGACAGAGGTTCCCAGTTTGTTTCGAGGTTTTGGCGAGCCTTTTGTGGTAGGATGGGCATTGACTTGTCTTTTTCCTCGGCTTTCCATCCTCAGACTAATGGCCAGACCGAACGAACCAATCAGACCTTGGAAACATATCTGAGATGCTTTGTTTCTGCTGATCAGGATGACTGGGTGTCCTTTTTGCCTTTGGCTGAGTTCGCCATTAATAATCGGGCCAGCTCGGCTACCTTGGTTTCACCATTTTTCTGCAACTCTGGGTTCCATCCTCGTTTCTCTTCAGGGCAGGTTGAGTCTTCGGACTGTCCTGGTGTGGATACTGTGGTGGACAGGTTGCAGCAGATTTGGACTCATGTAGTGGACAATTTGACTTTGTCCCAGGAGAAGGCTCAACGTTTCGCTAATCGCAGACGCTGTGTGGGTCCCCGACTTCGGGTTGGGGACTTGGTTTAGTTATCTTCTCGTCATATTCCTATTAAGGTGTCCTCTCCTAAGTTTAAACCTCGTTTTATTGGTCCGTATAGGATTTCTGAGGTTCTTAATCCTGTGTCTTTTCATCTGACCCTTCCAGATTCATTTTCCATACATAACGTATTCCATAGGTCATTGTTGCGGAGATACGTGGCACCTATGGTTCCATCTGTTGATCCTCCTGCCCCGGTTTTGGTGGAGGGGGAGTTGGAGTATATTGTGGAGAAGATTTTGGATTCTCATGTTTCAAGGCGGAAACTCCAGTATCTGGTTAAGTGGAAGGGTTATGCTCAGGAAGATAATTCCTGGGTCTTTGCCTCTGATGTCCATGCTCCCGATCTTGTTCGTGCCTTTCATATGGCTCATCCTGGTCGTCCTGGGAGCTCTGGTGAGGGTTCGGTGACCCCTCCTCAAGGGGGGGGTACTGTTGTGAATTCTGTGGCAGAGCTCCCTCCTGTGGTCACAAGTGGTACTTCGGCTGGTTCTCTCTGTGAGCTTCCGTTGGTGGAGGAAACTGGTACTGCGGCTTCTGAGTTTCCTTCCTCAGGTGATGTGGTGAAGTCGTTAGGTGCTTCTCTATTTAACTCCACCTAGTGCTTTGATCCTGGCCTCCAGTCAATGTTCTAGTATTGGACCTTTTTCCTCCTGGATCGTTCCTGTGGCTTGCTGCTCTGCATAGCTTAGTTCCTCTTTGCTATTTCTTTGCTGTTTTTTTTCGTCCAGCTTGTCAATTTGTTTTTTTTTGCTTGCTGGAAGCTCTAGGACGCAGAGGGTGTACCTCCGTGCCGTTAGTTCGGTACGGAGTGTCTTTTTGCCCCCTTTGCGTGGTTTTTGTAGGGTTTTGTGTTGACCGCAAATTTACCTTTCCTATCCTCGCTCTGTTCAGAAAGTTGGGCCTCACTTTGCTAAATCTATTTCATCTCTACGTTTGTCTTTTCATCTTTACTCACAGTCATTATATGTGGGGGCTGCCTTTTCCTTTGGGGTATTTCTCTGAGGCAAGGTAGGCTTATTTTCTATCTTCAGGCTAGCTAGTTTCTCAGGCCGTGCCGAGTTGCATAGGCAGCGTTAGGCGCAATCCACGGCTGCCTCTAGTGTGGTTGGAGAGGATTAGGGATTGCGGTCAACAGAGTTCCCACGTCTCAGAGCTCGTTCTTGTTTTTTGGGTTATTGCCAGGTCACTGTATGTGCGCTGACCTCTATGTCCATTGTGGTACTGAATTACCTTTCATAACAGTTTATTCTCAGCAAGGTAAGGCAAGTGTAGGACCTGGTATAAGAGAGATGCCGTAAAGTGGCTACCAGGTACACATAAAATTGGCCATTTTTATTCGCTAAACGCTCTCATTTTTCATATTTCTAGTGCAGTAATGCAGTTCAAATTTCTTGTTTCAAGTTTGCATGTTTCAGCGCTGCAGTGTGCTGCCTTATTTACTTAACTATATACGAGTTGGCGACTCTAGGTTCAGCACCTGTTTACACTTAGTCTATGTTGGATGTGCCGGTCAGGTTTTTGAAATGTATTATTTATTTTTCCATCCACATCGCCGTTGGGAATTTTTTTTGTTTTGGCGGGACGTTCTTATGCCATTTTGGCGTGGATACCATGTTTTGATCACCTTTTATTTCATTTTGGCCGGGATCACACATGCGAGAAATATGTCCGTGTCTCGCATGGTAATACCCGGCATTGCCGCCGTCACTCAGGAGCGGAGAGTGCGGCCGCATAGCAATACATGCGGCCGCATGCTCCGCTCCTGAGTGACAGTGGCAATGCCGGGTATTACCCAGCGAGACTCGGACGTATTTCTCGCATGTGTGATCCCGGCCTTTATTGCAATGTTGCGGCGACCAAAAAAAAAAGTCATTATGGTGTTTCAAGTTTTTTTCTCGTTATGCCGTTTACCAATCAGATTATTTGACATTTTGATTGGTCAGACCTTTCTGAACACGTCAATTCCAAATTTGTGTATTTTTTTTTAATTGCGCAAAAGCAATATTTTTTTTTCTTATATTTCTATGATATATGACGTAACTGCATCATGCGTTGTGAAGGGGTTAATACTATAATTATTGGCCAAATGGACCAGGTCCTTCTGCCAACTTGGATTTAGCCTGCTCTCTGTGAGAAAGCTAAATCACGGTCGGCTAAAGGACCAGGTCCCTGTGAGTGTTTTAATACTAGATCTAGCAGGCTAAAGGACCAGGTCAGGGGCTGACTGGCAAATTTTGGCCTGGGGGGCAAGCACACAGCAGTGGCCCATGAGTAGTGGCTCATCCTTAAAGGGGTTGTCGGATCTTATGCTACATGTCTACAGTCATTATGTGTGAATCCTCATATCGTGTGCACTGTGCGCTGTGAAGATTCTCTGGTGCCGTCAACAGGTGGTCTTGTGACCACAAGCATGCAATATATATATTACCAGACACATTTCGACTAGTCTGTTTTGGCCTTGTTCAATACAGTTGCATTAGGCCATGCAAGTCTACTCGGCATGTGACCGCATGTATGCAAATCACAAACTTGCAGCCAGACACCCACCAAATAACAACAGCTCTGTGAGCAATGTGAGAAGCACAAGTCTGCAGTCACATAGAATGACACAGAGTGAATGCACCAATGACACACACACACACACACGCACAGCCCCACTGTATAATGACACACACGCACAGCCCCACTGCATAATGACACACACGCACAGCCCCACTGCATAATGACACACACGCACAGCCCCACTGTATAATGACACACACGCACAGCCCCACTGCATAATGACACACACGCACAGCCCCACTGCATAATGACACACACGCACAGCCCCACTGTATAATGACACACACGCACAGCCCCACTGTATAATGACACACACGCACAGCCCCACTGTATAATGACACGCACGCACAGCCCCACTGTATAATGACAGGCACACACAGCCCCACTGTATAATGACACACACACACGCACAGCCCCAATGTATAATGACATACACACACGCAGCTCACACACACGCACACAGCTCACACACACGCACACAGCTCACACGCAGCTCACACGCACACGCAGCTCACACGCACACGCAGCTCAAACGCACACGCAGCTCACACGCACACGCAGCTCACACACACAAACACGCAGCTCACACACGCATCACACATACACATGCAGCAACAAGTATAAAATGAACAGCGCTCCATCCAGGTGTAGAAATCTTGTAAAAATAAGCTTTATTCAGCCATGTCACAGCAACGTTTCGACCAGCACCTGGTCTTTATCAAGCATACGTATGCTTGATAAAGACCAGGTGCTGGTCGAAACGTTGCTGTGACATGGCTGAATAAAGCTTATTTTTTCAAGATTTCTACACCTGGATGGAGCGCTGTTCATTTTATACTTGTTGATTTGGCTATATCTGGGACGGTTCCCTGGATGTCGAACGGGCGCCCCAATGCTGTGAGTGCTGTCAGTTTTCGCTTTTTCTACATACACATGCAGCATCACACATGTAGCTCACACACACATGCAGCTCTGACACAAATGCAGTTCAAATTTCGTGTTTCAAGTTTGCATGTTTCAGTGCTGCAGTGTGCTGCCTTATTTACTTAACTATATACGAGTTGGCGACTCTAGGTTCAGCACCTGTTTACACTTAGTCTATATTGGATGTGCCGGTCAGGTTTTTGAAATGTATTCTTTAGCCTTCTGATCGTGCACTCCGCCTCCTAGCCACAGGTGTTTTAATTACAGCAGGTCCATTACCCCTCCACAGAGAGAGAGAATTTTAGTCTAGGAAGAGGTTTCACATGTGCCCATTCAGATGGAGACGCTTATTCTCAGCGAGGTAAGGCAAGTGTAGGACCTGGTATAAGAGAGATGCCGTAAAGTGGCTACCAGGTACACATAAAATTGGCCATTTTTATGCGCTAAACGCTTTCATTTTTCATATTTCTAGTGCAGTAATGCAGTTCAAATTTCGTGTTTCAAGTTTGCATGTTTCAGCGCTGCAGTGTGCTGCCTTATTTACTTAACTATATACGAGTTGGCGACTCTAGGTTCAGCACCTGTTTACACTTAGTCTATGCTGGATGTGCCGGTCAGGTTTTTGAAATGTATTCTTTAGCCTTCTGATCGTGCACTCCGCCTCCTAGCCACAGGTGTTTTAATTACAGCAGGTCCATTACCCCTCCACAGAGAGAGAGAATTTTAGTCTAGGAAGAGGTTTCACATGTACCCATGGAGACGTTTATTGTTGTGAATTCTGTGGCAGAGCTCCCTCCTGTGGTCACAAGTGGTACTTCGGCTGGTTCTCTCTGTGAGCTTCCGTTGGTGGAGGAAAGTGGTACTGCGGCTTCTGAGTTTCCTTCCTCAGGTGATGTGGTGCAGTCGTTAGGTGCTTCTCTATTTAACTCCACCTAGTGCTTTGATCCTGGCCTCCAGCCAATGTTCTAGTATTGGACCTGTTTCCTCCTGGATCGTTCCTGTGGCCTGCTGCTCTGCATAGCTAAGTTCCTCTTTGCTATTTGTTTGCTGTTTTTTTCTGTCCAGCTTGTCAATTTGTATTTTTCTGCTTGCTGGAAGCTCTGGGACGCAGAGGGTGTACCTCCGTGCCGTTAGTTCGGTACGGAGGGTCTTTTTGCCCCCTTTGCGTGGTTTTTATAGGGTTTTGTGTTGACCGCAAAGTTACCTTTCCTATCCTCGCTCTTTTCAGAAAGTTGGGCCTCACTTTGCTAAATCTATTTCATCTCTACGTTTGTCTTTTCATCTTAACTCACAGTCATTATATGTGGGGGCTGCTGTTATGATAGGCAATTCAGTATCACAATGGACATAGCGATCAGAGCACATACAGTGATCTGACAACAACCCAAAATAATAGAACGAGCTCTGAGACGTGGGAACTCTGCAGACCGCAATCCCTAATCCTCTCCAAACAACACTAGAGGCAGCCGTGGATTGCGCCTAACTCTGCCTATGCAACTCGGCACAGCCTGAGAAACTAACTAGCCTGAAGATAGAAAAATAAGCCTACCTTGCCTCAGAGAAATACCCCAAAGGAAAAGGCAGCCCCCCACATATAATGACTGTGAGTTAAGATGAAAAGACAATCGTAGAGATGAAATAGATTCAGCAAAGTGAGGCCCGACTTTCTTAACAGAGCGAGGATAGGAAAGATAACTTTGCGGTCCACACAAAACCCTAAAGAAAACCACGCAAAGGGGGCAAAAAGACCCTCCGTACCGAACTAACGGCACGGAGGTACACCCTTTGCGTCCCAGAGCTTCCAGCAAAACAAATAGACAACCTGGACAGAAAAAATAGCAAACAAATAGCAAAGAGGAACTTAGCTATGCAGAGCAGCAGGCCACAGGAATGATCCAGGGAAAAACAAGTCCAACACTGGCACATTGACAGGAAGCCTGGATCAAAGCATTAGGTGGATTTAAGTAGAGAAGCACCTAACGACCTCACCAGATCACCTGAGGGAGGAAACTCAGAAGCTGCAGTACCACTTTCCTCCACAAACGGAAGCTCCCAGAGAGAATCAGCCGAAGTACCACTTGTGACCACAGGGGTGAACTCTGCCACAGAATTCACAACAGGCTGCCTTTTCCTTTGGGGTATTTTTCTGAGGCAAGGTAGGCTTATTTTCTATCTTCAGGCTAGCTAGTTTCTCAGGCCGTGCCGAGTTGCATAGGCAGCGTTAGGCGCAATCCACGGCTGCCTTTAGTGTGGTTGGAGAGGATTAGGGATTGCTGTCAACAGAGTTCCCACGTCTCAGAGCTCGTTCTTGTTTTTTGGGTTATTGCCAGGTCACTGTATGTACGCTGACCTCTATGTCCATTGTGGTACTGAATTACCTTTCATAACAGTACTGGAGGCCAAAAGTACTAATGCTTCTCAATAGAGGGAAAAAAGAAGTTCTGAGACCATTTTTTTTTCTTTGCACTGTGTTTTGCCTTTTTTTTCCCCTAGACATTTGGGTGGTTCAGGACACAGGTGTAGTGATGGACATTAAAGGTCTGTCTTCATGTGTGGATCTTCTCACTGCAAAAGTACAAAATATTCAAGACTTTGTGGTTCAGAATTCTATGTTAGAACCAAGAATTCCTATTCCTGATTTGTTTTCTGGAGATAGAGCTAAATTTCTGAGTTTCAAAAATAATTGTAAACTATTTCTGGCTTTGAAACCTCGCTCCTCTGGTGACCCAGTTCAACAAGTTAGGATCGTTATTTCTTTTTTGCGTGGCGATCCTCAGGACTGGGCATTTTCCCTTGCGCCAGGGGATCCTGCATTAAGTAATATCGATGCATTTTTCCTGGCGCTCGGATTGCTGTACGATGAGCCTAATTCTGTGGATCAGGCAGAGAAGAATTTGCTGGCTCTGTGTCAGGGTCAGGATGAAATAGAGGTATATTGTCAGAAATTTAGAAAGTGGTCCGTACTCACTCAGTGGAATGAAGGTGCGCTCGCAGCTATTTTCAGAAAAGGTCTCTCTGAAGCCCTTAAGGATGTCATGGTGGGATTTCCTATGCCTGCTGGTCTGAATGAGTCTATGTCTTTGGCCATTCAGATCGGTCCACGCTTGCGCGAGCGTAAATCTGTGCACCATTTGGCGGTATTACCTGAGCTTAAACCTGAGCCTATGCAGTGCGATAGGACTTTGACCAGAGATGAACGGCAAGAGCACAGGCGTCTGAATGGGCTGTGTTTCTACTGTGGTGATTCCACTCATGCTATCTCTGATTGTCCTAAGCGCACTAAGCGGTTCGCTAGGTCTGCCACCATTGGTATGGTACAGTCAAAATTTCTTCTGTCTTTTACCTTGATCTGCTCTTTGTCATCGTATTCTGTCATGGCATTTGTGGACTCAGGCGCTGCTCTGAATTTGATGGACTTGGAGTATGCTAGGCGTTGTGGGTTTTTCTTGGAGCCCTTGCAGTGTCCTATTCCATTGAGAGGAATTGATGCTACGCCTTTGTCCAAGAATAAGCCTCAGTACTGGACCCAGCTGGCCATGTGCATGGCTCCTGCACATCAGGAGGTTATTCGCTTTCTGGTGTTGCATAATCTGCATGATGTGGTCGTGTTGGGGTTGCCATGGCTACAAGTCCATAATCCAGTTTTAGATTGGAAATCCATGTCTGTGTCCAGCTGGGGTTGTCAGGGAGTACATGGTGATGTCCCATTTCTGACTATTTCGTCATCCACCCCTTCTGAGGTTCCTGAGTTCTTGTCTGATTACCGGGATTTATTTGATGAGCCCAAGTCCGATACCCTACCTCCGCGTTGGGATTGTGATTGTGCTATCGATTTGATTCCTGGTAGTAAATTCCCAAAAGGTCGACTGTTTAATTTATCTGTGCCTGAGCACGCTGCTATGCGGAGTTATGTGAAGGAGTCTTTTGAGAAGGGGCATATTCGCCCGTCATCGTCGCCATTGGGAGCAGGGTTCTTTTTTGTAGCCAAGAAGGATGGTTCACTGAGACCTTGTATAGATTACCGCCTTCTAAATAAGATCACGGTTAAATTTCAGTACCCCTTGCCATTGTTATCTGATTTGTTTGCTCGGATTAAGGGGGCTAGTTGGTTCACCAAGATAGATCTTCGTGGTGCGTATAATCGTGTGCGTATTAAGCGAGGCGATGAGTGGAAAACTGCATTTAATACGCCCGAGGGCCATTTTGAGTATCTAGTAATGCCATTCGGACTTGCCAATGCTCCATCAGTGTTTCAGTCCTTTATGCATGACATCTTCCGAGAGTACCTGGATAAATTCCTGATTGTGTATTTAGATGACATTTTGATCTTCTCGGATGATTGGGAGTCTCATGTGAAGCAGGTCAGAACGGTGTTTCAGGTCCTGCGTGCTAATTCTTTGTTTGTGAAGGGATCAAAGTGTCTCTTTGGTGTTCAGAAGGTTTCATTTTTGGGGTTCATCTTTTCCCCTTCTACTATCGAGATGGATCCTGTTAAGGTCCAAGCCATCCATAATTGGACTCAGCCGACATCTCTGAAAAGTCTGCAAAAGTTCCTGGGCTTTGCTAATTTTTATCGTCGCTTCATCTGCAATTTTTCTAGTATTGCTAAACCATTGACCGATTTGACCAAGAAAGGTGCTGATTTGGTCAATTGGTCTTCTGCTGCTGTGGAAGCTTTTCAAGAGTTGAAGCGTCGTTTTTCTTCTGCCCCTGTGTTGTGTCAACCAGATGTTTCGCTTCCGTTCCAGGTCAAGGTTGATGCTTCTGAGATTGGAGCAGGGGCTGTTTTGTCGCAGAGAAGTTCTGATTGCTCGGTGATGAAACCATGCGCCTTCTTTTCCAGGAAGTTTTCGCCTGCTGAGCGTAATTATGATGTGGGCAATCGAGAGTTGCTGGCCATGAAGTGGGCATTCGAGGAGTGGCGTCATTGGCTTGAAGGAGCTAAGCATCGCGTGGTGGTCTTGACTGATCATAAGAACTTGACTTATCTCGAGTCCGCCAAGCGGTTGAATCCTAGACAAGCTCGTTGGTCGTTTTTTGCCCTTTTTGACTTTGTGATTTCATACCTTCCGGGCTCTAAAAATGTGAAGGCGGATGCTCTGTCTAGGAGTTTTGTGCCCGACTCTCCGGGTGTATCTGAGCCGGCGGGTATCCTCAAAGAGGGAGTAATTGTGTCTGCCATCTCCCCTGATTTGCGGCAGGTGCTGCAAAAATTTCAGGCTAATAAACCTGATCGTTGCCCAGCGGAGAAACTGTTTGTCCCTGATAGGTGGACGAATAAAGTTATCTCTGAGGTTCATTGTTCGGTGTTGGCTGGTCATCCTGGAATCTTTGGTACCAGAGAGTTAGTGGCTAGATCCTTTTGGTGGCCATCTCTGTCGCGGGATGTGCGTACTTTTGTGCAGTCCTGTGGGATTTGTGCTCGGTCTAAGCCCTGCTGTTCTTGTGCCAGTGGGTTGCTTTTGCCCTTGCCGGTCCCGAAGAGGCCTTGGACACATATCTCTATGGATTTTATTTCAGATCTTCCCGTCTCTCAAAAGATGTCAGTCATTTGGGTGGTCTGTGATCGCTTCTCTAAGATGGTCCATTTGGTACCCTTGTCTAAATTGCCTACCTCCTCTGATTTGGTGCCATTGTTTTTCCAGCATGTGGTTCGTTTACATGGCATTCCAGAGAATATCGTTTCTGACAGAGGTTCCCAGTTTGTTTCGAGGTTTTGGCGAGCCTTTTGTGGTAGGATGAGCATTGACTTGTCTTTTTCCTCGGCTTTCCATCCTCAGACTAATGGCCAGACCGAACAAACCAATCAGACCTTGGAAACATATCTGAGATGCTTTGTTTCTGCTGATCAGGATGACTGGGTGTCCTTTTTGCCTTTGGCTGAGTTCACCCTTAATAATCGGGCCAGCTCGGCTACCTTGGTTTCACCGTTTTTCTGCAACTCTGGGTTCCATCCTCGTTTCTCTTCAGGGCAGGTTGAGTCTTCGGACTGTCCTGGTGTGGATACTGTGGTGGACAGGTTGCAGCAGGTTTGGACTCATGTAGTGGACAATTTGACTTTGTCCCAGGAGAAGGCTCAACGTTTCGCTAATCGCAGACGCTGTGTGGGTCCCCGACTTCGGGTTGGGGACTTGGTTTGGTTATCTTCTCGTCATATTCCTATGAAGGTTTCCTCTCCTAAGTTTAAACCTCGTTTTATTGGTCCGTATAGGATTTCTGAGGTTCTTAATCCTGTGTCTTTTCGTCTGACCCTTCCAGATTCATTTTCCATACATAACGTATTCCATAGGTCATTGTTGCGGAGATACGTGGCACCTATGGTTCTATCTGTTGATCCTCCTGCCCCGGTTTTGGTGGAGGGGGAGTTGGAGTATATTGTGGAGAAGATTTTGGATTCTCGTGTTTCAAGGCGGAAACTCCAGTATCTGGTTAAGTGGAAGGGTTATGCTCAGGAAGATAATTCCTGGGTCTTTGCCTCTGATGTCCATGCTCCCGATCTTGTTCGTGCCTTTCATATGGCTCATCATGGTCGTCCTGGGAGCTCTGGTGAGGGTTCGGTGACCCCTCCTCAAGGGGGGGGTACTGTTGTGAATTCTGTGGCAGAGCTCCCTCCTGTGGTCACAAGTGGTACTTCGGCTGGTTCTCTCTGTGAGCTTCCGTTGGTGGAGGAAAGTGGTACTGCGGCTTCTGAGTTTTCTTCCTCAGGTGATGTGGTGAAGTCGTTAGGTGCTTCTCTATTTAACTCCACCTAGTGCTTTGATCCTGGCCTCCAGTCAATGTTCTAGTATTGGACCTGTTTCCTCCTGGATCGTTCCTGTGGCCTGCTGCTCTGCATAGCTAAGTTCCTCTTTGCTATTTGTTTGCTGTTTTTTTCTGTCCAGCTTGTCAATTTGTATTTTTCTGCTTGCTGGAAGCTCTGGGATGCAGAGGGTGTACCTCCGTGCCGTTAGTTCGGTACGGAGGGTCTTTTTGCCCCCTTTGCATGGTTTTTGTAGGGTTTTGTGTTGACCACAAAGTTACCTTTCCTATCCTCGCTCTGTTCAGAACGTTGGGCCTCACTTTGCTAAATCTATTTCATTTCTACGTTTGTCTTTTCATCTTAACTCACAGTCATTATATGTGGGGGCTGCCTTTTCCTTTGGGGTATTTCTCTGAGGCAAGGTAGGCTTATTTTCTATCTTCAGGCTAGCTAGCTTCTCAGGCCGTGCCGAGTTGCATAGGCAGCGTTAGGCGCAATCCACGGCTGCCTCTAGTGTGGTTGGAGAGGATTAGGGATTGCGGTCAACAGAGTTCCCACATCTCAGAGCTCGTTCTTGTTTTTTGGGTTATTGCCAGTTCACTGTATATGCGCTGACCTCTATGTCCATTGTGGTACTGAATTACCTTTCATAACAGTTTATTCTCAGCAAGGTAAGGCAAGTGTAGGACCTGGTATAAGAGAGATGCCGTAAAGTGGCTACCAGGTACACATAAAATTGGCCATTTTTATGCGCTAAACGCTCTCATTTTTCATATTTCTAGTGCAGTAATGCAGTTCAAATTTCTTGTTTCAAGTTTGCATGTTTCAGCGCTGCAGTGTGCTGCCTTATTTACTTAACTATATACGAGTTGGCGACTCTAGGTTCAGCACCTGTTTACACTTAGTCTATGTTGGATGTGCCGGTCAGGTTTTTGAAATGTATTATTTATTTTTCCATCCACATCGCCGTTGGGAATTTTTTTTGTTTTGGCGGGACGTTCTTATGCCATTTTGGCGTGGATACCATGTTTTGATCACCTTTTATTTCATTTTGGCCGGGATCACACATGCGAGAAATATGTCCGTGTCTCGCATGGTAATACCCAGCATTGCCGCCGTCACTCAGGAGCGGAGAGTGCGGCCGCATAGCAATACATGCGGCCGCACGCTCCGCTCCTGAGTGACAGTGGCAATGCCGGGTATTACCCAGCGAGACTCGGACGTATTTCTCGCATGTGTGATCCCGGCCTTTATTGCAATGTTGCGGCGACCAAAAAAAAGTCATTATGGTGTTTCAAGTTTTTTTCTCGTTATGCCGTTTACCAATCAGATTATTTGATATTTTGATTGGTCAGACCTTTCTGAACACGTCAATTCCAAATTTGTGTATTTTTTTTTAATTGCGCAAAAGCAATATTTTTTTTTCTTATATTTCTATGATATATGACGTAACTGCATCATGTGTTGTGAAGGGGTTAATACTATAATTATTGGCCAAATGGACCAGGTCCTTCTGCCAACTTGGATTTAGCCTGCTCTCTGTGAGAAAGCTAAATCACGGTCGGCTAAAGGACCAGGTCCCTGTGAGTGTTTTAATACTAGATCTAGCAGGCTAAAGGACCAGGTCAGGGGCTGACTGGCAAATTTTGGCCTGGGGGGCAAGCACACAGCAGTGGCCCATGAGTAGTGGCTCATCCTTAAAGGGGTTGTCGGATCTTATGCTACATGTCTACAGTCACTATGTGTGAATCCTCATATCGTGTGCACTGTGCGCTGTGAAGATTCTCTGGTGCCGTCAACAGGTGGTCTTGTGACCACAAGCATGCAATATATATATTACCAGACACATTTCGACTAGACTGTTTTGGCCTTGTCCAATACAGTTGCATTAGGCCATGCAAGTCTACTCAGCATGTGACCGCATGTATGCAAATCACAAACTTGCAGCCAGACACCCACCAAATAACAACAGCTCTGTGAGCAATGTGAGAAGCACAAGTCTGCAGTCACATAGAATGACACAGAGTGAATGCACCAATGACACACACACACGCACAGCCCCACTGTATAATGACACACACGCACAGCCCCACTGCATAATGACACACACGCACAGCCCCACTGTATAATGACACACACGCACAGCCCCACTGCATAATTACACACACGCACAGCCCCACTGTATAATGACACACACGCACAGCCCCACTGCATAATGACACACACGCACAGCCCCACTGTATAATGACACACACGCACAGCCCCACTGCATAATGACACACACGCACAGCACCACTGTATAATGACACACACGCACAGCCCCACTGCATAATTACACACACGCACAGCCCCACTGTATAATGACACACACGCACAGCCCCACTGTATAATGACACACACGCACAGCCCCACTGTATAATGAGACACACGCACAGCCCCACTGTATAATGACAGGCACATACAGCCCCACTGTATAATGACACACACGCACAGCCCCAATGTATAATGACATACACACACGCAGCTCACATACACACACGCAGCTCACACACACGCACGCAGCTCACACGCACACGCAGCTCACACGCACACGCAGCTCACAAGCACACGCAGCTCACACACACAAACACACAGTTCACACACACATGCAGCATCACACACGTAGCTCACACACACATGCAGCTCTGACACAAATGCATCACACACACGCAGCTCACACACACACACACACGCAGCTCTGACACAAATGGATCACACACATGCAGCCATCACACACACGCAGCCATCACACACATGCAGTCATCACACACACGCAGCCATCACATACACACCAGATACCTCATACACACATCACACACATGCAGCATCACACACACACACACCAGATACTTCATACACACATCACACAATCTCCTATGTGGTGCAGGGGCAGCTTATGTCCACATGCAGCTCTTCAGTTTCTCCTGCTCACAGCTCTGCACTGTCCCGGCACCTCCCCCGTCTCTCCTTCTCTGCTGGGATAACAGATAAGAGCAGGAGAAGCTGGAGCTCCATGCACACACAGGCCGGTATGCTGACCTCTCATCTTGATTATTGCTGGCTCTGTCCCTCAGAGAGGCAGTGCCGCACAGGAGCCTGCTCATCACATACTGCTGCAGCCTACATGTCGAGGCTGCTAGCGAGATGATGCCGACCCGTGCACTACAGGTGCGCTATGTATTACAATCACTGCTAGTCCTCCAGCGGCCCTGTGCAGCTGCTTAGGCAGCGGCCCGGGGGGCATGAGCATTCCTGCCACCCGGCCCAGTCCGCCCCTGGACCAGGTCCTTCTGCCAACTTGGATTTAGCCTGCTCTCTGTGAGAAAGCTAAATCCCAGTTGGCTAACGGACCAGGTCCCTGTGAGTGTCTTAATACTAGATCTAGCAAGCTAAAGGACCAGGTTCTTCTGCCAACTTGGATTTAGCCTGCTCTGTGAGAAAGCTAAATCCCAGTCACCTAAAGGACCAGGTCCTTCTGCCAACTTGGATTTAGCTTGCTCTCTGTGAGAAAGCTAAATCCCAGTTGGCTAAAGGACCAGGTCCCTGTGAGTGTTTTAATACTAGATCTAGCAGGCTAAAGGACCAGGTCCTTCTGCCAACTTGGATTTAGCCTGCTCTCTGTGAGAAAGCTAAATCCCAGTCACCTAAAGGACCAGGTCCTTCTGCCAATTTGGATTTAGCTTGCTCTGTGAGAAAGCTAAATCCCAGTCACCTAAAGGACCAGGTCCTTCTGCCAACTTGGATTTAGCTTGCTCTCTGTGAGAAAGCTAAATCCCAGTTGGCTAAAGGACCAGGTCCCTGTGAGTGTTTTAATACTAGATCTAGCAGGCTAAAGGACCAGGTCCTTCTGCCAACTTGGATTTAGCCTGCTCTCTGTGAGAAAGCTAAATCCCAGTCACCTAAAGGACCAGGTCCTTCTGCCAATTTGGATTTAGCTTGCTCTCTGTGAGAAAGCTAAATCCCATTTGGCTAAGGCCTCTTTCACACTTCCTTTTTTTGCAATCTGTCATTTTGGGCAAAAAATGGATCCTGCAAATGTGCTCGCAGGATGTGTTTTTTTGCCCATAAACTTGTATTAACGACGGATCGCGACGGATTGCCACACGTCGCGTCCGTCGTGCGATGGAGCCATCGTGTTTTGGCAGACCGTCGTCACAAAAAAAGTTCAATGTAACGTTTTTTTGGACGTCGCGGCCGAAACTCCGTCCCCTCCTTTCCGGACTGCAGAATGGGCAGCGGATGCGTCGAAAAACTGTATCCGCTGCCCACGTCGTGCAAAACTTTCACAACGTCTGTCGGTACGTCGGCCCGACGCATTGCGACGAAAGATGATCTAGATCTAGCAGGCTAAAGGACCAGGTCCTTCTGCCAACTTGGATTTAGCCTGCTCACTGTGAGAAAGCTAAATCCAAGTGGGATAAAGGACCAAGTCCCTTGAAGTGGTTTAATACCAGACTTAGTAAGCTAAAACACCAGGTCCTTCTGCCCACTTAGATTTAGCTTGCTGTATATAACAAATTCTAGTGGGCAATTCCAGTCCAACAGTGATTCACCAATCTGATGCACTGTAATGATTCCACTGGTTCACTGTCGGACTTCCGTACTGTAGTGCCCGTGTGTCACGCAGGGGGCAGTCCGGCAATCCAACCTACTACAATGTTTCCGCCAGGTTATGTGTATTGCCGGTCACTGTGCTCCTTGAGTTCACCTCAAGTGACAGTTGACAGCTCAGAGGGTACTGTGAAAACCGCAAACTGTAATCTCCAGTGACCTCACAGGTGGCGGCTTCCATGCCACCCTTAGTGTGTGTACGGCGGACACGGGGAGGGGTCACATTTTATGTCACTGTGGCTTCTGTATGTCTTGGAGCAGGGGATCGTCTTGGGACCTCGATGTGGATTACGTTGGACCTTGTGGATCTCTTTGAACCTGCAGGTGGTTTTTTTTTGGTAAATGGGTGAAAGAGGGTGTCTGTTTTTATATTTTAATTACATGTTTTTAATCTGTGTTTCTTTATTTTTACTTACAGTGTAAACGGGGTGTTTCATAGACACTTCTCTATTACTAACCCTGGGCTTGATGTCAGCTGTGATTTTTGACAAATCACAGTTGTAATTATACTTACAGCCCTGGCAAAAATTAAGAGACCACTGCAAAATGTCCAGGTTGTCTGATTTTTCTCTTTATAGGTATAAACTTCCTGTCTGGTGCCGGTACCCAAGACTTCTTCTCCTGCAACCCTAAATGACTATCGTCCTGTAGCCTTAACATCTCACGCTATGAAGGCCTTGGAAAGATTAGTGCTTGCTCACTTAAGACCAAGGGTCAATGCTTTTATCGATCCCCTTCAGTTTGCCTACCGACATAGATTGGGGGTGGATGATGCTATTCTTTCTCTGTTACATAGGGTACACTCATTTCTGGAGATTGACGGAACCATGGTGCGAGCGATGTTCTTTGATTTCTCGAGTGCATTTAACTCCCTGCAGCCACTTTTACTACACAAAAAGATGACTGATATGAAGGTTGAGGAGGGGATGAGAAATTGGATAACTGACTACCTATCAGATCGGCCACAGTTTGTACAGATGGGAGCAGTGGTGTCAAGCAGATTACTGAGCAGTGTAGGTGCCCCCCAGGGAACGGTGCTTGCGCTCTTTCTATTCACACTGTATACTTCAGACTTTCAGTATAAATCTGAACTTTGCCACCTTCAAAAATTTTCGGATGACTCCGTGGTTGTGGGATGTATTAGGGGAGATCAGGGGGATGAGGAATACAGAAGGGTGGTGTCGAATTTCGTGGATTGGTGCAATGGTAACTATCTACAACTAAATGTTAAGAAAACCAAGGAGTTGGTGGCCAACTATAGAAGGATTAAGTTGGAATGCTTACCGATCACTATTGCTGGTCAGGAGGTAGAGCAGGTGGAGAGTTACAAATATTTGGGGGTCCATTTGGATAGCAAACTGGACTGGAGATGCCACTCAGAGTTTGTCTACAAGAAGGGGATGAGCAGATTGTATTTCCTAAGGAAACTGAGGTCTTTTAATGTGTGCAGCAAAATGTTAGAAATGTTCTACCAGTCTGTGGTGGCAAGTGCCATCTTTTTTGCAATAACATGCTGGGGTAGTAGTGTGCGGGCCTCTGATGCTAATAAGCTGAATAAGATTATTAAGAAGGCAAGTTCTGCTGTGGGCTGTAATCTGGACTCTTTTGGGGAGGTAGTGGAGAAAAGAACTCTGAGAAAGTGTATGGCAATTATGAACAATAATGCACATCCACTATATGAGCTATTCATGAGACAGAAAAGCACCTTCAGTAACCGGCTAATACTTCTGAGGTGTAAGAAGGAAAAATATAGGAAATCGTTTGTGCCAACTGCCATGGGAATGTACAACAATAACATTAGGGTTAAACCACCAAGGTGAATGTCTACTTATTTCTCTACATTTCAGTTCACTCGTTGTGTATGTCCTATTCTAATGTATAATGTATAATGTTCTTCTGTCAACTCCACTGTCATGTCAACTATGTAATTCTTTATGATTTTTATGATTTGATTTAAGTTGTGCTGCTGTGATACCATAATTTCCCATGGGATCAATAAAGTGTATCACGAGTGCGGGCTAGGCTTAAGGCCAGGGCACGAGTGCGGGCTAGGCTTAAGGCCTGGGCTCAAAAGTGCGGGCTAGGCTTAAGGCCTGGGCACAAGTGCAGGCTAGGCTTAAGGCCTGGGCACAAGTGCGGGCTAGGCTTAAAGCCTGGGCACAAGTGCAGTGCTGGCTAGGATTAAGGCAGGGGGCACAAGTGCAGACTAGGCTTAAGGCCTGGGCACAAGTGCGAGCTAGGCTTAAGGCCTGGGCACAAGTGCAGGCTAGGCTTAAGTCCTGGGCACACGTGCGGGCTAGGCTTAAGGCCTGGGCACACGTGCGGGCTAGGCTTAAGGCCTGGGCACAAGTGCGGGCTAGGCTTAAGGCCTGGGCACAAGTGCGGGCTTGGCTTAACGCCTGGGCACAAGTGCGGGCTAGGCTTAAGGCCTGGGCACAAGTGCGGGCTAGGCTTAAGGCCTGGGCACAAGTGCGGGCTAGGCTTAAGGCCTGGGCACAAGTGCGGGCTAGGCTTAAGGCCTGGGCACAAGTGCGGGCTAGGCTTAAGGCCTGGGCACAAGTGCGGGCTAGGCTTAAGGCCTGGGCACAAGTGCGGGCTAGGCTTAAGGCCTGGGCACAAGTGCGGGCTAGGCTTAAGTCCTGGGCACAAGTGCGGGCTAGGCTTCAGTCCTGGGCACAAGTGCAGGCTAGGCTTAAGTCCTGGGCACAAGTGCAGGCTAGGCTTAAGGCCTGGGCACAAGTGCAGTGCTGGCTAGGATCAAGGCAGGGGGCACAAGTGCTGGCTAGGCTAAAGGCATGGGCACAAGTGCAGGCTAGGCTTAAGGCCTGGGAACAAGTGCGGGCTTGGCTTAAGGCCTGGGCACAAGTGCGGGCTAGGCTTAAGGCCTGGGCACAAGTGCGGGCTAGGCTTAAGGCCTGGGCACAAGTGTGGGCTAGGCTTAAGTCCTGGGCACAAGTGCAGGCTAGGCTTAAGTCCTGGGCACAAGTGCAGGCTAGGCTTAAGGCCTGGGCACAAGTGCAGTGCTGGCTAGGATCAAGGCAGGGGGCACAAGTGCTGGCTAGGCTTAAGGCATGGGCACAAGTGCGGGCAAGGCTTAAAGCCTGGGCACAAGTGCGGGCTAGGCTTAAGGCCTGGGCACAAGTGCAGTGCTGGCTAGGATCAAGGCAGGGGGCACAAGTGCTGGCTAGGCTTAAGGCATGGGCACAAGTGCGGGCTAGGCTTAGGGCCTGGGCTCAAAAGTGCGGGCTAGGCTTAAGTCCTGGGCACAAGTGCGGGCTAGGCTTAAGTCCTGGGCACAAGTGCAGGCTAGGCTTAAGGCCTGGGCACAAGTGCAGTGCTGGCTAGGATCAAGGCAGGGGGCACAAGTGCTGGCTAGGCTTAAGGCATGGGCACAAGTGCGGGCTAGGCTTAAGGCCTGGGCTCAAAAGTGCGAGCTAGGCTTAAGGCCTGGGCTCAAAAGTGCGGGCTAGGCTTAAGGCCTGGGCTCAAAAGTGCGGGCTAGGCTTAAGGCCTGGGCACAAGTGGAGGCTAGGCTTAAGGCCTGGGCACAAGTGCGGGTGAGGCTTAAAGCCTGGGCACAAGTGCCGTGCTGGCTAGGATTAAGGCAGGGGGCACAAGTGCTGACTAGGCTTAAGGCCTGGGCACAAGTGCGAGCTAGGCTTAAGGCCTGGGCACAAGTGCAGGCTAGGCTTAAGGCCTGGGCACACGTGCGGGCTAGGCTTATGGCCTGGACACAAGTGCGGGCTAGGCTTACGTCCTGGGCACAAGTGCGGGCTAGGCTTAAGTCCTGGGCACAAGTGCGGGCTAGGCTTAAGTCCTGGGCACAAGTGCAGGCTAGGCTTAAGTCCTGGGCACAAGTGCAGGCTAGGCTTAAGGCCTGGGCACAAGTGCTGACTAGGCTTAAGGCCTGGGCACAAGAGCGGGCTAGGCTTAAGTCCTGGGCACAAGTGCTGACTAGGCTTAAGGCCTGGGCACAAGTGCGAGCTAGGCTTAAGGCCTGGGCACAAGTGCGAGCTAGGCTTAAGGCCTGGGCACAAGTGCGGGCTAGGCTTAAGGCCTGGGCACACGTGCGGGCTAGGCTTAAGGCCTGGGCACAAGTGCGGGCTAGGCTTAAGGCCAGGGCACAAGTGCGGGCTAGGCTTAAGGCCAGGGCACAAGTGCGGGCTAGGCTTAACGCCTGGGCACAAGTGCGGGCTAGGCTTAAGGCCTGGGCTCAAAAGTGCGGGCTAGGCTTAAGTCCTGGGCACAAGTGCAGGCTAGGCTTAAGGCCTGGGCACAAGTGCAGTGCTGGCTAGGATCAAGGCAGGGGGCACAAGTGCTGGCTAGGCTTAAGGCATGGGCACAAGTGCGGGCTAGGCTTAAGGCCTGGGCTCAAAAGTGCGGGCTAGGCTTAAGGCCTGGGCTCAAAAGTGCGGGCTAGGCTTAAGGCCTGGGCACAAGTGCAGGCTAGGCTTAAGGCCTGGGCACAAGTGCGGGCTAGGCTTAAGGCCTGGGCACAAGTGCGGGCTAGGCTTAAAGCCTGGGCACAAGTGCAGTGCTGGCTAGGATTAAGGCAGGGGGCACAAGTGCTGACTAGGCTTAAGGCCTGGGCACAAGTGCGAGCTAGGCTTAAGGCCTGGGCACAAGTGCAGGCTAGGCTTAAGGCCTGGGCACACGTGCAGGCTAGGCTTAAGGCCTGGGCACACGTGCGGGCTAGGCTTAAGGCCTGGGCACAAGTGCTGACTAGGCTTAAGGCCTGGGCACAAGTGCGAGCTAGGCTTAAGGCCTGGGCACAAGTGCGAGCTAGGCTTAAGGCCTGGGCACAAGTGCGGGCTAGGCTTAAGGCCTGGGCACACGTGCGGGCTAGGCTTAAGGCCTGGGCACAAGTGCGGGCTAGGCTTAAGGGCAGGGCACAAGTGCGGGCTAGGCTTAACGCCTGGACACATTTGCGGGCTAGGCTTAAGGCCTGGGCTCAAAAGTGCGGGCTAGGCTTAAGTCCTGGGCACAAGTGCAGGCTAGGCTTAAGGCCTGGGCACAAGTGCAGTGCTGGCTAGGATCAAGGCAGGGGGCACAAGTGCTGGCTAGGCTTAAGGCATGGGCACAAGTGCGGGCTAGGCTTAAGGCCTGGGCTCAAAAGTGCGGGCTAGGCTTAAGTCCTGGGCACAAGTGCAGGCTAGGCTTAAGGCCTGATCACAAGTGCAGTGCTGGCTAGGATCAAGGCAGGAGGCACAAGTGCTGGCTAGGCTTAAGGCCTGGGCACAAAAGTGCGGGCTAGGCTTAAGTCCTGGGCACAAGTGCAGGCTAGGCTTAAGGCCTGGGCACAAGTGCAGTGCTGGCTAGGATCAAGGCAGGGGGCACAAGTGCTGGCTAGGCTTAAGGCATGGGCACAAGTGCGGGCTAGGCTTAAGGCCTGGGCTCAAAAGTGCGGGCTAGGCTTAAGGCCTGGGCTCAAAAGTGCGGGCTAGGCTTAAGGCCTGGGCACAAGTGCAGGCTAGGCTTAAGGCCTGGGCACAAGTGCGGGCTAGGCTTAAGGCCTGGGCACAAGTGCGGGCTAGGCTTAAAGCCTGGGCACAAGTGCAGTGCTGGCTAGGATCAAGGCAGGGGGCACAAGTGCTGGCTAGGCTAAAGGCATGGGCACAAGTGCAGGCTAGGCTTAAGGCCTGGGCACAAGTGCGGGCTTGGCTTAAGGCCTGGGCACAAGTGCGGGCTAGGCTTAAGGCCTGGGCACAAGTGCGGGCTAGGCTTAAGGCCTGGGCACAAGTGTGGGCTAGGCTTAAGTCCTGGGCACAAGTGCAGGCTAGGCTTAAGTCCTGGGCACAAGTGCAGGCTAGGCTTAAGGCCTGGGCACAAGTGCAGTGCTGGCTAGGATCAAGGCAGGGGGCACAAGTGCTGGCTAGGCTTAAGGCATGGGCACAAGTGCGGGCAAGGCTTAAAGCCTGGACACAAGTGCAGGCTAGGCTTAAGGCCTGGGCACAAGTGCAGTGCTGGCTAGGATCAAGGCAGGGGGCACAAGTGCTGGCTAGGCTTAAGGCATGGGCACAAGTCCGGCTAGGCTTAGGGCCTGGGCTCAAAAGTGCGGGCTAGGCTTAAGTCCTGGGCACAAGTGCGGGCTAGGCTTAAGGCCTGGGCACAAGTGCAGTGCTGGCTAGGATCAAGGCAGAGGGCACAAGTGCTGGCTAGGCTTAAGGCATGGGCACAAGTGCGGGCTAGGCTTAAGGCCTGGGCTCAAAAGTGCGAGCTAGGCTTACGGCCTGGGCTCAAAAGTGCGGGCTAGGCTTAAGGCCTGGGCTCAAAAGTGCGGGCTAGGCTTAAGGCCTGGGCACAAGTGGAGGCTAGGCTTAAGGCCTGGGCACAAGTGCGGGTGAGGCTTAAAGCCTGGGCACAAGAGCAGTGCTGGCTAGGATTAAGGCAGGGGGCACAAGTGCTGACTAGGCTTAAGGCCTGAGCACAAGTGCGAGCTAGGCTTAAGGCCTGGGCACAAGTGCAGGCTAGGCTTAAGGCCTGGGCACACGTGCGGGCTAGGCTTAAGGCCTGGACACAAGTGCGGGCTAGGCTTAAGGCCTGGGCACAAGTGCGGGCTAGGCTTAACGCCTGGGCACAAGTGCGGGCTAGGCTTAACGCCTGGGCACAAGTGCGGGCTAGGCTTAAGGCCTGGGCACAAGTGCGGGCTAGGCTTAAGTCCTGGGCACAAGTGCGGGCTAGGCTTAAGTCCTGGGCACAAGTGCGGGCTAGGCTTAAGGCCTGGGCACAAGTGCAGGCTAGGCTTAAGGCCTGGGCACAAGTGCTGACTAGGCTTAAGGCCTGGGCACAAGAGCGGGCTAGGCTTAAGTCTTGGGCACAAGTGCTGACTAGGCTTAAGGCCTGGGCACAAGTGCGAGCTAGGCTTAAGGCCTGGGCACAAGTGCGAGCTAGGCTTAAGGCCTGGGCACAAGTGCGGGCTAGGCTTAAGGCCTGGGCACACGTGCGGGCTAGGCTTAAGGCCTGGGCACAAGTGCGGGCTAGGCTTAAGGCCAGGGCACAAGTGCGGGCTAGGCTTAACGCCTGGGCACAAGTGCGGGCTAGGCTTAAGGCCTGGGCTCAAAAGTGCGGGCTAGGCTTAAGTCCTGGGCACAAGTGCAGTCTAGGCTTAAGGCCTGGGCACAAGTGCAGTGCTGGCTAGGATCAAGGCAGGGGGCACAAGTGCTGGCTAGGCTTAAAGCATGGGCACAAGTGCGGGCTAGGCTTAAGGCCTGGGCTCAAAAGTGCGGGCTAGGCTTAAGGCCTGGGCACAAGTGCAGGCTAGGCTTAAGGCCTGGGCACAAGTGCAGGCTAGGCTTAAGGCCTGGGCACAAGTGCGGGCTAGGCTTAAAGCCTGGGCACAAGTGCAGTGCTGGCTAGGATTAAGGCAGGGGGCACAAGTGCTGACTAGGCTTAAGGCCTGGGCACAAGTGCGAGCTAGGCTTAAGGCCTGGGCACAAGTGCAGGCAAGGCTTAAGGCCTGGGCACACGTGCTGGCTAGGCTTAAGGCCTGGGCACAAGTGCGGGCTAGGCTTAAGGCCTGGGCACAAGTGCGGGCTAGGCTTAACGCCTGGGCACAAGTGCGGGCTAGGCTTAACGCCTGGGCACAAGTGCGGGCTAGGCTTAAGGCCTGGGCACAAGTGCGGGCTAGGCTTAAGTCCTGGGCACAAGTGCGGGCTAGGCTTAAGTCCTGGGCACAAGTGCGGGCTAGGCTTAAGTCCTGGGCACAAGTGCGGGCTAGGCTTAAGTCCTGGGCACAAGTGCGGGCTAGGCTTAAGGCCTGGGCACAAGTGCTGACTAGGCTTAAGGCCTGGGCACAAGAGCGGGCTAGGCTTAAGTCCTGGGCACAAGTGCTGACTAGGCTTAAGGCCTGGGCACAAGTGCGAGCTAGGCTTAAGGCCTGGGCACAAGTGCGAGCTAGGCTTAAGGCCTGGGCACAAGTGCGAGCTAGGCTTAAGACCTGGGCACAAGTGCGGGCTAGGCTTAAGGCCTGGGCACACGTGCGGGCTAGGCTTAAGGCCTGGGCACACGTGCGGGCTAGGCTTAAGGCCTGGGCACACGTGCGGGCTAGGCTTAAGGCCTGGGCACAAGTGCGGGCTAGGCTTAAGGCCAGGGCACAAGTGCAGGCTAGGCTTAACGCCTGGGCACAAGTGCAGGCTAGGCTTAAGGCCTGGGCTCAAAAGTGCGGGCTAGGCTTAAGTCCTGGGCACAAGTGCAGGCTAGGCTTAAGGCCTGGGCACAAGTGCAGTGCTGGCTAGGATCAAGGCAAGGGGCACAAGTGCTGGCTAGGCATAAGGCAGGGGCACAAGTGCTGGCTAGGCATAAGGCAGGGGCACGAGTGCTGGCTAGGCATAAGGCAGGGGCACAAGTGATGGCTAGGCATAAGGCAGGGGCACAAGTGCTGGCTAGGCATAAGGCAGGGGCACAAGTGCTGGCTAGGCATAAGGCAGGGGCACAAGTGCTGGCTAGGCATAAGGCAGGGGCACAAGTGCTGGCTAGGCATAAGGCAGGGGCATAAGTGCTGGCTAGGCATAAGGCAGGGGCACAAGTGCTGGCTACACATTAGGCATACGGCTAACTCTTTGCACTCTTTGCATAAAGGGATAGGCACCCTTAGGGGTGAAGAGCTAGCTTTCACCCCTCTACTCTGTACTTTTTTGTACAGTGTAGAGCCACTCCATAACCCCCATGCTCCAAGCGACCAGGCACATCTTGTCTGTCCTCTGTAAATGGGTAATGCCTTCGTCCCCAATTACAGTCGTGCATGTGCATTCAGACGGGACAAGAGCTTAGAGCGTAAAGCCTGCCCTGTGTACATAACCAACATGAAGCTAAAGACAAAAAAACAATAATGCAAGGGGCTCAAAAGTGCTGGCTAGGCATAAGGCAGGGGCACAAGTGCTGGCTAGGCATAAGGCAGGGGCACAAATGCTGGCTAGGCATAAGGCAGGGGCACAAGTGCTGGCTAGGCTTAAGGCCTGGGCACAAGTGCGAGCTAGGCTTAAGGCCTGGGCACAAGTGCAGGCTAGGCTTAAGGCCTGGGCACACGTGCGGGCTAGGCTTATGGCCTGGACACAAGTGCGGGCTAGGCTTACGTCCTGGGCACAAGTGCGGGCTAGGCTTAAGTCCTGGGCACAAGTGCGGGCTAGGCTTAAGTCCTGGGCACAAGTGCAGGCTAGGCTTAAGTCCTGGGCACAAGTGCAGGCTAGGCTTAAGGCCTGGGCACAAGTGCTGACTAGGCTTAAGGCCTGGGCACAAGAGCGGGCTAGGCTTAAGTCCTGGGCACAAGTGCTGACTAGGCTTAAGGCCTGGGCACAAGAGCGGGCTAGGCTTAAGTCCTGGGCACAAGTGCTGACTAGGCTTAAGGCCTGGGCACAAGTGCGAGCTAGGCTTAAGGCCTGGGCACAAGTGCGAGCTAGGCTTAAGGCCTGGGCACAAGTGCGGGCTAGGCTTAAGGCCTGAGCACACGTGCGGGCTAGGCTTAAGGCCTGGGCACAAGTGCGGGCTAGGCTTAAGGCCAGGGCACAAGTGCGGGCTAGGCTTAACGCCTGGGCACAAGTGCGGGCTAGGCTTAAGGCCTGGGCTCAAAAGTGCGGGCTAGGCTTAAGTCCTGGGCACAAGTGCAGGCTAGGCTTAAGGCCTGGGCACAAGTGCAGTGCTGGCTAGGATCAAGGCAGGGGGCACAAGTGCTGGCTAGGCTTAAGGCATGGGCACAAGTGCGGGCTAGGCTTAAGGCCTGGGCTCAAAAGTGCGGGCTAGGCTTAAGGCCTGGGCTCAAAAGTGCGGGCTAGGCTTAAGGCCTGGGCACAAGTGCAGGCTAGGCTTAAGGCCTGGGCACAAGTGCGGGCTAGGCTTAAGGCCTGGGCACAAGTGCGGGCTAGGCTTAAAGCCTGGGCACAAGTGCAGTGCTGGCTAGGATTAAGGCAGGGGGCACAAGTGCTGACTAGGCTTAAGGCCTGGGCACAAGTGCGAGCTAGGCTTAAGGCCTGGGCACAAGTGCAGGCTAGGCTTAAGGCCTGGGCACACGTGCAGGCTAGGCTTAAGGCCTGGGCACACGTGCGGGCTAGGCTTAAGGCCTGGGCACAAGTGCTGACTAGGCTTAAGGCCTGGGCACAAGTGCGAGCTAGGCTTAAGGCCTGGGCACAAATGCGAGCTAGGCTTAAGGCCTGGGCACAAGTGCGGGCTAGGCTTAAGGCCTGGGCACACGTGCGGGCTAGGCTTAAGGCCTGGGCACAAGTGCGGGCTAGGCTTAAGGGCAGGGCACAAGTGCGGGCTAGGCTTAACGCCTGGGCACATTTGCGGGCTAGGCTTAAGGCCTGGGCTCAAAAGTGCGGGCTAGGCTTAAGTCCTGGGCACAAGTGCAGGCTAGGCTTAAGGCCTGGGCACAAGTGCAGTGCTGGCTAGGATCAAGGCAGGGGGCACAAGTGCTGGCTAGGCTTAAGGCATGGGCACAAGTGCGGGCTAGGCTTAAGGCCTGGGCTCAAAAGTGCGGGCTAGGCTTAAGTCCTGGGCACAAGTGCAGGCTAGGCTTAAGTCCTGGGCACAAGTGCGGGCTAGGCTTAAGTCCTGGGCACAAGTGCGGGCTAGGCTTAAGTCCTGGGCACAAGTGCGGGCTAGGCTTAAGTCCTGGGCACAAGTGCAGGCTAGGCTTAAGGCCTGGGCACAAGTGCAGTGCTGGCTAGGATCAAGGCAAGGGGCACAAGTGCTGGCTAGGCATAAGGCAGGGGCACAAGTGCTGGCTAGGCATAAGGCAGGGGCACGAGTGCTGGCTAGGCATAAGGCAGGGGCACAAGTGATGGCTAGGCATAAGGCAGGGGCACAAGTGCTGGCTAGGCATAAGGCAGGGGCACAAGTGCTGGCTAGGCATAAGGCAGGGGCACAAGTGCTGGCTAGGCATAAGGCAGGGGCACAAGTGCTGGCTAGGCATAAGGCAGGGGCACAAGTGCTGGCTAGGCATAAGGCAGGGGCACAAGTGCTGGCTACACATTAGGCATACGGCTAACTCTTTGCACTCTTTGCATAAAGGGATAGGCACCCTTAGGGGTGAAGAGCTAGCTTTCACCCCTCTACTCTGTACTTTTTTGTACAGTGTAGAGCCACTCCATAACCCCCATGCTCCAAGCGACCAGGCACATCTTGTCTGTCCTCTGTAAATGGGTAATGCCTTCGTCCCCAATTACAGTCGTGCATGTGCATTCAGACGGGACAAGAGCTTAGAGCGTAAAGCCTGCCCTGTGTACATAACCAACATGAAGCTAAAGACAAAAAAACAATAATGCAAGGGGCTCAAAAGTGCTGGCTAGGCATAAGGCAGGGGCACAAGTGCTGGCTAGGCATAAGGCAGGGGCACAAGTGCTGGCTAGGCATAAGGCAGGGGCACAAGTGCTGGCTAGGCTTAAGGCCTGGGCACAAGTGCGAGCTAGGCTTAAGGCCTGGGCACAAGTGCAGGCTAGGCTTAAGGCCTGGGCACACGTGCGGGCTAGGCTTATGGCCTGGACACAAGTGCGGGCTAGGCTTACGTCCTGGACACAAGTGCGGGCTAGGCTTACGTCCTGGGCACAAGTGCGGGCTAGGCTTAAGTCCTGGGCACAAGTGCGGGCTAGGCTTAAGTCCTGGGCACAAGTGCAGGCTAGGCTTAAGTCCTGGGCACAAGTGCAGGCTAGGCTTAAGGCCTGGGCACAAGTGCTGACTAGGCTTAAGGCCTGGGCACAAGAGCGGGCTAGGCTTAAGTCCTGGGCACAAGTGCTGACTAGGCTTAAGGCCTGGGCACAAGTGCGAGCTAGGCTTAAGGCCTGGGCACAAGTGCGAGCTAGGCTTAAGGCCTGGGCACAAGTGCGGGCTAGGCTTAAGGCCTGAGCACACGTGCGGGCTAGGCTTAAGGCCTGGGCACAAGTGCGGGCTAGGCTTAAGGCCAGGGCACAAGTGCGGGCTAGGCTTAACGCCTGGGCACAAGTGCGGGCTAGGCTTAAGGCCTGGGCTCAAAAGTGCGGGCTAGGCTTAAGTCCTGGGCACAAGTGCAGGCTAGGCTTAAGGCCTGGGCACAAGTGCAGTGCTGGCTAGGATCAAGGCAGGGGGCACAAGTGCTGGCTAGGCTTAAGGCATGGGCACAAGTGCGGGCTAGGCTTAAGGCCTGGGCTCAAAAGTGCGGGCTAGGCTTAAGGCCTGGGCTCAAAAGTGCGGGCTAGGCTTAAGGCCTGGGCACAAGTGCAGGCTAGGCTTAAGGCCTGGGCACAAGTGCGGGCTAGGCTTAAGGCCTGGGCACAAGTGCGGGCTAGGCTTAAAGCCTGGGCACAAGTGCAGTGCTGGCTAGGATTAAGGCAGGGGGCACAAGTGCTGACTAGGCTTAAGGCCTGGGCACAAGTGCGAGCTAGGCTTAAGGCCTGGGCACAAGTGCAGGCTAGGCTTAAGGCCTGGGCACACGTGCAGGCTAGGCTTAAGGCCTGGGCACACGTGCGGGCTAGGCTTAAGGCCTGGGCACAAGTGCTGACTAGGCTTAAGGCCTGGGCACAAGTGCGAGCTAGGCTTAAGGCCTGGGCACAAGTGCGAGCTAGGCTTAAGGCCTGGGCACAAGTGCGGGCTAGGCTTAAGGCCTGGGCACACGTGCGGGCTAGGCTTAAGGCCTGGGCACAAGTGCGGGCTAGGCTTAAGGGCAGGGCACAAGTGCGGGCTAGGCTTAACGCCTGGGCACATTTGCGGGCTAGGCTTAAGGCCTGGGCTCAAAAGTGCGGGCTAGGCTTAAGTCCTGGGCACAAGTGCAGGCTAGGCTTAAGGCCTGGGCACAAGTGCAGTGCTGGCTAGGATCAAGGCAGGGGGCACAAGTGCTGGCTAGGCTTAAGGCATGGGCACAAGTGCGGGCTAGGCTTAAGGCCTGGGCTCAAAAGTGCGGGCTAGGCTTAAGTCCTGGGCACAAGTGCAGGCTAGGCTTAAGGCCTGATCACAAGTGCAGTGCTGGCTAGGATCAAGGCAGGGGGCACAAGTGCTGGCTAGGCTTAAGGCCTGGGCACAAGTGCGAGCTAGGCTTAAGGCCTGGGCACAAGTGCAGGCAAGGCTTAAGGCCTGGGCACACGTGCGGGCTAGGCTTAAGGCCTGGGCACAAGTGCGGGCTAGGCTTAAGGCCTGGGCACAAGTGCGGGCTAGGCTTAAGGCCTGGGCACAAGTGCGGGCTAGGCTTAACGCCTGGGCACAAGTGCAAGCTAGGCTTAACGCCTGGGCACAAGTGCGGGCTAGGCTTAAGGCCTGGGCACAAGTGCTGACTAGGCTTAAGGCCTGGGCACAAGAGCGGGCTAGGCTTAAGTCCTGGGCACAAGTGCTGACTAGGCTTAAGGCCTGGGCACAAGTGCGAGCTAGGCTTAAGGCCTGGGCACAAGTGCGGGCTAGGCTTAAGGCCTGGGCACACGTGCCGGCTAGGCTTAAGGCCTGGGCACAAGTGCGGGCTAGGCTTAAGGCCAGGGCACAAGTGCGGGCTAGGCTTAACGCCTGGGCACAAGTGCGGGCTAGGCTTATGGCCTGGGCTCAAAAGTGCGGGCTAGGCTTAAGTCCTGGGCACAAGTGCAGGCTAGGCTTAAGGCCTGGGCACAAGTGCAGTGCTGGCTAGGATCAAGGCAGGGGGCACAAGTGCTGGCTAGGCTAAAGGCATGGGCACAAGTGCAGGCTAGGCTTAAGGCCTGGGCACAAGTGCGGGCTTGGCTTAAGGCCTGGGCACAAGTGTGGGCTAGACTTAAGGCCTGGGCACAAGTGCGGGCTAGGCTTAAGGCCTGGGCACAAGTGCGGGCTAGGCTTAAGTCCTGGGCACAAGTGCAGGCTAGGCTTAAGTCCTGGGCACAAGTGCAGGCTAGGCTTAAGGCCTGGGCACAAGTGCAGTGCTGGCTAGGATCAAGGCAGGGGGCACAAGTGCTGGCTAGGCTTAAGGCATGGGCACAAGTGCGGGCAAGGCTTAAAGCCTGGACACAAGTGCAGGCTAGGCTTAAGGCCTGGGCACAAGTGCAGTGCTGGCTAGGATCAAGGCAGGGGGCACAAGTGCTGGCTAGGCTTAAGGCATGGGCACAAGTCCGGCTAGGCTTAGGGCCTGGGCTCAAAAGTGCGGGCTAGGCTTAAGTCCTGGGCACAAGTGCGGGCTAGGCTTAAGGCCTGGGCACAAGTGCAGTGCTGGCTAGGATCAAGGCAGAGGGCACAAGTGCTGGCTAGGCTTAAGTCCTGGGCACAAGTGCTGACTAGGCTTAAGGCCTGGGCACAAGTGCGAGCTAGGCTTAAGGCCTGGGCACAAGTGCGAGCTAGGCTTAAGGCCTGGGCACAAGTGCGAGCTAGGCTTAAGACCTGGGCACAAGTGCGGGCTAGGCTTAAGGCCTGGGCACACGTGCGGGCTAGGCTTAAGGCCTGGGCACACGTGCGGGCTAGGCTTAAGGCCTGGGCACAAGTGCGGGCTAGGCTTAAGGCCAGGGCACAAGTGCAGGCTAGGCTTAACGCCTGGGCACAAGTGCAGGCTAGGCTTAAGGCCTGGGCTCAAAAGTGCGGGCTAGGCTTAAGTCCTGGGCACAAGTGCAGGCTAGGCTTAAGGCCTGGGCACAAGTGCAGTGCTGGCTAGGATCAAGGCAAGGGGCACAAGTGCTGGCTAGGCATAAGGCAGGGGCACAAGTGCTGGCTAGGCATAAGGCAGGGGCACGAGTGCTGGCTAGGCATAAGGCAGGGGCACGAGTGCTGGCTAGGCATAAGGCAGGGGCACAAGTGATGGCTAGGCATAAGGCAGGGGCACAAGTGCTGGCTAGGCATAAGGCAGGGGCACAAGTGCTGGCTAGGCATAAGGCAGGGGCACAAGTGCTGGCTAGGCATAAGGCAGGGGCACAAGTGCTGGCTAGGCATAAGGCAGGGGCACAAGTGCTGGCTAGGCATAAGGCAGGGGCACAAGTGCTGGCTAGGCATAAGGCAGGGGCACAAGTGCTGGCTAGGCATAAGGCAGGGGCACAAGTGCTGGCTAGGCTTAAGGCAGGGGCACAAGTGATGGCTACACATAAGGCATACGGCTAACTCTTTGCACTCTTTGCATAAAGGGATAGGCACCCTTAGGGGTAAAGAGCTAGCTTTCACCCCTCTACTCTGTACTTTTTTGTACAGTGTAGAGCCACTCCATAACCCCCATGCTCCAAGCGACCAGGCACATCTTGTCTGTCCTCTGTAAATGGGTAATGCCTTCGTCCCCAATTACAGTCGTGCATGTGCATTCAGACGGGACAAGAGCTTAGAGCGTAAAGCCTGCCCTGTGTACATAACCAACATGAAGCTAAAGACAAAAAAACAATAATGCAAGGGGCTCAAAAGTGCTGGCTAGGCATAAGGCAGGGGCACAAGTGCTGGCTAGGCATAAGGCAGGGGCACAAGTGCTGGCTAGGCATAAGGCAGGGGCACAAGTGCTGGCTAGGCATAAGGCAGGGGCACAAGTGCTGGCTAGGCTTAAGGCAGGGGCACAAGTGCTGGCTAGGCTTAAGGCAGGGGCACAAGTGCTGGCTAGGCATAAGGCAGGGGCACAAGTGCTGGCTAGGCATAAGGCAGGGGCACAAGTGCTGGCTAGGCATAAGGCAGGGGCACAAGTGCTGGCTAGGCATAAGGCAGGGGCACAAGTGCAGGCTAGGCATAAGGCAGGGGCACAAGTGCGGGCTAGGCATACGGCAGGGGCACAAGTGCGGGCTAGGCATAAGGCAGGGGCACAAGTGCGGGCTAGGCATAAGGCAGGGGCACAAGTGCTGGCTAGGCATAAGGCAGGGGCACAAGTGCTGGCTAGACATAAGGCAGGGCACAAGTGCTGGCTAGGCATAAGGCAGGGGCACAAGTGCTGGCTAGGCATAAGGCAGGGGCACAAAAGCTGGCTAGGCATAAGGCAGGGGCACAAGTGCAGGCTAGGCATAAGGCAAGGGCACAAGTGCTGGCTAGGCATAAGGCAGGGGCACAAGTGCTGGCTAGGCTTAAGGCAGGGGCACAAGTGCTGGCTAGGCTTAAGGCAGGGGCACAAGTGCTGGCTAGGCATAAGGCAGTGGCACAAGTGCTGGCTAGGCATAAGGCAGGGGCACAAGTGCTGGCTAGGCATAAGGCAGGGGCACAAGTGCTGGCTAGGCATAAGGCAGGGGCACAAGTGCAGTCTAGGCATAAGGCAGGGGCACAAGTGCAGTCTAGGCATAAGGCAGGGCCACAAGTGCAGTCTAGGCATAAGGCAGGGGCACAAGTGCAGTCTAGGCATAAGGCAGGGGCACCTATGCAGGCTAGGCATAAGGCAGGGGCACCTATGCAGGCTAGGCATAAGGCAGGGGCACCTATGCAGGCTAGGCATAAGGCAGGGGCACAAGTGCTGGCTAGGCATAAGGCAGGGGCACAAGTGCTGGCTAGGCATAAGGCAGGGGCACAAGTGCTGGCTAGGCATAAGGCAGGGGCACAAGTGCTGGCTAGGCATAAGGCAGGGGCACAAGTGCGGGCTAGGCATAAGGCAGGGGCACAAGTGCTGGCTAGGCATAAGGCAGGGGCACAAGTGCTGGCTAGGCATAAGGCAGGGGCACAAGTGCTGGCTAGGCATAAGGCAGGGGCACAAGTGCTGGCTAGGCATAAGGCAGGGGCACAAGTGCTGGCTAGGCATAAGGCAGGGGCACAAGTGCTTGCTAGGCATAAGGCAGGGGCACAAGTGCTTGCTAGGCATAAGGCAGGGGCACAAAAGCTGGCTAGGCATAAGGCAGGGGCACAAGTGCAGGCTAGGCATAAGGCAGGGGCACAAGTGCTGGCTAGGCATAAGGCAGGGGCACAAGTGCTGGCTAGGCTTAAGGCAGGGGCACAAGTGCTGGCTAGGCATAAGGCAGGGGCACAAGTGCAGTCTAGGCATAAGGCAGGGGCACAAGTGCAGTCTAGGCATAAGGCAGGGGCACAAGTGCAGTCTAGGCATAAGGCAGGGGCACAAGTGCTGGCTAGGCATAAGGCAGGGGCACAAGTGCTGACTAGGCATAAGGCAGGGGCACAAGTGCTGGCTAGGCATAAGGCAGGGGCACAAGTGCGGGCTAGGCATAAGGCAGGGGCACAAGTGCGGGCTAGGCATAAGGCAGGGGCACAAGTGCGGGCTAGGCATAAGGCAGGGGCACAAGTGCGGGCTAGGCATAAGGCAGGGGCACAAGTGCGGGCTAGGCATAAGGCAGGGGCACAAGTGCGGGCTAGGCATAAGGCAGCGGCACAAGTGCGGGCTAGGCATAAGGCAGGGGCACAAGTGCGGGCTAGGCATAAGGCAGGGGCACAAGTGCGGGCTAGGCATAAGGCAGGGGCACAAGTGCGGGCTAGGCATAAGGCAGGGGCACAAGTGCGGGCTAGGCATAAGGCAGGGGCACAAGTGCTGGCTAGGCATAAGGCAGGGCACAAGTGCTGGCTAGGCATAAGGCAGGGGCACAAGTGCTTGCTAGGCATAAGGCAGGGGCACAAGTGCTTGCTAGGCATAAGGCAGGGGCACAAAAGCTGGCTAGGCATAAGGCAGGGGCACAAGTGCAGGCTAGGCATAAGGCAGGGGCACAAGTGCTGGCTAGGCATAAGGCAGGGGCACAAGTGCTGGCTAGGCTTAAGGCAGGGGCACAAGTGCTGGCTAGGCATAAGGCAGGGGCACAAGTGCAGTCTAGGCATAAGGCAGGGGCACAAGTGCAGTCTAGGCATAAGGCAGGGGCACAAGTGCAGTCTAGGCATAAGGCAGGGGCACAAGTGCAGTCTAGGCATAAGGCAGGGGCACAAGTGCAGTCTAGGCATAAGGCAGGGGCACAAGTGCAGTCTAGGCATAAGGCAGGGGCACAAGTGCAGTCTAGGCATAATGCAGGGGCACCTATGTGGGCTAGGCATAAGGCAGGGGCACCTATGCGGGCTAGGCATAAGGCAGGGGCACCTATGCGGGCTAGGCATAAGGCAGGGGCACCTATGCGGGCTAGGCATAAGGCAGGGGCACAAGTGCAGGCTAGGCATAAGGCAGGGGCACAAGTGCTGGCTAGGCATAAGGCAGGGGCACAAGTGCGGGCTAGGCATAAGGCAGGGGCACAAGTGCGGCTAGGCATAAGGCAGGGGCCCAAGTGCGGGCTAGGCATAAGGCAGGGGCACAAGTGCGGGCTAGGCATAAGGCAGGGGCACAATTGCGGACTAGGCATAAGGCAGGGGCAAAAGTGCGGGCTAGCCATAAGGCAGGGGCACAAGTGCGGGCTAGCCATAAGGCAGGGGCACAAGTGCGGGCTAGGCATAAGGCAGGGGCACAAGTGCGGGCTAGGCATAAGGCAGTGGCACAAGTGCGGGCTAGGCATAAGGCAGGGGCACAAGTGCGTCTAGGCATAAGGCAGGGGCCCAAGTGCGGGCTAGGCATAAGGCAGGGGCACACGTGCTGGCTAGGCATAAGGCAGGGGAACACGTGCGGGCTAGGCATAAGGCAGGGGCACACGTGCGGGCTAGGCATAAGGCAGGGGCACAAGTGCGGGCTAGGCATAAGGCAGGGGCACAAGTGCGGGCTAGGCATAAGGCAGGGGCACAAGTGCGGGCTAGGCATAAGGCAGGGGCACACGTGCTGGCTAGGCATAAGGCAGGGGCACACGTGCTGGCTAGGCATAAGGCAGGGGCACACGTTCTGGCTAGGCATAAGGCAGGGGCACACGTGCTGGCTAGGCATAAGGCAGGGGCACACGTGCTGGCTAGGCATAAGGCAGGGGCACACGTGCTGGCTAGGCATAAGGCAGGGGCACACGTGCTGGCTAGGCATAAGGCAGGGGCACACGTGCGGGCTAGGCATAAAGCAGGGGCACAAGTGCGGGCTAGGCATAAGGCAGGGGCACAAGTGCGGGCTAGGCATAAGGCAGGGGCACAAGTGCGGGCAAGGCATAAGGCAGGGGCACAAGTGCGGGCTAGGCATAAGGCAGGGGCACAAGTGCGGGCTAGGCTTAAGGCCTGGGCACACGTGCGGGCTAGGCTTAAGGCCTGGGCACAAGTGCGGGCTAGGCTTAAGGGCAGGGCACAAGTGCGGGCTAGGCTTAACGCCTGGGCACATTTGCGGGCTAGGCTTAAGGCCTGGGCTCAAAAGTGCGGGCTAGGCTTAAGTCCTGGGCACAAGTGCAGGCTAGGCTTAAGGCCTGGGCACAAGTGCAGTGCTGGCTAGGATCAAGGCAGGGGGCACAAGTGCTGGCTAGGCTTAAGGCATGGGCACAAGTGCGGGCTAGGCTTAAGGCCTGGGCTCAAAAGTGCGGGCTAGGCTTAAGTCCTGGGCACAAGTGCAGGCTAGGCTTAAGTCCTGGGCACAAGTGCGGGCTAGGCTTAAGTCCTGGGCACAAGTGCGGGCTAGGCTTAAGTCCTGGGCACAAGTGCGGGCTAGGCTTAAGTCCTGGGCACAAGTGCAGGCTAGGCTTAAGGCCTGGGCACAAGTGCAGTGCTGGCTAGGATCAAGGCAAGGGGCACAAGTGCTGGCTAGGCATAAGGCAGGGGCACAAGTGCTGGCTAGGCATAAGGCAGGGGCACGAGTGCTGGCTAGGCATAAGGCAGGGGCACAAGTGATGGCTAGGCATAAGGCAGGGGCACAAGTGCTGGCTAGGCATAAGGCAGGGGCACAAGTGCTGGCTAGGCATAAGGCAGGGGCACAAGTGCTGGCTAGGCATAAGGCAGGGGCACAAGTGCTGGCTAGGCATAAGGCAGGGGCACAAGTGCTGGCTAGGCATAAGGCAGGGGCACAAGTGCTGGCTACACATTAGGCATACGGCTAACTCTTTGCACTCTTTGCATAAAGGGATAGGCACCCTTAGGGGTGAAGAGCTAGCTTTCACCCCTCTACTCTGTACTTTTTTGTACAGTGTAGAGCCACTCCATAACCCCCATGCTCCAAGCGACCAGGCACATCTTGTCTGTCCTCTGTAAATGGGTAATGCCTTCGTCCCCAATTACAGTCGTGCATGTGCATTCAGACGGGACAAGAGCTTAGAGCGTAAAGCCTGCCCTGTGTACATAACCAACATGAAGCTAAAGACAAAAAAACAATAATGCAAGGGGCTCAAAAGTGCTGGCTAGGCATAAGGCAGGGGCACAAGTGCTGGCTAGGCATAAGGCAGGGGCACAAGTGCTGGCTAGGCATAAGGCAGGGGCACAAGTGCTGGCTAGGCTTAAGGCCTGGGCACAAGTGCGAGCTAGGCTTAAGGCCTGGGCACAAGTGCAGGCTAGGCTTAAGGCCTGGGCACACGTGCGGGCTAGGCTTATGGCCTGGACACAAGTGCGGGCTAGGCTTACGTCCTGGGCACAAGTGCGGGCTAGGCTTAAGTCCTGGGCACAAGTGCGGGCTAGGCTTAAGTCCTGGGCACAAGTGCAGGCTAGGCTTAAGTCCTGGGCACAAGTGCAGGCTAGGCTTAAGGCCTGGGCACAAGTGCTGACTAGGCTTAAGGCCTGGGCACAAGAGCGGGCTAGGCTTAAGTCCTGGGCACAAGTGCTGACTAGGCTTAAGGCCTGGGCACAAGAGCGGGCTAGGCTTAAGTCCTGGGCACAAGTGCTGACTAGGCTTAAGGCCTGGGCACAAGTGCGAGCTAGGCTTAAGGCCTGGGCACAAGTGCGAGCTAGGCTTAAGGCCTGGGCACAAGTGCGGGCTAGGCTTAAGGCCTGAGCACACGTGCGGGCTAGGCTTAAGGCCTGGGCACAAGTGCGGGCTAGGCTTAAGGCCAGGGCACAAGTGCGGGCTAGGCTTAACGCCTGGGCACAAGTGCGGGCTAGGCTTAAGGCCTGGGCTCAAAAGTGCGGGCTAGGCTTAAGTCCTGGGCACAAGTGCAGGCTAGGCTTAAGGCCTGGGCACAAGTGCAGTGCTGGCTAGGATCAAGGCAGGGGGCACAAGTGCTGGCTAGGCTTAAGGCATGGGCACAAGTGCGGGCTAGGCTTAAGGCCTGGGCTCAAAAGTGCGGGCTAGGCTTAAGGCCTGGGCTCAAAAGTGCGGGCTAGGCTTAAGGCCTGGGCACAAGTGCAGGCTAGGCTTAAGGCCTGGGCACAAGTGCGGGCTAGGCTTAAGGCCTGGGCACAAGTGCGGGCTAGGCTTAAAGCCTGGGCACAAGTGCAGTGCTGGCTAGGATTAAGGCAGGGGGCACAAGTGCTGACTAGGCTTAAGGCCTGGGCACAAGTGCGAGCTAGGCTTAAGGCCTGGGCACAAGTGCAGGCTAGGCTTAAGGCCTGGGCACACGTGCAGGCTAGGCTTAAGGCCTGGGCACACGTGCGGGCTAGGCTTAAGGCCTGGGCACAAGTGCTGACTAGGCTTAAGGCCTGGGCACAAGTGCGAGCTAGGCTTAAGGCCTGGGCACAAATGCGAGCTAGGCTTAAGGCCTGGGCACAAGTGCGGGCTAGGCTTAAGGCCTGGGCACACGTGCGGGCTAGGCTTAAGGCCTGGGCACAAGTGCGGGCTAGGCTTAAGGGCAGGGCACAAGTGCGGGCTAGGCTTAACGCCTGGGCACATTTGCGGGCTAGGCTTAAGGCCTGGGCTCAAAAGTGCGGGCTAGGCTTAAGTCCTGGGCACAAGTGCAGGCTAGGCTTAAGGCCTGGGCACAAGTGCAGTGCTGGCTAGGATCAAGGCAGGGGGCACAAGTGCTGGCTAGGCTTAAGGCATGGGCACAAGTGCGGGCTAGGCTTAAGGCCTGGGCTCAAAAGTGCGGGCTAGGCTTAAGTCCTGGGCACAAGTGCAGGCTAGGCTTAAGTCCTGGGCACAAGTGCGGGCTAGGCTTAAGTCCTGGGCACAAGTGCGGGCTAGGCTTAAGTCCTGGGCACAAGTGCGGGCTAGGCTTAAGTCCTGGGCACAAGTGCAGGCTAGGCTTAAGGCCTGGGCACAAGTGCAGTGCTGGCTAGGATCAAGGCAAGGGGCACAAGTGCTGGCTAGGCATAAGGCAGGGGCACAAGTGCTGGCTAGGCATAAGGCAGGGGCACGAGTGCTGGCTAGGCATAAGGCAGGGGCACAAGTGATGGCTAGGCATAAGGCAGGGGCACAAGTGCTGGCTAGGCATAAGGCAGGGGCACAAGTGCTGGCTAGGCATAAGGCAGGGGCACAAGTGCTGGCTAGGCATAAGGCAGGGGCACAAGTGCTGGCTAGGCATAAGGCAGGGGCACAAGTGCTGGCTAGGCATAAGGCAGGGGCACAAGTGCTGGCTACACATTAGGCATACGGCTAACTCTTTGCACTCTTTGCATAAAGGGATAGGCACCCTTAGGGGTGAAGAGCTAGCTTTCACCCCTCTACTCTGTACTTTTTTGTACAGTGTAGAGCCACTCCATAACCCCCATGCTCCAAGCGACCAGGCACATCTTGTCTGTCCTCTGTAAATGGGTAATGCCTTCGTCCCCAATTACAGTCGTGCATGTGCATTCAGACGGGACAAGAGCTTAGAGCGTAAAGCCTGCCCTGTGTACATAACCAACATGAAGCTAAAGACAAAAAAACAATAATGCAAGGGGCTCAAAAGTGCTGGCTAGGCATAAGGCAGGGGCACAAGTGCTGGCTAGGCATAAGGCAGGGGCACAAGTGCTGGCTAGGCATAAGGCAGGGGCACAAGTGCTGGCTAGGCTTAAGGCCTGGGCACAAGTGCGAGCTAGGCTTAAGGCCTGGGCACAAGTGCAGGCTAGGCTTAAGGCCTGGGCACACGTGCGGGCTAGGCTTATGGCCTGGACACAAGTGCGGGCTAGGCTTACGTCCTGGACACAAGTGCGGGCTAGGCTTACGTCCTGGGCACAAGTGCGGGCTAGGCTTAAGTCCTGGGCACAAGTGCGGGCTAGGCTTAAGTCCTGGGCACAAGTGCAGGCTAGGCTTAAGTCCTGGGCACAAGTGCAGGCTAGGCTTAAGGCCTGGGCACAAGTGCTGACTAGGCTTAAGGCCTGGGCACAAGAGCGGGCTAGGCTTAAGTCCTGGGCACAAGTGCTGACTAGGCTTAAGGCCTGGGCACAAGTGCGAGCTAGGCTTAAGGCCTGGGCACAAGTGCGAGCTAGGCTTAAGGCCTGGGCACAAGTGCGGGCTAGGCTTAAGGCCTGAGCACACGTGCGGGCTAGGCTTAAGGCCTGGGCACAAGTGCGGGCTAGGCTTAAGGCCAGGGCACAAGTGCGGGCTAGGCTTAACGCCTGGGCACAAGTGCGGGCTAGGCTTAAGGCCTGGGCTCAAAAGTGCGGGCTAGGCTTAAGTCCTGGGCACAAGTGCAGGCTAGGCTTAAGGCCTGGGCACAAGTGCAGTGCTGGCTAGGATCAAGGCAGGGGGCACAAGTGCTGGCTAGGCTTAAGGCATGGGCACAAGTGCGGGCTAGGCTTAAGGCCTGGGCTCAAAAGTGCGGGCTAGGCTTAAGGCCTGGGCTCAAAAGTGCGGGCTAGGCTTAAGGCCTGGGCACAAGTGCAGGCTAGGCTTAAGGCCTGGGCACAAGTGCGGGCTAGGCTTAAGGCCTGGGCACAAGTGCGGGCTAGGCTTAAAGCCTGGGCACAAGTGCAGTGCTGGCTAGGATTAAGGCAGGGGGCACAAGTGCTGACTAGGCTTAAGGCCTGGGCACAAGTGCGAGCTAGGCTTAAGGCCTGGGCACAAGTGCAGGCTAGGCTTAAGGCCTGGGCACACGTGCAGGCTAGGCTTAAGGCCTGGGCACACGTGCGGGCTAGGCTTAAGGCCTGGGCACAAGTGCTGACTAGGCTTAAGGCCTGGGCACAAGTGCGAGCTAGGCTTAAGGCCTGGGCACAAGTGCGAGCTAGGCTTAAGGCCTGGGCACAAGTGCGGGCTAGGCTTAAGGCCTGGGCACACGTGCGGGCTAGGCTTAAGGCCTGGGCACAAGTGCGGGCTAGGCTTAAGGGCAGGGCACAAGTGCGGGCTAGGCTTAACGCCTGGGCACATTTGCGGGCTAGGCTTAAGGCCTGGGCTCAAAAGTGCGGGCTAGGCTTAAGTCCTGGGCACAAGTGCAGGCTAGGCTTAAGGCCTGGGCACAAGTGCAGTGCTGGCTAGGATCAAGGCAGGGGGCACAAGTGCTGGCTAGGCTTAAGGCATGGGCACAAGTGCGGGCTAGGCTTAAGGCCTGGGCTCAAAAGTGCGGGCTAGGCTTAAGTCCTGGGCACAAGTGCAGGCTAGGCTTAAGGCCTGATCACAAGTGCAGTGCTGGCTAGGATCAAGGCAGGGGGCACAAGTGCTGGCTAGGCTTAAGGCCTGGGCACAAGTGCGAGCTAGGCTTAAGGCCTGGGCACAAGTGCAGGCAAGGCTTAAGGCCTGGGCACACGTGCGGGCTAGGCTTAAGGCCTGGGCACAAGTGCGGGCTAGGCTTAAGGCCTGGGCACAAGTGCGGGCTAGGCTTAAGGCCTGGGCACAAGTGCGGGCTAGGCTTAACGCCTGGGCACAAGTGCAAGCTAGGCTTAACGCCTGGGCACAAGTGCGGGCTAGGCTTAAGGCCTGGGCACAAGTGCTGACTAGGCTTAAGGCCTGGGCACAAGAGCGGGCTAGGCTTAAGTCCTGGGCACAAGTGCTGACTAGGCTTAAGGCCTGGGCACAAGTGCGAGCTAGGCTTAAGGCCTGGGCACAAGTGCGGGCTAGGCTTAAGGCCTGGGCACACGTGCCGGCTAGGCTTAAGGCCTGGGCACAAGTGCGGGCTAGGCTTAAGGCCAGGGCACAAGTGCGGGCTAGGCTTAACGCCTGGGCACAAGTGCGGGCTAGGCTTATGGCCTGGGCTCAAAAGTGCGGGCTAGGCTTAAGTCCTGGGCACAAGTGCAGGCTAGGCTTAAGGCCTGGGCACAAGTGCAGTGCTGGCTAGGATCAAGGCAGGGGGCACAAGTGCTGGCTAGGCTAAAGGCATGGGCACAAGTGCAGGCTAGGCTTAAGGCCTGGGCACAAGTGCGGGCTTGGCTTAAGGCCTGGGCACAAGTGTGGGCTAGACTTAAGGCCTGGGCACAAGTGCGGGCTAGGCTTAAGGCCTGGGCACAAGTGCGGGCTAGGCTTAAGTCCTGGGCACAAGTGCAGGCTAGGCTTAAGTCCTGGGCACAAGTGCAGGCTAGGCTTAAGGCCTGGGCACAAGTGCAGTGCTGGCTAGGATCAAGGCAGGGGGCACAAGTGCTGGCTAGGCTTAAGGCATGGGCACAAGTGCGGGCAAGGCTTAAAGCCTGGACACAAGTGCAGGCTAGGCTTAAGGCCTGGGCACAAGTGCAGTGCTGGCTAGGATCAAGGCAGGGGGCACAAGTGCTGGCTAGGCTTAAGGCATGGGCACAAGTCCGGCTAGGCTTAGGGCCTGGGCTCAAAAGTGCGGGCTAGGCTTAAGTCCTGGGCACAAGTGCGGGCTAGGCTTAAGGCCTGGGCACAAGTGCAGTGCTGGCTAGGATCAAGGCAGAGGGCACAAGTGCTGGCTAGGCTTAAGTCCTGGGCACAAGTGCTGACTAGGCTTAAGGCCTGGGCACAAGTGCGAGCTAGGCTTAAGGCCTGGGCACAAGTGCGAGCTAGGCTTAAGGCCTGGGCACAAGTGCGAGCTAGGCTTAAGACCTGGGCACAAGTGCGGGCTAGGCTTAAGGCCTGGGCACACGTGCGGGCTAGGCTTAAGGCCTGGGCACACGTGCGGGCTAGGCTTAAGGCCTGGGCACAAGTGCGGGCTAGGCTTAAGGCCAGGGCACAAGTGCAGGCTAGGCTTAACGCCTGGGCACAAGTGCAGGCTAGGCTTAAGGCCTGGGCTCAAAAGTGCGGGCTAGGCTTAAGTCCTGGGCACAAGTGCAGGCTAGGCTTAAGGCCTGGGCACAAGTGCAGTGCTGGCTAGGATCAAGGCAAGGGGCACAAGTGCTGGCTAGGCATAAGGCAGGGGCACAAGTGCTGGCTAGGCATAAGGCAGGGGCACGAGTGCTGGCTAGGCATAAGGCAGGGGCACGAGTGCTGGCTAGGCATAAGGCAGGGGCACAAGTGATGGCTAGGCATAAGGCAGGGGCACAAGTGCTGGCTAGGCATAAGGCAGGGGCACAAGTGCTGGCTAGGCATAAGGCAGGGGCACAAGTGCTGGCTAGGCATAAGGCAGGGGCACAAGTGCTGGCTAGGCATAAGGCAGGGGCACAAGTGCTGGCTAGGCATAAGGCAGGGGCACAAGTGCTGGCTAGGCATAAGGCAGGGGCACAAGTGCTGGCTAGGCATAAGGCAGGGGCACAAGTGCTGGCTAGGCTTAAGGCAGGGGCACAAGTGATGGCTACACATAAGGCATACGGCTAACTCTTTGCACTCTTTGCATAAAGGGATAGGCACCCTTAGGGGTAAAGAGCTAGCTTTCACCCCTCTACTCTGTACTTTTTTGTACAGTGTAGAGCCACTCCATAACCCCCATGCTCCAAGCGACCAGGCACATCTTGTCTGTCCTCTGTAAATGGGTAATGCCTTCGTCCCCAATTACAGTCGTGCATGTGCATTCAGACGGGACAAGAGCTTAGAGCGTAAAGCCTGCCCTGTGTACATAACCAACATGAAGCTAAAGACAAAAAAACAATAATGCAAGGGGCTCAAAAGTGCTGGCTAGGCATAAGGCAGGGGCACAAGTGCTGGCTAGGCATAAGGCAGGGGCACAAGTGCTGGCTAGGCATAAGGCAGGGGCACAAGTGCTGGCTAGGCATAAGGCAGGGGCACAAGTGCTGGCTAGGCTTAAGGCAGGGGCACAAGTGCTGGCTAGGCTTAAGGCAGGGGCACAAGTGCTGGCTAGGCATAAGGCAGGGGCACAAGTGCTGGCTAGGCATAAGGCAGGGGCACAAGTGCTGGCTAGGCATAAGGCAGGGGCACAAGTGCTGGCTAGGCATAAGGCAGGGGCACAAGTGCAGGCTAGGCATAAGGCAGGGGCACAAGTGCGGGCTAGGCATACGGCAGGGGCACAAGTGCGGGCTAGGCATAAGGCAGGGGCACAAGTGCGGGCTAGGCATAAGGCAGGGGCACAAGTGCTGGCTAGGCATAAGGCAGGGGCACAAGTGCTGGCTAGACATAAGGCAGGGCACAAGTGCTGGCTAGGCATAAGGCAGGGGCACAAGTGCTGGCTAGGCATAAGGCAGGGGCACAAAAGCTGGCTAGGCATAAGGCAGGGGCACAAGTGCAGGCTAGGCATAAGGCAAGGGCACAAGTGCTGGCTAGGCATAAGGCAGGGGCACAAGTGCTGGCTAGGCTTAAGGCAGGGGCACAAGTGCTGGCTAGGCTTAAGGCAGGGGCACAAGTGCTGGCTAGGCATAAGGCAGTGGCACAAGTGCTGGCTAGGCATAAGGCAGGGGCACAAGTGCTGGCTAGGCATAAGGCAGGGGCACAAGTGCTGGCTAGGCATAAGGCAGGGGCACAAGTGCAGTCTAGGCATAAGGCAGGGGCACAAGTGCAGTCTAGGCATAAGGCAGGGCCACAAGTGCAGTCTAGGCATAAGGCAGGGGCACAAGTGCAGTCTAGGCATAAGGCAGGGGCACCTATGCAGGCTAGGCATAAGGCAGGGGCACCTATGCAGGCTAGGCATAAGGCAGGGGCACCTATGCAGGCTAGGCATAAGGCAGGGGCACAAGTGCTGGCTAGGCATAAGGCAGGGGCACAAGTGCTGGCTAGGCATAAGGCAGGGGCACAAGTGCTGGCTAGGCATAAGGCAGGGGCACAAGTGCTGGCTAGGCATAAGGCAGGGGCACAAGTGCGGGCTAGGCATAAGGCAGGGGCACAAGTGCTGGCTAGGCATAAGGCAGGGGCACAAGTGCTGGCTAGGCATAAGGCAGGGGCACAAGTGCTGGCTAGGCATAAGGCAGGGGCACAAGTGCTGGCTAGGCATAAGGCAGGGGCACAAGTGCTGGCTAGGCATAAGGCAGGGGCACAAGTGCTTGCTAGGCATAAGGCAGGGGCACAAGTGCTTGCTAGGCATAAGGCAGGGGCACAAAAGCTGGCTAGGCATAAGGCAGGGGCACAAGTGCAGGCTAGGCATAAGGCAGGGGCACAAGTGCTGGCTAGGCATAAGGCAGGGGCACAAGTGCTGGCTAGGCTTAAGGCAGGGGCACAAGTGCTGGCTAGGCATAAGGCAGGGGCACAAGTGCAGTCTAGGCATAAGGCAGGGGCACAAGTGCAGTCTAGGCATAAGGCAGGGGCACAAGTGCAGTCTAGGCATAAGGCAGGGGCACAAGTGCTGGCTAGGCATAAGGCAGGGGCACAAGTGCTGACTAGGCATAAGGCAGGGGCACAAGTGCTGGCTAGGCATAAGGCAGGGGCACAAGTGCGGGCTAGGCATAAGGCAGGGGCACAAGTGCGGGCTAGGCATAAGGCAGGGGCACAAGTGCGGGCTAGGCATAAGGCAGGGGCACAAGTGCGGGCTAGGCATAAGGCAGGGGCACAAGTGCGGGCTAGGCATAAGGCAGGGGCACAAGTGCGGGCTAGGCATAAGGCAGGGGCACAAGTGCGGGCTAGGCATAAGGCAGGGGCACAAGTGCGGGCTAGGCATAAGGCAGGGGCACAAGTGCGGGCTAGGCATAAGGCAGGGGCACAAGTGCGGGCTAGGCATAAGGCAGGGGCACAAGTGCGGGCTAGGCATAAGGCAGGGGCACAAGTGCTGGCTAGGCATAAGGCAGGGCACAAGTGCTGGCTAGGCATAAGGCAGGGGCACAAGTGCTTGCTAGGCATAAGGCAGGGGCACAAGTGCTTGCTAGGCATAAGGCAGGGGCACAAAAGCTGGCTAGGCATAAGGCAGGGGCACAAGTGCAGGCTAGGCATAAGGCAGGGGCACAAGTGCTGGCTAGGCATAAGGCAGGGGCACAAGTGCTGGCTAGGCTTAAGGCAGGGGCACAAGTGCTGGCTAGGCATAAGGCAGGGGCACAAGTGCAGTCTAGGCATAAGGCAGGGGCACAAGTGCAGTCTAGGCATAAGGCAGGGGCACAAGTGCAGTCTAGGCATAAGGCAGGGGCACAAGTGCAGTCTAGGCATAAGGCAGGGGCACAAGTGCAGTCTAGGCATAAGGCAGGGGCACAAGTGCAGTCTAGGCATAAGGCAGGGGCACAAGTGCAGTCTAGGCATAATGCAGGGGCACCTATGTGGGCTAGGCATAAGGCAGGGGCACCTATGCGGGCTAGGCATAAGGCAGGGGCACCTATGCGGGCTAGGCATAAGGCAGGGGCACCTATGCGGGCTAGGCATAAGGCAGGGGCACAAGTGCAGGCTAGGCATAAGGCAGGGGCACAAGTGCTGGCTAGGCATAAGGCAGGGGCACAAGTGCGGGCTAGGCATAAGGCAGGGGCACAAGTGCGGCTAGGCATAAGGCAGGGGCCCAAGTGCGGGCTAGGCATAAGGCAGGGGCACAAGTGCGGGCTAGGCATAAGGCAGGGGCACAATTGCGGACTAGGCATAAGGCAGGGGCAAAAGTGCGGGCTAGCCATAAGGCAGGGGCACAAGTGCGGGCTAGCCATAAGGCAGGGGCACAAGTGCGGGCTAGGCATAAGGCAGGGGCACAAGTGCGGGCTAGGCATAAGGCAGTGGCACAAGTGCGGGCTAGGCATAAGGCAGGGGCACAAGTGCGTCTAGGCATAAGGCAGGGGCCCAAGTGCGGGCTAGGCATAAGGCAGGGGCACACGTGCTGGCTAGGCATAAGGCAGGGGAACACGTGCGGGCTAGGCATAAGGCAGGGGCACACGTGCGGGCTAGGCATAAGGCAGGGGCACAAGTGCGGGCTAGGCATAAGGCAGGGGCACAAGTGCGGGCTAGGCATAAGGCAGGGGCACAAGTGCGGGCTAGGCATAAGGCAGGGGCACACGTGCTGGCTAGGCATAAGGCAGGGGCACACGTGCTGGCTAGGCATAAGGCAGGGGCACACGTTCTGGCTAGGCATAAGGCAGGGGCACACGTGCTGGCTAGGCATAAGGCAGGGGCACACGTGCTGGCTAGGCATAAGGCAGGGGCACACGTGCTGGCTAGGCATAAGGCAGGGGCACACGTGCTGGCTAGGCATAAGGCAGGGGCACACGTGCGGGCTAGGCATAAAGCAGGGGCACAAGTGCGGGCTAGGCATAAGGCAGGGGCACAAGTGCGGGCTAGGCATAAGGCAGGGGCACAAGTGCGGGCAAGGCATAAGGCAGGGGCACAAGTGCGGGCTAGGCATAAGGCAGGGGCACAAGTGCGGGCTAGGCATAAGGCAGGGGCACAAGTGCGGGCTAGGCATAAGGCAGGGGCACAAGTGCGGGCTAGGCATAAGGCAGGGGCACAAGTGCGGGCTAGGCATAAGGCAGGGGCACAAGTGCGGGCTAGGCATAAGGCAGTGGCACAAGTGCGGGCTAGGCATAAGGCAGGGGCACAAGTGCGGCTAGGCATAAGGCAGGGGCCCAAGTGCGGGCTAGGCATAAGGCAGGGGAACACGTGCGGGCTAGGCATAAGGCAGGGGCACACGTGCGGGCTAGGCATAAGGCAGGGGCACACGTGCGGGCTAGGCATAAGGCAGGGGCACACGTGCGGGCTAGGCATAAGGCAGGGGCACAAGTGCGGGCTAGGCATAAGGCAGGGGCACAAGTGCGGGCTAGGCATAAGGCAGGGGCACAAGTGCGGGCTAGGCATAAGGCAGGGGCACAAGTGCGGGCTAGGCATAAGGCAGGGGCACAAGTGCGGGCTAGGCATAAGGCAGGGGCACAAGTGCGGGCTAGGCATAAGGCAGTGGCACAAGTGCGGGCTAGGCATAAGGCAGTGGCACAAGTGCGGGCTAGGCATAAGGCAGGGGCACAAGTGCGGGCTAGGCATAAGGCAGGGGCACAAGTGCGGGCTAGGCATAAGGCAGGGGCACAAGTGCGGGCTAGGCAGCAGGGGCACAAGTGCGGGCAAGGCATAAGGCAGGGGCACAAGTGCGGGCTAGGCATAAGGCAGGGGCACAAGTGCGGGCTAGGCATAAGGCAGGGGCACAAGTGCGGGCTAGGCATAAGGCAGGGGCACAAGTGCGGGCTAGGCATAAGGCAGGGGCACAAGTGCGGGCTAGGCATAAGGCAGGGGCACAAGTGCGGGCTAGGCATAAGGCAGTGGCACAAGTGCGGGCTAGGCATAAGGCAGGGGCACAAGTGCGGCTAGGCATAAGGCAGGGGCCCAAGTGCGGGCTAGGCATAAGGCAGGGGCACACGTGCGGGCTAGGCATAAGGCAGGGGCACACGTGCGGGCTAGGCATAAGGCAGGGGCACACGTGCGGGCTAGGCATAAGGCAGGGGCACACGTGCGGGCTAGGCATAAGGCAGGGGCACAAGTGCGGGCTAGGCATAAGGCAGGGGCACAAGTGCGGGCTAGGCATAAGGCAGGGGCACAAGTGCGGGCTAGGCATAAGGCAGGGGCACAAGTGCGGGCTAGGCATAAGGCAGGGGCACAAGTGCGGGCTAGGCATAAGGCAGGGGCACAAGTGCGGGCTAGGCATAAGGCAGGGGCACAAGTGCGGGCTAGGCATAAGGCAGTGGCACAAGTGCGGGCTAGGCATAAGGCAGGGGCACAAGTGCGGGCTAGGCATAAGGCAGGGGCACAAGTGCGGGCTAGGCATAAGGCAGGGGCACAAGTGCGGGCTAGGCATAAGGCAGGGGCACAAGTGCGGGCTAGGCATAAGGCAGGGGCACAAGTGCGGGCTAGGCATAAGGCAGGGGCACAAGTGCGGGCTAGGCATAAGGCAGGGGCACAAGTGCGGGCTAGGCATAAGGCAGGGGCACAAGTGCGGGCTAGGCATAAGGCAGGGGCACAAGTGCGGGCTAGGCATAAGGCAGGGGCACACGTGCGGGCTAGGCATAAGGCAGGGGCACACGTGCGGGCTAGGCATAAGGCAGGGGCACACGTGCTGGCTAGGCATAAGGCAGGGGCACACGTGCTGGCTAGGCATAAGGCAGGGGCACACGTGCTGGCTAGGCATAAGGCAGGGGCACACGTGCTGGCTAGGCATAAGGCAGGGGCACACGTGCTGGCTAGGCATAAGGCAGGGGCACACGTGCTGGCTAGGCATAAGGCAGGGGCACACGTGCTGGCTAGGCATAAGGCAGGGGCACACGTGCTGGCTAGGCATAAGGCAGGGGCACACGTGCTGGCTAGGCATAAGGCAGGGGCACACGTGCTGGCTAGGCATAAGGCAGGGGCACACGTGCTGGCTAGGCATAAGGCAGGGGCACACGTGCTGGCTAGGCATAAGGCAGGGGCACATGTGCTGGCTAGGCATAAGGCAGGGGCACACGTGCTGGCTAGGCATAAGGCAGGGGCACACGTGCGGGCTAGGCATAAGGCAGGGGCACACGTGCTGGCTAGGCATAAGGCAGGGGCACAAGTGCTGGCTAGGCATAAGGCAGGGGCACAAGTGCTGGCTAGGCATAAGGCAGGGGCACAAGTGCGGGCTAGGCATAAGGCAGGGGCACAACTGCGGGCTAGGCATAAGGCAGGGGCACAACTGCGGGCTAGGCATAAGGCAGGGGCACAACTGCGGGCTAGGCATAAGGCAGGGGCACAACTGCGGGCTAGGCATAAGGCAGGGGCACAAGTGCGGGCTAGGCATAAGGCAGGGGCACAAGTGCGGGCTAGGCATAAGGCAGGGGCACAAGTGCGGGCTAGGCATAAGGCAGGGGCACAATTGCGGACTAGGCATAAGGCAGGGGCAAAAGTGCGGGCTAGCCATAAGGCAGGGGCACAAGTGCGGGCTAGGCATAAGGCAGGGGCACAAGTGCTGGCTAGGCATAAGGCAGGGGCACAAGTGCAGGCTAGGCAAAAGGGAGGGGCACAAGTGCAGGCTAGGCAAAAGGGAGGGGCACAAGTGCAGGCTAGGCATAAGGGAGGGGCACAAGTGCAGGCTAGGCATAAGGCAGGGGCATAAGGCAGGGGCACAAGTGCAGGCTAGGCATAAGGCAGGGGCACAAGTGCTGGCTAGGCATAAGGAAGGGGCACAAGTGCGGGCTAGGCATAAGGCAGGGGCACAAGTGCGGGCTAGGCATAAGGCAGGGGCACAAGTGCGGGCTAGGCATAAGGCAGTGGCAGAAGTGCGGGCTAGGCATAAGGCAGGGGCACAAGTGCGGGCTAGGCATAAGGCAGGGGCACAAGTGCAGGCTAGGCATAAGGCAGGGGCACAAGTGCAGGGGCACAAGTGCAGGCTAGGCATAAGGCAGGGGCACAAGTGCAGGCTAGGCATAAGGCATGGGCACAAGTGCTGGCTAGGCATAAGGCAGGGGCACAAGTGCTGGCTAGGCATAAGGCAGGGGCACAAGTGCTGGCTAGGCATAAGGCAGGGGCACAAGTGCTGGCTAGGCATAAGGCAGGGGCACAAGTGCTGGCTAGGCATAAGGCAGGGGCACAAGTGCTGGCTAGGCATAAGGCAGGGGCACAAGTGCTGGCTAGGCATAAGGCAGGGGCCCAAGTGCTGGCTAGGCATAAGGCAGGGGCCCAAGTGCTGGCTAGGCATAAGGCAGGGGCCCAAGTGCTGGCTAGGCATAAGGCAGGGGCTCAAGTGCTGGCTAGGCATAAGGCAGGGGCTCAAGTGCTGGCTTGGCTTTAGGCAGGGGCACAAGTGCGGGCTAGGCTTTAGGCAGGGGCACAAGTGCAAACTAAGCATAAGGCAGAGGCACAAGTGCAAGCTAGGCATAAGGCAGGGGCACAAGTGATGGCTACACATAAGGCATACGGCTAACTCTTTGCACTCTTTGCATAAAGGGATAGGCACCCTTAGGGGTGAAGAGCTAGCTTTCACCCCTCTACTCTGTACTATGTTGTACAGTGCGGAGCCACTCCATAACCCCCATGCTCCAAGCGACCAGGCACATCTTGTCTGTCCTCCGTAAATGGGTAATGCCTTCGTCCCCAATTACAGTCGTGCATGTGCATACAGACGGGACAAGAGCGAAGAGCGTAAAGCCTGCCCTGTGTGCATAACCAACATGAAGCTAAAGACAAAAAAACAATAATACAAGGGGCTCAAAAGTGCTGGCTAGGCATAAGGCAGGGGCACAAGTGCTGGCTAGGCATAAGGCAGGGGCACAAGTGCGGGCTAGGCATAAGGCAGGGGCACACGTGCTGGGTAGGCATAAGGCAGGGGCACAAGTGCTGGCTAGGCATAAGGCAGGGGCACAAGTGCTGGCTAGGCATAAGGCAGGGGCACAAGTGCCGGCTAGGCATAAGGCAGGGGCACAAGTGCCGGCTAGGCATAAGGCAGGGGCACAAGTGCCGGCTAGGCATAAGGCAGGGGCACAAGTGCCGGCTAGGCATAAGGCAGGGGCACAAGTGCCGGCTAGGCATAAGGCAGGGGCACAAGTGCCGGCTAGGCATAAGGCAGGGGCACAAGTGCCGGCTAGGCATAAGGCAGGGGCACAAGTGCCGGCTAGGCATAAGGCAGGGGCACAAGTGCCGGCTAGGCATAAGGCAGGGGCACAAGTGCCGGCTAGGCATAAGGCAGGGGCACAAGTGCCGGCTAGGCATAAGGCAGGGGCACAAGTGCCGGCTAGGCATAAGGCAGGGGCACAAGTGCCGGCTAGGCATAAGGCAGGGGCACAAGTGCCGGCTAGGCATAAGGCAGGGGCACAAGTGCCGGCTAGGCATAAGGCAGGGGCACAAGTGCCGGCTAGGCATAAGGCAGGGGCACAAGTGCCGGCTAGGCATAAGGCAGGGGCACAAGTGCTGGCTAGGCATAAGGCAGGGGCACAAGTGCTGGCTAGGCATAAGGCAGGGGCACAAGTGCTGGCTAGGCATAAGGCAGGGGCACAAGTGCTGGCTAGGCATAAGGCAGGGGCACAAGTGCGGGCTAGGCATAAGGCAGGGGCACAAGTGCTGGCTAGGCATAAGGCAGGGGCACAAGTGCGGGCTAGGCATAAGGCAGGGGCACAAGTGCGGGCTAGGCATAAGTCAGGGGCACAAGTGCGGGCTAGGCATAAGTCAGGGGCACAAGTGCGGGCTAGGCATAAGGCAGGGGCACAAGTGCGGGCTAGGCATAAGGCAGGGGCACAAGTGCGGGCTAGGCATAAGGCAGGGGCACAAGTGCGGGCTAGGCATAAGGCAGGGGCACAAGTGCGGGCTAGGCATAAGGCAGGGGAACAAGTGCGGGCTAGGCATAGGGCAGGGGCACAAGTGCAGGCTAGGTATAAGGCAGGGGCACAAGTGCTGGCTAGGTATAAGGCAGGGGCACAAGTGCTGGCTAGGCATAAGGCAAGGGCACAAGTGCTGGCTAGGCATAAGGCAGGGGCACAAGTGCTGGCTAGGCATAAGGCAGGGGCACAAGTGCGGGCTAGACTTTAGGCAGGGGCACAAGAGCAAACTAAGCATAAGGCAGAGGCACAAGTGCAAGCTAGGCATAAGGCAGGGGCACCTATGCAGGCTAGGCTTAAGGCAGGGGCACAAGTGATGGCTACACATAAGGCATACGGCTAACTCTTTGCACTCTTTGCATAAAGGGATAGGCACCCTTAGGGGTGAAGAGCTAGCTTTCACCCCTCTACTCTGTACTTTGTTGTACAGTGCGGAGCCACTCCATAACTGCCATGCTCCAAGCGACCAGGCACATCTTGTCTGTCCTCCGTAAATGGGTAATGCCTTCGTCCCCAATTACAGTCGTGCATGTGCATTCAGACGGGACAAGAGCGAAGAGCGTAAAGCCTGCCCTGTGTGCATAACCAACATGAAGCTAAAGACAAAAAAACAATACAAGGGGCTCAAAAGTGCTGGCTAGGCATAAGGCAGGGGCTCAAAAGTGCTGGCTAGACATAAGGCAGGGGCACAAGTGCTGGCTAGGCATAAGGCAGGGGCACAAGTGCTGACTAGGCATAAGGCAGGGGCACAAGTGCTGGCTAGGCATAAGGCAGGGGCACAATTGCGGACTAGGCATAAGGCAGGGGCAAAAGTGCGGGCTAGCCATAAGGCAGGGGCACAAGTGCGGGCTAGGCATAAGGCAGGGGCACAAGTGCTGGCTAGGCATAAGGCAGGGGCACAAGTGCAGGCTAGGCAAAAGGGAGGGGCACAAGTGCAGGCTAGGCAAAAGGGAGGGGCACAAGTGCAGGCTAGGCATAAGGGAGGGGCACAAGTGCAGGCTAGGCATAAGGCAGGGGCATAAGGCAGGGGCACAAGTGCAGGCTAGGCATAAGGCAGGGGCACAAGTGCTGGCTAGGCATAAGGAAGGGGCACAAGTGCGGGCTAGGCATAAGGCAGGGGCACAAGTGCGGGCTAGGCATAAGGCAGGGGCACAAGTGCGGGCTAGGCATAAGGCAGTGGCAGAAGTGCGGGCTAGGCATAAGGCAGGGGCACAAGTGCGGGCTAGGCATAAGGCAGGGGCACAAGTGCAGGCTAGGCATAAGGCAGGGGCACAAGTGCAGGGGCACAAGTGCAGGCTAGGCATAAGGCAGGGGCACAAGTGCAGGCTAGGCATAAGGCATGGGCACAAGTGCTGGCTAGGCATAAGGCAGGGGCACAAGTGCTGGCTAGGCATAAGGCAGGGGCACAAGTGCTGGCTAGGCATAAGGCAGGGGCACAAGTGCTGGCTAGGCATAAGGCAGGGGCACAAGTGCTGGCTAGGCATAAGGCAGGGGCACAAGTGCTGGCTAGGCATAAGGCAGGGGCACAAGTGCTGGCTAGGCATAAGGCAGGGGCCCAAGTGCTGGCTAGGCATAAGGCAGGGGCCCAAGTGCTGGCTAGGCATAAGGCAGGGGCCCAAGTGCTGGCTAGGCATAAGGCAGGGGCTCAAGTGCTGGCTAGGCATAAGGCAGGGGCTCAAGTGCTGGCTTGGCTTTAGGCAGGGGCACAAGTGCGGGCTAGGCTTTAGGCAGGGGCACAAGTGCAAACTAAGCATAAGGCAGAGGCACAAGTGCAAGCTAGGCATAAGGCAGGGGCACAAGTGATGGCTACACATAAGGCATACGGCTAACTCTTTGCACTCTTTGCATAAAGGGATAGGCACCCTTAGGGGTGAAGAGCTAGCTTTCACCCCTCTACTCTGTACTATGTTGTACAGTGCGGAGCCACTCCATAACCCCCATGCTCCAAGCGACCAGGCACATCTTGTCTGTCCTCCGTAAATGGGTAATGCCTTCGTCCCCAATTACAGTCGTGCATGTGCATACAGACGGGACAAGAGCGAAGAGCGTAAAGCCTGCCCTGTGTGCATAACCAACATGAAGCTAAAGACAAAAAAACAATAATACAAGGGGCTCAAAAGTGCTGGCTAGGCATAAGGCAGGGGCACAAGTGCTGGCTAGGCATAAGGCAGGGGCACAAGTGCGGGCTAGGCATAAGGCAGGGGCACACGTGCTGGGTAGGCATAAGGCAGGGGCACAAGTGCTGGCTAGGCATAAGGCAGGGGCACAAGTGCTGGCTAGGCATAAGGCAGGGGCACAAGTGCTGGCTAGGCATAAGGCAGGGGCACAAGTGCCGGCTAGGCATAAGGCAGGGGCACAAGTGCCGGCTAGGCATAAGGCAGGGGCACAAGTGCCGGCTAGGCATAAGGCAGGGGCACAAGTGCTGGCTAGGCATAAGGCAGGGGCACAAGTGCTGGCTAGGCATAAGGCAGGGGCACAAGTGCTGGCTAGGCATAAGGCAGGGGCACAAGTGCTGGCTAGGCATAAGGCAGGGGCACAAGTGCTGGCTAGGCATAAGGCAGGGGCACAAGTGCTGGCTAGGCATAAGGCAGGGGCACAAGTGCTGCCTAGGCATAAGGCAGGGGCACAAGTGCTGGCTAGGCATAAGGCAGGGGCACAAGTGCTGGCTAGGCATAAGGCAGGGCACAAGTGCTGGCTAGGCATAAGGCAGGGGCACAAGTGCTGGCTAGGCATAAGGCAGGGGCACAAGTGCTGGCTAGGCATAAGGCAGGGGCACAAGTGCTGGCTAGGCATAAGGCAGGGGCACAAGTGCTGGCTAGGCATAAGGCAGGGGCACAAGTGCTGGCTAGGCATAAGGCAGGGGCACAAGTGCTGGCTAGGCATAAGGCAGGGGCACAAGTGCTGGCTAGGCATAAGGCAGGGGCACAAGTGCTGGCTAGGCATAAGGCAGGGGCACAAGTGCTGGCTAGGCATAAGGCAGGGGCACAAGTGCTGGCTAGGCATAAGGCAGGGGCACAAGTGCTGGCTAGGCATAAGGCAGGGGCACAAGTGCTGGCTAGGCATAAGGCAGGGGCACAAGTGCTGGCTAGGCATAAGGCAGGGGCACAAGTGCTGGCTAGGCATAAGGCAGGGGCACAAGTGCTGGCTAGGCATAAGGCAGGGGCACAAGTGCTGGCTAGGCATAAGGCAGGGGCACACGTGCTGGCTAGGCATAAGGCAGGGGCACAAGTGCAGACTAGGCATAAGGCAGGGGCACAAGTGCGGGCTAGGCATAAGGCAGGGGCACAAGTGCGGGCTAGGCATAAGGCAGGGGCACAAGTGCGGGCTAGGCATAAGGCAGGGGCACAAGTGCGGGCTAGGCATAAGGCAGGGGCACAAGTGCGGGCTAGTTATAAGGCAGGGGCACAAGTGAAGGCTAGGCATAAGGCAGGGGCACAAGTGCAGGCTAGGCATAAGGCAGGGGCACAAGTGCTGGCTAGGCATAAGGCAGGGGCACAAGTGCTGGCTAGGCATAAGGCAGGGGCACAAGTGCTGGCTAGGCATAAGGCAGGGGCACAAGTGCTGGCTAGGCATAAGGCAGGGGCACAAGTGCTGGCTAGGCATAAGGCAGGGGCACAAGTGCGGGCTAGGCATAAGGCAGGGGCACAAGTGCGGGCTAGGCATAAGGCAGGGGCACAAGTGCGGGCTAGGCATAAGGCAGGGGCACAAGTGCGGGCTAGGCATGAGGCAGGGGCACAAGTGCGGGCTAGGCATGAGGCAGGGGCACAAGTGCGGGCAAGGCATGAGGCAGGGGCACAAGTGCGGTCTAGGCATAAGGCAGGGGCACAAGTGCGAGCTAGACATAAGGCAGGGGCACAAGTGCGGGCTAGGCATAAGGCAGGGGCACAAGTGCGGGCTAGGCATAAGGCAGGGGCACAAGTGCGGGCTAGGCATAAGGCAGGGGCACAAGTGCGGGCTAGGCATAAGGCAGGGGCACAAGTGCGGGCTAGGCATAAGGCAGGGGCACAAGTGCGGGCTAGGCATAAGGCAGGGGCACAAGTGCGGGCTAGGCATAAGGCAGGGGCACAAGTGCGGGCTAGGCATAAGGCAGAGGCACAAGTGCGGCTAGGCATAAGGCAGGGGCCCAAGTGCGGCTAGGCATAAGGCAGGGGCACACGTGCTGGCTAGGCATAAGGCAGGGGCACACGTGCGGGCTAGGCATAAGGCAGGGGCAAACGTGCGGGCTAGGCATAAGGCAGGGGCACAAGTGCGGACTAGGCATAAGGCAGGGGCACAAGTGCGGGCTAGGCATAAGGCAGGGGCACAAGTGAGGGCTAGGCATAAGGCAGGGGCACAAGTGAGGGCTAGGCATAAGGCAGGGGCACAAGTGCGGGCTAGGCATAAGGCAGGGGCACAAGTGCGGGCTAGGCATAAGGCAGGGGCACAAGTGCGGGCTAGGCATAAGGCAGGGGCACAAGTGCGGGCTAGGCATAAGGCAGGGGCACAAGTGCGGGCTAGGCATAAGGCAGGGGCACAAGTGCGGGCTAGGCATAAGGCAGGGGCACAAGTGCGGGCTAGGCATAAGGCAGGGGCACAAGTGCGGGCTAGGCATAAGGCAGGGGCACAAGTGCGGGCTAGGCATAAGGCAGGGGCACAAGTGCGGGCTAGGCATAAGGCAGGGGCACAAGTGCGGGCTAGGCATAAGGCAGGGGCACAAGTGCGGGTTAGGCATAAGGCAGGGGCACAAGTGCGGGCTAGGCATAAGGCAGGGGCACACGTGCGGGCTAGGCATAAGGCAGGGGCACACGTGCGGGCTAGGCATAAGGCAGGGGCACACGTGCGGGCTAGGCATAAGGCAGGGGCACACGTGCGGGCTAGGCATAAGGCAGGGGCACACGTGCGGGCTAGGCATAAGGCAGGGGCACACGTGCGGGCTAGGCATAAGGCAGGGGCACACGTGCGGGCTAGGCATAAGGCAGGGGCACACGTGCGGGCTAGGCATAAGGCAGGGGCACACGTGCGGGCTAGGCATAAGGCAGGGGCACACGTGCTGGCTAGACATAAGGCAGGGGCACACGTGCTGGCTAGGCATAAGGCAGGGGCACACGTGCTGGCTAGGCATAAGGCAGGGGCACACGTGCTGGCTAGGCATAAGGCAGGGGCACACGTGCTGGCTAGGCATAAGGCAGGGGCACACGTGCTGGCTAGGCATAAGGCAGGGGCACACGTGCTGGCTAGGCATAAGGCAGGGGCACACGTGCTGGCTAGGCATAAGGCAGGGGCACACGTGCTGGCTAGGCATAAGGCAGGGGCACACGTGCTGGCTAGGCATAAGGCAGGGGCACACGTGCTGGCTAGGCATAAGGCAGGGGCACACGTGCTGGCTAGGCATAAGGCAGGGGCACACGTGCTGGCTAGGCATAAGGCAGGGGCACACGTGCTGGCTAGGCATAAGGCAGGGGCACACGTGCTGGCTAGGCATAAGGCAGGGGCACACGTGCTGGCTAGGCATAAGGCAGGGGCACACGTGCGGGCTAGGCATAAGGCAGGGGCACACGTGCGGGCTAGGCATAAGGCAGGGGCACACGTGCGGGCTAGGCATAAGGCAGGGGCACAAGTGCGGGCTAGGCATAAGGCAGGGGCACAAGTGCGGGCTAGGCAAAAGGCAGGGGCACAAGTGCGGGCAAGGCATAAGGCAGGGGCACAAGTGCGGGCTAGGCATAAGGCAGGGGCACAAGTGCGGGCTAGGCATAAGGCAGGGGCACAAGTGCGGGCTAGGCATAAGGCAGGGGCACAAGTGCGGGATAGGCATGAGGCAGG